>NC_045499.1:2901499-3540999 GCF_009650955.1 Corvus moneduloides
AGCTCCTCGGGAGCTGTTCCCGGGCGATGTGACGGTCCCAGCTCGGGCCGAGCCGTTGCGGAAGCCGGAAGCGGGGCCGGGCCCGCCCCGCCGCGGGAGGAGCCGCAGCCGGAGCCGCAGCCGGAGCCGGCGCCGGAGCGGGGCGGGCGGGGCCGCAGCCGGAGCGGGAGGAGCCGCAGCCGGAGCGGGAGGAGCCGCAGCCGGAGCGGGAGGAGCCGCAGCCGGAGCGGGAGGAGCCGCCGGGCGGGACGCGAGCGGGGTGAGGCCGCGGGCGGGGGTCGCGGGGGGCCCGGAGCGGGGCCGCTCGCTGGGGGCTCGGCCTGGGGGTGCTCCCCGGCCTATGGAGGCCGGGGTCGGGGTGGGGGTTGGGGGTGTCCTGCTGCAGTTTATTGATTTATTTTTAAGAATAACCTCCTGGCTGGGGCTCCTCTGCCTCAGAGGAACGCGGGCGAGGCCGTGGGGCTGTGGCCGGGTGAGGGTCCCTCCGGAGGGATTTCAGCGCAAGGCTGGGACCTGACCCCCGGGCAGGGTGAGGGAGGCGGCATTAAGGGTGTTAAAGCAGATGGGAATATATTTTTATATCTGTGCACATCATTATATGTTCACCAGCAAGGCGAAAGCTTTCCCTTTTAAAGACTCCTCCAGCAGCGTTTCTGTCTAAATATTTACCTTCTGAAGCCTTGGACTAACCACCCTGGGGTGTGTGGGCAGAACTGGGCACTTGGGTGCAAACCCTGCAGGCCAGGTGCCATCACTGTTTGTGGAGAGAGCTGCTGATTCCTCACAGTGTGGTGGAGTTCATTAAAAAACCAGAATAACAGATGGGTTCCTCGTTTAAAGGCCTCTCTCTAAGGGATTTGCAAGGGATGAGCCCTGCTCAGTGTGTGTGGTGGCAAAGAGGGTACAGTAGCCTGTTGTTATTGTTTTGTCGGTTGTATTGTAGGAATAGGAAGGAAAATAATGGGTTGTTATTTGTTTTTTAAGGCCTCATCTGTTCTCCCAACAGTGTAGGAGCATAATGTAATGCCTTATTTCCTAGCTGGAGGATTGAGTTACCCTTGAATTTGTCAAGGAGCTGGATTGGGTTTTTAGTGTCTGTGATTTACAAGGGTTGTCTACAAAGGTGTTTGCTCAGAGTGGAGTGTAAATAGAGACGGGTGGGAGCTGGGATATATCTCAGCTGTTGTATCTCAGTAGGATTCTTCTGCTGTTTGGAAAAGGGGAAACCACCGTGTTTGACAGCATTTCTGTGGGGATGTTCGTCATAAGTGGTTCCAGGCAGATCATGCAAGCAGGAGAAGCTTGCTGAATCTGCTGGAATTCTGCACGGGGCAGCTTCACAGGGGAAAGCTTTGGCACTTGGGGGCCAGAGAACACTAGATAATCTTTCAGACCACTTAGCACACCAGTTATAGTGTCCAGGCAACTAGAGTAACCAGAAAAGCTGGAGGGGGGGAAAAAAGGGCCTTTAATATCCTGCAGATGTGCTGGCTCTTGCTTGTTCTATGAATCAGGGTATTGCATGAATGAGTTAGGAAAGCCATGGCTTGTTTTTATCATCACGTGCATGGCAGGTGCTTTACAGATGAGAAGAAAAAGTCCTTGTCTTGGAGAGGTTAATATGAGATATTATTGATCCAACCTGCTTTGCTTGCCCATGGGGCTGCTCAGGTGGCAAGATCTGGGACAAATATTTGCATGGAATGCAAGGAATGTCGGTAGAAGAGGGGCAGGAGCTAATTAACCTGGCAATGTAGTGCAGCATGTTCTCCGTTGCACACTCGGGGTTGGGTTGTAATTTGGCATTTTTACCTTTCTGGTGTTTCCGTGGCTGTGGCTAGAAATTTGGCACTAATGTTAATATAACATCTGACATTAACTGCTGGAGTTGAATGCTTAGGCAGCTGCTGACCAAACATATCGGGGTTATTTTTCAGCCAGATAATTTTCCTGATCTGATGCTCCATGTGACCACGTAAACAAGTGTGCAAGGGCAGAACAGGGATCTTGCAGGAAGAGGAGCAGTTGCTGAAGCTGGTAGTCCTGTGAAGCATGGGGGTTTTTAAAATACACCCCAGTGTTGCATTAAAAAGAAGATATTAAAATTGCCATTGCTTGGGGTGTGACTTATAGGAGCCCGTGGTTTAGGGGGAGAGCTGTCGGCCAGTTCTTTACAGGCAGATCAGAGTCCAAAGCTGAACTTTATAATGTCTCTTGCTCAATCCATACATTACAGTTGTGGCTGATTTGTGCTGTGGGAGCAGCCAGAACAAATTACAGCTGAGCAAATCTGAGTTTAGGTGCCTTGTTACTCACGGCTGGTCAGGGTGTGCTCAGGTGAGCCAGCAGGTCTGTGCTGGGAGGTGTGTGCAGAGCCCTGTGAACAGTTAGAGTTCTCACAGTGCAGTGGCAGAATTGTGGAGCACAGTGGAGAATTGGGTGGATTCGTGAGCTGGTTCCTGGGGCCAGGAAACTGTAGAGCAAAATGGGGACGGGAGCCTGATTGCCATTTTCAGCTGCGATTATCTGATTATCCATCGTGCTTCATGTGTTTTTATGTGGTGGTCCTTGGGCTGTGCTCTCAGGGCAGAGCACTGCCAAACTCTCTCCCAGCTGGCCTGGTTTGATCAGGTTAGTGTTACCCAGCTCAGAAACAGAAGGCAAAGCAAACCTTTAGAGATTCTTTCCCCCAGGCAGTGCCAGTGTATTTCCCAGGCGAAATCTCTCTTTTACATGAGAGATACGTGATTCTCACATTGGCAGTTTGTACCTTGGCCAGCAATTTCTTTGCATCTTTTCTTGAGCCCGTCAGCTGCTCTCCTAGAGGCCTTTGTGGCAGAGCAGGAGTGGTAGAGGAAATTTTTTTTTTTTTTTTTTTTTTTTTGGCAACTTAATGTTGATCTCTCATGGGTGTGTTCTTATAAGTGAGAAATAATTTGCTGTCAAATGCCATTTTGTCACCCAGCACAATGCAGTTCTTGCTGGGATATTTAGGTCTGTGGCATCTCTGACCTGCAGGCAGACTTGGAGAGGAAGGTGGGGGCTTTGTTCCTTGCAGAGCAGCTGCTCTCGCGTTGCTGTTACTCAATAATCAGTTGGCCTGGACATTAGGTTGCGAAAATTTAAACACATTGTAAACTGCTGAACTTTGCCCCACACATTCTGCTTGTTTCTCTGTCCTGTCCCTATTGCTGACGGGGGATTTAATGAAAACAAATCTGGGTTAAAATAAGCGACTGAAATTACAGCGCGGGAGGGCTTAGCTGGGCTGCTGTGTGTGATGATCAGCTTTGTATTGTTGGCTTTTGTATTTGGTGAGCAATCGCTTTATGGGATGGATTCATTTGGAATAGATGAATAAATGGAGTTTCATTGATTTCTGGGAAGCTTTGTTCATTTACATAAGCTGCGAATCTCAGCCGGTTCTGCTCTTGTCAGGAAATTTCACGGCTTCTTTGAGTCGGCGGGAGATCCTGAACCAGCAGAGACTATTAGGAGTGCAGCTCAGTGTTGTGCTGTTGGCTGGGAACAGGTTTGCTCCAGAGGAGCCTTCCTTCTTTCCCGGGCACTGCCACATTCCTGGGATCGCTGTGCACACGCTGCTCTTGGGTTGTATGGCCGCAGTTGATTCCTGTTAACACACCCAACCTCTCCACAGGGATTTCTCCTCGGGGGCCATGGAGCTTTCAGCCAACGAGCTCAGCATCTATGACAAGCTCTCCGAGACCATTGATCTGGTGAGACAGACTGGCCACCAGTGTGGCATGTCAGAAAAAGCCATTGAGAAGTTTATCAAGCAACTCTTGGAAAGAAACGAACCCCAGAGGGGCCCTCCACGGTACCCTGTCTTAGTGGCTCTCTACAAGGTAAGATGACTTTTGTGCATGAACACAACATTTAAGGGTCAGGGTTCTCCTTTGCACCTGAGCTTTTTATTTCCCATTGCATTTTCTTGATGAATTTTCCAAAATCTTTGTTTAAAAAGCTGTGAAGTGTAGCTTCCTTCCTTCATGCCATGAGCTGCTTTGAGAACAGGAGATAGCTGACCAAGATTTGAAATTGCTCATGTGTGCTGTAGATTTACCATGTCAACACCTTCCTCTCCCATAAATTATTAAATAATGAGATTTGGATTGATTTTTCAGACTAAGATTCCTAGTGTTGGCATCCTGAGTGGAAATGTGGGAAGGAAAGACATTCTTGAAGTCCAGATTTGAGTAATGAAGTGAACATGGCTCTGTTTCTGACCCTGCCACAAACTTGTACATGTCTTTATTCTCCTTCTGGTCTATGAAATAAACCTATTATCATCATGCTTGATGGTAAAAAAATGTTTTAAAAGCCTTAACTAAAAGATTTTGTCAAAAGTTTCGCAAAGTGGGTGAAGGGATGCTATTATTAGGTAGGTTTGAGATCCCAGACTGGTTTGGGTTGGAAGAGATCTTAAAGATCATCTAGTTCCAAGTCCCTGCCATGGGCAGGGCACCTTCCACTAGACCAGATGTTTGCTACAAGTCTGAAAAGCTTCCCACTGACATAATGTTCAGTAATACTTTAGTGTCATCTTTACAAATCCATTGCAATGAGTTTTATTTGGAAAAAAATTCAAGCTCTCTTCCTCATGTCCTATAAAAAGCTGTAAAATGAGGCAGGAGAACAGGAAACTGCAAATTTGAACTTTCAGCTTCTGTTCTTGTTTTTGCTGTTGATTCAGTTTGACTTTGGCCGGGGGGAGAAATGCGTCATGTCATCTCTTTAAGGCTTATTTGGGATTCTGGTATGGAGGAGGGAGCTGGTGCCAACTCTGCCAAAGTGTTTCGAGGCTTGACGGATGTTTGCAAAAGCCACAGGGTTTTCCTTGTGTAAGAGGCATGGCAGGAGTGCAAGCTTTTATTTGATTAGGTAGGGAGGAAAAGGAACTATCTGTAGATAATCCTGATTGATCTCATGCTGGATTATTTGCAGTGCTAAAATACAGGAACAGAGTTGTTTGTGTGGCTTGGGTTTGAAGGCTGCTTAATTTCATCCTTGGACAGCCCTAATAATAAAACTGGGTGACAACTCTGCGTACATAAATAGCATCGCAGCTGAACGAGGAGACCCAGCAAAAGAGTGTTCATGTTGTGGTGCACAGCCACAGCCCTTTGATGGCAGCAGAAGGTGTGTCCCGCTCTGAGGACACCTCAGCTCCCTGCAGTGTGATTAATTCCATGCCTGTTTTCCCTCGCAGGGTCTGCTCACCCTGGGCTTGGTGTTGCTGACTGTTTACTTGGTGATCCAGCCCTACAACCCGCTGCCGCCCGAAGCGCCGCTCTCCAGAGCCCAGGCCTGGGGCTCCCTCGTTGGGCACATCCGGCTGCTGTCCCTGCCCATTGCCAAGAAGTACATGTTGGAGAGTAAGGAAATGATTTCCCTGCTGTAAATTAAGCCTAGCAAGAAATACCAACTTAAATACCAGCCACGCGAGTCACTTGAGCGTCTCCAGGGCACCACAAATGTGTTGCTGGCTTGGCATCATGGTTTTCTCTTTTCCTACCACTGTGCTTAAAAATAGTATCCTGAATTCTAGCTTCGCTGGGACTGAAGCATATTTTATCTCTAACTTGATAATTTTGTTCTTGCGTATTCTCTTTTCCTTGCTTTTAATGCCTTGGGTTTTTCTTCCACAAGAGTTCCATTTCCTCTAGAAGTCTTTGCACTTCTGAGAACCAGAACTGAGATGGCTCTGCTGGGGAAATGTCACCTTTGCTTATTTTTTCTGAGTAAGGCAAAACCAGTTCCTCAACCAAATCTTGATATCTGTGAGCAAAGTGTAAAAACCTCAACTTGTGGCCTGGTTTAAGGAAAATGAGTTTTTGCCTAGTGGCATATTGGGAAGGGCCTGGGGGATTGAGTGCTGCTGTGTTTATGTGGCATTAAGGGCAGTGTGTGTGTGAGGAAGTCAGATAAGGGCTCCCTGTGAGGTCATCCCATCATGGGAGAGAAACATCATGGATTTTCCTAGAATGGCATAATAGAAATGGAAAAGTTTGGCTATTTCTCATTCTTGGTCAATCATTTCCACTCACTTAGACTGGCAGGAGGGTGCAAGCCTGGGCTCTGCCTCTGCTCAAACACAAAGACTGTCAGTGATGATAAAGCTGTGAATTATTTTGAGCAGGGATATGGCACAATGTTGATGGTCTGGCAGGTCACTGTAAAAACAAACTTCTGTAGCTGTGCCCTCGTCAGGTTTATATTTAGCTTGGGCACCTCATTGTGTTGCAGTTGTCTCTGTTGGCTCTGACCTTCCTGTCAGAGCTAAAAAGGGCTCCCTGAAATGCCAGCACCATTTTGCATTCTCTCCCTCCCTCTTTTCCAGTGACGCTGGCATGGGATTTCTGTTGATTCCCGTTTGTATGGGTGGGACAGGGTATCTCCCATTGTTCCTCTTCTTCCTTATACATTGGGATCTCTCTGGGAGTAAAAAACAAAGGTGAGGAGATGGCTCTGATAAGCACTTGACATTAGGAGCCTGCTTATCTACTGCATTCCAGCTTTTTCCATGGGTGAACACCCCCCTGCTCCTGTATTGAGATGGAATCCAATGGGAATTTTAATGCTCATTTCACTTTTCACAAGGGCCAGGAGTGACAGGACAAGGGGGAATGGTCTAAATTTGAAGGAGTGCAGGTTGGATATTGGAAAGAAATTCTTCCCTGTGAGGGTGCTGAGGCCTTGGCACAAGTTGCCCAGAGCAGCTGTGGCTGCCCCATCCCTGGAAGTGTCCCAGGCCAGGCTGGACACGACTTGGAGCAACCTGGGGTAATGGAAGATGTCCCTGCCCATGGCAGAGGGTAAAGCAAGATTAATTTGAAGTTCCATTTAAGCTCAAACCAGTCTGGGATTCTATCATATTTGTTCAGATTTTGTCCAGAAGGTTGACGGGTTCTTCCTTCAGATACCACAGGGTCCCTTTGGATGAGAAGAGCCCAGGAAAGTTCCCTGGCACAGCAGGTTTGTAGGACAAGGGCTGCCTGAAACATGAGCATCTTCTTGTGAAGATAAATAAGAGCAGGAGCAGTTCTAGCCTACCTTTGGAAAAACCAGCTGAATGATGAGGAGATGGGGAAACATCCAGAGGAACAGGTGAAACGGGAAGGATGGATGGTAGAGGAAGGATGTGGAGTTATTTAAATGCACATAAAATCCCTCATGCCTCCCTTAGTCCTGTAATTCTTCAGAAGCAATGAGCAATAGGGTGGGCAGCAATCCAGTTCTGGGTAAACGAGGAGAGGGGGGAGGCAGTTCCTGCTTGCTTTCCACAGTATTAGGTTGTGGTGGAAGCCACAGCATGTCCCAATTAACAGATTGACTGGGGTTGGTTGGAGTGACTTTGATCCTGCCTCAGCAAAAGGAACTGGACAAGACCCTGCCTATTTGAATGGGAAAGTGCAGCACCCAGCCTGAACCTTGGCTGGGTTCCTGTGGGAATCCCTCATGTCCTGGCTTCCCAGCAGGCAGCTGCGGCCACTGACGCTGTCCCAGTGACACTGGTGTCACCATCACAGCTTGCTGCTGAGAGGACACTGGTGAAGCCATCCAGCAGAGATCTGGAAGAGGGAATTCCATGGTGTGGGGCTGAGTGCTCTCCCGAGCTCTTTCAGCCCTGCTCTGTGTGTTGTATTATTTTGCCCCTAATTTCGGCCTTGTGGTCTGCTGAAGGGAAGGGGTAAAGCTGCATCTTGTGTCCTGTTTGTTGATGAGAGTGTAAGTCCAGGAGGTCTTGCAGGCAAGTCTGGTGTTCTCTGATCACAGAATCCCGGGATAGTTCAGAAGTCCTTCGTCATGTTGAGGTGGAGCTCCTTGTGTTTTAGTTTGTGACCATTGCTCCTTGTCCTCTTGCTGGGCACCATGGAAAAGTCTGGCACATCCTCTTGGCATCCTTTGGAGATATTTATATGAGTTAATGAGATCCCTTCTGAGTGTCCTCTCTGAGAAGGGATGCTAGCGCTGTGCCTGAGCAGCAGAGAAAACCACTAATGAAGGGACTCGACGTAGAGACTCCTCTTCCTTTCCCTACGTAGGTCCTGGTAGATGAAAATTTTGAGGGGGCTGAGGATGGAGCTTGGAGCTTTCTGTGCTCGGGCACCAGTTCAAAGCCAGCTCGGGCTGTTCCTGTTGAAAGCCACCTGTTGTCAGCTGGAGGCTGCCGTGGCCCACCGGCAGTGCTGGCAGACGTTGCTGTGGCGTGGGCGCACGGGTGGTCCTGCTCCTTCCTCTGTGCCTGGGCAGGCAGGGCCAGCCTGGGCTGTGCTGTCCCTCCTGAGCTTTGGAGCAGCTTTCCTGTGTCCGGGGTTGAGGTTGGAGCCCGGTCCCCTGGGAGGTGTGTGGGCTGAGCAGCCAAGTTTGTGTTGCAGAACAAGGGCAGCTCAGTTGCTGGATTTCCCCCGAGAGCCAAGAGCTCCAGTCAGAGTGGTGGTGAGGCTTTGGGAGGAGCAGGGGTGCAGGATGTGCTCCCCTCACCCTCCTGCTCATGGTGACTTGCCCTCCATCCTTGTTCCTTCCACCTAAGAGCCATGCTGTGGGTGACAAGGGCTGCCTGTCTGTCAGTGGCTGTGGGTGGACCTTTGAGCTGCCGAGGTGAGGAGCAACATCCACAAAACTCTCTTGCATTGTTTACAGGATTGAGTCCAAAGTAAATTTCCTTTTTGCCTGTCTCTGTGCTCTCTTGCTTGCTGATTTTTTCCTCCGGATCAATTCCCATATTAAACCTTATGTTCCCACCCTTTGTTCCTTGATAGCTGACTCTTAGACCCTTGGTTTTGGCATCTGTGCCTCTCTTCCAGCTGTTTTCCCAGGGCAAGGTCCCTGTGGTTGGGGAAAAGGTCTGTGGAAATGTGGATTGCATTTGCTCTTCCTGAGCTGGTGTTTATGCAGAGCTTGTGAAAGCCCCGGTGCTGGGTCATGTTGGCTGCTCTGGGCCTGCAGCTCTTGGCACATCAGCCCTTCAATTATAACCCCAGAGAGGCAATGGGCTGTCAGACCTCTGGGTCTATCTGCTGTAAGGAACACAGTGTGTTTTGATGGGCACATGGTTTAACTCAAGGCTATCTAATGCTGTTCCAGGGAAAAAGTAAGACCTGTGCATTCTGGATTAATTTCTGACATAGGCTGGGATGGACAAGTAATTCCCTCTGTGTTTCAGTTCTCTGGTGTGAAATAGGGGTATGAGCCCTTCCCTCTCTCCTACATGCATTAGGAAGTAACATATGAGCTCTCAAAGTCTGCAGTAAAGCCAAATGAAAAGGGGTTTTCTATTCTTTTAACAGAAATTTTAAAACCACAGTGCTGGTCACTCTACCTGATTTTTCTTGCCTTCACAGTTGTGTCATCCCTATAGCTTTGTTTATATCTAAAAATGGCTTTTGTTGTAAGGTGGTTGGTAACTGCTCTCTGCCAGCCACACAATGATGTGATGAGCTGCGCATTAAGCTGCACTCACATTAACTCATGTGTCTGCCCATGGTTAGTTCACTCCTCGCAGCTCAAAAACCTCAGCAGAGCAGGTCTGTCAGTGGAGAACAGGCTGTGGCCCAGCAACGTGACAATTTGCACATTGTACTGGTAGCAGGGATTGTAATGACCTCAAGGAAAATCCAGCTTTGTTTACAATAATGACACTTGGTCCTGGCCACACGCATCCTGCACAGCCCAGAGTCAGCTGGGTCAGTAACTGCTCAGCACACCTGAAATCACACAAAAGCACACATGGATCTCAGTGCTGGAAAAGAGATCCTGTGCAAGTTACCCCCCAGCTTGGAGAAGAAGTGTTAAATACCCCTTTTTGCCTAGACCAGTAGGTCTAAAATCATGTTTACGGGTTTATATGTAATTATTGTGGAGAAAGGAGCCCAGCTGGAGGAGCAGTGTTTAGCAACACCTTGTAAATGGCCTGTCACTGTGTTACTAAAGCCTGCTGGGTGCCAGAGCTATTTGTGGGGATGGGTCACAGCAGGCTGGGTTACTGGGGGAGGACAGCAGCTGGTTACTGGGAGAGGGCAGCAGCCTCTGCCTCTTGGCTGGCCCACCTTGGGTTTAGCTGGAGGCTTGCCTTGGCACTTGGCCAGCTCCTGTCTCCTCTCCGATCTTAACCCTTTGCAGGCAAAACGCTTCTCCCTCTGCTTCTCTCACTCCAGCCTTGGAGTGTGTTTATCCTTGGCACAGCTCTGTGCAAAAGGGGAGCATCCAGCATGCCTGCCTTGCACGAGGACTTGCTGCTTCTTGAGAGCAGCGTGGGCACCCAGGCATTCATCCAGCCTTTCCCTGTGGCTGAGCACCCAGGCATTCATCCAGCCTTTCTCTGTGGCTGAGCACCCAGGCATTCATCCAGCCTTTCTCTGTGGCTGAGCACCCAGGCATTCATCCGGCCTTTCCCTGTGGCTGAGCACCCAGGCATTCATCCAGCCTTTCTCTGGCTGAGCATCCAGGTGTTCATCCAGCCTTTCCCCACTGGCTGAGCACCCAGGCATTCATCCAGCCTTTCTCTGTGGCTGAGCACCCAGGAATTCACCCAGCCTTTCTCTGGCTGAGCACCCAGGCATTCATCCAGCCTTTCTCTGGCTGAGCACCCAGGTGTTCATCCAGCCTTTCTCTGGCTGAGCACCCAGGTGTTCATCCAGCCTTTCCCCACTGGCTGAGCACCCAGGCATTCATCCAGCCTTTCCCCACTGGCTGAGCACCCAGGAATTCACCCAGCCTTTCTCTGGCTGAGCACCCAGGCATTCATCCAGCCTTTCTCTGTGGCTGAGCACCCAGGTGTTCATCCAGCCTTTCCCCACTGGCTGAGCACCCAGGTATTCATCCAGCCTTTCTCTGTGGCTGAGCACGCAGGTGTTCATCCAGCCTTTCCCTGTGGCTGAGCACCCAGGTGTTCATCCAGCCTTTCCCCATGGGCTTTGCAGCCCACACTGCGTCTGACCCATGGGGCTCGGGGATTCCTGAGCCCAAGGAGCATAGGCCTGCTCTGAATGAAGGGTTGCACAATGAGGCTGCTTGGGAGGTAAGGCAGGATCTGATTTCTAACTTGTTGCCTCTCCTCTTGCTCTCAAAGGATGTTACTTTTTTTTTCCCTAAGCAAAGTTGAGCTGGTTTTTGCTCTTGTTTTTGTGTGTGTTCTTGTGCACCCGCTTTGAGGGCTGGAGCATTTGGACGTGGTTGTGGGTCACAGCATGTGCAGGGCTCCCTCCCATCACTGCACAGCTGCCAGTTTATCTGATCTTTTGTGTGTGTAAGCAACCCTTTTATGATATAACCTGAGAGCAACCAGCAGACATGTGTTGGCTCGTTCAAAGGGGAAAAAAAACGGCTGACTTTGCAGGGCAGGGTGGTGCCAAGCTGTTCATGCTCTCTGTTCCTTTGGCCTTGGTTCAACCAGTGGACTGTTTATTTGGGTTTGCTGGCCGGAAACTAACCCCAAATCATTGTGGTGCTGTGGAGCATAACTCTTCTTTTTACTTCTATATTGTGATGCCTCCAAAATTTCTTGTTTCCTCATTTGTAGAGTGAGTGAATTGTTGCTTTGGACTCGCTTTCCTGGGAAGAGAGTTTGCCATAGGTGGCTTCTTGCAGAGGCATTTAGCAGCCTGGCAGAGCCCTCTGTGCACTAGTGACACAGACATGTCAAACCTTTTACAGGCTGAGGCCACCATCAGGCAGGGAACAGCAGCTGGGAGGGATTTGTTTCCAAAGCTGTTCCTCTGAGGCAGATTGCTCATGCAGTGCAAGCTGTCAGCTGGGGCAGGTAACCAGAGGTGCAGCTGGAGTGGACTTCGGATGCTTTCCTGACAGCTTGGTCCCTGCCTTCCATTTTTGAGACTGGTAGGTGCAGATTTCTCCTGGAAATAATGCTCTTTTACCCCAGTGGACTGTGAATTCCTCTTGGGCTCAGCGCAGCAGACTTGATTTCACAATGTCTGGTTGGATCAAAGTCATTTTCGTGCTTTGCTCGAGGTTGACTAATGATCCCTGGGCTGGTGGAGCAGCCGTTACCCGTTAGTGAGATGAATGAGTAGTTCTTCAAGCTGTTGACTTCTACCCAGAACAACAATAAAGGGGTTCTTGATGGGTTTTTTGTAGCTGTTATTTTGTTCCTAGCTGTTCCTAAAAATGCTGTGAACCAAACTGGGAGGTACTTTCTTCTCGTGGCATAAATATATTCAGTATACCCAGGGCTACAATAAAAGTTCAGTATGAGGGAGGGGTGAGGATCTTGTGCAGAACAGGGACACTCTTTGGAGTATGTATTTAAAACTCCACTGTGATGCAGTCCTTAATCAGGACTTGCAGGCTGTAATTAATAATTCTCATGTTTCCTGCCTGACTTACTTAAGAACCCATCAGTTTAGCCTGACTTTGACATGACATTATAAATGATCGAATTAATTTTTAGCGTAGTGAAGAATTTCAGCAAGATGGAGTTTGGGAAACATTGCTTGTGCAACAAAGTGCTCCAAATGCCTCTTCCAAACTGTGCCACCTGGTGACTACAGAGCTTGGAATTTCTACATCTGTAAAGTAAGAATGATGGGATTTACCTGTGTCATAGATTGTGCATCATGAATTGATGCCTAAATTGCTCCGAGTTTTTAAATACTGTTTTAGCTTTCTGTAAAATCTGGGAAAGGGAGTGTGGTGATAAGCATATAGTATATCCTGCTGCAATGGCATAGCACAAGTTACAAGCTGTTTACTCAGGGAGTATCTGTGAGTCTGCAGTGGTCCCAAGGCAGCACGTGGCTGGTCACAGGAGGAAGAGCAACCTGGCCTGAGCGTTCTTTGGCTGTTGAAGCAATAACAGTAGGTTATGAGCTGCAGCTTCACTCTAAGGTTAAGGGCTAGACCTTGCAAATCCCTGCCCTTAAAATAACAGAAAACAGCACTGTAACATCCAGCATCTGGAAGCTGGATATTTCCAAGTGTGGAGAGAGCTGCAGCCCTAATCCTTCTGTGGGTTGGTAGTGATTGGACATCAGAGCACTGGGGGATCTTCATCATAGAATCATGGAATGGTTTGGGTTGGAAGGGACCTTAAAATTCATCTTGCTTTACCCCCTGCCATGGGCAGGGACATCTTCCACTATCCCAGGGTGCTCCAAGCCCAGTCCAACCTGACCTTGAACACTTCCAGAGATCCAGGGGCAGCCACAGCTGCTCTGGGTACCCTGTGCCAGGGCCTCCCCACCCTCACAGGGAAGAATTCCTTCCCAATATCCCATCTAACCCTGTCCACTGGCAGTGGAAGCCATTCCCCCTCATCCTGGCATTTCATCCCTTGTCCCAGATCCCTCTCCAGTGCTCTTGGATCTTCTTTAGGCACTGGAAGGGACTCTTCAGGTCTCCCCGAAACCTTCCCCTCTCCAGATGAACACACCCAGCTCTCCCGGCTTGGTTCCAGAGCAGAGGGGCTCCAGCCCTTGGAACATTTCCATGGCTTCCTTGGGACTAACTCCAGCAGCTCCACGTCCTTCTTGTGTTGGGGTCCCAGAGTGGAGGCAGCTCTGCGGTGGGGTCTCACCTAAGCGGGGCAAAGGGGCAAAATGCCCTTTTAATGGAACACCCAGGTTTATACAATGGACCTACAAGAAAGGACAAAGAAATGTTTGGGGAATATTCAGTGCACAGCCATTCCTGGGAACCCTGAGTTCATCCGAGGCTTGCTGAAGTTGCTTGAATATTCCTGGACTGGCTCCTGGTGAAGTATGTGGGGAATAGTCTTATCCTCAGAAAGAGGAATCTGGGATTTGGAACCAGCCTTTGCAGGTTGTGGAGCTGCTCAGTACATTAACCAGTTCTCTGGGGAGCTTCCTTCCAGTTACTGTGGGTGATGGCAGCAACAGCCCCTACGGACACAACACCTGGGGGGACTGCTAAGTCCTGGGGGGTCTTCCCTGGGACCAGACTTCCCTGTGCAGACCTGGCTGGCACTTGCCTGCGGGAAATTGCTTCAGCCTTGCAGTCCTGAGTGCTGGGGAACAAACCAGCTTGGTGGGGAGCCAGCAAACTGCCTCAGCACCTGCAGTGCTGCAAGCAGGAGGTTTCGTGTTTTCAGCACTTTGCTAGGGTCAGAAGCAGCCCTTGGCTCTGTGTCCTGCAGGAACAAAAGTTGCCCCTGCTAGAGGCTTCCCTTTGAACCTGCTGCACTGGCAGATTGATCCTGCGTTCTCCATATGGTCCCTAAAGAGAGCAGGGCTTGCTGAGATCCTGCTCTCAGATCCATGTGGGCAAGTTTCCATAAGTTAATTTGCTTTGCTGCAATGGGCAGAAGCAGGGCCGGGTCTTCTCAGGAACCTCTGAGCTTCCAGTCTGATTATCCACACCCAGCATCTCTGGGGCTGTGCATGCACACCCCTCTCTAGTGCTGGGGGCAGCCAAAAATTTGGGAGATCCTCTATGAAAACATCCAAGAAGGGCAGGGCACTCATTTTAAATTGATGGTGACTTGAAAATTATTTTTCTGCATAGTGGAAAGTAGAGTCATAAACTCCTTGTAGCATTAATCATAGATGTGTTTTAAGGGAAGGTTGTTATCTCTTGGTCTGTGATGTGTTAGCAGCTGGAAGTCCCAGCCCTGGCTCTGCTAGGAGCTCTCCTGACACAGTGGAGAAGACAGCTCTTGTTCTGGAGAAATAATAACACATAAAAGGAAATATGAGGTGGTTATGGCCGATGGGGAACTGAAGTTCTGTTAAACAGACTGAAGGCTGCCTCTCGAAAAGGGGTGAGAAAGCGCAGAGAAGTTGGCCACACTTCTGTCGTGTAATGGATAGCTGGATGTGTCACTGCTACAGCTGCTCTCCTGCACTCCAGCTCCACAGGGATAATTGCCCACGCCCAGCACTTCAGCTTTTGGATGGGAGTGGATGGGACCATGGTGTGAGGGTTGTGCTGGGATGAAAAGAGCATCTTCCATTTGCATCCCCGAGCAGCCGTGTGAGTGCACAGACAGCGTGCTTGACTTCCACCGGAACAATCCCCAGGGTGTCTGGCAGGCAGGGTGATAATGTAAAAGGAATGCAGGGAGGGTAAGGAGAGAAAATCAGCATCCTGGGTAAAATCCTGCCCTGGTCCCCAGTGGCAGTTGGCTCCTCAGTGCACCACCTCTCCTCCCGCCCTCCCTGGGAAGGGCAGGCACTGCCCGTACTTGTCATGCCAGTCACACACATGCTGGTGCACAGACTAACACCCTCCACAATAAATCTAAAAGATTAATTACTAGGGGAAAAAAAAAATCCCACAACCCCACTTGCAGCATTTAAAATGCGTCTCAACCAGTGCTCTGCTCTGGTTATTCATGGAGAAAAGAAATCACCTCCTGAATCGAGCAATTGAGAATGCAAATATCACTGCCTGCCTCAAAAGAGGAATCAAGGCTCTGTACTGTCAAGCTGATTAGCATCCTATTCCGTGGGGTACTGCCCTGAGCCCATAGGGAAAATTTGGGGACAACTGTGCTTAATGCTTAGGGATGAGGTTTCTGAGTTTTGCCCAGAGAGAAATTACAGTCTTGCTACGCCCCGTCTGATGACACACCATAGAGATGTTTTCTTGTTCTCTTCGTGGCGACTGCCCTTTCTCTGGTGAGATCTTTCAGCCTTTTGTTTCCTGTCACTGACCAGCTGTTTTTTGTGAGTTGAGTTTTTTTGTTGTTGTAAAATTGAAGCTTTCTACAGGCAGTGGAACAAAGATTTTCTTTTTTCTCTTGTGAGCAGGGAGGGAAAGTACGTCGGGGCAGTTTCTCATGGGAGTGGAACTTCTGCTTGCAAGAAGGATTTTACACTTTGTTTTGCCTTTTTTCCCCTTTCCCTGAAAGCAGCGTAGATGCACCGTCCAGAAAGACTAGGAATTATATCCCGATCCCTTTCAGTCCATATCCCAGCATTAGGGTGGGAAATGCAGCATTTGGGAGTTGGAAATACTCAGCAAGAAAGAAGCAAAATGAATCCCAGTCTGCTCCTTGTTGTTAGGTCCCAATGAACGTAAATTGTCTGCAATGTTCCTCGTTTTGCCTGTTGCAGATGTCAGAGGAGAAAATAAAACAGGAGCTCTCCTATGAAGTGCTGTTCATCCCTTCTTACCCTTGTGCAGGAGCGTGAGCATGGCTGGAAATTGCGGTGGCAGGAACAGGCAGGTTGTGTGAGGTCTTTTTTCCCCTGAAAAGCTGCTGTGCATCCTTGTTTCCCAACTCGATTTTTCAGCCAGACTTCACTCTTCTTTCTCCCCTTTGCCACCCCCTTCGTTTCCTGAGTTTGCCTGCAGCAGTGTCCGGGAGGCTTTGGAGCTGTTTTGACGTGTGCTGGCAGGGTGGGCCTGTCGTGAGGACAGATCCCCGGATGTTTCATGTGAGATGTGTCCCAGGCCTTGGGTTTTTTCCTGACCCACCCTGACAGATCAGGGCTGGGATGGGTTTGCTGCCACTGCCAGAGTTAAGCCTCTTCCATTGGATTAAGGCTGCAGAACCAGGGCTGTCACTACCACAAAATCTGTGTTTGAAGTGGAATTTCCATGAACCTCTCCCAATTCTCACAACCTCCTGCTGTATCTCCAAATATAAAATTAGCGTGTGGGGTATTTAGGCTGGATATCAGAGAGGGGTTCTTCCCCCAGAGGGTGCTGGGCACTGCCCAGGCTCCCCAGGGAATGGTCCCGGCCCCGAGGCTACCAGAGCTCCAGAAGCGTTTGGACACCGCTCTCAGGCACAGGATGGGAGTTTGGGATGTCTCTGTGCAGGGCCAGGAGTTGGAATTTGATCTTTGTGTGGTTCTGTGATTCTGTAAATCAGAGCCATACCCTTTCAGTGTGGTGGCTGCTCTGCAGATCCTTTAGCATAGAAATACATGGGGTGTTCAGCATTGTCCTGCTCATTCCCTGCTGCAACAAGTCCCTTCTCTTAATGTTTCTTTGGTTTTTTTGGGAGAGTTATTAAGTTGGAGGAGGGAGGCTGGATATAGGCATCAAGTTGTGCTTTCATGTAAAAATTGAATTTTTGAAGATGTAAACATATGCAGTGTTCATTGTAGGCCAGTTCAGCTGATTGTGGTGTAACAACAATTTTTGGAATTTAAAGTGGATGTAGCTGTGGTCCAGGGGTTGCTCGTGCTGGGACTTTTCTCCCCATTTCATCTTCAAGAAAGATGGGATGAATGAAAACAGCAGCAGCGTGTCTTGGTGAAATCCCACATTCCCCAGCATCCTCTGCACATCAGAGACTGGGCAACCATTGCCTGGGACAACGTATTTCTAAATTAACACAGTGGTAAAGAGGAGGGTGGTGATTTCAGGTATGTCCTAGCAGGGTTCATGACACCAGTGCTGACCTTGTGGAAATTACTCTTTCCAGCCTGGATCTTTTTTGGTTTACTGGGTGTTACCTCCTTGATAACACTTTTGGGTTGCTCTTTTGCTTATGGACTTGTTTCAGTTTAATTATACTACATATGACGGTTGCCATCCTTCTGTTGCTCATGGAAGGGTAGCTGAGCCTATGTGCCTCATGTACAGAGAAATGGAATTTCCATAAACTCTCCCATTTCTCACAACCTTCAGCTGTATCTCAAAAATGTGCTGGAAACATTCTCTCCAGTTCCCTGCCTGGTGAAGCTGCTTCTTTTGAGTTACAGCCATCAGAAACTATAAGAAATCTCAGTGTTTCACATTAGGGATAATGAGTTTATCACTGAATTTGTCTCCTTTCCATTCCATTTTTGGTCTTACTGAGCAGGTTTCCCTTGTTTCTTCCCCAGAATGCCAGGACTGGTGGGCAGCAGGTTGCAGACAGAACGCTTCCGCACTTCCCGCGAACTGCACAGTCTGTTCTGCTGTGAAAAGCCTTCAGATAGTGACAGACTTCAGAGAACTATCAGAAAAGCTCCAGAGGCATCAGCCTTTTCTAATCAAGGTAATGCAGGGATTTGTGAAGCTGGGTGATGAGTCCAGACTCTTGAACAGCACGAGCCCATAACCCCTGCCCAGTATTTTCACCCATGAACTCAAACTGCTCGTTCAGAACGTGTGTCTAAGAGGACATTTCACCCCGGTGTGAAGATGTGAGAGGAGAGAGCTCCCTGCATTGTTCCTCTGAGTAGTGATCTTTGTATTTGGACATTTAGCAATCTACGTGGCTGTTACTCTTGGATGTTTTCTAGTGGGAGGGAAGTGGGAGCAGGGTGCAACCCTGGGGGCACAGCTTTTATCTTTGTTTCATGTTCTTTAAGACAGGGCAGCATCTCTCCTATGAAGAACTGAAGCATTTTCAGTCCCAGGATCCAGAACTGGCAGAGGTTATAATAGAAGAAAATTCAGCTGAATTGTGGAGCTGCCCATTTTTCTTTCCCTGGTGAGTCAGACAAAACATGTGATGGATGGACACATCCTTTCTGCAGGGGTGCTCAGGCTCTGCCTGTGTGAACCACCAGTGCCTGCAAGTTGCACTTCAGCTGGAGGGAAGGAGAACAGGAGTGGGTTACAGGCTGCTTCTGTTTGCTGGCACTGATTTGTTTGAGGACAAGACTTCTGCACTAAAAAATGGAGAGCTGTGGCTTGGTCTCCAGGTATTGCTCCCCTTACAAGATAAAATTATCACAGTGACTGCCTGGTCCTGTTCTTCAGGCTGTAAACCATCTGGGCTGTGATCTGATCACCTGAGGTAACTGGTTCACATTTCTATCGCCTCTCTCTGCTCAGTGGAAATCCTCCACCACTGGTGCTGACTGAGAAGAGATGCCATGACTTCTGCAGACACTGAGAAGTAATGGAAAGTCAAGGAATCCTGCAATTTGTGTTTGGTCTTGTGCAGAAAATATGGCCAGCACTAATCGTGCCCCTGTTAACCAAAAGCAGTTTGCCAAAGCCTTTAAGTGTGAACAAGACATGTGAACAACTCAGAGCTCTCTAAGGTCTCAACTGGTAGAGGGATGGTCAGGGTACTGAAGAATTAATTATGTCAGGCCCCTAGACAGGGATGTAAAAATACCAAGTCCCACCTGGACTTTTCCAGTTACATTTCCTGGTCTAGAGAACAGCCTTGGATCCCCCTGCCTCGCCATGTGGTTTCAGTTATGGCTGTGTCCGATGCCACCTCTCTGCGTCTTTTGTAATGAATGGATCTGGTCAATGACTTGGATGATTTTAAGCGAAAAGGGGAGGGAAATTAAGTTTAGATATCCATCAGGATATGTTTGTTCCCTCTTTACATGGTCCTGGTGCAGGAGCCCAGAGGAAAGCAGGAAGGAGCACACGTTAACAGGCTGAGGTTGAATTTTGCTCCTGCCTCCCAGGGCTAGTCTGTCATGCTGTTTATCAAGCATGAACGTTTGGGAAGAATTTTATCTGGAAAGTAGCTTTTAAATGCAAACATTATCATTGTATGGTAATTCTTTAATATGGGTTGGTTTGTTTAGGAACAAGCCTGTGAATAAATCTCGGATTCTGCAGGAATTTTTCCCCCCTTCCTCTTTGCTGTCCTTCCCCAAGACAGTGTCCCTAGAGAGCTGCTTCCTCATCCGGCATCCAGATTTGGGGAATAAGGTGAGAAATTCATTCCAGAGACCTTTTCCTGTCTATGAGCTGTCTCCCAGCAGCTCTGAGTTTTTGTGGGATTTGCAGGGTATTTTTAGCTGATACAATCCTGAAAAGGAGCATTTGGGGTTGTATCAGTTCTGTTCCCCCCTATGGAAAGTGGCGTCTCAAGGTGTCTGTGCCTCCCAGCAGTTGTGTCTAGTTTGGGGAGGGAGATACCCTGTGCCCACCTCCCTTGGCAGCTGGAGACGTCACAGAATCAGAGGATAAATCCCAGAATAGTTTGGGTTGGAAGGGACTTTAAAGATCATCTCATTCCATCACCCCTTGCCTGCTTCATTCATGTGTCTGGCCTTGCTCTATAGCTGGGTGAGGTCTTTTTGTGCGTAGTTGGGCAGAATTCATTTAAGAGTTGCATTTTAGGAGTTCCTGGCAGTGAGTCTCACTCATTCTGAGACACTTCAGGCTTCTGGCCTGATCTTCTCCTCTATGTTTTCCTGAGTTTTGAGGATGTGCAGGGCCTGCCTTGCCTTGGAGGAGAGGAGAACCCTTGCATGCAGCTGACCTCAGCTGTGATTCTGTGATCTGCTGGTAACTGGGGGAGCAGCAAACGTGTTGTTTGCTCTGTCTCACCTGCCTGCAGGGCAGTGACTTGTCCCTACTTCAGGCAGACAGAGCCAAGGAAAGCTGGCCAGGCTTTTGAAATCCTCTCCTCCCATCCTAGAGCTACAGCCTGCACAGCCTCTTTGCTGTTGGAAGTGGGCAGCTCACCCTGACTGTTGCGCCTCTGGACACGTGCAGAGGACACTGTGAGATGTTCAAGGTGGAGCTGGAAGCGGGGGATTTGGGTAAGTACCAGAGTGGGGTGTGCAGGGACTGGGAGAGCCCTTGGAATCAGGAGACTGCTTCCAGCTGGGTCTTTTCTGTCTGACACCTAGGATGGTGCTTTGTGCCATTGTCACCTCCAGACTGGTGTGTGCCTGCTTGTCACAGTACAGGGAGTGATCCTTTTGGACTGGGAGTTTGTGGCCTGGAACACCAACACTGGGATACCAGGAGATGCTCAAAGCTGAGCAGTGTGGGTACACAATGGGTATTACAAACCCAGTGCCCACTGAGGGAAGTGTCTTTCCAAAGAGCTCCAGCATGACCACATCCCTTCGTGGGAAATGGGAGCACTCATTAAGGGTGGACTCATCTAACAGAGCCTCTCCATTGCCTCTTCCCAGGTTATGCCAGTGCAGACCACTGGACAATGAGCTTCATGGCCAGAGGGACAGAGCCAGCGGTGATTTGTGATGGAGCTGCCAGCTAAGGATGGTGGGGTGGGAAAACAGAGCTGTTCCCAGGAGAAGAAGACTTTCAGCTTTGAAGCCAAGGCAACATCTTGAGAGGAGTGAGCCGGGGCAACTGGGGCAGGCAGCTTTGCCACCCTGCATGTTTACAGTGTTGAAAAATGACTATTTTCCTGACCCTTGAGGTAATTCTTTGCCTTTCCTCAAATGTATTTTGGGAGAAGCTCAAGCTATTTATGACCCTCCCTGTCCCCTCAGGTAAGCCCTGGGTTTGCAGCAAAGGGTTTTCTTTCCAGGAGCAGCAGATGGATTTCTCAGGATGAGATTCACCTTGTGTTCTTTGTGGATTATGGCACTTCTGAAACTTCCTGGGGGGTTTGGGAGTGGATGGGGTATGTGACATTTCTGTGTACATTCCTCCTGAGGAGGAAGCTTTGAGCCTGTGTAGTCAGGCCAGTTCTATAAAGGGAATGAATTGGTGATGTGTCCCAGCTCTCCCTCACGTCCGCAGCTGTGTGAGCCCTGCAGAGCTGATCTGCTCCTGCTCCTGGGCCAGGGAGAGCCTTGAGCCTGAGGGCAGAAACTCTCACTCACTGCATCCTTCTTGTACCAAAAGAATCCCTTCAGACCTCTCAGTGTTGTGATCACCCTTCTGCAGCTCTCTATCAGCAGGTTGTGAGTGAGTCAAATGATAATTGTGCTTTTCTTCACCTCTACTTCCTTTCCTGCAAAAACACCGACGACACACGTCAGTGGTGCTGGCAGTGCAGGAATTCTGGCTGGAGCTGGGGCTGGGAGCAGAGCGGCTCTGTCCAGCTTTCACCTCAGCCACCAAGGGAGCCCAGCCTGTGGTACCTCTGGGAGCACCTGAAGCTCCCTCTTCCCTGGCATATTTTTGCATTGACTCCTTCCAGATCTGGAACTCTGTCTTCAGAATGAACGTTGGTTTTTCCTGGGTCCTTTCCAAGCTGCCTTTGCGTGTTTCCTGCTGCTGGAGCAGTGCTGTCTCCAGTGCCCTGAGAGAGGCTCAGGTTCGGTGTTTGCAGGCTGCGGATGCTCCGGTCCCTTCCAAGTCTGATCCTTTGGGTCTGATCCCGCTGCTGAAGATCACTTACAGATGTGTCTGGCTGAACTCATAGGCCAGGGCTGGAGTTCAGGACATACTCTCACACTTGTTAATATGGAGTTGGGAGGGGTTTTGGTTGTTAGTGAGTTAACTCTGTTCTCAGGAGCAAGAGCCTTTTTCTCTGTAAATATTTTAGGTACGTGTAAAATGACAGATTGGGAAAATGTCTGTCCAGCCTTTGTTTTTGAGGAGAATGGGAGCAAACATCGTGTTAATGTGATTAGGGGCTGACAAAAGCTGCCAAGTGGGATGACCACGTCTGGCTCCTGTACAAGGATAAGGCAGCGGACAGTTCCTGCTCCAAAGAATTTAGTCTGAGGCCTTGACACTACAATCATTTCTATGCATATCCCTTGTTTTTCTCCTGTCAAAACAATGAGAACAAGCCCAGCACCTGTGTCAGTCTGTGCATGGCCCTTGGTGCTGGACACACACCAGATCTAGTAGAACCAAAGGGGGAGAGTCTGGCTCTCTCAGGATAGAAAAGGACTAATATAATTTGTTACAAAATATTAAAGGGAATTGGACTAATAAAACTTCCATTAGTATTCTCACTACTTGGGGTGTATTTCACACTCATGACACTACGTGGAGTCTTGTACATGCCAAGACACACACACACACCACCCCTCTCCCTCCTCTTAAAGCCTGGGTCTTAGTTAATGGAAATTTGGGAGTTCAGTGATGGCAGAATTAGGGTCTCATTAGTGGCAGTTGCTATTTACACTTTGGCAGCTTCTCAAATCAAATTCAAAGGCTGACAAGGCTGCTTCACCTCTTACTGGTTTTGTATCTGACCCATTTTTTAAAGCATTTGCTCAGAGATGCTGCTGGAGCCATTCTTGCTGAGATTGCGGCGGTTCGGTGACACTGTCACTGCTAAGTGTCCTTGACTGTAACTTGTAAAAGAGCTGTGGAGACAATTCCCAAGTGTCTGTGAAATGCCTGGATTTTGAGAGTCACACTTAAGCTATTGTGGCTGTCTGGCTCTTTCGGGAAGAAGCAGAGAAAATGGATCTATTTACAGTTGCTGTTTGGACTGGGGGGAGGAGGGGGAGGAAAGGGCAGGTTTGTGCCTGTTTAGCAGAAGTGTTCTCACGTAGTGCTTCTCCCTTCCTCAAAGAGTTGCAGCTGGTTGGACAGGAGCTGGTGAGCCTGGCCTGTTTGCAGAGCAGCCTTCCAAGTGCACTTTATGGGCTCTGCATAAGTTTCCAGCTCTGTCTCAGCGATACATTGCATATATCCCAGCCTCGCTCCCTTTGGAGTTTACATCATTTGTTTTTAAGCTCTCTGGTATATTTTCTCTTCCTTTTCCAAAAGCTGTAAGGAATTAGCTGCTAAACTAAAACAGGAGGGCAGTTCTCCTGCTGATAAAGAGCCGATTTTGGCCGGAGTGCGGAGCCCTGGTCTGCAGCACAGCTTCCAGAGCAGCTCCTGTCTCCAGCTGCCAGAGGAGTGGTGCTCACACCTTCCACATCCCAGGGTGGGTGAGGAGCCACAGTGGGAAACCTGGAGGTGAGGCCACAGTGGCAAAACTAGCATGGCCAAAGGGAGGTTTTGATACCTTACCTGCAATTAAGCCCAGGTCATCTTCCACATGCAGAGCTCCAGCTTCACAGAGTCCCTGGAAAGGCTGCAGGACTTCCCTAGAGAATCTGCCGAGGTGGACCTGGGGGGAATGGGGCTGTTCGTGCAGTTATTGAGGTATCATAGTGACAGCCATGATCAGATGAGTCACGGAGGGGGTGTCCCACTGTGGTTTCCCTCACTTCCCCTTTGGCACTCTCTGTGCTGGTTTGGACAATCTCCCACTCCCACCCTGCCCTGCTCACACAGGTTCCCGGTCAACACATTTTAAAGTTCCTTTGTGTGCTTCAGAGCTTGTTGCCTGTGAGCTGGGAGATGGAGTCCTCCCCACCCCACATCCCAAAGGCTGCAAAGCTGCTCTGAAATCACACCAGAAATCGGTACTACCCACGAGCAGGCAGACGTGAGGAGGGGTCACCTCTGCACTTGCCAGGCTGGAAGGACGGGCTGTCCCCGTCAGCTGGGCGGGAGGATCGTGGTTTAAAGCTGCTCCCCAAAGCAGGGGTCGCTGACCGGTGCTGTCAGTCAGTCCTGAACTCAGGGTAACTGAAAGGAGGAGAAAGGATTATTATGATTTACTTCAGTACCAGGAAATCAGCAGCCCCCACGGGAGCCAAGCTGACAGTTTCTATTGATTTTTTTTTTTGCTTTCTTTGTTCCTTTTCTTCTTTTCCCTGCCCACTGTTATTGCACACATTGATTCCCCCGAGGGGTCCCTTTGCAAGGCCCTGGAGAGCTTTGAGTCAGATTTCCCGTGAGTCTCTAGACTTCAGCTTCTCCCACCATGTTTTTGCAATGTTCTGGAGGAGAAGCTGCTTTGTCTGGGCTGGATCAAAGCACCTCCCTTCCCTCATGGCCTCCCAGCTCCAGCAGCAGCAGCAGGAGGAGGTGAGGAGCAGGAGAGCACCTCATGGTAGAGATGTGAGCTCTGTAAACACCAGTGTCCCTGAAAGGGGATCCTCCTGCCTTGAAACCCTCTCGTTCATCACAGTGATGCTGCTCCAGGAGGGAAGTTTCCACACACCCCAATCCCAATCGTGGCCCCCAAGAGAACTGAACACTTCCTGGGGTGAGGCCGTTTCAGTGGGTGCACAAAGCTTTTGCTTCCTGCAAACCAAACTTTCTCCTCTCGGTAAATTTTATAGGTAGAACTCGATATCTTCCTCTTCAGGAACCTCCTCCTTGTAAAGAGCAGATTTAGTGTCCTGCTGAGTTAGACAAGAGAGATGCTGGACTTCCCTTTGCTTTGGAGATTCAAACAAATGGCAGGTGATTTATTTTTAGCATTATCTCTTTGTCTTGGGGAGGGGAGCCACATTCTAAAGGCTCAGGGGTGCTGGGAAGTAAAGCTATATATGCATAAAGACTGTTTCAATGCTGAACACTAAATTCAGTGGTGGATTAAAAAAAAAAAGAATGTAAATATGCACTTAATGCAGAATTTTATGGATGGTCCTAATTTAATATATTGCAAACTTTGTAAATACTTGGGAAAAGCCTGTAAAGTGTGTAAATAAATGAGATTTGTATGTAAGAAGAATAAAAAAGTTTTTACTTTTTGCAATTAAATACAAGTGTTAATGACCCTTTTCCCTTTTCCTGATTTTTATTTTCATGTTGCATGTCAGCTATTTGAGGGGTTAATTAACCTTTCTTAGGGCAATTTTTCTAAGGGAAGTGTAATTTTAAAAAGAAAAGTCAGAACACTTTTGTTAGAAAAATGTCATAAGAAACAGTTTGTGAAAAAGGAGAACTTTGGAGAATGTTCTGTGGGTTTTAGCCTGGTTCTCTGAACAAAGTTGATGCAACAGCTCTGCCTGTCCCTCCTTTCTTTTCTTCCCAGTAACAATCTCCATCTTTCCTTCACAATTCAGTTGATTTCAGCCAAACTTTGAGGCGTGGAAGACGATAAACTCCTCCAGAACTCATAAATCCGGGCGAGTAGGGAAAAGAGAGAGATCCCGTTTCTCCCACACCAGTGCAGGAGCCTTGTTAGACACCGGCCAGCCCCGCTGGAGCCCCTCGAGATGTGAGTCAGTAGAGCCCAGGCTTGGTCACTTCTGTGCTGCAGAGTGGGGCCTCTCTGGAGCCACCAGCCTGGAGCAGACCCTGTCAGGTGTCGGTGTGTGGCTCCTGTCCCCGTGCAGAGGCCGCTGCTCCCCGGGGTGTGGGGATGGGCTGTTCCTTGAGCAGAAGGAAAGCTGCATTGCACACAGCCTGTCCCTGCAGAGCTGATGGTTGGGTTATTCCAGCCACAGACTCTCAGCTCCCCTGTCTGGGGCAATTTCAGCTCTGTTCTCTGTTCTTCCTCTCCTGCTCCCCCCTCTCCTGATGGCTCAGGGAAGAGGCATCAACCCTCTGCTTTCTCCCGTTCCCAGCAGGCTGGGGGAGCCTGGGGGGCTGTTCCTCAGCTGCCAAATGCTGTCCCCCCCCCCACAGACATGGGGGTGGCCGAGAAGGGCTCTGACTCTGTCTGAGGAGTTCCCGTGCTGCAAACTGCTCTCAGCGATTGCATCTTGCTGCCTTTGTTTCTAATGCAGCTGCATTCCAGGGATAGAGGAGGACCTGTGTGAAAACAGGGCTTTGCTGGTTGCTGTGGGATTATTTTTAAAAATTGTGGGAAAGTATGGGAAACACTGTGGTGGGTATTTACTACAGGGCACCTGCAAGGAGGAAGAAGTTGATGAGGTTTCCTATGGGCAGTTGGATGTAGCCTTATGGTCACAGGCCCTGGTTCTCCTGGGGGACTTCAATCACCCTGGTATTTGTTGGAGAGACAGCACAGCCCAGCACACACAGTCCAGGAAGCTCCTACAGATCATTGAAAATAACTTTTTGATACAAGTGGTGGAGGAGCCAAAGAGGAGAAGGGTGTTGCCGGACCTTGTATTACCAAACCAGGAGGGACTGGTTGAAGATGGGAAGGTTGGGGAAAGCCTTGGCTGTAGCGACCCATGTCATGGTGAAACTCAGGATCCTGCATGGGGAAGCAAAGCAGTAGCAGAACTAGAATCCTGTTTTTCCAGAGATCCAATTCAACCTCTCCAAAGACCTACTTAGAGGAATCCCATGGAATAGGGCTCTAGAAGGGAAGGGGGCCCAAGAAAGTTGGTCAATATTCAAGACCAGTGTATCCCCATGATCAAGAAATCAACCAAAGGGGGCAAGAGACCTGCACGGAAGAGCAGGGAGGTTCTAGCAATTCTCAAATGGAAGAAAGAAATTTATGGGATGTGGAAAAAGGGACAGGCACATGAGAGGTGTATGGGAACATCTGTGGGGTATGCAGGGATGCAACAAGGAAGGCCACGGTCCGCTTGGAATTGAGTCTGGCAAGGGATATCAAGAACAACAAGAAAGGCTTCTCCAACTACATCAGCAGCAAAAGGAAGATTAGGGAAAATGTGGGGCTGCTGCTGAATCCAGTGGGTGTCCTGGGCACAGAAGACACAGAGAAGGTGAAATTACTGAATGCCTTCTTTGCCTCCGTCTTTACTGCTGAGGGCAGCCCTCAGGAATCCCAGGCCTTGGAGGTAAGAGATGAAGGATGGAGAAAGAAAAACTTCCCCTTGGTCACTGAGAGTTGAGAGAGAGATCAACCAGGCAGACTTAACACCCATAAATCCCTGGTGGGATGCACCCACAGGTGCTGAGGGAGCTGGCAGAGGTTGTTGCTAAGCCACTCTCCATCATCTTTAAAAATCCTGGAGAACGAGAGAGGTGCCCAGTGACTGGAGAAAAGCCAATGTTAACTCCTGTCTTCAGAAAGGGCAAATAGGAGGATCTGGGAAACTCCTGGCCAGTCAGCCTCACCTCCATCCCTGGAAATGTGATGGAACAGCTCGTTCTGGAGGTCATCACCAAGCACCTAAAAGTAAAGGTCATTGGGAGTGGTCAGCATGGATTCAGCAAGAGGAAATCCTGCCTGACCAATCTGATGCCTTCTGTGATTACACAGCAGGATGGGTTGGTGAGGGGAGAGCAGTGGGTGGTGTCTGCCTTGACTTCAGCAAGGTGTTTGACACTGTTTCCCATATTATCCCATAGATAAGCTCAGGAAATGTGGATTGGATGAATGGACAGTGAGATGGATCAAGAACTGGCTCGATGGCAGAGCTCAGAGGATTATGAGCAGAGCAGAATCCAGCTGGAGGCCTGTAGTCTGTGGCATTCCCCAGGGATCAGTACTGGATCCAGTCTTACCCAACTTGTTTATCAACAACCTGGATGAAGGGATAGAATGGACCCTGAGCAGGTTTGGTGGTGATACAGAACTGAGGGAGTGGTTGATCCACCTGAAGGCTGAGCTGCCATTCAAAGGGACCTGGACAGGCTGCAGAGTTGGATGGAGAGAAACCTAATGAGGTTCAACAGGGGCAAGTGCAGGTCCTGCATGGGGGAGGGATAACCCCAGGTGCCAGCACAGGCTGGGGGTGACCTACTGGAGAGCAGCTCTGCAGAGAAGGACCGGGGTGTCCATGAGTTATCATGAGCCAGCAGTGTGCCCTGGGGCCAGGAGGGACAATGGGATCCTGGGGGGCATCAGGAAGATTGTAGTCAGCAGGTCAGAGAGGTGATCCTTACCCTCTACTCTGCCCTTGGGAGGCCACATCTGTGTTCAGTTCTGGTCTCCAGGTTCCAGAAGGACAGGAGTTATTGGAGAGGGTCCAGTCCCATAAAGATTAGGGATTGGAGCATCTCCTTGATGAGGAGAGATTGCTGGAGCTGGTTAGTTTGGAGAAGACAGAGAGGGGATTGCATCAATCCATATAAATATCTCCAGGGTGGGTCAGAAGATGGTGTCAGACTCTTTTCAGTGGTACCCAGCAACAGGACAAGGAGCAACGGCCATAAACTCAAGAAGTTCTACCTCAAGACAAGAAAAAACTTCGTTCCATGGAGGTTGGCAGAGCAGCGGAACAGCTGCCCAGGGAATTGTGGACTCTCTCACTCTGGACACATTCCAAAACCACCAGGATGTGTTCCTGTGTCGCCTGTTCCAGGTGATCTTGCCTTGGCAGAGAGGTTGGCCTGGGTGATTTCCAGAGGGCCCTTCCAACTCCAGCTATTCCAGGATTCTGTGATTTTGAGAAAAGGGGTGGGAGGTAGAAGAGGGGACCCATAACTGAGGGCTTAGGGAGAAAAAGAGGGCGGTGCTGCGATTCTCACGTGTAGCTTAAAAAAAAACTTCTTGCATGCCGTGGCAAGAAACTATAATACCACAAACTGTTTGTCTCTTTAATCCATTTTAAGTACATGGGGGGATGGAGAATCAACGTGTGGCCTGTGAAGATTGTGAAGAGTGCCTATGCCAGGCTATATAGAAGCAGTGAGAAGCTTTTAGAGACTTGTGGCGAAGAAAGGCTTTATGTGCAGGCGAAAATAACTTATCCTTAAAAAGATTAATAACCCCATGTGATGGCCCATGTTTTGCAGTGTGAAGGAACGGTGAGATTTTTCATGGGAGAGATGCTTAATACCACAGCAGATTGTTTGTTTCCGGGTGGGTCTGCTGTTGGTGGCAGTTTGGGAACCACGTGCAACTGAAGGAAAACCCTTTTTTCCTTAAGCATAAGAGAGAGACTTTTCAAGAACTGGAACACTGACTAACATCCCATGTTCTGTTATCCCTTGTGCGAGTTGGGTAAAAGGAGAGAAGTGCTGGAAAGGGAAGGGGGGTGGGGATTTGCTTTAATTTCTTGTTGTTTTCTCTTTACTTTTAATTCTATTAGTAATAAAACTCTTTCATTGTACTGCAACTGTTTAAGGTTTGTGCCTGCTTTGCTTTCTCCTAATTCTTATCTCACAGAAGGAAAATAAGTAATGAATACTTTGAACCAAAACCACTACACACGGGTATGCCCCCCTGTGGCTCCAAAACTCTAATAAGTACATTTCCTGCCCAGTTTTCAAACTGTTGGGTGTTCCTGGCTCTTGGGAGGTGCTTTAAATCTGACTGCCAGAGCCGTGAGCTGCTGAGAGCAGAAGCTGCCTGCACGATGCTGAGCTCAGGTCTTTGTCCCGTTCTCCTGGTGCTCTCAGTGCTGCAGCTGAGCTGGTCCCTGAGTGATGAAGAAAAGAAGATAATCTTGGATGAGCATAATAAATATCGCTCTGAGGTCGATCCCCCTGCCAGGGCTATGATGAAGATGGTAAGTGGCTTTTATTGCAGGGGAATATTGGGGTGTTTGTGTGGTGCAAGGCTCGATCTTAATGCGAGGAGGGATCAGGGTGCTCCTTAGGGGAGACAGAGCAATTCTCGTGTAGGGTTACAAGTAGGTGTCAACAGAGGGGTTTCCTAAACTGCCTCTAAAGAGAAGAGTTTCCTTTACCTTTGGAGTTGTCTTTGATCATTTCTGGAAGTTCCAAAGTGTGATGTGAGTCGCCCGATGCTCTTCATGAGAGTGATGCAGCTCTCACTCCCATGAGTGCCTGCTGGAGCTCCCTCTGATGAGAGGAAGGACTGCTGAGACCCTGCCATGAGCAGGTGCCATGAGCTGGAGACTTTGCCATGGCCATTGCCAAGAGCTGGTGGGGGAATCCTGCTGTGTGGGACATCACACAGTGCTCTGTATTTGCATCAACATCAAATATGCCAGTCAGGTCTGTCAGTTATTTGGGCCCATCATGCTCCTTGACTCCTCCCCATGCCTTGTGCAAAGCTGCCTTGGACATGAGGATCCCCTGTTTTGCTTGGGGAAATTGAGTCAGGTCCCACATCACACGTGGCTGCAGTGGGAGCAAAGCCGGGCTCTAGAGCTGGTGCTGCTTTTTGTCTTGTTCAGACTCTTGATTTGATTAAAAAGTTGGCTATCAAGTTTCATCTTGCACCACATGTTATTTTTCCTCACTGTTTACAAATCATGGGGAGGAGAAGGACAGCTGTTTATCCTGGAAAGTTGGAGTCCTTTCCTCCTTGGGTCACAGTGTGCTTGGAGGACACCTCTCTGCCTGGCCCAGAAATTACCCAGGCTGAGTAAAACCTTTGTGGGCTGGTAAATGGGAGCTTAACAACCAAACTAAGCCAAAAGCTAAATTCAAGGAGAGGAGGCCTGACCAGTGACTGCAGACTCAAAGGGGACAGAGCCAGAACCCTCAGCACTGTGATGGTTTCTCCATGCTAAGCTGAGGATGTTCTGTGATGGCGTTAGGTGAGCTCCAGGAGAGGCTGTGAGTCCTGGTGGTGCCCTGACCTTCTCCTGTTTGACCCATAAACCAAGGCTTAGTTTGTGCTGGGACTGACCGTGGAGCTCCCCTCTCCTGAGAACTGTGTTAGGTAGGGATTTGAATTTCTTCATAGATGGGGAAACTGTGGCCAGAGAGCGCAGGGGTCCTTGGTAAGTGCCTTGTTCCTGTTGGAGAGCCCAGTGTCCCTCTCTGTGTGCTGACACCAAGCTCCTTTCAGACCTGGGACCCGGACCTGGAGGTCAATGCTCGAGCCTTTGCAAAGCAGTGCATCTGGGGCAAGAACGGTGAACAGAAGGGGAAAAACTTCTTTGCTACAGCTTCAACCCTGGACGTAAAATTGGCCATTGAACAATGGGATGGGGAGAGGGAATTCTACAGCTTCACAACTCACGAGTGTGACAATGGGCAGACGTGTGACAACCACACCCAGGTACCGGCTGCTGGGGTGGAGGGGCTGTTGGGAAAGGAGCTGTACCAGTGCCCCAGCTCCTCCCAAAATCTTTGCAAAAGGACGGGGAACCAGGTGGGATTCACAGTGATAGAGGCAGACCTGGGCATGGTGTCAGCCATGAGCGGCCTTTTGGAGAAGCCCTTTTTAGAGACAAGCTCTGCAGCCCTTTTTTTGGCTGCTTAGCAGAGCTCAGTGCCAGCTTGTCTTGGGTAGACAGATGAGGTCTGAGTGTTTCTTCACAGCTTGGGTGGGAGCAAGGAGAAGAGATGGTGGTGGTAAGTATATGGGTGGATGGAGGGATGGATGGAGGGTTCCAGGACCAAAGCAGAGCTGGTGGTGCTCTGCCTGGGTAGACGATAGGTAGGAAAGCTGTGGCACTGGAATATATGACCTTTTGAAGGTGGTTCGGACAGGGGCAAGGGGCAAGATCCTGAATGCCAAAGCAACATGGGGATGTGGGATCAGGGGTGTACACTCTGTGGGATGAGGAGGGCATTGGAGCAGCCTTTAAGGGCAGGGGACAGGTTGCCTTCACCCAATCCCCTCACCTCCACTCCTGGTCTTTGCCTTAGATGGTCTGGGCAGACACAACTCGCACTGGCTGTGGGAAAAGTTTTTGTGAGAAGGTCGATGGAATCGAAACAGAGAACGTGCACCTGCTTGTTTGCAGCTATTTCCCCCCGTAAGTTCCAGGCCCCAATGCCCATCCCCTGCTCTGCTCTGAGGGAGGTGAGGGATCTGCTCCATGCAGTTGTCTGCTCTGGCTTTAGCAGCCTTGGGGTCAGGCTGGTGAGTAAATGGCCCTGACAGGCTGTGGCAGGAGACCAAGACCTGTTTTCTGCATTAATCCTGAGTTTTGCCTTGGCTGGGATAGCCCAGCTGAATCAGCCCCCTCTCTGGGATGGGTGTTCCCCCTATCCTCACGCCTTCTTTATCTTGGCATTTTCTACTTCCAGGGGTAACATGAAAGGCAAAAAGCCCTACATGGAAGGACCCCCATGTACAATGTGTCCCATGGGCACAGTCTGTGTGAACAACCTGTGTGGTGAGTGAGCGGAGCCGCGCGTGGCCCTGCACGGGCTGTTGGGCCTCAGACCCCAGGCTGGGTCTGAGCTCTGAGGCCTTCTGGAGCTGTCAGGAAGCCCTTGAACTGCACTGCCAGGGCTGGACCATGAGACATCAGGAGCAATTCCTGCTCCTAAGAGAGGTCAGCTGCCTCAAGATGAGGAGGACTGGACAAAAGCCTTGCACCCCATTAGGCAGGGTTTTTGCCCCTTGTGGGGCAGGAGGTTGCGTGAGGGACATGAGATGTCTCCAGGTTGGGAACCCCAGAGTGGGGGATGGCCCAGAGTGACCTGAGAGGAGCTGGCTGCTGTTTCAGCCCCTCACTGGTTTCTGCTGGTCCTGCTCAGTGCAGGGGTCTGCTGAGGTGAGCCAGCCCTAACCCACAGCACTTTCCATCTCTGCATCTCTTTCATCCACCCCAACCACAACCCTGCCAAAACTCACAGCCACAGCCAAACCAGAACCCACAGTACCAGTACACACCAGAGCCAAACCAGAACCCACAGCATCAGAGGCCACCATAACCACAGCCAAGCCAAAACCCGCAACCACACACCCAAACACAGCCAAGCCCAAACCCCCAACACTCTTCACCCATCACAAGAGCCAAACCAAGACCTGCCATCACACTCCCAGTAACAACCCCAGCCAGGCCAAAACCCACAACACCAAAACTCACCACAACTCTGGCCAAGCCAACACCCACCACAACTCTGGCTAAGCCAACATCTGCTGCTACAACACCAACACCTGCCACAACAGCAAAGACACAATCGAAAACCGCCACAACCACAAAGCCAGAACCAGAAAGACCTGATCCTACTGAGGCAACTGGGATCACTCTTTCCTTTGAGCCCACAATAGACCCAGATTATAAAGGGTCTAAAGGCAGGCAATGGAGAGCCTCTTAGCTCCTTCACTCAAGAGGATCTTCTCCTCTAACTTCACGTTTTCTTCTTTTCCATCAGTATCAGCCCTGGACACAGAAAACCAACAGAAGACAAGTGTGGATCCACCCAAAGCTGGAGCTCCCAGTACCTGCTTGGGGCTTTCGCTCTTCCTTGTCCCCAGTGCCATCCTGGTGGGCCTTCTGCTCTGAAGGGTCTTCCTCAGCTGTCCCTGCACCCCTCACCAAGGCTTTGGTCAGCGCTGGTTGTTCCACAACCCTGGTAGGCTCAGGAGACTCCTTGGACAATTCACACGCTCCCTCCTTACGCTGCCTTCTCTGCTGCAGCCCCGGCGAGCCAAGGGCAGCCAGCAGGCCCGGAGGAACTTGGTCCCCTTCCCGAGGAGACCCGAGGGCAGGAGGGTGTTTGCCATAATGCTGGTGACCTTGGACGCTTCTCCTTTTTCCTGGCTTCCGTTGCATTTCCAGGCTGGAAGTGTTGAGCTCTCCCACCCACCCACCCGCTCGTGTGACCCCAGGGACAGCGGGGTGACTTGGGGACAATGAGACATGGTGGTTGGCTTTGGTGTTTGTAGATGAGACATGGTGGTTGAGTTTGGTGTTGGTCAGGATGAGTTTCTAGCAGAAATGCTCTTTTCCTTCCCAGTGTGTTTCTTTCAGTTTTGGACACATTTTACCTCTTTCCTTCTTGTCCAAAAAGAGTGGTTTTTTTGAGGATTTCTGTTTCCTCCTGGTTCTGGTGTAGCTCTGGCCAGTACTACCCAGCTCTTCTCCCCTCTCCTCCTCACACTCTGCAGCCCTTGCCTCCTCCCTCTCTCCTGCTCTCTGGCACACATCCCCTTCCTCAGTTCCTCCAATGCCATGGATTTATTTTACGCGTGTGTCTGCACCTGTGTGCACGCACAGAAGAGAAGAGCTGAGAGCAGCCACCAGCTCCTTCATGTAGCTTTTCCCTGCATGGCTTCATTCTTTGCATAATTTCAGTGTATTTGAATTTAGATACAGATCCTGCTTGACATGTAACTTGTGTGTGGTCAGGGAGAACAAATCCCCATGTGTGTCGATACAATCTGCGCTCCAGAAATACAAGTGACGCTGTTAGAGGTCACTGGTGTCTCTGCTGCCTGGCAGCACCAGCTGTCCTGCAGGAACCCAGCTGCCTGCGGGGTGTTCTGGGGTCACGGGCCCGTCCAGCCCAACCAGGCAGTGACCAGCAGATGGCACTGGGAGAGGCACCGCTGAGAACTGGGCAGCTCAACTCGCCCCGCACACCCTGCCCGGAGTTCAGAGCTTTATTTAATCGCCAGCTTCAGATGTAGTTAAGAATCAGATTAAAAATAACCTCGTGCCCAGGTGCTGTGGCTGCTGAACGCTCTGGGAGCAGCTGAGCTCCTGCTGCTGAGCTGCTTTTGGGAGAGAAATCCATCCCTGGGTTAAGGGGGGATAAAAATACAGCCCGAGAGGCTGCTCCTCACCCGTGTGAGGGGAGAGGGGTCAGACCTGGAAGAGCATTTCAGGACCTCATCTGGTTTTGCATCTGGGTGAAGGACAACGTAACACTCCCTAGAAATTCCCAGGAAACACTGCAAAGAGCAGAAAAACATTTCTCCTCCCAGCAAGATCAGGGCATTCAGGCAGACCCTGATTTTTTGCAGTGCTGGATCCCCCACCCTGCTGAGAGCCAGCGGTGCTGCCGGTTAACAGCCACCAACATGATTCCAGGATTGAAGTGTTTTATCACTGGTGTGGGGCTATGAACCTTGTGAAAACTCTTTGAGTTTTGTTTTCCTGAAGGTTTTGACTTGTGGAGACCGGCTGTTGTGCAAGGACCTATTTATAGAGTTCCTTGCAGCAGAAAACTGCAACCCAGAAGGAAATCCGCTTTCCTCTTGCCCTGCTCCCAGGACAGCGGGGCTGAGCCTGCCCACACAGGCATTTGGCAGGGGTTTGGCTTAATCCTAAATTTGGGGGTTTAGGCAAGGGCAGGGTTTGGTGTGGTGCACCGGGGAGGACACAAAACATTCAAGGGAGACCTTTGCAGCATTTCCACTCCACTGCTGGGCTTGGCAGGAAGGGCGCTCTGGCACTGCCGTGACCCTGGCAAAGATTCTGCCAGGTCCTTACAGCCGTGTGGCTCCGTGTGGTGAGAGGAGGAGAAGCATTAACCTTCAGCTGGGGTGACTTGGGTTGAATGGTGAGATCTGTGGTGTTAATGAGGCCTGGCTTCTTTATGAACCTCACCTGCTTGCTTCCCTCCATCCCTGGGGTCTGTTTCCAGCAGGCAGAGGGAGGTGTTTGCTGCTGGTTGAGTGAGAGGAGGTTCCTTTGCTTCAGCTCCTCAATCTCCTGGGAATGCAGTGGGTCAGAAAGGATGGGGTGAGCACATACACCCTCCTGGGGGATTTGCTTCTGGGGGATTTGCATTTGGGGTTATGCTGCTGGCAGGTCCATCCAGCTTCCAAGTATTCCCTCAAGAGTGTTTGGGCTGAAAGTGCTCTCCTTGCACAATGTCCTGTGGGGGCCTGGGAGGACCCACCTTTCTTGATCTTGCTTCCTGGCTGCTTTTTACTAAAAGAAGGTGTTGTCCATCCCTGCCATTGCAACCAGCTGCAAAACTAAAACATGAGGGCAGTTCTGGTGGTAAGGAATCGATTTTGGCCAAATCTGCCATGCCCCAGTGTGCAGCACGGCTTCCAGAGCAACTCCTGTCTCCTGCTGCCAGAGGGGAGTGGTGCTCCCACCTTCTGCATCGTCAGGGTGGGAATCCTGGAGGTGAGGCCGCAATGGCAAAACTCAGATGACCAAGGGGAGGTTTTGATACCTTGGCCAAAGTGCTGCAAGTGAGCCCTTGTCGTTTTCCTCATCGAGAGCTCCAGTTTCACAGATCCCTGGAAAGGCTGCAGGAGGCTGGGACTTCCCTAGAAAGCCTGGTGGTCCTAGTGGCCTGCTGAGGTGGAACTGGGGGGAAGGGGATTGTTCCTGCAGCTATGAAGCATCCTGGTCACAGACAGGGTGTCCCACCATGGCCTCCCTCACCTCAGCTCCCCTTGGCACTTGCTGTACTGGTTTGGAAAATTCCCCACTCTCACCCTGCCCAGCTCAGACGGATTCCCAGTCAACACTTGTGTCCCAGCATTTTAAAATCATAGAATGGATGAATGAATAGTGTGGAAGACGATAAACTCCTCCAGAACTCATAAATCCGGGCGAGTAGGGAAAAGAGAGAGATCCCGTTACTCCCACACCAGTGCAGGAGCCTTGTTAGACACCGGCCAGCCCCGCTGGAGCCCCTCGAGATGTGAGTCAGTAGAGCCCAGGCTTGGTCACTTCTGTGCTGCAGAGTGGGGCCTCTCTGGAGCCACCAGCCTGGAGCAGACCCTGTCAGGTGTCGGTGTGTGGCTCCTGTCCCCGTGCAGAGGCCGCTGCTCCCCGGGGTGTGGGGATGGGCTGTTCCTTGAGCAGAAGGAAAGCTGCATTCCACACACACTTACCTAATGCCGGCTGGACACGAGTGTCTCAGCTCCAGGGTGGGGCTTGGACCTTGCACTGCTAATCTTGATGCTTCAGACATTGGCTCCAGAATGAGCCGTCAGAGCAGGTTGGGAGTTGAGAAATGGCCCTTGCACCCCTTTGGAAGCCGCCCTGCACTTGCCGAAGGCATCAGCTCTTACGTTTCCCCATGAGCCACATGTCCTGGTGATGACTCCTCCAGAGCTGTTTGCTCTTCCCCACAAGCTCTGTGTATCCCATTTTCCATCATCCTTGTTGCCACGCTATCTCCTGCAGGGCGCAGCCAGGGTGCTGTAGTGCCAGGGGCTATGTGGAGCTTGGCCCTGCATCTCCACATCACGTTTGAAGAGACCAGCACCTGCACTGGTCTAGTGAAAGGTGTCCCTGCTCATGGTAGAGAGGTTGGAATGAGATGAACTCTCAGGTTCCTCCCAACCCAAACCATTCTGTGGCTCTATGATTCTCAGCACTGCCTTGTTCCTGGTAAGCCAGGCCACGGTGAGCTGGCCAGCAGGAGCTGCAGCCCGTGTTGATATTTTCTAGATGTTTCCCCAGGTCTCCAGAGATGCAACAGCAAATGTGTTGAGGTGTCTCCATCATGAGACAGATCTGCCTTAGCAATACATGGGAATCTCTGGTTTGACCGGCCGAGTTGAAGAGAAGACCTGGTGAGATCTTGGCCTCAGACCCCACTTGCAGAAATTTTTGGACAATTGAGGGTATGGCTGACCCCAGAGCTGGTGAAGGACAAGGTAATACAAAAGTAAGAGATCTGGGGAGCAGTAGGAGAGCTGTTGAGGTGAGAGAGGTGATCCGTGTGGTCTAAAACAAGAGGAAAACCAGCAAAGCGTTGCCTGGGGAGTGGGGAGAGGAGGGGGAGGCAGAGCCGGCAGCGTGTGATTAACTTGGCTCTGCTCTCCAGAGCTGCCCACCCGCTGATGCTCTCTAACACGCTGTGATCCCAGCGGAGCTCCTGGAGCGGGGCCGGGCGGTTGCACAATCGCAGATGGGGAGCCGAGGCTGCAGCAGTGCGGGGGGCTCGGCCAGAGCCGCTCCGGCTGCGGGACACGGGTGCTGAGCCCTCCGGGTGACTGCGGGGACGGAGCACAGCCTGTCCCTGCAGAGCCGATGGTCGGGTTATTCCAGCCACAGACTCTCAGCTCCCCTGTCTGGGGCAATTTCAGCTCTGTTCTCTGTTCTTCCTCTCCTGCTCCCCCCTCTCCTGATGGCTCAGGGAAGAGGCATCAACCCTCTGCTTTCTCCCGTTCCCAGCAGGCTGGGGGAGCCCGGGGGGCTGTTCCTCAGCTGCCAAATGCTGTCCCCCCCCCACAGACATGGGGGTGGCCGAGAAGGGCTCTGACTCTGTCTGAGGAGTTCCCGTGCTGCAAACTGCTCTCAGCGATTGCATCTTGCTGCTTTTGTTTCTAACGCAGCTGCGTTCCAGGGACAGGGGAAGACCCGTGTGAAAACAGGGCTTTGCTGGTTGCTGCGGGATTATTGTTACAGTTTAGGAGAAATGGGACAGGAGGTAGGAGAGAGGACCCGTAACTGAGGGCTCAGGGGATGGCTGAGGTTTGGAGCAGCAGAGGTTTGGATGAAGAATGCCAATCCAAGGATTAGGATTCAGGCACGGGGTCTGTCCCAGGGAGAGAACCCTGCATGTTCGTTGGCACTGCTGCCTCTCCATCGAGGCTGATATGTGAGATGGGTGTGTTCTGCATGGCTCCAAAACTCTAATAAATACATTTCCTCCCCAATCTTCAAGCTGTTGGGTGTTCCTGGCTTTTGGGAGGTGCTTTAAATCTGACTGCCAGAGCCGTGGGCTGCTGAGAGCAGAAGCTGCCTGCACGATGCTGAGCTCAGGTCTTTGTCCCGTTCTCCTGGTGCTCTCAGTGCTGCAGCTGAGCTGGTCCCTGAGTGATGAAGAAAAGAAGATAATCTTGGATGAGCATAATAAATATCGCTCTGAGGTCGATCCCCCTGCCAGGGCTATGATGAAGATGGTAAGTGGCTTTTATTGCAGGGGAATATTGGGGTGTTTGTGTGGTGCAAGGCTCGATCTTAATGCGAGGAGGGATCAGGGTGCTCCTTAGGGGAGACAGAGCAATTCTCGTGTAGGGTTACAAGTAGGTGTCAACAGAGGGGTTTCCTAAACTGCCTCTAAAGAGAAGAGTTTCCTTTACCTTTGGAGTTGTCTTTGATCATTTCTGGAAGTTCCAAAGTGTGATGTGAGTCGCCCGATGCTCTTCATGAGAGTGATGCAGCTCTCACTCCCATGAGTGCCTGCTGGAGCTCCCTCTGATGAGAGGAAGGACTGCTGAGACCCTGCCATGAGCAGGTGCCATGAGCTGGAGACTTTGCCATGGCCATTGCCAAGAGCTGGTGGGGGAATCCTGCTGTGTGGGACATCACACAGTGCTCTGTATTTGCCTTTTCAGGTGAGAGTACTTTTATCTATTGGAGGGAATGTCAAATGTCAGTCAAGGTCTTTCAGTTATTTGGGCTCATCACACTCCTAATCCTCGCCATGACTTGGTGTCTTGAAGATGCAGGATCCCCTGTTTTGCTTGGGGAAATCAGTGAGATCTGAAGTAGGAACAACAACAAGCTTAGTGCTGGTGCTGCTTTTTGTCTTGTTCAGACTCTTGATTTGATTAGAACTTGGCTGTCAAGTTTTATCTTGCACCACGTGATTTTTCCTTACTGTTTGCAAATCACACAGAGAAAAATAATTGTTTATCATGGAGAGTTGGAGTGCTTTCCTCTTTGGGTCGAAGTGTGCTTGGAGGACACCTCCCTGCCTGGCCCAGAAATTGCCCAGGCTGAGTAAAACCTTTGTGGGCTGGTAAATGGGTGCTTAACAATTAAAAAAAGCCAGAAGTTAAATTCAGGGAGAGGAGGCCTGACCAGTGACTGCAGACTCAAAGGGGACAGAGCCAGAACCCTCAGCACTGTGATCCCATTGAACCCAGCAGGCACAGCAAACTCAGAGTATCAGGGCTTTGGAGCCAAAGTCTTAGAGAAAGCCTGAGGGAAACGATCTCTCAGGATCCTTAAGTCAGTGCAATTCCAAACCTGTGAGGGCTGCTCGCAGCTGAGTCTTTGATTGCAGCCCCTGTGCTTTGAGATGCTCCCTCTGCAGCTTCTGCTTCTGCTTAAACACACGGGACCCACTCATGGTCTGGAGCCAAAGGCTTTTTCATTTTGAAACCCAGCAAATGTTTAGCTCACAGCAGCCCTGACGATTCTTCAGTAGAGGTTTTCCATGAGAACACCGTCCTCGCCTCCCTCCTGGGACCTTTGCTTGGGCTGTCTTTGCTTCTGGCTTCACCTGCTGCCATGGCACTGTGCCTGGCTGAGGTCACCCCATGCTTCCTTTTGGGACATGGGGTTGGTTGCTTTGGAAATATTTAGTTGAAGGGGGAGATCTGTAGTCTAAAGCCACTTTTCTTTACTAATGAGGCAAATCTGCAGCTGTGAGTCCCCCATTTATGGAGCCCAGCTCCATGCCAGAGGGAGAGGGCTGTGTGGTCCCCAAAGTGGGTGTCCAGCCATCACTGTCAGTGTGGCTTGGGGCCGTGGTGGGAGATGAACCAACACTCTGTGTCCCATCCAGGTGTTTTCTCCCCCCAGTGTCTTAGGGCCCGTCCTCATCCCCTCAACACCCCAATGGTGACGTGCCCTCCTGTATGTCACCTTTTGGATCCAGCCCTGGCTCTGTCCAGGAAGATCCCCCCTCAGGATCCCCTGTTTGCAGGGCTGCCTTCCAGCAGCCAAGCTGCTCTCTCCATCAAGGATGGTCCAAACAGCTGCAGTGTAGGATTCCCCGTATGCATCCCTGTGAGAGAAACTCTCCCCCTCCTCCTCCTCCTCCTCCTCCTCCTTGTTCTCCTGCTGCACATCCCTGTGGCCAGGGGCTCAGCTGGTGGCGGGGCCGCTGCCGCTCCAGAGGGGCTCCTGGCCAGCAGCCATGTCTCGGATCCAGGCAAACAGATGATGTTTCCCAGGAGCGTGTGCTCCCAGACTTTGTACAGCTGCCAGGAGAGATGTGTCCCATTCCCCTCCCATCCCCACCCTGGGCGAGGAGGGATGGCCCCAGGCCCCTCTGGTGTGACCCAGGGTGGGTTTCCTTCCTTCCTCCACTCAACTTCATGGTTTCTCCATGCTGAGCTGAGGATGTTCTGTGATGGCGTTAGGTGAGCTCCAGGAGAGGCTGTGAGTCCTGGTGGTGCCCTGACCTTCTCCTGTTTGACCCATAAACCAAGGCTTAGTTTGTGCTGGGACTGACCATGGAGCTCCCCTCTCCCGAGGACTGTGTTAGGTAGGGATTTGAATTTCTTCATAGATGGGGAAACTGTGGCCCGAGAGCGCAGGGGTCCTTGGTAAGTGCCTTGTTCCTGTTGGAGAGCCCAGTGTCCCTCTCTGTGTGCTGACATCGAGCTCCTTTCAGACCTGGGACAAGGAGCTGGAGGCCCTTGCTCAATCCTACGCAGAGAAGTGCATCTGGGACCACAACAAGGAGAGGGGCCGACGGGGAGAAAACCTCTTTGCTATGGCCCCAACCCTGGAACTAGAATTTGCTGTGGAAGACTGGAATGGGGAGAAGAAATTCTACAACTTGACAACATCCACGTGTGTCCCCGGGCAGATGTGTGGCCACTACACCCAGGTACCAGCTGCTGGGGTGGAGGGGTGGCTGCTCAGCAGAGCTGGGTGCCAGATTTTCTTAGACAGAGAGACGAAGTCTGAGTGTTTCTTCACAGCTTGGGTGGGAGCAGACACGGTGGTGGATCCTTGAATGCCAAAGCAACATGGGGATGTGGGACTGGGGACACGCTCTGTGGGATGAGGACGTCTTCAGAGCAGCCTTTAAGGCCAAGGGACAGGTTGCCTTCACCCAATCCCCTCACCTCCACCCTGCTTTGCCTTAGGTGGTTTGGTCAAGCACGTATCAGATCGGCTGCGGGGCACATTTTTGTGAGAAGATCAATGGAATTGAAACAGAGAACATGCACCTGCTTGTTTGCAACTATTATCCCCCGTAAGTCCCAGGCCCTGCATGGATTGGTGCATCTCAGTGGGGTTTCTGTGCTGGAAATGCCCTGGCTTCAGTCCTTATGTCACAGCAGGGTTTGTCCTTGGTCAGAAATAGAAGTTCCAAATAATGCTTCTCTTATCTTGGGTTGGTCCCAGAGTAAGGAAGGGTTGTCTGGAGTTCCCAGCCCGTTACTGTGAATGCTGAGGGCTGGTTCAGCTTCTGGCACACACCAGGGAGGGACCTTCTTCCCCAAGAGCTGCTCAAGGCTGAAGTGGCAGTAGCTGAGGGTACAAACAACTCCCTGCCCTGGGCCTTGTTCTTCTGTGCTGGCAACAGCCGTCACTTGGGGTGGAGAAGCCCTTTTGCAGCAGCAGGAAGGGTTAGACATGGGAGGAGAGCTGAGTACTCCCTTACCAGCCCTGGGACCAGCCTTGGCACCACTTGTTTGGAGCTGCTGAGAGCACCAAGAGTGGCTGGTGGCTGCAGACCTTCCTGGGGGTCTGGAGCGGAAGGGAAACAGAATTTTCTGTCCCAATGCCCATCCCCTGCTCTGCTCTGAGGGAGGTGAGGGATCTGCTCCATGCAGTTGTCTGCTCTGGCTTTAGCAGCCTTGGGGTCAGGCTGGTGAGTAAATGGCCCTGACAGGCTGTGGCAGGAGACCAAGACCTGTTTTCTGCATTAATCCTGAGTTTTGCCTTGGCTGGGATAGCCCAGCTGAATCAGCCCCCTCTCTGGGATGGGTGTTCCCCCTATCCTCACGCCTTCTTTATCTTGGCATTTTCTACTTCCAGGGGTAACATGAAAAGCAAAAAGCCCTACATGGAAGGACCCCCATGTACAATGTGTCCCACGGGCACAGTCTGTGTGAACAACCTGTGTGGTGAGTGAGCGGAGCCGCGCGTGGCCCTGCACGGGCTGTTGGGCCTCAGACCCCAGGCTGGGTCTGAGCTCTGAGGCCTTCTGGAGCTGTCAGGAAGCCCTTGAACTGCACTTCCAGGGCTGGACCATGAGACAGGACAACTGCCTTAAGATAAGGAGGGGCTTGCACCCCATTAGGCAGGGGTTTTGCCCCTTGTGGGGCAGGAGGTTGCGTGAGGGACATGAGATGTCTCCAGGTTGGGAACCCCAGAGTGGGGGATGGCCCAGAGTGACCTGAGAGGAGCTGGCTGCTGTTTCAGCCCCTCACTGGTTTCTGCTGGTCCTGCTCAGTGCAGGGATCCATTGAGGTCAGCTGACCCAGCCCTAACCCACGGCACTTTTCATCTCTTACCAGAACTCGTTGTAGAAGAGACCACTCCGGCCTCTGTGACAACAAAGGCAAGGCCATCCACCCCAGCCACAGCCAAACCAGAGCCCACAGCCAAACCAGAACCCACAACACCCGTCCACACCACAGCTGAACCAGAACACACACCAGTCCACACCACAGCTGAACCAGAACCCACACCAGTGTCCACCACAGCTGAACCAGAACACACACCAGTCCACACCACAGCTGAACCAGAACACACACCAGTATCCACCACAGCTAAGCAAGAACACACACCAGTCCACACGACAGCTGAACCAGAACACACACCAGTCCACACCACAGCTGAACCAGAACCCACACCAATGTCCCCCACAGCCAAACCAGCACCTACAACACCAGTCCACACCACAGCAAAACCTGAACCCACACCAGTGTCCACCACAGCCAAACAACCCACAAAACCAGTGTCTACCACCACAGCCAAGCCAAAACCCACAACCACACTTCCAACCACAACCACAGCCAAGCCATCACCCACAGCCACACTCCCAACCACAACCAAGCCCAAACCCCCAACACAGGCACCCATCAGCACAGCCAAGCCAAAACCTGCCACCACACTCCCAACAACAACCCTAGCCAGGCCAAAACCCACAACACCAGCAGCCACCACAGCCATGGCCAAGCCAAAACCCACCATGCCAGCAGCCACCAGCACTGCAGCCAAACCAAAGCCCACCACAGCTGCAGCCAAGCTAACACCCACCACACCAAAACCCACTCTAACAACCACTACCACTAAACCAACAACCACCACTACCCCCAAGATGACACCCAATACCCTGAAACCCAATACAACCACTACCACCAAACCAACACCCACCACACCAAACCTCACCACAACTACCGCCAAACCAACACCCACCACACCCACAACCACCACTTCCACCAAACCAACACCCACCACACCAAACCCCACCACAACCACAATTACCCCCAGGCCAACACCCACCACACCAAACCCCACCACAACCACAACTACCCCCAGGCCAACACCCACCACACCAAACCCCATCACAACCACAACTACCACCAAACCAACACCCACCACACCAAACCCCACCACAACCACCACTACCACCAAACCAACACCCACCACACCAAACCCCACCACAACCACCACTACCACCAAGCCAAAACCAACCACAATTATGGCCAAGCCAACACCCACCACACCAAAACCCACTCCAACCATGGCTAAGCAAAAACCTGCTACAGCCACAGCCAAGCCAACACCCACCACACCATCATCTACCACCACTACAGCCAAGCCAACACGTGCTGCTACAACACCAACACCTGCCACAACAGCAAAGACACAACCGAAAACTGCCACAACCACAAAGCCAGAACCAGAAAGACCTGATCCTACTGAGGCAACTGGGATCACTCTTTCCTTTGAGCCCACATTAGACCCAGATTATAAAGTATCTCCAGAGGTAGACACTGGAGAGCCTCTTAGCTCCTTCACTACAGAAGATCCAACCTTACTAGAAAGCTTGGGCACAGCCTTCAGCCCCAGATCAGTCCCAGAAACAAAGAAAGGTGTCAAAGAGGATGGGAAAGAGAAATCAGCATTTTCCAGTCCATCTCCATCCCTCAGCCAAGTTGTTCCAGAGATTAAGTTAGGTTTCAATAGAGCTGAGCTCATAACCCCCTCCAAGTCAGTGGTCCTCAGCCCTGAAGAGCCCACGTTCTTGCGCTTAACATCATCCTCCAAAGACAAAAAAGGGCCGAGCCCCCATTTCCAGACCTCCCTCTCAGGTAAGGCAAACGTGCAGTTTGTCCTGGCATGGACACTTGGACATTCAGGGATCCCCAAGCAGCATGGAGAGGGCTTGGGAGGAGCAGTGTCAGACTGGTCCTTTGGATCCTCCTCTTGTATGTGGCACCAAGCCTTTTCCTCACTCTTTGCTCTAACCCTGAGGGGCTGGTTGGATGTCTTGTCCCTGAAGCATGGTCCCATTCACAGCCTGCCCCCACTAACGCACAGCTTCCCTGGACCAGAGCTCTGCTGCCTCAGGGCACATCATGGCACACCTGCATGAGTGGGAGTTTCTCTTCTGCCAGATCTTCCTCTCTAACTCTACATTTTCCTCTCTTCTTCCAGCAGGTGCCCTGGACACAGAAGAACTGGAGACAAACTCGGACCAGACAAGTGTGGATCCACCCAAAGCTGGAGCTCCCAGTACCTGCTTGGGGCTTTCGCTCTTCCTCGTCCCCAGTGCCATCCTGGTGGGCCTTCTGCTCTGAAGGGTCTTCCTCAGCTGTCCCTGCACCCCTCACCAAGGCTTTGGTCAGCGCTGGTTGTTCCACAACCCTGGTAGGCTCAGGAGACTCCTTGGACAATTCACACGCTCCCTCCTTACGCTGCCTTCTCTGCTGCAGCCCCGGCGAGCCAAGGGCAGCCGGCAGGCCCGGAGGAACTTGGTCCCCTTCCCGAGGAGACCCGAGGGCAGGAGGGTGTTTACCATAATGCTGGTGACCTTGGACGCTTCTCCTTTTTCCTGGCTTCCGTTGCATTTCCAGGCTGGAAGTGTTGAGCTCTCCCACCCACCCACCCGCTCGTGTGACCCCAGGGACAGCGGGGTGACTTGGGGACAATGAGACATGGTGGTTGGCTTTGGTGTTTGTAGATGAGACATGGGGGCTGAGTTTGGTGGTTTTTTCCAGCAGAAATGCTCTTTTCCCTCCCAGTGTGTCCATCTCAATTTTGGACAAGTTTTACCTCTTTCCCTTCTTGTCCAAAAAGAGTGGCTGTTTTGATTTCTGTTTCTGGAGGATTTCTGTTTCCTCCTGGTTCTGGTGTAGCTCTGGCCAGTACTACCCAGCTCTTCTCCCCTCTCCTCCTCACACTCTGCAGCCCTTGCCTCCTCCCTCTCTCCTGCTCTCTGGCACACATCCCCTTCCTCAGTTCCTCCAATGCCATGGATTTATTTTACGCGTGTGCCTGCACCTGTGTGCACGCACAGAAGAGAAGAGCTGAGAGCAGCCACCAGCTCCTTCATGTAGCTTTTCCCTGCATGGCTTCATTCTTTGCATAATTTCAGTGTATTTGAATTTAGATACAGATCCTGCTTGACATGTAACTTGTGTGTGTGTGGTCAGGGAGAACAAATCCCCATGTGTGTCGATACAATCTGAGCTCCAGAGATACAAGTGACACTGTTAGAGGTTATTGGTGGCTCCTGGGCACATCGCAGGACTGCTGGCATTGTCTGGGACACTGTGTTTTGTTACCCCACGGCTCTCCTCCCTTCACCTGAGGATTCCCAGGCAGGTGTGTTAAATATGTGACAAGCTTTGCAGACTGGTGGAAGGAAGATAACAGGGAGATACAGCCCCTTCTCTGGTCATTGCAACCTTTCATTTCTTACAGATGAGGTGGAGGATGACCTGAAGGCCATTATTCACATCCTCCACTGCTGCTCTGTCCTGTGCATCCCCAGAGCATGCACTGAATAAATCCAGTTGTGAAAGTCTGTACAGTGTCTCACTGGGGGTCTGGACACCGGGAAGCCACTTATTCTACCTGTAAAATGCTCTTAATTGTGTGCTTACATAGAATTGCTAAAAGACAACATGACTTCTGTGGGTCCTGAAGGGTTTTTTGGCTTTCCAAAAGCATCCCTGTGCTGCTTTCTGTAAGGGTATAACTAAATGTTTTTAAACCTGTGTAAAAGCAGCAGGAGGAGGGGACTGAGGATGATGTAGGGAATTTTTCTTGAGCATCCAGCTGAGTGTAAAGCAAAAATGTGTCCCCACCAGGAATTTTTGGGCAAAGAAAGCAAGAGAAAAAGAGTTGAGAGCAAAAAAAGAAATAAAAACTAGGGCTGGAGCCCTTCTGGTTCCCTGTTTTAGGAAGCCCAGCACAAGCCTCTCACACCCTAAACGCACACAATTTCATCTTTGCAGCACAGAAAAAAGTTAAATACAAGTGTATGTCCCCAGATTCTGTGTTTTTGCAGCATTTTCACCTCAGAACATCCATCCAGGAGCAGCATGAGGGGAAAGGGCCTGGCGAGGCAGAATCTCAGCGCTGGAGTGACGCTCGTATCTGACTTTGCCTTTTGCTTTTCCCCATCCTCCTGCCCCTGCTTTTGCCAGCAAAGCTGCCCTGCAGCTCCCCACTTCCCTTCTCCCGAAACGCTGCTGCAGGAGCCCGGCAGCACCAGCTGTCCTGCAGGAACCCAGCTGCCTGCGGGGTGTTCTGGGGTCACGGGCCCGTCCAGCCCAACCAGGCAGTGACCAGCAGATGGCACTGGGAGAGGCACCGCTGAGAACTGGGCAGCTCAACTCGCCCCGCACACCCTGCCCGGAGTTCAGAGCTTTATTTAATCGCCAGCTTCAGATGTAGTTAAGAATCAGATTAAAAATAACCTCGTGCCCAGGTGCTGTGGCTGCTGAACGCTCTGGGAGCAGCTGAGCTCCTGCTGCTGAGCTGCTTTTGGGAGAGAAATCCATCCCTGGGTTAAGGGGGGATAAAAATACAGCCCGAGAGGCTGCTCCTCACCCGTGTGAGGGGAGAGGGGTCAGACCTGGAAGAGCATTTCAAGACCTCATCTGGTTTTGCATCTGGGTGAAGGACAACGTAACACTCCCTAGAAATTCCCAGGAAACACTGCAAAGAGCAGAAAAACATTTCTCCTCCCAGCAAGATCAGGGCATTCAGGCAGACCCTGATTTTTTGCAGTGCTGGATCCCCCACCCTGCTGAGAGCCAGCGGTGCTGCCGGTTAACAGCCACCAACATGATTCCAGGATTGAAGTGTTTTATCACTGGTGTGGGGCTATGAACCTTGTGAAAACTCTTTTTGTTTTCCTGAAGGTTTTGACTTGTGGAGACCGGCTGTTGTGCAAGGACCTATTTATAGAGTTCCTTGCAGCAGAAAACTGCAACCCAGAAGGAAATCCGCTTTCCTCTTGCCCTGCTCCCAGGACAGCGGGGCTGAGCCTGCCCACACAGGCATTTGGTGGGGGTTTGGCTTAATCCTAAATTTGGGGGTTTAGGCAAGGGCAGGGTTTGGTGTGGTGCACCGGGGAGGACACAAAACATTCAAGGGAGACCTTTGCAGCATTTCCACTCCACTGCTGGGCTTGGCAGGAAGGGCGCTCTGGCACTGCCGTGACCCTGGCAAAGATTCTGCCAGGTCCTTACAGCCGTGTGGCTCCGTGTGGTGAGAGGAGGAGAAGCATTAACCTTCAGCTGGGGTGACTTGGGTTGAATGGTGAGATCTGTGGTGTTAATGAGGCCTGGCTTCTTTATGAACCTCACCTGCTTGCTTCCCTCCATCCCTGGGGTCTGTTTCCAGCAGGCAGAGGGAGGTGTTTGCTGCTGGTTGAGTGAGAGGAGGTTCCTTTGCTTCAGCTCCTCAATCTCCTGGGAATGCAGTGGGTCAGAAAGGATGGGGTGAGCACATACACCCTCCTGGGGGATTTGCTTCTGGGGGATTTGCATTTGGGGTTATGCTGCTGGCAGGTCCATCCAGCTTCCAAGTATTCCCTCAAGAGTGTTTGGGCTGAAAGTGCTCTCCTTCCACAATGTCCTGTGGGGGCCTGGGAGGACCCACCTTTCTTGATCTTGCTTCCTGGCTGCTTTTTACTAGAAGAAGGTGCCCGTCCCTCCCTGCCATTGTGGTCAGGAATGATGTGGCTGCCCCAGTGCCGTGTGCTGTGGGATCCTGGCCAGTGAGTCAGGTGGGTGTCCATGGGTATAAGCTCAGCCTGCTCACCCTCCTCCTGGGCAAAGCTGCCCTTTCCTTTGTGCCAGGAAGCACTGGAGTAATTAAGTATTACCTGCCCTGGTTTCTTAGCCCTTGATGGGATTTATTTGGGTTAGCAGACCCTGGAAGTCCCTGTGTTCTCTTGCTGGTATCACCATTACAAACATGTTTATAGCAAGGACTATCCAGGGCAGAGGGAAGCCCCACCTGCAGCCCTTGAAGCTGATTGAGGGTGAGGAAGCAGGTTGGGCTTCATGTAGAATTTGTGGTGAAAATTTGTGTCAGGAAAGCACCTGCTGACAGCCAAAACAGATGGTCTCAGCTGCTTGGCCAACTCAGTCTGCCCCACATCCTCATCCTGTGGCTTCCCTCTCACGCCCAGGATCTTGGTCAGTCAGGAACAGTGGCCACCCCTCTCAAGGTTACAGTTCACCAGCCAAGATCACTCCAGGGCAATAAAAAGACTCTGTTTTGAAAAAGTCAAATCAAGTTTATTTTCACAAGAGAGTATCTCCAGTCATATTTTATTCATGGTTTCCAGCTCACACAGCTCCACTGCTTGAGATTCTCTGCAGGAGTATTGGTGCCATGCAGGGGGACTGAATGGATTCCATCTGGGACACATGGGATTAGCTCTTTTCCAGGGGACACCTCTCCAGATGAAGTGGATGTGCCGCCCTGTTCCCATGCTTGTGGTGCTATTTTGGTACCTTCCAAGCAATCTGCGGGTGGGAGCCCTGCCCCTGAGCAAGCAGCTGGAGGATGATAATGCAGCTCAGAGGACCAAGCTGTAGTTTTGCACAGCAAGTCGCCAGGACTGCTGAAAAGCCAGATTTATGGAGAGAGGGCTGCATTCCTTCGCTGCTTGGAACTGCAGCATCCCCACCCACCAGCTGTGTCCCAGCCTCGCTGCAGCTACGCCCTGTCCCAGCAGAGGAGCCTGAAATGAGCTGCTTCCTTCTGGGGACTCCCACGGCCCAAGCAGCCAGGTCTGGCTCTCCCTGTGCCTTTGCTCAGGGTGAAATTTGAGGGCTCCAATTTCTCTTTGCTCTCTCCCTCCTACTTCATCTGAGAAGGTGTCCTCTGCTTGCCCTCGCTCCCTGGTGTCTCGGATCTCACGCGTCTCCCTGGCAGTGAGATGGTCACGATAATGGCCTGAAATGTCCTTCCTGATGCAGCCCTGATCACGTTACAGCTCCACTCGTGGTCTTGATCCTCCTTACTTTGGAAAATGGCAGAGGGATAGCCCCATCTGCTCCTAAGAAAGAGAAGAATTAACAATTCCCTGTCCCTTGCCAAGGGCCAGAGCTCTGAAGCGTGACGACTTCTCGCATGTCTGTTGTCAGGTGACGGTGCCTGGGAGAACCCAGAAGGATTAGAACTTGTTCCCTTTTGGCTCATGGCTCTTCCCTAGCTGTCTCCACTTTAGGACAAGCTTTCAGTCTGAATCATTGGCTCATCCTATGTAAATACCCAGGAGCCTTAAACTTCCCCGCCTGGGTTTGCATGTGAGGGAGTTCAGTTGATAGGGATTATCAGATTAGAAAGAACCACCCTCTAACTCTGTTCCATGGGACAGGCTGGGAACTTATCCAAAACAAAATGCGCTTCCTGAGCAGGGGCCAACCAGCCAAATCTGATCAGCTCCCAGGGCTCTGGGTCCACAGGCTAAGCTTGCCCTTGGGTCTGGTTCTGAACCCAAACTTCAGAACTGGGCACAAGAAAATCAAATCATGAGCTCAGATCTGTCCCATTTATACAAAAGTATCTGCTCCCCTCCAGACCTGAGGACAGACCAGAAAAGATCAACACACTTAAAACACTTTACAGCTTGAGCCCATCTCCTGCAAAAAAACCCCAGGATTGAACACTGGGAGCTGCTGTGCAGACTCATTTCCCTGGTTCTCTCACACCTTAAAGAGAGGTGGGTTCTCTGGAAGCAGGTGGCTCCATGCTCCAGTGCCTGAGGCATGAAGCAATTCCTGGAAGAATGCAATTCTGGATGCTGTAAGAGAAACACCCACTGAGTTGTTTAACAATGCCTCGCTGCGTTTTTGGATCCTCAACAAAGGAAGCGATGCCTCGGGAGCTCCTCCGGTGGTTTTGCTGCTCTTTAAGGAAGGCAATAGACTGTATAGTTATCACCTGAAATGGGATCAAATCCCTCCCACCAAACTATACAACCTACTACCTCACCTCCACAGAGCACAACAGACGGATCACAGGCATGGATTTGCTTTACTTGCACCCCCTGCCCCCACACCTGGTGTAGAAGTGGATGAGGAGACCTGAAGACCTGACTGTCTCCTTAGGAAAGACAGTAGATTGTATAGTTAGCTCAGAGGGAGGACCGGACTCCACAACTATTCAATCTACTACCTCAGCCTCAAGGACAGCTTGGGACCATGGCAGCCTAAGGCACTGAGATGATCCTTATCCAGGCACTGGGATGAGCCTTATCCCAGCATCAGCTGCTCCACAGGTCCTGTGAAGAGAAATGCATGAAAAATCGTCAGAATTCGTGATGTCAGGGGAGAGGAGTCATATCCAACCTTGTCCCGCAGCTCTTTCTCCTTCTTCAAACCTCCTTCAGTCCATTTGGACTATACCTTGTGCTTGGCAATCACACTGGCTGCAGACTTCATGCACCCAAGGGTGCAGAGAAGCAGCAGCCCTGCTCTTGGAACCTCGGGCTACACATGGAGATAGCAGAGCTCTCGGGAAGCTGCAGCAGTGCCAAGCACACCCAGCCAGGCTGACCTCACCTCCTGAACACACAGCGTATCTAGAACAAACCTGCCAGACCAGATAAGAGAATCCATCAATTTAGCTGCTGTGCACTCCAGGGAATTGAGCAGATTAGAAATAACTGAGTACAAGGAAGCTTTTAGGCTGCAAATGTAATGGTATCGAGTACATCAAGGCAGATCTTATTTCCTAAACAAATGAGTGCAACATGCAGCCGTGCTGTCCCTCTAATGCTCCAGCCCAGCCAGGCAGTATTAGCATGGATCCGAGACAGACTGGCTTCCCCCCAAGCCCTTGGCTCACCTTCTGAGGCTTCTTCATTCTCTGTACACCCAAATACAGAGGCGAGGTATTAATCTGCTAGTTTGAAAGAAATGTGTGAGGTTCTTTTGCAAGGAGAAAGAATTCCCCTTGGAGATTAAAGGAAGCCCTAACGACGAGGGAGCCACGCCAAGCAGGCTGCATGTGCAGCCCAGCACAGACCCAAAGGACAACTTCCCATGGGAGCTCAGCAGGAGATGTTCCCAACCTCTGCAAGCGTCTGCCGAGTGCTGTGGTGGGAGAGGAGGGGGCTCAGGCAGAAATCTCCAAAGGAATAAAAGCTGCCTAATGCTTTGTGCTTCTGCAGCTACCAGGCAACAGCCTAAATATTCCCAAAGCTTTGGTGAACTGCTGTAGTGGAATCCTTGTGAGAGTTTAGGATGGCCTCGGGTACAAGAGTATCTTTGCAGCAAGGTTTGGGAAGTGCCCTCTTCCAGAGCTCTCCACAGGCTCTCCTCACTGGCATTCAACACAGTCCAGGTAATTCTCTTAATTTCCTTTGACAAACTGATCCTTCACAGGGAATGACCCACTGTGCTGGACCATCTGGCCCAGGCCTCTCCTGGTGTGACAGGGTATGAACAACGTCAAAAACCCAACGTGGTGGGACTGGTTCCTACAGCATTGAAGTGCCCGGCCCATCCCCGGTGCCAAGTGCATCCCAAACAGCCTCCTGATGGGAAATGCCATTTTTATCAGCTTAGAAAGAGATGCACAGGGGTTGCACATCCCTTCTCAGCACATGCAACACCAGCCAGAGCTTCAGTGAGGTTACAGCCAGGCCCAAGGGTCCATCAGGTCTGTCACTGCTCAGCTCCTTGGGGACAGAAGGGTTAGTTTAGACTAAAGTGTTTCAGCTTCCCAAAAATTAAGCTGCTGCCACAAGCATCAAGCAGGAGGGTGGCAAGAAAGCCAGTGGATGATGCACTAGTCAGGGACTGGGAGGGTGGTCCAGGTGATTCCTGAGTGATGCATAGAGGCAGAGGATGCTCATCGTCTCCAAAGAGACTTTTAGCAACTGACCTGGAGGAACAATTTTTCCTGATTCCCTATCTGGTGGCTTATATTACTTTAAGCACATAAACCAGATGTATCAGGCAGGCATGCAAAAGGTCACTTTTGATACCATTGCAGACAACAGGCATTTGGGCTAATCTCAAACTGTTGGTGGGAAATTACATTAAATAACTCTGAGTTCACATAGATGTAATTATACATGGAGAGAGAGAAAAAAAATCCCCTCTGACTTCTATAAGTAAACCTGAAAACAGAAGACTTAATTATAATAATTGTCTTAATGAGTAAAGGTATTGGGAATACCCAGCTGCTGACTCTGGAATCCTGATTTTAGCAGGATCTGTGAAGAAAGGAGTCAAACAGGAGGATTTATGGATCAAACAGGGGGTTTTTTTATGCCCAGTAAGGATGACTAAGAGCATCCTATCCTTAGTATCGCTGTCACACTTGTTTGTCCTACACAAATTGCAATGACAGGAATTCCCTCTCCTCATGGCCCGAGGTCTAAACCATCAAGATAAAAGATGAGGAAGGAAGGACATGTGCCCAAACTTGCCTGGATGTGATGTAGCTATGCAAAATTCTGGATAAAATATCCAACAGGGTCTGTAGGAGTCAGAGGCCCACACCCAAAGCCTCTCACTGCCTTCTGAGATTAAACCCAGTTTTGGAAGATTTTTGGATATTTGATTGCCAAGAACGGGACCTCTTTGAAAAACAGCATTTTCTGTGCAGGCCTTAAGGCAGTGGCCCTGTAATTTTCACTGTCCAGATTCATATGGATTCCCTCAAAATTGGTCAGATTTGATTTTTACAAAAACACTTGATTGGTTTCTGCAAGCACGAAGGTCCCTGTGCAGAGTGTGTCACTACATGGTCCCATTGTCTACAGGTGCTTGGAGGTGTGGGGAAAATTGGCAGATACAGAGTATGTTTTTTCACAGCAAGATCCTCCAGGCTGGAATAAAAATGGCATTTCCAGTCCAGCTTTCAGACTTGTTTTTGGGATCAAGAGGTGACCTAAACTGCTCCTCATTTAACAGGGCTCCGGGTGGCTTGTGATGACCCCAGCAGAAAACTCAAGATGATGCCCCCCAAATTTTGAAGCATCTTCACGCCAGAGATTCCTGAGTACAGCCAAGTATCTGCGTTTAAAAGGAGCCCACCTCGGAGAGGAGCTGGAAAGGCTCCGAAGCTTTGAGTAGCTGATCTGGTTTATTAAGGAGCACTGAATGAAATGGAGGAGGGGGGAGGAGGAAACCATAAAACAACAAAGTCTCTGCTTTAAAAGCAGACACCGCTTTCAGCCTTTGTGAAGCCGCGGTCCCATGTCAGTGCCAAAACATGCCGGGGACACGGAGGGCTTCTCAGTGGGAAATCAGGACCCTGAATCTCCAAGAGGATTTTCAGCCTCCTGGAGCTGGGGCAGAACCGGCCCCGACTCCCTGGAACAGCGGCACTGGCACAAAATGGCCGAGTGTGGCCATTTTGTTCCCTTGGCTTCATGTCCTCCCAACCTGGCAGGGATGGCAAAATAAAAACCAAACAGACCCAAAAAAATTGAAAAATCAAACCCAAAATAAGCCAAAAGAAGCGTGGAAGGTTTTCAATAATTCCCCAACATTGTGGGGACCCACAGCGCCGATTGGAGCTGCTTATCCTGGCAGCAGTGAGGAACCCGCTCACAAGAAAAGCAGAAAACAGACCAAAAACCCATCTTGGACACACCCTGTGCCATGGGAAAGCAATAAAAAATGACATTTGCCAAACTAGCCATGAAGACAAGTTGTTTGTAACTTCTCCCAGGCCAGGCAAACCTCTCAGCAAAGCAAGGCCAACCATCTTCCCAAACACCCCATCCTAAAGTCAATATTAAATAGCACACTTTGAAATAGTTAATCAAAGGTACCGTGAAGAGGGAAAGAGAAATGGAAGTAAAAATATTTACAGTTCAATCCTGCAACCGCCCCTGTCTCTCAGCAATGCTTTTACTCCACACACTTTTAATGACATAGGGAGCATTTCACATCAACTTTGTCATCGCATTTATCATTAAACAATTAGCAGGTATCTTTATAAATAGCTGCTCATCACTTCGGGGTTGAGTCCTATCAGATGTTTCTAAACATCTGGATCATTATTAATGAATCTGATCCTGTCATCTATAGTGCAGGCATCTGTAACCTGCTTGTTATATCTTTTATTAACCCTTCCTAAACGCATTATTAGAGGTGGCCATAAAGGTCACGGTTTTTCTAAATGTTTGTGTATTTTCCTTATAAATTTGTATATAATTTACTGTCTCCTGAAGCAAAATTTTTTTCATAAAAGACAGGCGCTACTGATATTTCACAGTGCAATTTCACTAAATACTAAAAATAAGAGGTAAAAAATATCCTTCAGGCTTATTTTTACCTGTTCTGTACTCAATTCTATAGGTTAACTCAAAAATCTAAAGAAAGATTTCTTTTTCTGTAACACTCTATAAAACTGTTCTATTAATACTGTTTTCCCTCTCAATGTTCAGTTCATAAGCTGCTCATGAAAGGTGTGCAGGTAATGTCTACCTCTAACATAGATTTTGACCAAATAATTAAATTTGCACCGTGAAGCACCCACCCAGCGCCCGCCTGAGCAGCCCCGGCTCCGGGACCACCGTGGCCCTGCCACTCTCTCTATTGTCTGTTTGCAAACAAGCCAAGGGGATATGGAGGCAAATCAAATACCTTTCTGTGCAAGAAAAGCCATTTCACCTCTTTCTGCTCTCCTTCCCAGCTCCGCTCTGGAAGGGTCTGCTTCTCTCCACATGTCTGGAAAGCCACTCAAGGAACGGCAGGACGATCATTCCAACACCTTATCAGAGCCTGATCCTCCCCGTGCCACAGGGCAGGGATCTGCTCCTCAGAGTGTCCACGAACAAAGCGACGTGGCTACTAATGCCAAGACATCCAGGCTACTGAAGGAAATGCAGAATCACTTAAAAAAAAAAAAAAAATCACTTTTATTTGGCGCATGTTCTGGTGTTTTTGCCCCGCTTCTGCGCAGAATTTTATGGTAACGCCACCAAGTTCCTTTAAACTTTCAAGGCGTGTTCCTGTTGATGGTGTTTCTGTTGTGTATCACACCTTAACATGTGCAGGATACACACAGAGCGCAGTAAACAGCTTGTGAGCACAGCACAGCTCCAGCCTTGGGAGAAAAGCAAGGGCTTAAAAAGCCAAGAACAGCTATTGCTTTAAATATTTAAATTAAGATGTTTTTATTCCTGAGATGAAAACTTTCAAGGCAAGAAGGCAATAAACAAAAAATCCCTAAAAAAATATCCTCCGGATTACATCAGCTAAATCCAGGCAGTGCCAGCTCAGTGGAAAGGTCAGATCCTGTATGCACCAAAAACAAGAGGACACACAACAGGTTAAAATGATACCGTCCGGCAACGACCGGCTCTGGTCATACCAAGCCGATGTGTAAAACCATCCGCCCGTCCAAAAACAAATTAAGACAACAGTGCTCTCTGGTACTTTATAAATCCAGAAGAAAGGAGGGCTGTTTTATTGAATATAGCGAACAAACCTTTCCATCCGGCTATTCCGTGCAGCCCCGCGGCTCTGCGTGCACCGAGTAGCCCTTACGCTGCTCATACAAAAGCTCAGTTTGGCAATTCCAGGCATTTTCAGTGCTCAACATACGCCAAAACTACCCACTCTCTGCCTCTGCCTTTGGTCTCGTTCCAAAATGTCCTTTTTTTTTTTTTCTCTTTTTTTTCCCCTTTCTCTCTCTTACTACAGCTGGTGCCACGTAGAGACGGGAGAGTTGGGCTCGGACATGGCCGCAGCCTCCAAAAAAGAGCCAAGTCCCAGCGTCCCGGCTTCCCCCTTCCAGACGGGAAACAAAATGGCCATGGAGCAGCCATTTTGTTTGCTGCGGGATGGGAGGGAGAAGGGAAGGGAGGGGAGACGCAGGCCAGGCGGGAAGGATGAGGGGGGAGAAGGGAGGGCGTCAATTCGGCAGGAGCCCAAAAGCTCTGCAGCCATGCCCGGGCGTGTCCTCTTTCCTCCTGCCGGCCCCGTCCAGTCCCACGGCAGGACTGAGCCGGAGGGATGGACACAGGGTTGGTTTTCCAGCCCTCCCAAGCCGGTCGAGCCTGAGTTGTCTGGCCTGACACGGGTTACACTTCCCTTCCTGGGCCTGGCTGGCACCTCCATCCCGCCCAGAGGGTCCGGCCCGGCTGCTGCCGGGCTCTGCGAGAGCTCCTGAAGGGAGCCGGGCAGGAGAGCGGAAACCAACCCAGTAACGTCAAACTCCTGAACTTCCCTGGGCAGGAAATGGTGTAAATAACACCCGCAGGGAGGGGGAGAGGAACCCGGCCTTGGGGACAGCGTGGCCTCTACAACACGGATCCCAACGGCACCCGCGGGAACAGTGGTGCGAGCTTTCCATCCCGTCAGGATGAGCCTGCCTCAGAAACAGGGGCTCTCTCCAGCAGGACCTTGTGCCCACAAAAAGCCTCGTGAGCTCCAAGACTTTTACCTTCCTGCCCTTCCACAGAGCAGCACCACAGCTGCCCATCCGAGCAACGCACCCATGGCTTGAGGAATCGGAGATGCCTCTCACTGGACCCTCTTCTCCCAAAAGCACAGGGCTGAAGTCTCAGTTAGCATCCAACAAGACACACAGATGAATCCCACCCTCCACCACAGATGTTATGTTCCTCCAAATCCTGACCAAAACCAATGAGAGGTTTTTAGAGCAAGGCAAACACCTGACAAACCTGTTTGGGAGTACCTGGCATGGGAAGACACTTAGGAGAACACAAATCAAACACCCCTGGGCTTTCTGCTTCTGTAGGTGGGACAAGCCATGAAAATCAGGAGTATTCCCAGGATTTAGGACTGGTAAGATCTCCCCATTACAAGTCCTATCCCTTAAGGATATAGGGAACTGGAAATGCCAAAAGGCAGCACAGCTTTGAAGCTGTTACAGGACCTGTAGGAAAATCCTGTAAGGAAGGTTGTCAATAGATGAGGCACTTTGTGCTGTATTCACATGGGATAAATTTAAGTACAGGCAGCTGGACCTGCTCAGCTTTCTCGAGTCAGTGGGGAGGGTAATTTCTCTGCAGAATAATTCAGAGCAGAATCATAATGGCAACACCTTGAATTATCCTGTGAAAAAGGTTAAATCTTTAAGATTTTTTTTAACAACCCCTATTCCTCCCTACCTGATCCTCACCAATTTCTGGTAAAGTAACCTAGGATCTTCAGGTGAAAATGGTTATGGATTTATTAGTAATTTGCTGTGATTGATTAGGCTTATTAAAATGTCCCTGAAAATAAGCATCACCTGTAACAAACTCCACTGAGAGCCTGCTCAGGGTATCCTGATTTCTGGTATGGGTTTTATGTGGAGCCATGTGACCCCACAGGTAGGTTTGTGCACTTTGATTTAAACTTAAAGCCTGGGAAATTTGAAGGTATTTGAGAGATCCAAGTCTGGTTTATTTTACTAGGCTTTGGGAAGACAAGGCTTGCTTGAAAATGTCTTTGCATGGAGAGAATAGTGACTTTCTTGTGTAATATTCTCCCAGGAAAACCAGCAAGACAGGTTGGAGAATGATGACCAAAGGGCTCTGGATGTATATAGGAACAGACCAGGAATGGCCACATGCAGCATGTCAGGCTGAAGCTAAAATTGAAACCAAATTTCAGCTGCTCTGGCACCAATAATCTCTTCTAGAAACCCCCTGACAACCTGGGGAACTCTCTTTTGACCCTTATTCCGAGTGAAAGTGAACACAGCAGGACAAGACACATTTACAAAACACATTTACAAGACACGCTTACAAAATGGGGTGTTTTGCCTTCCCCAGTAACAGGGCCCCTTGCATCAGCAGCACCTTCCTGGTGGTCCTGAGATGGAGAAATATGGAACTGGGGATATGCACAGGGCTGGGATTGCTGAATCTACCAGTAGCACACCCAAAATTGCACGTAGCACCTCAGCTCTAGCTGGTTATTCCATAAATCTTAGTCAAATGGGGGTGCATGGGGGAAAGATGGGAATACAGAGAATAAGCAAAGGGGGATGTTTGGGAAGCTTATAGAGGGGAGGGTGTCTGACGTGTAAGCATGGGAATGAGACCAGGAATGCACAGGTTTTGTGGACCTGGGAGGGAGCTGAGATGGTTTGTGTCAGGAGAGGGAGGTGTGAACATGATTAAAATGCTGGAGCTTCACAAAGGACAAGGGAGGATTTGCTGAACGGGGATATTTTTGTAGCCTCCAATCTGGGCTGCTGTGGGCTCAGTAAACTGGTGGTAGATTAAACTGTGGTCATGAAAGGAGTCCCTCCTACAGGACAGGCCACTTGCTTTGGTGCCTTCTGCTTCTGTGACCTCACCAGGTCCCTCATTCAAGGCACTCCCTTGACATTCCAGTGTTGAGGAGGGCTGTGGCTGCCTGGGCTGGTTGGAAGCCAGCAGACTGATCAGGCACGTGGCCCCATAATTAAACCCCGTGAGATTCTCCTCCCCAGGGATGTATCCCTGCATGCAGGAGTTGGTTCTCATTCCTCTGCACACACATCCTTGCTGCTGAGAATTCTCATTTGAGAGTAGGTAGAGCATGGAACGCCTTCAGGTCAGAGCTGGGTGCAGAGAATAAGCCTCCCCTTTCTGTTGGGGATCAGGGTTCGTGAGAAAGGGTCTGTGGTGCTGTCATGGGTCTTGCAAGCCAAAGAACTCTACCCTTGTGCTTCAGCTCAGGGTTTTTTCCAACCACGTAGCAAAGCTGTGGAAATCAGCTGCTCATCATCATGTGTTGGAGTCGAACAACTTCCTCAGCATCAGCGTTTCCCCTCTGGCTGTTCGTTTGAATCTCTTCAGGCCTTATCCTTCTGCTCTGATCACACCCCAGCGAGCCTGTACAAACACAGCCCCACTGTCATTCCTCGTGTGCTCTCTCCTCCCCACATTGGCCATTTGCTCATGAAATTCAGAGTAGATGAAAATGTGAGTGAAAAGCCAAGGTGGTGAGAAAAACTTTCCTTGAAAATAAGGAGAAGTGGTTTTGGTTTCACTCCTTGGTTGGTGCATGTGGGTGAAGCAAATTGCCTCCTCTGAGTATTGGGATGGATTCAGTTCTTCTCAGGTTTGTCCAGTGGTACCTTCCCTCACTGGCCTGAGCACTCCCTCGGGAGTTTTTAGGACTCTTCCATTTCTGTCTCAGGGAATTTATGTGCATAAGGCAGCAGCAGCAACAACAAAATAATTTGGGATGGGAAAAAACAGACTTAACAGCTAAGCTCCTGCATCCAGTCTTAGTGAGTCACTTTGCCTCTGTTTCCTCCTTTGGGAGACAGATATTCCCTACCTGGGATGCTGAGAAGGTTATTAGTTAATGTACTAATTAACCGAATGTGCTTTGAGCAATGGAATTGCTTGAGGCAGTGGATCTCATGAAGGTCTAAGTCTAATACTGGCTTTAACAAGACTGGGCTCCCAGTTCTTATCAGCTGGGACACCTTGCCCTCGGCCAGGGAGAGAATTGAACTCCTATACATTATTCATACTGTTGGCACAGCACTTTCGAAGCACAACGGCCGGAGTCCACCCAAGCTCTTTCCTGCCCGATTCTCCCACCACAGATGAAGATGGAGCTGCCGATGGAGCTCTGGGGCTCCTGACCAAGGAAACACAGAAAAACCCCAAGCCAGGGTTTTTGACAATATTGCTGATCTTTTCAGTACGTGCCCAGCAGTCTGTTTGTGACCCACATCCCACCCTGCTCTGGAGCTCTGCTCACACCCAGCGCAGTTTCTCCTCTCTCTTCCAGAAGCTGGATGGTGGCAGAGAACTCTCTGTCCACTGAAGTGAGAGATGGCTTCACTTTCCATATCACTGGAACCCATCCCAGGCTGGATTTGGAGCTGCAGCTGCCATGAAACCTGCAAGCCAAACCACTTGAGACTTTGGCCAGTCCTGAGCTCATCCAAAAGCCATTTTGTCCAGCTTCAGGCACCTTATGTGTCTATTGAGTCAACTGAACAGGGATGTCAAAACTCATAGTGGAGATTTTAACCTACTGAAAGGTTCCAGTAGAGGCTGATGAAGGTTGTTTGCCTTGAATTCATGTTTGGTATGAATACAATCCTGTTCAACCCTGCACTGCATGAGGGTGCCAAAGTTACCCCTTGAGAATGACACTGTCCCCAGGCCTGGGGGGGGCTGAAGGAAGAGAAACTGAGACGGTTTAGATTACTCAGGGAACTGAGTTTGATTTCCAAACGTGGAACTAAATTCTCCTTCCACACCAGCTCTGCGAGCTCTGAAACCCTGCAGGTTTAGCTGGTTCCTCCCCAGCTGGAACAGAAAATGCCAGGCAATGTCACAGCTATTTCTTCTGCATCACATTTATACAATGCAAAGACTGAATTGTAAGAAGCTGAAAATCATAATTAGGCAGGCAAGAACCTACAGTCTGAAAAATTCATCCCTCTTTAGTCTAGTCTGAGGCATGTATTGTATGAGGTTCTTAAGAGCTGAGTTTTCAGAGCTGCATTTTCAGAACTGAACTGCTTCTGCAAGCAGGGCCCCTAAAATAAGCAAGATTAGCAAATGTTCCCACCTCCAGCAGTTCTGACGATGACACCAACAGACAGATTTTCATCACCCTTTTGGCTGAGCCCTTCTGGAACTGTGGACGTATTTTCTACAGGCAGAATCCTTTCTAAAACTCCTCCTTTGCAACATAGAAACTGTACAGATCCCTAACTGCAGCCAAGTTTGACCACAGATCCAGCTCTCGGCCCTCTCTGTGGATGCAAAAATGTTTTGGGGAAACAATATCAATATGGCTTTGCTAATTGATGGTCTTGTGTTGGCTTTGACCCATCAGTTGATTGACCATCCTCAACTGTCATTTCCTAAAACCCAATTTTTTTTCTGCTTATCTTCCCCGGCCTTGTTTGCACACAGCCACCACCCAAAAAAACCTCTGTCCAGGGAGTGGGATTTATCACTCCTATTTCAGTAGCAGCAGAGCACGGAACAATGTAGGGCCTATGAAAACAGGTACTGCTGTTTTCTTTTGCTTTTCATTTATTCCTTATGGTAAATCAGTGCATTCCAAACCAAACAAAAATCAGAAGATTTAGGACGCGAAGAGCAGCCTGGAGCAATAAAACAGGGGCTGAGGACAGGTTGCATTTAGAAATGAAGCAACAAGTAGCCTTTGAAAGCAAATGAAATGTTTAACCTGTGCTGCATTCCTGACATTGTTCCTGGCTGTAGTGACACTTTGGCACTCGGCACATGGCAGGAGCTCAGGTGCCTGGATCCCTGAACGCTGCACACGGGGCAGGACTGGGCTGGGCACGTAAACTCCCCAAGGTAGGGACCATCTTTATGTGGACAGCACTTGGTGTGACAGGTCCCTCAGGACACTCCAGTGACCACCAGGAAGAGCTGTTTAAGTGGAGGTTGACACCCTTTGGGTGTACAGGACACCAGGACTGGGAATTGTAACCTGTAGTTTTGTCCCAACCCTGTCACCAAGCTCGACCTTTCAGAAGACCCTAAAGGACCACACACGCTTGAGCCACTGCACTACAAAAAAACATTGATCCACATACCAGCTCCTCTTTTGATTTCATTTCAGCCCAGGCTGGTGCATTACCTGATGTTTGTAGCCCACTGCAGGGCTGTCACATGTTTTTTGCACAGTTGGACAAAACTGCCAAGGAAAAGAAATTGAAATGAACCCTCAGGATCCTGCACCAGCACCTACCAACTTTACCAGTGTTCTTACGGAGCAGGACTGAGAGCCCAGTCCCTTCCCTGACCATAAGGGGACCGTGTGTCCTGGGCTCAGGATCCCACGGGATGAACAAGGCTTTAAAGCCAGGCAGCCAAACATAATCCACCTTTACCTGCTTGTGGTAAAGCTGAGCTGCGATGAGCAGGCAGAGTCTGGAAAGCTGAACTTATCTGTGTGTCACAGCGATCCCTTTGAACTGCTCAAAGCCCTTTGGAGAAGCCGCCCTCCCCCCAGAGCAGAGGCTTTTCCTGGGCTGGGTCCCGCTGTTTGCTGGGATCCTGTTGGCTGCAGCTCCCCCGGGACTGCCCCAGCCCGGCCCAGGCTGCCGAGCCCGGCGGGGAGCGGAGCAGGCGCTGCCAGGCTCAGAGCGAGCCTTGTTCTCAGCGTGCCTGGAGTGGCCGTGGCAGACAGGGATGAAAACAGTGCCCGGGAGGCATCTGCCTGCAATGGGGCGTGCGCGGCTGATGCGCAAGGATGAACAGATGGGTTGATTACACAGGGAGAAATGGACACTAATCGTATCCAGATTCACCAACTGCAGGATTTCCTCCTGAGCCCTAAAGTACAGGAAGCCCTTACCTGCTTCGTTATCCTGTCTCTGTTCATTAGCCCCTTCCCCCGCCCTGGGAACCGCATCGCCGCTAATCCCCCGAGCAGGGGAAGGCCCGGACTGCAAAGCTGAGATCCAGATGGGAACTCCTACCGTGCTCAGGCACGGCTGGATCCAGCCGCAGGTCAGGGGCAGATCCTCGCTGCCAGCTCCAGCACAGCCAGGCTCCATCAGCTCAACTTTCCCTACTCTGTGAGGTTTTTTTGCCAGGCTCTTCTTTTGCTGCTGCCTCTCTGAAGAGCCAGGAAGATTTCAGGATTAGCAAGAGCAAGGTGAACAACAAAGACTGTCGGGGTTTGACACATCACTCTGTGTGTCTCCACATCTCTGCTGAGATGCAGCCGCTCCTGGGGTGGAGTTTGGTGTGTGTTCACAGCACGTGGCTGTTGGGGACAGGGAGAGAAGGAGGTTTTGTGGATTGAAAACAGGAGAGGCAATTCCCCAGCAGGCTGTAGGATGACTGGCCAGACTGAATTGGGAGGTGATTTTGGAAACCTCATCTGTATTCTTGTATCTGGGAGACTGAAACGTGCTGAGTGGTCGGGTTTCATCACCTGCTTGGATTTTCTGCAGTGCCACCTTGGAGAAAGGAGCAAAGCCCTTCTGGACACTTTAATCCATGTCCCCCTGCATTCATCCCAGCTCTCTTCAGAGGCACTGATGTGCTCCCAAAGCACAGCAGCTGGAGGGATGATCCCAGGCATCCTCCCTGTGGGGCTGCTCAGATCCAAGGGTCTGAGCCCAATCCTTCTCCCACAAACAGGAGTTCTGGGAGCAGATGTGCAGAAACTGAAGCTGTTGATCACGTTGACATCAGCACCTGCCCTGACTTTTGGTGGAGTCTCTATGTGAGGAGTTTTCTGCTTGGAAAACTGTAACCCAAGTTGTTTCTCTGAGTTGGGCTTTTGGGACCTTCTCTCCTTGCGTGCCCAGGGCGCCTCCACTGCCAGCCTGAGCTCACGTTTCTGTTGTCAAACTTGACGCAAGCAAATTAGCCTGCTCCCATCCTTGTGCCTGCTCCCATCCTGCTTCCTGCTCCCCATCCACATTCGCTCTGGCTCCACATGCCAGGAGTGCTGCCCCTGCAACCTCTGTTCCCCTCATCAGAGCCGATGCCCAGTGCCAAGCAAACCAAGACTGAAGGATGGGAGAATCACTCCCTGAATTCTTGGTGTTACTCGCAGAACCTCCCAGGCCTTGCAAAGCCACTTCAGGTCTCCATGCCTGGCACTAAAACACCAGCACGGACCATCCTGTGAGTCCAAACTAGACCTGAAGATTGAGATGAAGGTGGCTGTGGCTGCCCTGCAGAGCCCTCAAGCTGCGGGGAGGAGGAAGAGGAGGAAGCACAATGTGTGTCATGGTCTTGCAGATGAGGAGAAACCTCCTGCCCAGTCCTGCATGAGCCTAGGATGCATGGCCACCTCCCTTGGGCTGGGCCTCCCAAGCCCAGCAGGATGATGATGTGCTGGCAGCAACCACAGAAGAGAAAAGCACTGATGCGGGAATGAGCAGGAGAGGTTCACATGAAGCTACCACCCCACAGACCTCCCAGAACAGGGGGATATTTGGTTGCCTTCACCTCAACAACACAAGCCCCTCCTTTCTGACTCCACAGATCTCACCTCACACAGCGTGTTGGTTGTGTCTTTGCTGGGCTGCTTCTCTTACATTTTCTGTGGCCAGGACTATCTGGAGAGCAACCTTAGCATGCCAACCCTGCGTGTTTCATGGGCTTTCCAGCTGCAGAGCCAGACAGCACAGCTCAGTGCCCATGAGCAACCCTGCAATAACAAACTGGTCACCTCCTAGCTTTGTCCTCCCAGACCTCACCTTTCACAGCAGCCAATTATCACCGAAGTTAAACAGTAGCTACGAGCAACTCCAACATAAAAAACCAGTACCACAGAAAAAAGCTAGAGAGAAATTAGGGACTGAGAGAGGTGTCAGAGAAAGAAAAACACTGCAGGGAGAAAAATAAATGGTATTGATTCTTCTGAGGCCCAGCTGTGAGGTGGTACAGAGGGTGAATCAGATCTGGATGTGTTTGGACACCATCTTCCCCATGGTGCACAAGGCTGCCGGCATCAGCTCTCCCTTAGATGGGCTTCTACAAGGATCTCATGAAACTTGTACCCCCAAATTCCTTGGAACAATTAGTGGAAAGGCTGAGGGTGAAGCCCACAGAGGTCAAATTAGTCTCATTGCCTTTTACCCCTTCTTTCCCCACCAGAAGTGGTTGCTGGAGTGGTGAAGCTGCTTACATGGATGGTCCAGCATGGGGGAAGCTTCTCCCCTCAGGTCTGGCCCGCGGAGACACAGAGCTCATCATTTTCTGCAGCTGTAAATCAGGCAGTTCCCACAATGTAAATTTTGCTCTTAGTTCTAGGGCATTACAAAAAAAAAAAAAAAAAAAAAAAAAAAAAGAGGAAAAAGAAAAAAGGAAATCACAATTCAAACTCTGCCTTGGCCAAACTTGGTCCTTTTAAGGAAAGGAAATTTCCCAGAGCCACCCTCGACAAACCTGGGGGCCTGATCCTGCTGTGAGGAATGTCTGTGCAAATCCAGAGTGGCCCTGCTGCCTGCTGGGGGTTACAGCAGCTGAACGAGGCTCCAGCCTTGGAGCAAAGCTCCTGGTCTCCTGCCAGGAGATGGAGCAGAGCTCACACCAGAGCAGCCTGAGAGCAAACTGGGGATTCAGAGGCAATAAACAGCAGAAAGATCTGACTCCCCCTTTCAAGAATTCGCCCTTTCTGCTGAGCCATGTTCTGGAAGCACGAGCCCTGTTTTGCTGTGAGCTGCATGGAGTAAAACAGCTGTGTCCCTTGGCTGGACGGCTCTTCCAGGGGTGCCAGATGTTTTGCTTAGGACACGTCAGAAGAGCCTTGCTTGAGTTCAGACTTTTTTTCGTCTCAGGCTGCTTACAGGAGCTTCAGTGGGTTTTTGGAGGTTTTTTTACATTTGCTCTCCACCACATTTTTACAGGAAAGCAATAGGGATTGGGAGCAAATTGGGAAAGGTCTAGTTTCACCCCAGCCCCTCTTTGTACAAATAATCTGCAAGGGAAAAGCTGGACTGATGAGTGCTGCCTTTTCACTGGAATTAAGGGTCTGAATGTAACCTGCTGTGTCCACACACTGCTGAAGAGACCATCCTGGCACATTTTGGGGGTCAGACCCCACGAATGCCTGACTGCCCTGAGCTCCACAATATGGGAATTTCAGCTGCCAAACCAACCGTGGGGTGTTGTGGAAACGGCACAAGCAGCAAGATCCAGGACTGGACCCCAGGGTCCCAGCCACCAAACCAGGGTGCATGAGGCCACACAGCTCCCTGCAGGGTCAGGAAGATGTGAAATGCCGAGGCCAACATCTCTGGGAGGCTGTCACCATCCTGGTGGGTAAGGCAATTTTGGGAATGTCCCCAGAGCACAGCTGATACAGCCAGTGCAGGCTGGTGGGTCTCAGAGGCAATCGAGGGCCGGGGCATGTGGGTGCTTTGTGGCCAGTTCGAAGGTTTTACTGTAGGGCCATGTGTCACTCACTGAAAAAGGGTTTTTTTCAGAGAAAGGAGGAGGAGCAGAGAGGCTGGGCAGGGGGGAAGAGAAGAAAAAATTTGGTGAAGGAGGAGGGGTGGCTTTCATGGCTCCGAGCGCCTGCGGAGTGCACGGCAGCCGGGAAGGAGGACCCTGCCCTGCAAACAAGCTGCTTTTGTTGTGTCCCAACCAGGCCTAAATTAAGTTTGACAGAAAGAGGGCAGATTCCCCCGCGCCAGGACAACCCCTGGGCTCGGGTAGGGCCGGGCCGCCCTGAGGACCTTCGGCTGTGCCAAACCTCGCCCCGGTGCGAGGCGCGAACCTGCACGAGGCCGGAGGAGCCGCACGGCCCGGGAATATCCCGAGCCTTCGCAGGGCTTCCTCCAGCAGCACCCGGGAATATCCCGAGCCTTCGCAGGGCTTCTCCAGCGGCCCCAAGGCCGCTGTGGCTCCTGGAAAAGCTGCCTCCTGAGCACCCCGTCCCGCCCTGCTGCTGGGCATCTCCCAGCCCCGCGCCCGCCCGGGCACGCCGTGCCAGTGTGGGGAACCAGCCAGCTTCTAAACAGTTAATGCTGACAAAACCAGGCGGCTTGAGTTCCCTCCTTCCCGGACCGCTCCTGGTGGAACTCACCCCCTTCAAATGAAATAAAATTATCCTCCTGCTCTGACCTCAGCCGGGTGTCCTCCCTGCTGTTCTCTCGTCCTCCCTGTCCGTCCATCCGCTCTTGCCGTGCCCCCACCCTGCGCTGGCGCGGCCGGGAGTGCCCGTGCCCAGCGTTCCCACCACATTTGCTCCGGCTGCCATGTTGAATTGCAAATCCGACATGATTCGACAGATTTTCCCCCGTCGGTGGTGCTCGGTGGGGAACTAAAGAGGCACCTGGGCGACAACGCCCAGCCCCAGGTGGCTCTTGGGGACGTCCCGGGTGCTGGGGCGAGGGCAGGGAGAGAAATCACCCTCCAGTTCTGCTCCAAACGCTGCACGTAAGGACCTGCCTATCTGCTATACATCCCTCTCTAGAAGACCGATTAAAGTCGGGTGTTTTAGCACCAAGGGCCGGAGGACTCGGCGGGAAGGGATTTCGGGGAGAAGGCAGGTTACAGCAACAACAAAGCAACGGAGCAACTGGAGGAACAAAACGTTATTTCAAATCAAAGGCAAAAAAACCCCAACCGCACGAGCAAAAAAAAAAAACAAAAAAAAAAAAAAAACAACCAAAATTAAGAGTGAGGTTCGATTTCGTACCAAGGCAGCAAGAGAGACGCACCGTGGAAGAGAGTGGTTTTGTTGTTGAGTAGTGGCTGGATTTAGCTCCGCTTATCCGGACAATCATCGGGGAAGGATCCTTTTCCGAGAAAGGCCAGTTTGAGTGAGACAGCTTTTTTTTTCCCTTCTCTCGCTCGCTCTCTCCCCTTTCCTTCTCCTCGCAGCTCAACGCCAAGAAATGGGCGGTGCCTGGATGCCAGGCTCCATCTGAACGAGACACCCAAGGCCAACGGAGGCTGGCACAAAGGCGAGCTGGCAGGAATTCCTGCACTCGGAGCCGCGCGCCTGCGGGACGAGCCCGCCGCCTCCCAAAAAATCAACCTCCGACACCGCCCGCTCCGGAAAGTTGCCCCATCAGGCTCGGAAACACCCTATGAGGCTCAAGCACAGGGCAAAAAAAAAGGACAAGGGGAGGAAACCCCCCCCCAAGACCTCTCTTTGCATCGACACAGGTTAAACAAAAGGCCTGGGGAGGTGGATTATTTTTTCCACCCTCCCCATGCTCCTTTTCCCGCCTTCCCATCCCTCTCCTCCCTCCTCTTGTCCTCCATCGTTGTCTCCCTCGCCCGCCGCCCCGGCGTCCAGGCAGAAATGAGCCCTTGGCTCCCTCCTTCCTGGTTTTAGCACAACAGGAGGTGGTGGGTCCTTGAATAGGAACACACACACCCAACATGAGAGGGACCCGATGAGGGGAAAAAAAAAAAAGAGGACAAAAAATATATATACACACACAAACAACAACCCACCCGCCATGGAGGACGGTTGGGAGCAGTTGCTGCCGAGGGTGGCAGATTGGGGGTGGTTTGGGTGCCAGGAGGTATTTTTGGCCTTATTTTGTTGCTGCCCGAGCACCTGGGTCATGCCGATTGTAAAAGGGAGTCGCAGCGGGTTGGGGAAGGGAGCGGAGGGGGGGGCAGCTGGGGTTGGTAGCGCTGCTGGGGAGATGCCAAAAAACCAAAACAAAACACGTTTTCATTTTGTCTGCACCAGCCTGGGCGCAGGCGAGCGCGGGAGAGAGGGAGGGAGAGGGAGGCGCACGCCAACAGAAAGCTGCCGTGCTCAGACGCGGGCCTGCGGCCACGTCCCTCCGCAGCCGCCCCAGCAGCCGTTCCCGCTCCCTCGTCCCCCTCTCCCTGCCCACCCGGCTTCGCCTGCCAAGTCCGAGTTGGCACGGCTCCCCCGGCTGCGCCGAACAAAGCCGTCACCCATCCCCGAGCCGGCGCTGACAGTAAGCAAAGTGACAGGCGCATCTTCCGCATGTTAATCCAAACGGCGAGAAGGCGAGCGAGCGGCAGAGGCCCCCCCGTGCCATGCACACACACCCCCCCCCACCGAGCCACGCACCCCACCCTTGGCACCCGACAGCCCCGGTGGCCTCGTGCGGGGATGGCGAGGCCCCCGCCGGCGGGAGCACTGAAGCCTCCTCGTCGGCGAGGTTTAAATTGAGCCGAAGCCCTGCTCGGCGGGCAAACGAGGCCACTCGGCATCTGCTGTACCTGTTCCCGCTGCCTTCATCTCGCCTTGGAACCGTGACAAGAGCGCACTCGCCTCTGGTGGGCTCTCAAAGCCGCGGGTCTGTAACCCTTTGCAGGAAGTTGGCACCGATCCCAGGTAGGACTTTACTCCCCGGCTCTCGCTCTCTCCCCCCACCTCCGCCTCCCGCTCCCTCCCCTCCGCTCCCCCACCCATCCTGTCCCTTGGGCCCCTCTTGCGTCCCCCAAAACACCACCCGGCCCCCGCTCCCCCTCCGCTGCTCACCCGCCTCGTTGGCCGGGGGTAGCGCGGGAGGCGGCCAACGGCTGCTGGGCGCCCACCGAGCCCTCGTGCCCACCGCCCTTGCACACATACCCTGGAAGGATGACCTGGGCAAGACAGAGAACAACAACTTCCTGCTCCGGCTCCCTAAAACGCCTGTTTCCACGCAGGGGTTAGGCAGCGCGGCGAGACGGGGGGAGCTGGGAGGAGGTTTGGGGGTTTGTCGTCATTGAACCAGGCTTTTTTTCTTTTCCTTTTTTTTGGGCTTTTTTCTTCTCTTTTTTTGCCCTTTTTCCTTTTTTTTTAGCCTTTTTTCTATTTTTTCCTGCCTTTTTTCCTTTTTTTTAATGCCTTTTTTTTTTTTTTTTTTTTTTGAAACATATATTTTTGCCCGGCAGTCCAAACCCAACGCGAAGTGAAAGGAGGGGAAGAGAAATCAAATGGGAAGAGAATAGCTCCAAGTCGGCAGGACAATGCACGGGAAACGGAGAGATTAGCGTAGCTCTCGAAATCCATCACGCCCGCCCCGTTTCTGAACCGTTCGCCCCCGCGCCTCGTCTTTTTTAATTCTCCCAGCTCCTGAATTATTCCAGTCCACGAGCGGGAGGGGAGCGCACAGTCCGGAGTCCCTCAGAGCTGCCAAGAGCATTGCAACAGGAAAGAAAGGAAGCGGGAGAGGGAGAGCCAGGCAGAGCTCTCACAATCGAGCAGCGAGAAGAGCAAGGAAAAATTAACATCCAATTAGTGCCGTGTTTAACGAGGGAGACAGAGGCGGCTGTTGTTTTATTGCCCTGTTCTTTTCAGGCGCATCTGACAGGCAGCAGGGAAGGCACCCCTGCTCCGAGTGACGTCATCATTTTTTATTTTTTAATTATTTCCCCCCCCCCCTTCCTCCCCCGTCTTTCCTCCTCTAAGTTTCGCACAGACGATCTCGGCAACTCGGCCAGGGAAATTCGGGACTTTCTCGCATTCAAGCCACCGGCTCCCCCCCTCCACATCCAGCCTCCCCCCATCCACCAACACCAACCCCGGAAAAACAACAGCGCCAACCCACCCCAAAGTCTTTGTTCTTCCAAAAAAAAGAAAAAAAGGAGGAAAGAAAAAAAAAATCAACGTTGGGATGAGAGCTGGAGGGAGCCTGGAGGAGGTTTCTCCGCGTGCGCGTCCGAGCGTGTGCGTGCGGCGGTCGGTCCCTCTCCCGTCCCTCTCCCCAGACGCTTGCTTGCCTTGTAAAACTTTGCTGCATGTGACGCTGCTCCGGCCTCCTCTGGCAGCCTGACAAGAGCCGCCCGGCCGCAGAGCGCAGGCGGCTTTTCAGGGAGAAACTCCATTCCGAGGGATGAGAGCATTCCCATGTTTGCAGCAAGGGCCGGCAGTACCTCGAGCCAGGGCCGCAGCGATGCCGGCCCTCGCCACGCCGGCCTGACCCTGGGGTCACAGCAGGGGGAGAGGAGCTGAGTTTAAAGCTGGGGAGACTTTTCCCCCTCCTGTTTCTCCCCTGGGATGGGGGGCCCAGCATGGTGTAAGTGCTGAGGGAGGTGTGCAGGGGTCACGGTGGCCGCAGGGAAAGGAGTCTCGGCTGACCTCATGCTGCCACCTCTTCCCCAAAAGACCCAGATCCCTTCAGGGTGGGATGAAACACCACCAGCTCCCCCTGCGAGCACTGCCCAGGAAGGAACAGGGCAGCTCAGTTTAGGGGGATTTGAGGGAGTTTACCCTAAAAAAAAAGCCCACAGCAGGCAAGCAGGAGCATGGAAAGCAGCTTCCCCACACTCTTCCCATCCTCTTACCAGCCATGAGTGATGGACGGAGCTGTCACTGTCAGTGCGGCAGGTCAGGCCACTGTGCTGAGCTTTGCCACCGTGCTCTTTTTGGCCTCTTCTCCTGGTTTCCAGACAGGATTTCCCTTGTCCAGGGGGGAATCCATGAGGACCTGGCTCCTCCATAATCCATTTCGGGTGAAGGCCGTCCCAGGGGACGGGGATGTGTGAAGACAGGGACAGGTCCAGGGTCACTGTGCTTCTGGTGCCTGAGCATTTCCTGGCACCAGCCGGTCCCACCAGCCCGGCAGTGGGATCTCCTCTGTGAGGGTTATTATTTTTACATATATATGTATTTTTTTTAAGGAATTATTTGCCTACGTGGAGCTCGGCGCTGCGGGAGAACAGAGCAAACAGCCTTATCGAGGGCAGCTGTGCCACAGGGCACTTCCTCATGTGTGGCTGCAAGATGGGGCCCTCCATGGCTGCGGGGGGGCTGGCAGCCCCTAGCCTTCCCACTGACCAGACACCAGGGACACACCAGGCACTGTCCAGGCATCAGGAGAGCTCTCTGGGATGTTTCCCTCCCGGTTCCACGGCAGGAGAGCAGCACAGCCACGAGGGGGTTTGGACTGGACTGAAAGGTCTTCAGCAGGCCGATTTGCAGGGGAAACAGTCGCTCTGAGCTCAGCTGCACCTCCCTGGGCACAAAGGCTCATCTCGTTGCTTCCCAGATCCTGCCAGACTCAAGTGTCCAAGCCCGGCGGAGAGACAGACCAGCCTTGACCTGAGATTCCCTCTCCTGGCTGCTGCCGCTGCCTCCCTTCTCCCCCGGGCAGCTGGGAGCAGATGAGGCCAAAGTCCCAGCAATCTCAGTTTTCCACTGGAGGCTGATAAACGGCACGGGCACGGAACGGCAGCGATCCCCACCCAACCTGGCTTTGTGCAGGAGAGTCAATATTTAAACCAGAGTTTGTTTCCTGGGCAGACAGGGGAGCGCCAGTGGGAGAAATCCCCAGCTCCATCCTGGGCGCCAGACCCAAACCTCCTCCTCCACCCCTTCATTTGTTCTCCCGACCACGTTCCACCCTGGATCCCCTCTCCTGTGGGAATGGGGCCCCATCCCCTTCAGCTGGGATACCTGAGCACTGACTAATGGGCAGCAATTTAAGGGAGAGGGATGCCCAGCCAGGGTTTGGGTTGTCTCCTTGCCTGCTCCTGGTGGAGATAATTTGTCCCCTCAAACGAAGCATGGGACAACAATCAAGGATAGAAATAGGAGGTGAGGAAATATTCAATCATGCTAAGAATGACAGCCCCTGCTTCAAAGTAAGGCAGTGCACTGAAAGCTTTGAAACCTGGTTTTCATTTAAATTGAGCAAAAACTATAGTCAACTGTTTTCAGCCAAGTTTGTGGGCCCTGATGAAATGGGCAGAAATTACTGGCAGGATGCATGCACTGGTGCAGCTTTAGGTAAATTCCTTAGGTAAATTCCTCAAAGGACAGGAAATAGCACCTTTCCGTGCAGTAGCTGCAGTCAGGCAGTGCAGAGGCTGCATGAGGTTTCACAGGCATGCGACCAGCAGAAGGTGGCTTTAATTTGGAGGATAAAGGTCCATGCTCCTGAGCAGGTGCTGTGTGACCTGGGAGATGCAATGCCCTGTGTTGGAGCAGGTCATAAAACAAGGTGATAAAAGGCCGGTGGGGAAGGATGGAGCTGTCAGGGGGAAGATGGAATGGCTGAGCCCAGATGACGGGTCTGGCAGCAGCAAAGGGTCTCCATCACCCCTTCCAGAAGACCTGAGGGTCAATTTTAACTCCAGAAACCTAATTTCACATACATTGTTTGAAGCAGCCAGGCCCTCTGCTGCCTCCCCGCTCACTCCAGGTGCACCCACTGCAGTTTGCTCAGCCTAAATATGCCCACCTTCCATGGAGGTGGGGAAAATCGGGGGAAATGAGTTTCAAACAGCTGGTTTAGCCCATGCTTTGGGGAAAAAACCAAAAGAAGTGCCTGTCTTAAACTTTCTGTGAGTGAGGAAGAACATTATGCAAGAAGAAAAATCAAAAAAAAAAAAAAAAAAAGGAAAGACCCAATAATTGTTTTATAGCTGTATTTTGGAGCATAATTAAATCCTCTTTGAAATCATCTCTGGTGTTAGGGAACAGGTCCATGCATTATTTAACTGTAACACAAACTGGGAGGGAGGGAGGACAAACAGGACCAATTTCACAACACCGAAGGGAGCTGGGTGGGGGCTGCCAGTCCCAGCACATACCACCACCGTCCTGCAAGCCTGGCTGGGGGTGTGCATCGACCCTGCCTGCTGGAGAAAACCCCCCTGTGATGGCAGGACCCCAGAGGACCGGGATGAGATGTGACCCCAGCTGCTGCTGCTGCAGCACATGGGAACCTGCTCAAGGAACCCTAAACCTCTTCCCAGGGAGTGCAGCATCACCTCTGTGCAAAAGACTGCTTCATGGGGAACTGAAATGGGGGAAATCTGCCTGGCTGCCATCACAGCACAGACTGGTGCAAAAAAACTCTTGTCTGGCAGCTCAGCGTCAATCAAACCTCTGCCACTGGTGAGCTCTGCTACACACACAGAGCCAGCCGTGCTCCACTGAGCACCAGGAGGCCTCAACCCTGATGCCTCGCCAGCCTTTGGCCAGCTCAAGGTTTATCCCTTGAGTGCAGACAGCCCTGGATGGCTGCCCCTGCTGCAGGAGAGCCCTTTGTGTGCAGCTCTCTGATCCCGGCGGCTCCGTTTCCCTCAGCAATGGGAGCAGGAGCCCAGCAGGGCTCGTGCTGCTGCTGGCTGGGAGATGCCCCTCAGCGCAGCCAGGCCAGTCCAACCCAGCACCCACCTCCCGAGAGTGTGCAGGCTGCCTGCCCAGCCCACAGCTCTGCTGGGTGCATCCTAAGCACAGCCCATTCCATGACTGAAATCCTGCCCAAAAGCAGCAACCGGTGGCAGCGCGTGTCCCTTCCCAAGGGCTCTCTCCGTGTCCACAGCCCAACGCTGCCCTGAGCTGGGCCAGACCCGTCTCTTTGGGACTCTGCTGTTCTCTGTAGTGGGAATCTGTTTCCCTTCCCTGTTTTGATCCTATAATTTCTTTTTCACACCCATGGGAGGTGGGGTGCTCCCGGGTGTTCAGGTACCCTCAAACCTTAAATATGGATGCCAGGTTGATCTTGCCCAGGATGAGCTACCTGCCAGGCAAAGGTGCTCTCTCCAGAAAGGATGAGGCAGGAGGCTGTCACCTGGTATAACCTTCCCAGTGAGATGACCTTGGATCTCCTGCTGCTTCTCAGCTCAGGCAGAACAAAGCAGTCTTTCGTCCCCGCAGCTCAGGGCTGGCTCTTTTAGTACCTGGGCATTTTCTGGATTCCTGGACTTCCCCAGCAACTCCAGAGCTTACAGCCTGGACCAAAGGGACAGTGCCTTTCTGCTCTCTCTGCTACACATCCCAGTCAAGACAGCCATGAGGATGGAGCTTTGGTCCAGCTGGAACCTGAAGCCAGATGTCCAGAAGTCTGTTGCTGGCCTTGCTGGAGAGGAGGTGTCAGTTCTGGCACCATGGACTTTGGATCAGAAAATAGAAATATACAGATATCGAAACAAGCTTGGGGTTTCTTGAGGAGTCCAAGTTGATGAGCTCTCCCTGCCGAGGAGTCAGTCAATGGGGAAGGAGGCGGCTGGGATGGGCGCCCTGCGGAACAGCAGGCTGGAGCCACGGAACAGCTGCCCCTGAGGAGGAGAGCACGGGGTCAGGGCAGCCTGAGACCTGGCCAGGGAACTAAAGCTGCTTTAGCAGGGCCCAACTCCGTGCCCATGGCAGGGCTGCAAGGCCTGGGCACCCTGGGCTGCTCTGCAGGAGAAAGTGGGGATCCAGCCCCGTGGGTGCTGGAGCTGGGCATTTCCCCCAGAGGTGACAGATGGAGAGGGGCACAGACTCTGCTGTGTGCAATGCACAGGCTGAAAGCTCGCGGGGTGCGAGCTCGGGGTGTGCAATGGGCAGAGCAGCACTGCCACGCTGGTACCAGTGCCACAACTGGAGGGATAGAAGCAGGCTACAGGGCACGGCAAGGATGCAGCACAGGCACATTTGGGGAATGCTGGAGACTTGGGGAAGGACCAGAGGGAGCCCAAAGCCCAGTGTGTGCGCAGCTCCCTCACCTGAGCACTGAGATGCCTCCAGCAGTGGATCCAGGATGCAAAGGCGGGTGCGTAGGGAGGGAGGCCGGCGCGCAACCTGCACGGCAACAGGGAACAGCTGAGGTGGATGTGTCACCTTACCCACACAGGTAACACAAGAGCAGCAGGAAGTGCCAGTGAGGACACGGCAGGAGGAGGGGGGGGGCCGTGTCCACACCGGGCCGGTGGCCAAGTGACAGCTCGTTATTTACAATGCAGCAGATCTGTAATTTAATTACCCCTGGAGTGCACGAACGAGGAGCGTTACCTGGAGACGTTGAGAGTCCAGGACTGTATCTACACCTTCAAAAGCCAGCAGACACTGAGAAAACACTACACCAGACTCAAATCCCACCCTGTTCCCATGAGCACAAATGCAGAAGACTTGCAGCAGTGGGACTGGGAAGGCAAGTTGGTCCTGCTCCTGTCTGCTCCCATTGCTGCCGTAAGAGCTTTGCTTCCCTCGTGCTGCTCCCTGGAGCCAGCACGGTCCCTTTGATCCCTCTGCCTCCAGCCTAGCTCAGATCGGACCACACCACCACAACTCTCCCTATTTCTCACCACCTGAGCTTTTCTGCTGCTCGTGTCTGTGCCCTCTGATCTAAAATTATAAGCAACCTGGGACAGGAAACGAGCCAGCTCTGCGAGGTGCCACAGAGTTTACAGGGCTGTAGGAAAGCTTTACGGTCGTTAGCAGCCCATTCAGACAACGAGGGGCTGCAAGAGAGGAAGGGAAAGCTTTAGATCTCAGTGTGAAGGACATACCCACAGTTGTTCACTGCCATGAGATCTCCCACGAGAAGGAATGGGTACGTCAGCATGCTCACAGCGATCTGAAAGCACAGAAAACCAGCAGCCTCTCTAATGCTCCCAGTGTCAAAAACGCTGTTTCCAGCTTTTGCATGTTAGCAGAGTTATCCTTGGGTAAAGGATGTAAAGTACAGAGCAGCCTGTACCCCCAGAGCATGAGCTCTCAGCCCAGAGGTAGCAGGAGGAGGGGAAAGGACACGGCAGCTGCCTACATACCCCCATCACGAACTTCGTGTAGCTCCGGATCACCGATGCCTGGCTGAACTGCAGAGAGAAACCAAAGGCGTTGTGGAGCAGGGGGATGACACCAGGCTGGCACAGTCATTTTGTGACACTCCCTGAGCCTGAGGCGAAGGGCTCGGGGCAGGGGACAAGACAGAAAGCAATTTAGAGCGGGCTGCATCCCAGCTGAGAGTCTGGGAAGGCATTTGCTGTCAAATGTGATCCCCCAAAGTGCAGGTGAAGCACAGCCCCGAGCAGACACAGCACCTCCAGCACTCTAACAGGGATGCCCCCAAAGCCCGGGGTCTGTATTAAATCAGCCCCTGCTCCCCAGTAACTCCTTCCCACTGCAGGTGGTTGGTCCAGACCCCAAACCGTCCCTCAGGCACTTCCACTCACGTTGTCATCCACCGCGTAGGTGTTGATGAAGTGAGCCAGGAGGTTGCAGCACCAGAGGAAGATGACATCCCCCAGGATGTGAGGGACTAACCCACTGCAAGGGCAAAAGGAGGGGTGTGAGGTGCAGGACGGTCCCGGTGCCACCTCCCAAGGTGCCCAGCCCTCCTTCCCTCCACCAGCACACAGAAACTCCACTCCCACAAAATGAAACTTTTACTTTGGCAGGAGCTGAAAGGAAGATTTCAGGGAAGAGCTCTCCCAGCCTTCAAACTTGGTACTACATGTGCTGCTCTGGCTGGGAAGTTTTTGGGATCTGTTTTTTGGGCATGACTCAAGTCCCCTTGTTCTATCCCAAATCCCTCCCTGGCCCAGCTCCTGCTGAGAAACCCAAGTGAGACACAGATGAAGTGGTTTCCATTTTTGCAGATGCTCTTTTGGATGCAGAACGAGAAGTTCATCTCTTTGTGGAATCTCCCTTCTTTTAGAAATCAAAATGACAGGGGTTGTTCCTGCACAACCTACTCTACTGAGAAGTGGGAGTAACTGGGGGCAACACTCATGTCCCTCTGATTTTTCCCAGTCCCTGCTGCCCCCAGGAGCACAGTTCTTTGGTTAATGCCTCCCACTGACACACTGGAACTCCCAGCAGCACCAGCACCCCCAGCTTTTGCAGATAATGGCACTAAAACTTTTAACAAGATGTTCCAGAGGGTTTCTCCAGTTTGTTGGTGCTTCTGCAGCATCTCCTGCACCAGTGCAGGGTCTCCTGCTTTTGCAGGGGTTGTTCCACTGCAAAAGGATCCAGGTGGGTGTCAAACCTGTGTTTCAGCAGCAGATGTGGTCAGTTCTGAAAAGGAGCCTGTCAAGAGCCACATGAGTATTTGCTGAGCTGGGAGAGCCACCTCCAAGCACATTAATCTGAGTCATTTGTTTTTTCCCAAACACGACACTGCCTCCTCAGAGAAGGGACCAGTTTGCTTCCTGCTGTGGTTGCTGCAGCAGCAGAGCAGCAACTGGGGCTGTTTTTGGGAACAACCTGTGTATTGTTAAGGTCCCAGCAGCCCTGGGGCTGCAGCTGAGGTCTCAGGGGCCAGGCACAGCAGAAACCTTCAACAGAAGATCCACTGGCTTCAAAGATGTGATACATGAGAGCAGCAGACAGGACAAAGAAATCAAAGCTCTTTGGCCCCAAAGAGATGTTCTGCTTTGTGTTTGGCTTTCAGCCTTTGTAAAAAAACATCCTTTCTCTAACTCAAAGTCAAGTCTGAAGCTCCTGAGCTGCTGCAGATACAACGGGGGCTTAATAAAGTCCAGAAGCAAAGGGCTGGGCAAGGGCAGCCCCATAAGGAAAACCTCACCCAACTGTTGATAGAAGTCAGATTGTTTATTCCACTTCCAGTAAGGATCCCATCCCTCTCTCCCCTCCAAAGTAACAACAGCTGCTGGCCCTGAGCTGGATAACTGGAAATCAGGGATCTGAGAGCTGCAGAAAGGAACTAAAAAAACCCAACAAGCCAAAGGCATCAGGCCTGAAAAACCCCTCCTGGAATTCCAGAGCTACTATTGACATAGTAAAGAGAGTGCTACAATTCTCACACCTGCCGAGATGTCAAAGATCTGAACTGGGAGTGTTTTTGGAAGATGATGAAAAGCTGGAACAGCAGGCGGCAGAGAGGAAGCCTGAATGATGTACAGTGATGTGACCCAACAGAAGAAATCCCAGTGCAAGGGCCCTGGGGCCAGCCACCCTCGAAATGACCATGCCCAGCAGTTTTGGGGCTCAGGGAACACCTTTCTGGGCTGGCAGGAGCCTGCTGCAGATATGAGAGGAAGGGAGATACATCCATTCTTGAAAAGTCTTTGTCTCTAGCCAGGCACACACCCAGAGAGTGTGTGCCACTGTTATTGCTGGGGGGGGTTGTAAGGCCATGAGACACAAGTGCACTGCCATGATTTTAGGGGAGTGGATGTGCTGGGATTGCACCAGGAGGGCTGAGAGGAGAAAACCAGCAGTTTGGTTCTTCAGATGCAGTTTGTGCTCCCCTCACAGCAGTGGGATTTCCTAACAGGGTTATAGAGCATGTAGAACTTCAGAGCCCTCCTGAGACAATCTGGGTTGTGTTAAAGCTTTTCCTGTGAACTACTAAGTTTCATTAGGCTACCAGCAGTGTTTATGTGGATGGAAGGGGATGTGGCAGCTTCTTTCAGATCACTTCCCTGGCAGGTGGAGGGTTGTGAGCAGCCTGCTCCAGCCATGCCCCACTCACAGGGACCATCCCAAAGGATCCTATATTTAATGGAGCAGATTTGGAGCTGCACAGCTCAGCTGAGAAACTGTGGGCTGCCAAAGGAAGAAGCAGTGACACACAATAGGTGGGGTCTCTGCAGACCCTGGCCATTTTCCCTTGGGGAAGGACAGGGCATGACCCCCTGTGATTGTTTCCCTCTTCCTGATGCACTCAGGTTTCATCTGGAGGCCCGTATTTTGTGACTGCAGAGCCAAAGGCATCCTGAAAAGCCCTCCTGAAATTCCAGAGCTGCCTTTACTATTATTGACATCATAAAGTGAGTTATCTCCCCACCACTAGCGGGGACAGCAGGTGGTTCTTCTTTTATGCAAGAAAGAAAGGCAGGAAGCATTAATTACGGGTTCAAGCAAAAAGGTGTCCACTAAACTTCCATTTCAGTGATGCACCAATTTGCCTCTCTCTGTAAGCAGCTGGAAACACCTTTCAGCTCCTCCTGGTCCCCGCTCCAATCACACAGGTAAACCTGCTCGTTACAAGCACCCAGGCCCTGGCTTTCATGTCAGCAAAGGATCTTATTGTGGCACTTGATCTTGGTGCTTGTTGCAAAACAAATGCTTTAAATGGCCTGTCACTGAAACACAAAGAAGCATCAAGGGAAAAAGAAAGATAAGAAAAAATAAAGCTTCCTCTGTGCTCTGAAGGTTTGACTGAAGGTAAGATCTGGGGCAAACTTAATGGTCAAACATCACGGGAGTGATGTGGGAGTCCCTTGGTCAGACAAGGTTTCAGCTCAGTGCGACTCCAGCTGGGGTTGGCAGAGCAGCCGGGCTTCGGTGCCTTCGGGCTATGGGAGAAAGTATTTAAATAACAACTCACGTACACAAAGAATCCCAGGATCCCTTCTTCCTTAAATATCCTGCCAATGGCACTGAACACACCGCTGCCAAGAAAGGAAAAGAGCTGTGAGTGTGCACCGTTGTTCCACCTCTGTCCTGTGCAACCACACACGAATCCTGCAGCCCCCAGCCATGGCAGTGCCTCCCCAGCCATCATTCCAGCAGAAGGCAGCTTGTTCTGCTTATTCTCCTCAGACCAGGAAGGTCTGAGGGAAGGAAGGTCGTGTCTGTACTCTGCCAGTCTGCAGTAACACCCGGGAGAACACCCAACCTGCACACAACTGTTCAATGCTGAAGGTACAAGAGCTCTGTGAGGCTTTTGTGAGTGGGTACAGATGCTGTGTGATATGGTTTCATTTGGCTGATTCTAAAGCCCAAGAACCCTGTCCCACCTTTGGGGACTCGAGTTGGCTGTCGTGGGCTGGCTGTAATCTTGTCTAGCGTGCCTCCATGTTGCTGCACAGGCAGTTTTGTTCTGCAGAGAGGCAGCTGGTACTGCAAAAGGCTTGGAAAAATTTTACAGACTAAGCAGGGCTGCAGCAAAGCTTTGTGTTATCTACTCTGCCTCCCAGCTGCCTTCCCTTTCCATTACTAGCCAAAGGAAAAAGGCAGGAGACTTGCTGTGTGATCAGCAAGGGGTGATACAGCCCCAAATCCCCACGGGCACAAGGTAGAACAGAAGCATGTCAGGGACAGAGCCCAGCTTTCCCACATCCCTTCAACCCCCAGTCACTCACCCTCTAACCACAGCTCAGATTCACTTTTCAGTCTCTCAAACCTCCTGGATAAGCCTATTCCCCATGGCACGGGAGCACCTGGCACCCCTGACCCCCAGCTGCAGCCACTCACCTGTATTTGACTTCCCGGCCTACAAACTGGACCATGCAGCGCATGGAGATCACTGGGAGGAAAGAAACACAGGGCTGCTAGAGAAACAAATCCAGTTTGGGTTGCAATGGATGTGAAAGAAAATGAAACGTGACCCTTCTGCTCTCCCTCAGCTCACAGCATCTCCAGCTCCTCTCAGTGGTCCTCAGCACTGCAAGACTCATTAGAAACTGGGGCCTTTCCTGAGCCTGTAAGTGGGGGGAAGGATTTCAGAGGATCACAGAGAGGTTTGGGTTGGAAGGGACCTGACAGATCACCTTTTTCCAAACCTCCTGCCATGGGCAGGGACACCTTCCACTATCCCAGGGTGCTCCAAGCCCTGTCCAACCTGGCCTTGGACACTTCCAGGGATGGAGCAGGCACAGCTTCTCTGGGCACCCTGTGCCAGGGCCTGCCCACCCTCACGGGGAGCAATTCCTTCCCAATATCCCATCCAACCCTGCCCTCTGGCAATGGGAAGCCATTCCGCCCTTGTCCAAAGTCCCTCTCCAGCTCTCCTGGAGCCCCTTTAGGCACTGGAAGGCTGCTACTGGCCCTAACCCCAATGGGATCTCTAGGACAAGGTCCTGGATGAATGGGAAGAGAGAAGCTCATTACTCAGCATCACCCCAGCATCAGCCTCCTATGATAGAGAAGTACGGTAAGCATCATCCCCCGACTGAGCAGGGTTCTGGGGTGATCCCCAGTCTGGAGGGGGCTGCCAGCCAGGGGACAGGACTCACCGTGCAGTGGGTGCGAGACAACCCGGGACACACACTGCATCATCATCTCATGGGATGTCTGGGAAGGGAGGAGAAAACACCTGTATGAAAAGCTGTGTGCTGCTCCTCCTGCACAGCCCAGGCCCTTTCCCTTAGTGTGAGGAAAGCCATTTTGGGTCCCTCTTCTGAAATCTGTTCTTGTGGCAAACCTCTATTCCTGTGAGTTATTTCATGGATGGACACAGAATGGCTACTAAACACCACAAACTTCCCACCGCAGTTTCTCTCCAAGTCACCTCACCCACATCCCCAGGGACCTCCGTGATCACTCATTAATGGGCAATAGCCACTCCTCACCTCTTTGACCACTTTCCTAAGCGAAGTTTTCACATCATCCTTGTTAGACACGTGCTCCATGTCTTCCAGTGGAAAAGCCTGAGTGGAGAGGGAAGAAACATGGTCAGAACTGCTGGAGATGCTGAGCCACAGTGTCTGAGGACAGGGGGAAACCACGAAAAGCCATACTCTAAATGCAAGGACAAGACAAACAGGCAAGAAGGAACACAGGAGAAGAAAGGATGGAAAGTAAAATAGAGGAATAGAGGAATAGAGGAGTCACAAAACTGCTGACAAAGGATACAAGGCAAGGGGACGCCAAATAAAATTAAAATGGTTTATAAATAAAAAACCGCTTTGGGGCTAAGGGCACTGGAGGACTATTCCCTTAGGAGGTAGAGAGGGATGGGTGCATCAGCCCTCCTGTGCAGCCCTGGCTGGCTGCAGGCACTTGCTGCAGTAGCACTGACCCTGCAGGTGATTAATGGAGAGAGAATCTGACCTTTACCTTCTTCACACTCCCCCTGGTGATGGTTGATAAAGTGCTTGAGATGAGGCGAGGAGTCAGGCCACGGAAGAGGCCTCTTTTCCCATCCACTTCCACGATGTGTCTGGCTGGGTAGGACAAAACCAGGCTGCTGTCAGTCGGGAAGGGGACAATGCATGGAGAGCACCCCAAACAGCTCTGGGGTTCAGCCGAAACCACGCCAGGCTTGGCTCGGCACGGCACAGTCCCACAGCACGTGATTTATTCTAACAGTCCTAAATAAGCTTCATACTGGATGCCAAGAATTCTTACTCTCTGTCATCTGTCTAATCTGGAAGGACAGCTCCAGTATTCTGGACTATTTTCTGTCTGTTGATAGTTTTGCTCACCTGAAAGGGCTCCAAAGCAGTTTGGACTGAACCAGGTCAGGGGGGATCATCCCATGTGCTGTGTGGTGTCACCAGGGATCATCCCATGTGCTCTGTGCTGTCACCTCCTCCCTCCACCCCAAAAAGGTCAGACTTAGGGTTAATATGGATCTCACAAACCCATGTTCAGTTCCTGGCCCACCACCTTCTCCCAGGCAAAATTCCTCAGGTCTCCAGTCTCAAAAAAAGCCAAGAGATCCCATTTCTCCCACATATAACAAGGTGGGATAGAACCCACTATGTGCTGGTGGGTCCTGACTGCTCCTGGTCCCTGTCCTGTGCTGTCCAAGAGAAGCCAAGCGGGCTCTGCACCCCTCCATCACCCAACACTGCCCATCTGTTTGGAAATTGCATCTACCAAAGGGCAGCACTGGAGCATTTCCAGCCCTTGGTGTCCCAGGATGGGACAGTGCTCTCACACCACTCCTGTGCTGCTTCCACCCCATGGATACCATGGCTGATTGCAGGATTGGCCCAGCTCGGCTTTCAGGACTGTGCATTCCCCTTCCCCATGCAAACCCGCTGTGACAGCAGGTCACAAAGTATTCACCCACCTCTCCCATGCTAATCCGCCCACAAAAAGAGGAAAATACGACTTTTTTGACTTCTAAATGTATTACCTGCCCTTTTCTTGGTATTTCTGTCTCTTTAGGGCTCCATCTACAATACAAATGAGCAGGGCAGGGGGCAGGTTATTGCAGGGCTGTTTTGGAGCAGAAGAAAAGTACTTTGCAATCTCCAAAACACACAAAACCCTCCTGCAACAAACCTCCATCACCTAAAACCCCCCCAAACCCCTCCAGCACGGTGCAAACCCAGAGCAATGTGCCAGGGGAACAGGGTGCAGCACCAACACTGTGGCCACCAGCGCCCTCTCCCCAGCAACAGGTACCTGAACCTGACAGCCTTGCAAGGAGCTGTAGTGGTTTATGCCTCACTGCAGCCTCGGGATGATCCCAAGGGGATGTGGGAGTGCTGCTGCAGGTCAGCTCAGGCTGCCTGGCAGCTCCCAGGCCTGATTCCCCTAGGGCTGGACCCCATGCTGGCAGGGAGGGACAGTCACTCACCGTAGGTGAAGAAGCCGGGCAGGTACAGGACCTTCCTCCCCAGCACATTTCTTCCAATGGTTGGAGGTAGTGGCTCATGCCCAACCTGAGAGAGAAACCTTGTGAGCAGGTCTCTGTCCTGGTGCTCCCAAAGTCCCTGGGATGAACAGCCTTGATCCCATCATCCCCCCATCACTCTCAAGACAGGCATGCCTTTCCTCATTTTATGGGGTCCCTAGATTACAGGGGGTCCTCCACCCTTCCATTTTAGGAGGTCCCTGTTACTGAGAGGATCTTGGGATTCCTATCATAAAGGGGTTTCCCATCCCTCCTCAAATGGGAGGCCCCATTGCAGAGGGGTAATTTTATAAGGGTTCCCAGATTACAGGGTGTCCCCATTCCCTGTCATAGGAGAGGTCTCAACGCCCCACTACAAAGCACCCCCGCTGTACAGGCGGCCTCACCCCTCCATTATACGGTGTTCCCTATTCTCTATGTAGGGTGTCCCCACTGTAGAATGCATCCTCATCCTTCTATTATTGGGACTCCAGTTTTATATAGGGACTGCCAGTGTATATGGGACCCCATCCTATTACATATGGGGAACTCCATTAGCCAGATGTCCCTCATTCTACCAGTGCTCAGGGGGTCCCGTTACAATGGGGGGGGGGGCTGCATACACAGTGATCCCAGTGCATGGAGGCCTCCATAGGGGCACTAAACAGGAATCCACTTCCACCTGTTATACAGGTATCCCGATCCCCTGTCATACACAGGGACTCCATCCTGCTACATATGGGGGTCCCATTGTAACAGGGGGGCTGTATACACTGTATATGGGGGTCTCCATAGGGACACTATGCAGGAATCCCCCTCCGGGGGACCCCTACTGCGGTCCCGATCCCCCATTATCCACTGGGACCCCATCCCGTTACACACGAGGGTCCTCATTACACAGGGGTCCCCCATCCTAGAGGTGCGCCCCCATCACACAGGGGGCCCCGTTATAAGGAGGAGCGCTGTACGTACAATCACCCCCAGCGCACGGAGGCCTCCATGGGGGCATCATTCAAAAACCCTCCCGTTATCCTGGAGTCGCGACCCCTGTTACACACGGGATTCCCACCCCACCGTCGCGCCGCTCTCCCCCCCGCTCCCGCCCCGAGCGGACCTGCACGAGCAGCTTGACGTAGAGCAGGGGGTGGCTGGCGGCGGCGAGCCCCGCGCCCAGCAGCACGAACAGGCCCTCGGCGCCCTCAGGCCCCGCCGCGGCCCCCGCGCCCCCGCCAGGCGGCGACAGCGGCCCCGGGGGCAGCGCCGCCATGGCCGCCATGGCCCCGCGTCACCGCGCCGCGCGCCGGCCGCCACCACCGCGGGACGGGGGGAGCGCGGGAGGAACCACGGCGGGAGGAACCATTCCGGGAGGAACCATCATTCCCGGGAGGGGCGGTCCGGCGTGAGGGGCGGGAATGGCGGCGCTGGGAGGCGGGCGGGAGAGGCGGAGGGGTTTTAGGGATTTGCAGAGTTGGGTGTTAGTGCCTGACGGGGTTTGTGAGCACGCGGCAGAAGGGTTTGGGGAAAGGGGTGGGGAAGGGGAGAGGGAAAAGAGGACGTGAGTTAAAAGAGGGAGAGAGAAGAAAGGAAGGAAAGGAAAAGAAAGATGGAAAAAGGGAGGGAAGGGAAGGAAGGAATTCGGAAGGAAAGGAAAGGAAAAAGGAAAGGAAAGGAAAATTCGGAAGGAAGGGAGGGAGGAAGGAGGGAAGGAAGGAAGGAATTCGGAAGGAAGGAAGGAATTCGGAAGGAAGGAAGGAGAAAATAATTTTAAAAAAGGAAATAGAAGGAAAAGAGGAAAAAGGAAAGGAGGTCTCCAGTCCTGGTTCTGGCGTTGGTCCAGCTGGTGTCCAGGGTCCTGGGGCACAAGCTCTGGGATGGGTTTCTCACTTCCCATGCAAATTGGTTCTCACGCACAGTGCACTCTCAGACCTTTCTGGAAAGGTGTTGCCCCTTCTCCAGCCACATCTTGTTCTTTCTCATGGTTGTTACCAACAATCCGTGGTTGGCCCCACAGCCATCCAGCTGCTGGTGTTTGAGACAGACACATCAGTCCTATCTGGGCACCAGGGTCTTGCCAGCCTGTTCCTGGCCCCTCTGGCCATCAGGACTGTCCTGCCTCCCACCCTGGTGGGACACAGCCCACCCCACCTGGGCTGCACAGCCAGGGGATGTACCAGGTCACACCTCCTGCCCTGCACCGCCCCTGCTGCTGCTCTGGCCTTGGCTGTGCCACCGCTTCGATCCCTCCCAAACTGAAACAATTCCCAGTGTTTTCTCAGCGTTTCTCCTACCCACAAACTGCTGTGCTTCCTCTTTCCTTTTGAGGCCAACAGAGACAAGCTCTGCTACCACAGAAAGGGCAGCGGGCGGGCTTTGCCTCGTGCAAATCCTTGTTCCCAAACTGCAGCCTGGGTGCCAGAAACACCTTGGAGCAGAGAGGGGAACAGAGGAAGGAGCTGCAGCCCCCAGCACCAGCTCCTGCAGCTCCTGGACGCCCAGGACCTGCTCCCAGCCTGTGCCATGGAGGGAAAAGCAGATAATCAGCAGAGTGTGGTGAAGCTGGTGGCTGCGTTTGAAGAGCACTGGTAAGGAGGGAGGGCTCTGGGTGCTAAGAGTGTGTCAGGGCTCCATGTGGAGTGGGTTTGGGAAGGAATGAAACCCGCTGTGGAGGTGGTTTGGAGCCTGTGGAGAAGCTGACAAGGTGATTTGCAGTTCTTCACCACTCGGGTCTGCCTCAGTGTCTTCCTCCAGCTGCGGGTCATGAGCAGAAATCCAAAAACCTCAGTGGGGTGTGAGTGGTTCTGCCTGGCTCAGGGTTAGGCTGTGGCAGCCCATTCCCCCCCCTCCACTCAGCATCTTCACACTCAGCCTGGCTGGTGCATCCTGCTGCTGCTACTGGGAAAGAAATTGTGGTTTGCAAATATGTCAGCAGGGGTTTCCACTGGGAATTAACTGCCTGGGTGTCTGGGAGGGTCCCAGCCTCAGACTATCCAGTTGTTTGCAGAGATGTGGCTCCTAGGAAAGGAAACATAAAGCATTATGTTAAGGGAGAGAGAGAATTCCTTTCATGAAACAGCTCCTTCCCTCGGAGTGTGAGCTGGGACCCTCAGAGAGCATGTGCCGGGGTCTGAGCGAGGGGTTCTGCCCCGGCTCTGGTGTAAAAGTAATTTTGAGGCTTTGGGCAAGTTATTGTCAGGGCTGTGCCTCAGTTTCTCCATATGTTGAATCAAGATGTGGAATCCTGCCATTCCTTGTACCCATGAGATGCTCTCAGTGAGCCTTAGAGAGACTGGGTGGTTGGGCAGGTGAGTTTTGCCCCAATTCCTGAAGATGCTCAGGCTCGAGATTTCCTTTCATTCCAGGAACTCCTGTGTCTCTGCTGTGTGCTTTTCCCCAGGCTTTGTGGTTGTCCCCATCATCCCACAGGGATGTTGTGTTGGGAGCACTGCAGTGTTTCATCTGCCCCCATGTCACTACTGCAGTGTTGTGTGTTGTTTGCAGTGGAGAGAAAGTTTGATTTAGAGGAAATAAAAGTAACTTGGGACTTTCAGAGGAAGCTGGGGAACCTGGGAATGGGCAGAGTGTTTTGGAACAGACAATGGTTTGGCCTAAGTCAGCGTAAATAGAAAAAGAGAAGTTCCCTGTCAGGACTCAGGAGTGGCTTTAGGCTGACACAGGTCTGGGAGGCACCAGGAGAGATGGAAAAAGCCTCTTTGTCTCTGAAGGGTTCTGCCAGCCCCCCTGGACAGAAGGGGATTTGTGCATGGCTGGGGATGCACTCCCGAGCTCACAGACATCCTGAGCATGGGATGGACCTGACATCCTCTTCAGATGAGTCTCTGCCCCTCAAGTCACCTCCTGTCCTCAGCTTTGGAGTTTGATGTCAAATTCCTTCATGTCTTTCCCATCCTATCCATTCCACTCCTATCCCCAGGCCAACAGTGGATGTCTTCCCAGTGTCTGCCCAGAGCAGTTTCCTGCACGGACCAGCTCTTGGATGACAGACAAGTCGCTTGATATCACCTTCACAGCCTGGCTTCTTCCTCATGCCTGCTCTGGACCTGCTTGCTTTGTCTTTGCCAGAAAAGGGAAGAGAGAACACCACCAAAACACAACCTGTCTGCAAAACCACCTACACATGGCCTGCTCTTGGCTCAAACTCTTGGCTATTGGGCTTCTCCCTGCTTTTCTCTGTGGTGGCAGCAGGCAGAAAGCCAGAGCTGTGGGTGGGATAAACGGCAAGATCCTGCTTTTCTAGAGCAGGAGAGGGACTGGCCCCAGCAGCAGGAGGCACTGGGAGAAGAGAGGCTGGATCCTGGCCCCGTGGAGGATGCTGAGGATGTTTGTAGTGCAGGGCTGCAGCAGAGCGGAGCAGTGCCAGCTCTGGGGAGCTGCTGCTCCTGTCCCTTTTGGTGGCTTTAAGCTGGGCCTGGGGGCTGTGCTGGGGGAATGGCTGAGCTGATCACATTCCTCTGTAGCAGGGACAGCAAATCTGCCCAGAGGGGCAAGCAGGCTCTGACCAGTGCTGCAGCCAGCCAGCCCCAACAGCTTCCAATATTCCCCGCCAGCCGGAGCTGCTCCCTGGCCGGAGAAGAGAATAAGGAGGAGAAGGATCAGCAAGGTCGGCGCGGACTCAGCTTCAAATGCCTCCGTTCTCTGCGATACAAAATCCATGAGGACAACTGGAGGAGGCCACAGGGCCCAGGCCTGGAGCCTGGCAGCCAGGTGAGCTCCAGAGGCTGCTAGGTGCCCACACTCAGGCAGGGCTGGCTTGGGGTCTCATCTCTGCCCACGAGACTGAGCCCTGCTCCCCATGCAGGAACCAGAGGAAAAGAAAATAGCACTGGAGCTGCTGGAGACAGAGCAGGCTTATGTCAACCGCCTCCACCTCCTCGACCAGGTGAGCTGGGGAGTGGAGGTACCAGTGCAAGGGGATTTTGGAGAGAGTGAAGCTGTTAAAATGAGAGACACGAGGGCTACTGGTCTTTACAGCCAGAGATTGGGTCTGGCCTTTGCCTTTCCTACACCTCACACCTCTGGGAAGCACCCTTGTCCCAGCAAAGCCTTCCATTCCCCTCTCCTCTTGGGGCCTGGGATTTCCCTCCTGTGCAGCCAGGCCTTTCACTGGGTGATGTGCCAGTCTCAGAGGGGGAATGGGATCCTCAAGTATCTTCCTGGCCCTTTTTATTCACCCTTCTTTCTTCCAGGTATTCTATAAAGAGCTGATGAAAGAAGCCAAAACTGGGAAGATGATCCCAGAGGAGGTGGTGAAAATGATCTTTTCCAACATCTCCTCCATCTACCAGTTCCATGCTGAGTTCTTCCTGCCAGAGCTGCGGAAGCGCATGGAGGATTGGTGAGCTGTGGGAGGGGAGAGCAGGACACCTGGGTGGCTTGGCCAGAATGGTGGAGCAGCGCTGAGTTCAGGCTCCCACCAGGACCAGAGCTCAGCCTGTGTTGCTCCAAATGTCTTGTGCTGGAAAGCACTTCCTTAAAACACTCAGATCAGAGTGTGGAGAGCAGGGTGACATCTCAGGTGGTTTGAGGGTGTGCCTGGGTATGAACAGCCCAGGCTGGCTGCAAGGTGGGGACATTGCTGTTCTGGAGAGCAGGAAATGGTGTGGGGATGTAGCAGGTTGCAGCAGGCAAAACCTCAGTCCTCCACCGTGATCCTTCACTTCCATCCCTCGCTGTCTTCCGCCCCACGGACTGAGGAAGTGGCCGGTTTGCGGTTCCCTCCTGCAGGAACCGCAACCCCCGCATTGGGGATGTGATCCAGAAGCTCGCACCCTTCCTCAAGATGTATGGGGAGTACGTGAAGAACTTCGACAAGGCCGTGGAGCTCATCACTGCCTGGTCAGAGAAATCACCCCCCTTCCAGGAGCTCATTGCTGACATCCAGGTAAGGGCAGGGCAGGGGAATCTCAGCAGAGCTCCCAAAATCTCCTGGGAACGGGGAAACAGCAGAGGGTGGGAGCTGCCTTGGTCACTGTTCCTCTCTCCGTGCCTGGTGTCCCTGCCCAGAAGAGGAAGGTCTGTGCTAACCTGACGCTGCAGCACCACATGCTGGAGCCTGTGCAGAGGATCCCGCGCTATGAGCTCCTCCTGAAGGATTATGTCCGGAAACTCCCGCCCCAGTCCCCTGACAGGGGCGATGCCGAGAGTAAGGGCTCTGGCTCTCCACGGTGGGGAGGGCAGGGTGGGTGTGTAGGGAAATAACAACTCCCGTTGGTTTTCCCCATGGGATTCACTCACCAGCTGCCCTGTGCCCTTGGATAAACCTCTCAGTCTGATCCTCTTCTAGCAGGGAGAGGGATTAATCTGTCTTTTTAGGGGCTGGGGAGCGGAAGGATGGTGTGTCAGGGTAAGGGTGGTCCCTCCACAGTATCCCCTTAAGAGATCTGTAACAGCTGAGGGAGCTTTCAGACCACTGTGGAACAGAGTTCCCAGTCGTGCTGGGATGGAGGGATACAGGAGCGGGCTGTCTGTCCCCCCAGGACCCCTCCATGTGCAGTCCAGCCATACCCCGATTCCTGCACAGTGTTTCAGGGCCACTTGGGGTGTGTTCATGGAATGGCAGCAGCTGCTACACATGGGAATTCACAAGGGGCAGAGCCAGGAGCTTCCTCCCACAGCTCCAGAGCAGGTGTTTCACCTCCAGCCTGTCTGTGCTCATTGCAGAGGCCCTGGAGATGATTTTTATGGTGGCCAAGCACTCGAATGCAGCTATTGCCGAGATGGTGAGTCCCTGTCCCAGCTGGAAATGCTTTGCAGCTCATGGCACAGTGATCCTGAAGGGGACAGGAACCCTGTGGGTTCAGCTGAGCAGCTTAGACCCTGCTCTTAAGGCCCAACCCCACCACCCCAAGCCTGGGGAAGTCACATCTGTAACATCAGCTGGGATGTGACTGGCTGGTCAAGGCTTGGGAGCTGCTCCCAAAGATCAGTCTGGGCTGAGAGAACTGTGCCACCTCTCCCAGTACTCAGCAACTGGCCTGGGAGGTGGGGATGGAGGGGACCCAGCAGTGACAAGGTTGTGGCTGCTCAGCATCCCACAAAAATAGGTCCCTCTGCCTCACCCAGGAACGGCTGCAGAATCTCTGGGTGGTCTATCAGAGGCTGGGCCTTGAGGATGACATCGTGGATCCCTCCAACGAGCTGATCAAGGAGGGACCAATCCAAAAAATCTCCACCCGCAACAACAGCACATCGGAGAAGTACCTGTTCCTGGTGGGAGCTGGGATGCCCAGGGCAAGGGGAGGGAGCAGATGAGATGGGGATGGGGAGAGGGGCAGCACAGCCTGGCCAGGGTGTTGCTGGGTCACCTTGACACAGAAGGGATGAATTTAGAGCTGGGAGGGTTTGACCCCACTCAGTGCAGGGCACCCTGTGTAGGACACGGTTGGGAATCTGCTGATCCCTGGGCATGGCAGCCCTGGGAGATGCTTCACTTTTGCAGGGTGGGAGGGGGCTGGGGCAGAAGCAGTCACATTTTGGGTGGGATTCTTCCCAAGGGCCAGCTCAGCCCTGGGTAGTGAAGGACCCCAGATCCCAGGGAAGCCCCCAGCTCGGAGCAGGCAGTGCTGGGCTCCAACCCACCCTCTTCCCCCCTCCCAGTTCAACAACATGCTGCTGTACTGCGTGCCCAAGGTCATCCAGGTGGGCGCCGAGTTCCAGGTCCACCTCCGCATGGATATGGAGGGCATGAAGGTCAGACAGGCACCCTGTCTTTGTGCTTCCCCCAGCCCCTGACTCCTCCAAAAGCCCCTGCTCTGGGGTATGGCTGCTGCCCGAACTTCCTCGGGAAGGAGGGAGGAGCTGGAGCCAGGGGTGGCTTTGTGGGGTGGGTGGGGTTGATACTCTGATTGTGTGAAATGCCAGTGAAATCTTGTGCATGTGGGATCTGAGGGACATCCCTGTGCCCCACGTCATGGAGAAAGGTCCAGGTGTGCTGGAAATGGGTTCAGCTCCACATCCCTTCTCTGGTCTCCCTCAGGTGCGGGAGCTGAAGGACATTGAGTTCCCTCACACCTTCCTGGTCTCGGGAAAGCAGCGGACGCTGGAGCTCCAAGCCAGGTACGGGGAAGGGTGACATCATGCAGACTCTCAGGGAGGAGGGACAACAGCTCATCCACTTCCTTTTTGTACCCAGGTCTGGGGAGGAGATGAACGCCTGGATCAAGGTACCACCGAGTGCTGGGAGAGGGGGCACAGCCTCCCCATCCCAGCTGCATGCCCTGGCTCAGGGCAGCCCCCAGTGCCCCTCCAGCCCTGCCTTCCCCTCTAGGCCTTCCAAGATGCCATTGACAGGAAGGAGAAGAGGAGTGAGACCTTTAAGACAGCAGTCCATGGACTGGAGACAGACACCCCTGCAGTGAAGGTAACCCTCCTGCTCTCCCTGTGCCCCACCTGCCTCCAGCTGCTTGGGAGAACACACCTTGCTGTGCCTCAGTTTCCCAAGCTAAACTGATCTGGGGGGAGGCTGAGGAGGGGAAGGGGTGAGGCCAGAGGGGCTGGGACCATCCAGACTATGGTCTCCCACCCCCAGACAGAGGAGCTGGGCCGCCGAGCCCCGCAGTGGGTGCGGGACAATCTGGTGACCATGTGCATGCGCTGCAAGGAGCCCTTCAACGCCATCACCCGCCGGAGGCACCACTGCCGAGCCTGTGGATACGTGAGTCACCCCCTGCCCCCTTCCCTCCCTCCTGGCCTGCTCAGGTGGCTGCTGGGGCAGGAGTGCACCTCTCCTACACCTTGTACCCCTCTACCAGGCTTAGGGCTGCTTCTGCCCCTCAGCTCCTCATGGAGCTGTCCCTGGGTCCCCCAGCCCTGCCCCAGTGTCACCAGTATCCCTGTCTGGTGGCTGCTGCAGGTAGTGTGTGCTCGCTGCTCTGACTACAAGGCCGAGCTGCAGTATGATGGGAACCGCCCAAACCGCGTCTGCCAGGAGTGTTACATCTTCCTGACCGGCCACACGGTGCTCGAGGACCGTGAGGGGAAGCACAAAGGCATTCTGGAGGTGAGCTCTGCCACTCTCTGCCCGGCCTCCCCATGCCCTCTGAGCATTGCCACCCACCCTGCTCTCCTGTCCAGCCACCACTTCTGGCTCTTGCTGTCCCAGTCTGGCCCTGCACCTGGAGCAGGAGGGGTGGGAGTCACTCCCACAGCAGTCAGAGGGTGCATGTGTTTGTTGATCTCTCTCCCTCCTGCTCCAAGCCTTGGGACCAGGCATTCAGGGTTCCCCTCACCACAGGATGTCAGCAACACCATCATAGCCAGGACAGCCCCTCACTTGCTTCTGCTTTGGGGGGTTTTCTGGAGTGGGCAGGGAATTCCCCAGGAAATGACCTCAGCTCAATGCCTTTTCTACCATCTGCTCTGGATGTTGAGGGATTTGTTGGGTTTTTTGGCAGAAAGGAGCTGCAGATGTATCAAGCAGGAGTTTGCTCTGCAGTTCCCTGCAGCTGCTGGACAAGAATGGCAAGGGGAGCACGCGGGGCTGGTTCGTGATCCCGCAGGACGATCCCCTCGTGCTCTACATCTACGCAGCCCCCCAGGTGAGGCCTGGCTAGGATCCACCCCCGAGGGACATCCCGCTGTGCCCATCCCCTGCCTCCCACCACTGTCTCTGTTCTTGGCAGGACGTCCGAGCCCACACCTCCATCCCCCTGCTGGGCTACCAGGTGCGGGACATGCCCCAGAGCGAGTCCCGGCACCTCTTCCAGCTGGCACAGTCCCGGCAGGTGTTCACCTTCGTAGCTGACACTGAGGAGCTGAAACGGCGTTGGATGAGGGCCATGGCGCGCTCTGCTGCGGGGATCACGCACCTGGAGGAGGAGGAGGAGGAGGATGATGCAGGCCCCTGTGATGAAGCAGAATGAGGCCATTCCCACGCAGGGGCTGCCTGGGGTGTCCCAGCTCCCCTGCCTGCCCTCACCACTTGGGCAGACCCCTGACATCTCTGCATTCTGGTTTTCCATCGTGATAGGGGCAAGAAGGGGGCACGTTTGCCACCACAAGGACAAGCTGGATTCCCTTTCTCCTCCCTCCTCTCTGTCCGCGCTGGGCAGAGGCGCTGGGAGTGGAGGGCGCGGGGATTTTGGGGAACCCCCGGCCCGCAGCCCCCGGCCCCGGGCGCTGTGCGGTGCCGCCGGCGGCCACGCGAGGGCAGCACTGCCCCGTCCTTCGCAGCCGGCGCGGGGATAACCCGAGTCGGGAGCGTCTGTGGAACTGGGACTGCTGAGATAAATCCCGCCTGCGACCCCTCTCTGCACTCCGTGCAGCCTTTTTTGGGCGTGTATTTTCCAGAGGGCGCCGTGGGATTGTCCCCCTGGCTCCACATTGCCGTGTATGTCACAATTACGTCAGACACCCAGCAGGGACCCAGCTTGTAGCTCAGCCTCACAGCTCAGGGACCCCCGTGCTGGATTCAGGATGTCCCTTTTCCAGCTTGTCACCACTCCTGGCCTCACACTGCAGTCCCATGGTGTGGGGGTTAACCACCCTTAACCACAGACAGCCCTCACCTGCCTCACTGAGCCAGCCCTCATTCCTGCCCATCCCAGACTTGCCCTGCAGTCCCTCCTGCCCACAAGCGCCTTCCACCCTTGTACCTCCCTCAGTTACATTTCCTGGAGGAAAACACTCTGGGACAAGGTCGTGTCCACACAGGTGCTGCTGCGATGCTGGGGAGACACGGGGGATCCCCTTCTCCATTATCAGCAGAACGAGCACCCCTGTTCATAACACAGTGCTTTAGGCTGCAGCCCCACATTTTTCTCTCTGCATCCTCTTTAGCACCCCAAAAATGTTGCCCAGGCAGAAGTTGGCGCTTCCTGAAATGGGATGCAGGAGCCTGGTGCACAGAGCTGGAGGAGCCCACGATCCCTGGCAGGCAGGGGTTGCTGCCTGTACCTGGGCCATGCAGCAGCTCCAGCACAGCAGCCTTGGGTAGAGCCCGGGGGTGCCACAGGCTGAACAGATTGGTGCGGGAAGGGAAGGGAAGGGAAGAGAAGGGAAGGGAAGGGAAGCAGGATACTGCAAATGGGGACAACGTTTGGGGAAAGGATGGGGAGTAAAGATGAACCACAGCTGTCACCACTCGGGGGGGCTTTGGGGAGACAGGAAAAAGCTGTGGGCAATGTCCTTCCTCAGTCTACTCAACTCAGCTCATCCCGGGAAAGGGCAAACTGTGGTGGTTTTATCCCATCAGGGAAGGGGGAGAGGAGCTGGATGTCAGGGCGGGAGAGCTCTGCCAAAGCAATTGCCCCTCAGGGTGCCACAGAGCACGGGGCTGAGCCCAGATGCAAACAGCACAAACAGGGCTTTCCAGAAACACCCCAAAACAGCCCTCACCTCCCACCATCACCTCGTGGGAAGGGGAAACCCCAGCAGCCCTGGAAAAGCCGAGGAGTGCAGGGTGCTGCTGGGAGGAAAGAGTGAGCAAGGGGAAGCCCGCGGGGCTGGAAGGTTCTGCCTGGTGGCCCTGCCACCTCGGCGTCACCCCTGTGTCAGCGAGGAACAAAACAAGCCCGGAGCAGGGAGCTGCCCTCAGCCCTCGGCTCGTGAATGGCCTAAGAATAGATTTCCTGTTTACCCAGTGAGGAATCGCTCCCGGGGCAGAGGGCACCTGGGGCTATTTTTACCAGCTCCTGCTCTCCTCCTTCCTGACCCCCAGCACCCTCAGGAGCACTGCCCCACTGCAGCACCCATGTGTGCCTCGGGAAGGGGGCTGCCACGGAGGAGAGGTGGCCCAGGGATGGAGGGGGTGGCAGGGCACTAGGGCAGGTCACTGCCGTGGCTTTGGCATCGTGCCATCCTCAAAGACAGGGAGACAGCATCACTGCCCTGAGCATACCCCATACAGGAGGCTGGGAGATGGAACTTTAAGGAGTTTTCATGATTCCCCAACTCTGCTTTCCGACAGAAAAAAAAAAAAAAAAAAAAGAGATTTTTGCACGTGCAGAGAACACACTGATGAATTTTCTCTGCCCATCCTGTCTCAATCCCCAGGCAGTGGTCAAACACAGCAGTCTGGCCTCTTGCCTCCAGAGCAGAAAGTGAAACCCCCGTGCAGAAGTCACAGTTTCCTATTCTTGAGAATGGGGAAGGCTCGCAGGCCGTTTACTGACATCCCCCCCGCAGGCCCCCCCACGCCTCTTCTCGTAAGCACTGACCAAAATACGCTGTGAAACCCACACTGCCTGTGCTGGGGCCGGGACACCCATCACAGACAGCACCCAGCCCGGGCCAAGGGGAACGTGTGTCCCTGCAGCTGCTGCCCTGCAGAGGCTCCACTGTCCCGTGCTCATCCCAAACCCAGGCTGGGTTCCACACCTCCATCCACGCTGCGGGAGGGGGTAGCAGAGGGGTTCAAGGGCATGAGCGAGCAGAGGGGGCTGGCAGGGACACAGTTGTGGTCCCCCCTTGCAGGGTCTATGCGGTGCAATCTCCCCCTGCTCCCAGGAAGGGGCTCAGCAGGGCCTGGGCTGCTGCCCCTCCAGGTGTGGGGTGGGATCAGGACCATATGGGCCTATAGGACCCCACACCCCCAGCCTGCAGGGCTGCTCTGGGAGCTGCTCTGTGAGGGGAGCTGCTCTGTGGGGTCTGGGCTCTGATCCATGGGGACAGGCTCTATAGGGGAGTTCTCTACATGGTTGGCACTCGCTCTCTATGGGTACTGTTCCGCTGGGCATATTCTCTTGCTCGCTAACTGCAGGTCCCTCTGCACTACATGGGATGGGTTTCATGCTCTGTAGGGACCGTTCTTTAGGGGTCTGCTTTGCTGAGGTGGCAGTTTTTGCTCTATAACCCCTGGGCTTTGGTTGTATGGGAGCTGGGCTCCATAGGGCCCAGCCCCACATGGTGGGGGCTGTTGCTTGTAGGTGTTGAGTTCCATAGGGTTATTCCCAGTAGGGCCTGTGACCCACAGAGTCCCTGCTTGGTGACAGAGCATCCCTCACTGTGGGGCCATGAGGCAGCTCCCCCTCGCTGTGGGATTTTGGGCAGCACGGTTCTCGCCGCAGCGCCGCGGTGCCGGAGCTGCAGCAGCTCAGCCTCTCCCACCATGCAGCCTCTGCAGCCCACCGGGGCTTCCGCTGCTCCCGCCAAGCACTTTAAATAATAAATAAATCGAGTTCAGAGGCAGCCACAGCAGAGCCCTGCCCCGGGGCATCGCTCCCCACTGTGCCAGGGAGAACCCTGTGTCCCCTGAGGCTGGGGGCACCCCCTGCATGCAGGGATTTAAGGATGGGAGATGATACGAAATGATGTAAAATATCTGTGATATTCCCTCACCTCCCCAAAAAAACCCCCCACAGCCAGGATTGTGTAACCTTAGGACTGGAGTACCCCATCCTGTTCTTCACCCCCCCACATCCCTCAGGGAGCAACTCAGATCGGGAGGGGGACCCCAGGATCCACCCATCTGCACCGCATCTTTGCAATGCACTGGCAGGACCTCGCTGTGGGGGTGTCCCCATGTTTGGGGGAGCGTTTTCTGGGGGGGAAAGCCTCCACCTGCTTTTCGGTGGCACCCGCAGCTGCCGGCAAAGGGTATTTCGTGCAGTTGAGAAGCAGGTCGTGCATCCCGGCGTCTGGCGAGGCGGGAGGTGTTTCCCGGTGGCGCAGGAATTTGCTGTTTGCGCCTGTGTTGTTGCAGGAGGTTGGGGGAAGGAAGCAGGGGCGGAGGTGGGGGGGAAGCTGGCAGTTGTTATTATTTAATTTTATTTTCCTGCCTCCATCCAGGAATCTCTGCAATGTGCCGGCTGGCCATGAGTCACTGCTGCCGCTGGAACGTGACTCAGTCCTGCTGCTCTCCCGGCAGGACATGACCAGACTGCCAAAACCCGGGAGAAGCCCCAGCTCCGACTCCCGCCCGCGCCGGCGGGCGAGGACACGCGAAATCCCCTCGGGAAGCTCAGCCTCCCACTTCCCAGGGAGACGGCAGCCCCTTGCCATGGGGCAGAGCTCAGCATGGGGGACAGAATGGGCTTATTTATTTGTTTGTTTATTTATTTTATTTTTCTCTCTTTTTTTTTTTCCCCTCAGCCGAGAAAACGCTCTCCACGCACTCTGGCTCACCCATCCGTGCGTTGCCGTGGGGCTGGGGGGAGTCCCTGGGGTTTTGCTTCTCCATCTTCCAGGCCCTGTGGGTGAGCAGGGAAAGCTTCTGGCACGGTTCCTGCCCCAGTTCCCGTGCCTCAGTTTCCCCATCCGGTGGGGAGTGGAGATTTCCCCATCGGGGAGTGGGACGGGGGTTACTTCAGGTTGTGCTTTGAGGTCAGTGAATAGCAGCTGCAGGGGGTTATTATTAATATTAATTAATAGCCAGGCTCGGTCAGGGCTCAGGTGGCAGGGAGGGACAGGAGGACGTGAAGCAGCCCTGAGTCACAGGGCAGGAGTAGGGGATGGCCCAGCCCTGCGCTGAACCCCGACACACTCACTGCACGCCAGAGTGGGACAGCTGGGGGCTGGGTGATGCCAGCCATGAGCCCTCCTCATCCTCAAACTCCTGCTGCATGTGGGAACGGGCTTGTGGAGCAGGAGAGCAGCGCAGTGGCCACGGGGCAGCACTGAGCACTGGGATGCTCACCCCGCCTCAGGCCCGCCATGCCCCGTGGCCGCAGCTGCCTCTGTCAGCCGTGATTGAAAGCCAAGCCGGGCTGGCAGGCCTTCTCTGTGATCTTGTTAATTAAGAAATACATTTAATTAGCAGCACCCCAGCTGTGACTCAGCTAATCATCGTGATCGAAACAAGAGCCGGACTCCAGCGCTGGAGCACGGAACCACCAAGGCCCCGCACCTGCCGTGAGCCCCTGGCTCTGCCGGGGGACCCCATCACCCGCCAGGCACATCCCGGTGCCCTCCTGGGGTTTTGGGGTGGGTTTTCCCCTGGGCTGGAGGCAGGTTGGGTGTGAGACCGTCCCCGTGCAGCACCTCACACACGCTGGTGTGGTCCCCACCCAGGGCAATTACCCATTGCCACACTGCAAATAATCGTATTAATAACGCATTTACCAGGCTATAAATAGCCTTGATAATAACACCCTGGGTTTTCCAGGAACAGATTGTCAAAAGTGTGGGGAAAGCCATTCCCTGTCGCCTGGGTTGCGGATGGGGAAACTGAGGCAGGGCTGGTTTCGGGCATGACTCTCACCCACTGCACCGAGTGTCTGCCAGGCAGCTGTGGAATTTGCTCCCGAATAAACCGTCATGTAAATGAACCCTTATGTATATTTATAGGAACCATCCTGCCAGCTGGAATCTAATAGGGGAGAAAATAAACTGGGAAACTGCCTGGAACAGGAGGGCGGCGCTTCACACATTGGCCCCATGCCCTGCTGGCACTGCCAGGGGTGAGTGTCTGTCTGTCCCTGTCCCCAGGATGTCTGTCCCTGGTCCTGGGAATCCTCCCCTGCACATTGGGGTGCCCAGCTCTGGTCCCGGATGCTGAGCCCTGTTTCTGGGTGCCCAGCCCTGCACCCTGGGATGCCCAGCCCTGGTCCTGCATGCTCAGATCCCCATGTGCCCAGATCCTGTGTACCCACACCGAGTGCTCTGCAGCTGCTGTAGGCTGTAATGGGCTTTGGGGTGTGGGAAATGGGGGTAAGAGGATCACAGGAGAATAAAACTGCAGAACGTTTGGGGGAGGGGGCTGACACAAGGGGTCCCTCCCTGCTCAGCAAGGCCTGGGTGGCACCTCTGTCCCCAGAGCTCATGGTGGGTGCTCTTTCCCTGCCAGGGATGCACACGGGTGTGTGTGTACATGTGTGCCCGTGTGCGTGTGTGGCAGTGCCACGTGGGTGCTGCGGAGCACCCACCCATGGGGACCGAGGTGGCCACGGCAGAGGGGCGGGCAGCAGCACCCACTGCAGGAACAGAGCCGTGCACCCGAGGGTCCCTGGCCCGGCTTTCCCGCAGCGCTGGGAGTGGCAGCGGGCGGCAGCGGCGGAGCGAGGCCGATTAGGGATGCAGACAGTGCTGCTCTCTAATGTCTTCCTGTCTCGAGCAGACAGCAGCAGCCTGCACAGCTCCTCTGCAGCCGCTCTCGGTGCGTGCCCCATCCCAGTCTGCAGCTCCTGCTTTTGGAGCACATGGGCAGAGGGTGGCACAGGGACCCGGTCCCTTGGGTCCCAGCAGGCCACGAAGGGATGCGACGGTGCCAAGCCCAGGCGTGACCCCGCAGCCATCCTGGAGCGGGGTTCCTCCCTGGAAAGGGTTTTTGGAGCAGGGATGCTGGCAGGGCTTCGTGCTGCAGCACCTTTCCCTCCCTGCCTCCCTTCTGCTGCTCCCGAGCCCTCGCCGCCGTGACTCCCTGCAGCGGGCTAAAAATATCCCCGGGAGCTGCCGCCGCACACCGGCACTTGGAGCTGGTTATAAATAACCCGGGGGGAAGCTCACACTGGCCCTTCCCGGTTGCTGCGGGCAGAGGTCAGAGCCCCCGTCCTCGCCGTGCCCCTGGAGGGGTGGATGGACACATGGAGGCACACAGGGAAACAGGGATGGAGCAGCCTCTGCCCCTTGGCTGCACAGGGAAACTGAGGCACAGGTGGGGCTCTGCTGGCGGGGCGAGGGGAGATGATGGACCTGTTTGCCTGCAACACCGGGGCGGGAGAGGGGATCAGCCCAGGGCTGATGGCAGGGCAGGGGGGATACACAAAGCCCTGCACTTGTGTCACTCTGAGTCACATCCCTCTGCATCAGAGCCATCCCTTTGCAGCAGCTCCATCCCCTGCAGCAGAACCAGCCACCCGCATCCGATCCATCCCTCTGTGCTGGATCTGTCCCCTTGCAGCAGCTGCATCGTTTTGCTTTGGCTCCTTTGCTTTGCACCAGATCCACCCTGCTGCCGGGCATCCATCTTCTCCATCGGATCCAGCCCCAGACCCACACCACCCTCCTCAGGGTGTGGGACAAGCTCTGGGGACCCGCTCGGGGATCTGCCCCCTTCTCTCCCACCTCTGCATCCCATGGGACCCCATTCCTGCCTCTCATCCGTGGACCGACCTGGGCAGTTCTCATGCCCATGTACCTCGGGCAGCTCCACATCATGACTGGCTTTCTCCAAAGCCACGGAGAACAGGCTGCAGGAGGGGGGTCCCATTCAGGAGGAGGGTCCCAGTTCAGTCCCATCACCCTGCTGGGGCCAAGCATCCTAGGGGAGCCCCTTCCTGCCGTCCCTCCCTGCTCGCTCCCATTCCTGCCACGTCCCAGCCCACCCCGGCGGAGCTGCCAAAGCACAGGGCAAACGGGGACAAGCCGGCAGAGAGAGAGTGATTTTTGTGAGCGCTTATTTTCCTCCATCAAAACCCACCAGCCGGAGAGAGCAGCGGGAGGGGGAGGATGGGGAAACCCATCGGGGTTCACGGGCCACGCTGCCGCCCCCTGCGCCGTGTTTGTCCCCCCTCCCTGTACCACATTTCATGTCGGCCCCGTAGCGAGGCTGAGTAACAAATATCAGTTGCTGGGAAGCGGTGAATCACCGCCCGCTCCGGCGCTGCTGCTGACACACCGCGGCCGCGGCACTCGGCGCTTCTGTCCCCAGCCTGGCCCCCCGCCAGCCCGCGGAGCCCTCGCTGTGCCGGCCCCACGCCGCAGCCAGGCCACCGGGCACTTTCGGCCACGGCACAAACACGTTTGGCCGCGTTCTCCTGGCTCCCGTCTCTTACCAGTGCCAGGAATCAGCTCCAAAAATCCATGGGGTTTGGGAAGGCACCCGCTAGGCAGTAACATTTCGCCAGCTGAAGGGAGGCTGGGGGAGATCTGGGGGTGCTCCTGCCTCCCTGAATGCTGCGGGTGATCCTGTGCCAGACCCCATGGTCGTTCTCCCCCTCCCCAGTGTGTCTAACTGGTTCCAGTGGGCCATCCAACCCTCATTTTCCAGCACCTCCCCCAAACACCCCTGACACCCACCAGCTCCAGGTCCTGCCACCTCCCTGCTGCCTGCACCCATCCTGCAGCCTTTGGCCCCAGCCAGCCAGTCCCCATGGGATGGAGGGGGACCTGAAGCCGGCTCTAGCAGCTTCCCTCCCTTCCAGGTCAGCATGTCCCCAGCTGAAGAGCCGAAGTGACTCAGCTGTAAAGTGCAACCTCTGGCAGGATGCCCTGGGCTCAGGGGGCACCTCCTGCCAGCCCCCCGGCACTGAACCTCCTCCAAAGAAGCTCCCCAGGGACCCCAAACACACCCCAGACCCCAATCACAGCCTGAAACCCACTGCTGCAAGGGGCCCAGCACATCTGGGAGGCACATCTGGAGCCGTGCATCCCCCCAGCCCAGTGTCACACTGGTGAGTGACACAAGTGCCACCATGGAAGCCGCGTGGTCCCGGGGAATTGGAATTCAAAGTCCCCCAGAGCGCCTGATCCCCTCCACAAGTTACAGAAGGTCCTTGGACCTCGTGAGCAGCTGGTGTGAAGCTGTAATTACCTTAATTAGCTCTGGGATTGCATTCCCTCCCCGTGCTAATTTCGTTTCTACAGTAACCAGCCCAAGAGGTGTGCGTGCGCTCAGAGCGAGATGGAGACAGGAGCCTCAGCAGCCACACCAGGCACCCCGAAACCAGCCTGAAACCAGGGGCCACCTCCAAATCCCCACACCCCAGGGGCTCAGCCAGCCCTGTGCTCCTCGTGCACAAGGTCTACAAGAGTCCTCCTTGTTTCCCAACATCTCAAGGGAGTAATTTGTTGCTGGGAGCGTCCACCCGACTCTGGGGGAAGGGACTGGCTGGGGGGAGAGGTACCGGAGGCTGGTGGTCCCCAAATGCACCAGCAGATTCAGGAAGAGCAAAGCCTGGGCTCGTTCCTTGCTGCTGGTATTTGCTGTAACCCAATATGCCCCTGATGTAAGAGCCATTTGGGAGGAAACCATAAAAGCTTCAGGAAATGGGTATTAATTCACCTCGTGGCAATAAAAGGGAAGGAGGGCTCCCGGGCAGTGTGGCCACCTCGGGGGAGTGAAGGCGAGTGGGGCTGGGATCACTGCCCTGGGCAACATCCAGACAATCTTGGAGCCATCCCCCCTTAATTGGGAATTAACCCTCCCGGAGTGTTTTCAGATGGAAAGGGGGCGGCTGCAAGGTGGGAGCACTGAGGTCTCACCCGGGTGAATCATCGCCGGCCCCTGGAGCCGAGCATTTGTTTGGAGCTGGAGCGTGACTTGGGGCGATTTTCTCACCCTGGAAATTTGGAGCTGGTCCAGCTCTTCCCTTGCAAACGCCAAGCCCTCCTCTGGCTGCATCCCTCCCTCCCCGATGCCAACCAGCCTTGGCATGGAGAGGGCAACCTCTGAGCATGGGCAGAGCCTGGGGCTGCTCCTGGCCCACAGACTGAGCAGGGGGCAGTGAGAGTGGGGCAGCCCCACGCTCCCACCCTGCACAAGGGCACGGAGCAGGCGATTCCGCTGCCACGCTGCTCCGGTCCCTGCACCACGGCCACCGCTGCAGTGAGCACCATCCTGACATAAAAACGTGCCTGGGCCACGCAGAATCCATTCTGCTGCTCGTGGAGGGAGCAGGGAGATGCTTTGGGGAGCCCCGGGGGGTGCATGCGGGGTGCCCCGGGCTCACCACGCACGTGGGGCTATAAATAGCGCTGGGAAGCAGGTTGCGATGCTCCCATGGCTCTGTGGAAGATTCGTCAGCCCAAAAAGCCAGCGGGGCCCGGGGAGGGAGCCTGGAGGGTGTGGAGCAGGGCTCACACTCCTACCCCGTTCCAGGCATCCCAGAGCAGCGTTTCCCGGGACGGATTTCTCCCCAGCGGCGGGCAGCAGCAGCAGCAGGATGAGCAGTGGAGGCAAATTTCGCTGAGTGGTTGTTTTTTAAAAATAACTTTGCCTTTGTCAGCAGGTCAGGGTTGCTCCAGATTGAATAATCGCAGCCGCCCAGCCCTCCCCTGCTCCCGGGCGCTCGCTGGCAGCCCCAGCCCGGGATGTGCCGGGTGGATGCTGGACCACGACGCCTTGGACAGCATCGCTGTCCCCGGGGGTTGAACGTCTCACAAGGGACACGATGCACTGCAACCCCCACCCTGTTTCCCCCAAAAGCTGCTGCTGCTGCTGGGGGTGCCCTGAGCTCACATCCCCAGGGTTGAGGGGGTGGAGGGGGGGCAGTGGGGGGAGCTGCAGGAGGAATGGGAGCGCACAGGGACGGAGCCATCGGGTGTTTGCCAAAACGGCTGAGTCACGCAGCAATTACTCCTTAAATGTGAGCACGTTCGTGCAGGGATGAAAGATGCTCACATGAGCAGAGGCAGCGAGCTCGCCTGCTCTCCCCTCGCTGAAGGGAAGGAACAGATCCAGCCGCCTTTTGTCGGGAGCAGGGAACATGCCCCAGCTTTGGATGGACAGGAGGGAGCATGGGGGCGATGGGAGAAACCTGGGGCAGAACAGAAAAGCAGCAGGGGCAGGAGAGTGAAACCCTGCAGAGCAAACCCTGATGGCAAAGAGTGGTGCCTTCAGGTGAAGCAGCAATACCAGCAATGCTTGGACCAGGCGCGGCATGGGGACACCTGCATGGCACAGTCTGAGGGCTGAGCTGACTTCCAGGGGGGCAAATTTTGGAAAGAGATGAAGCAATTCAGCAGTGCTGGCCTTGCTGGGAACCTACAGCACTGGGAGGGAGAATAAAGCACGTGGGAAGGATGCTGTGCTACCTTAGGCTGCACCACACCCAGAGGATGCTGAGAAAAATGGGGAGGAGGGGACTGAAACCCCCAGACACCTCCCCTGGCCTGTCCCAGGCAGGAAGGGGACAAGGGGATGGGCCACTTGCAGAGAGCGAACTGCCTCTGGATACCCAAGGGCTCCCAGAGAGCCCCTGTCCCCATCCCAGTCTCTCTTCGGGGCAGCTTAGGGGCAATGCTGGTGTTGCACAGACAAACCCTGGTCTGGGAAGGGAGCGGGTGCAGTGCAGCAGCTGCCGGTGCCTTATTGCCCCCTACAAACACCTGCGGGGCCCTGGCGGGTGGGGAGACACCTGCTCGGCTGGAGCTCCATCAGCGGGACTTGGGAGGGTGGGAAACAGGAGAAACACAACCGAGAAGGAGTTCAGGCTGCCAGGAGCTGCCGTTCAGGCTCCCCCGGGCTGTTTTTCCCCACAGCAAGAGGTGCGGCACGTTCAGCATCCTCTCGCAGACGTCCTCGCGCGCCCTTTGCCGGACCGGCGGGGACACAAGGTCTCCCCGTCGCGACGCTGTCACCGGAGCGAATGCCAACAGCGAGGGCCAGAGCTTGCAGAGAAGCCCTCAGCCTTGTTCAGGTCTGATTTACACCCCGGAGACGCCGCCGCGCTCGGAGGAGCCGGCGCTGATTGATGGCAGCGTGACAGGACCCACCCCGCGCCATCTGCACCCTCCCCCGGCTCCCGGGGACAGCCCCGCGCCCCCCGCAGCCCCATCTGCCCGCCACGGCATCGCCCCACGGAGCCTTCCCCACCTCCGGGGTGTAGGGAGGGTGCTCGCCAGCACCCTGAGGCACCCCTGGCTGCCTCCGTCCCCGTGGGACTGCAGTGGGACTGTGCATCCCGATCCAATCTCTGCCTGCGGGAAGCATCACCAGGGTCCCTCAGCCCTCCTGCTGCGGTGTCTGGTGGGTACCAGCTCTGCCAGAGGCTGATCCAGCCACTGGGGTCTTTCCACATCCCCATCGTTCATCTGCAGTCACACCCTCCCTCATGGCAAAACGCCTCCCTGATCCCTTCCCGTCAAAATCAAACCCTTTGGTGTGTTTGGGTTTGGGGTCAGTGTTGGGGTTGGGGTGATTCTGGCCTCCCACCCTCCTCCTCAACCCCCCAGGCCATTTCAGAGGTGAGAAAGGAAATCGAAGCCTCGGTTTTCTTCCTTTTTTTTCCCTAATAAAGGGAGCAATTTGGGATTGTGCTGCTGGCGGCGCGCCGGCGCTCTCCAGGCTGATGGGGGAAAACGGGGAGGGGGGATATAAAAGGTTTCATGCGGTGAGCCGGGCACTCACGGAAGAGGCTGAAAGGGGGTGGTGAGTGCTTTGTATTTCATGCTTGAAGGCACTGAGGCTTTTACCAGCCTTCCTGCAATGATTTAAGACCAGCTCTGCAGTTCAGGAGGGGATCAGAGCTGTGTTTGGCAGCTCTGTGGGACCCCCCAGGTGTGCCCAGGATTTGCCTATCCTGACTCAGAAATGCTCCATTATGGGCAGGGACAGACCAGGGGCGTTCATGGGGCAGCTACAGAGTCATTGGGGGCATCTCCAGGACATGAGCCTGGTTCAGGCACCTGCCCTGGGTTATGCTTTATGGCAGCGATGACAAGCCCCGGTCCCTGCTGTCCCTCTGTCCCCCACCTGCTCAGCGCCTTGTCTGCAGCAAGAGGGGTCTCATCCATCTCTGCCCACGGAGCTCATTCCTTCTCAGGGTGTTAATCCTATAGGGGATGGTGGACATGGGCTGTGGGTTCCTCTGTCACCCCAGATCCTCCTGAGCTGGGACCTCAAATTAACCTGCCCCCCAAAGCAGGTTATTGCCTCCCCAGGCTGTGCAGAGGGGCAGGGAGTGTTTGCAGCCAGGTGCTCCCTGGCACGGGGATCTGGGGTCAGTCAGCCACAGCCCCCAGGCCCGTTTGCTCTGGAGCATGGGGTGCAGCCCACGTGTTGGGGAGCTCAGTCTCAGGGTTCAGCCATTTGGGACTGAGGGGTTTTGCTGTTCTCACTGGTCAGCCCAGCAGTGTGAGCTCCATCAGGTGGGTCCATGCCCTGGGACCGGCTCCCTTGGGACCCCCAAGTGCATGCCAGGGCAGGAAGATCTCCTCTGGCCCCCCTATTCCCCACAGTCCATCTCAGCCACCCCCTCCTGCAGGTCCCACAGCCTTGTCCCATTCCATCTCTCCAGCCGACCTGAATCCAGCCTGATCCCCCTCTTTCCACCCACTCACGTCTGTATAACCCCTGAGCAGCCCCAGCTGATTTTCTCCTCTATGGATTTTGGGTTTTTTCTCTTTTTAAATTTTTTTTTCTTAAATTCTGCCTTAAGCCAGGCCTGTGGATGCTGTTCTCCTGTGCCAAGGCTCTTGTGCTTCATCCTGGGCAAGATGTGGATGGGAAAAGGACGAAGAATGCTGCAGGGTCAGGTCAGATCATGGCAAGTAAATGGTGTGAGCAGCAGCGCAAGCTCCTGCCCTGGTGACGTGCGTGGCTGTGTGATGTCGGGGTGAGAGAGAAAAGAGGCTGCAGGTCTGTCTGCAGCTCTGGGGGAACTGGGAAGGAGAAGTGAAGGTGTGAGGGATGGTCATGCAAGGCCTGAGGTCTCCTGGGGAATGGAGGGGAAGAGTGAGCTCCGAATCCAGATTTGAGGGTGAGAGTGGCCAAGGATGGGGCTGAGCAGGGATTCAGGTGGGAGCATTGGCCTGAGGGTGCAGGGAAGCATCAAGGGAGCACCTTGGCTTGGGATGCACCAGGACTGGGAGTGGGAACAGTTCAGCACCATGGGGAAAAGCCCCTTGGGATCCCCCCAGCACTGCTGGCTCCTGGCAACCTGGAACACGGGGGCTTCAGTGCACCCCAGATTTGGGGCCCGGCCACGGCCGTGCCTGGGGTGATGCTGGAGTGGAAGGAGCCCTGTTTGCCACAGCCATGCCCAGGGCTTTATTGAAGAAGTCCCAGGGGAATTAAATGCCAGGCTGCTCCTGGCCAGCAGCTCAGCAAGTGGGAGACCCCCCCTCCACCTCAGCCCCCTGGGTGGCTCTGCAGGGTGGGGACACAGGGACCTTCTCCGGGTGGGAATGGAGCCTGGGCAGGGGACAGGCAGAGCTGATAACCCCTGGCTGCCCTTCCTGAGCAGAGGGAGCTGCAGATAAAAGCTCTGCAGGCAGAGCAGGGCTCAGCTCCAAGCCTGGCTTGGGCTGATACCAGCCCCAAAGGGCGACCTCTCCCTTGGGCTCAGCTCTGCCCCACAGACCGGCCAGCTCTCCCTCTTCACCCCAAATTCCCCCTGATTAGCAGCTTGTATCACTCTGATGGAGCCGGGCGATACCCCAGGCGTGCCTTGCCCTGCTCCTGTTCAGGTTTGACCATACTTGGGGCAGGAAAAAATCTTGTTTATTATAAAACTGCAGCAATGCCCAGATCTGCTTGCAAACCCCTGCTAAAGCCTCCGGCACCGCAGGTTGGGAGGAGCTGGAGTGGGGGGAGCAGCTGCTTTGGGGATTATTAATGAGCAGCAAGTGATGGGAAAGGCGAGGATCAATTGAAACAAAGGAGTTCAATGGTAAAAAGAAACGTTTGCGGAGTAATGGGAGTCCATTTCTCCAGCCACTGTCGGAAACGCATCCTGTTAAACATCCATCAATTATCCCAGCTTGCAAATGCATTAGAGTAATGAGGAATTATCCATCAAATACACTTAAAGGCAGTGCCCCCCTCTGCCAGCCGCCCTGCAAAGAGCCACTTCAGTAAGGAAAAATAGCCTGAAGGTGGGTGGAAATTCAGGGGGGGCAGTGAGGAGGCTCCCAGGCTGCATCCTCTGGAGTCTGATCCAGTCCAGAAGATGCTTTCCCAGCTCCAGGGGCAATTCCTGGCCTTGCTGGCTCCTTCAGTACCTGTGTTTTCTTCAGAGAGCTGTGATGACATCACGGGCAGCCCAGATACCTGCTCTGTGCCTCAGTTTCCCCATCCTGCCTGTAGTGCTGTCTGTGGCCACCCATGGGTGCTGCTCATGTCCCTGTCACCTCTCTTCCCAGGAACAGAAGTAATGGTGAGCGTGGTGTGTGGTCTGGTAGCTAAATTCCCAGAAACTCATGGTCTGCCACTGCCTCCCCCTGCACCCCGGATGGCCCTGGCTCAGCAGAAGGAGGGTGTGGGGAGGCAAAGGACCTTGCAGCCCCTTGAGATGCCAATCTCTGGGCTGGGCTGGATGCACCAAGCAGAAAATAATAGGATCTGGAGGCAGGATCCTGCTCGGCCATCCGGGGAAGGGAAGGAATCGTAGCCCCCATTGCCCCAGCGGGGTCTGAGGGGCGGCGGGTCCGGTCCCTGTGTGCTGGGATGAGGGTTTGGGAAGTGGCTGGAGTGCTGCAGGATGTGAGCAAACAGGAATATGAGGGATGTGACTCAAGACAGGAGGGTCTGAGGTTGGTGGTCCTGGGTAACTCAAAAGGTTTGATCCCTTTGGTGATGGATTCAGGACTGATCCAGGAATTTTCCAACCTTGGTGATGCAACCTTGCAGCACCTCCTGATCTGAGGTTTCGGTGCTGTGATCCGAGGGCACACGTCCTCCTCCCCAGGAACGGGGCTGGATTTATCAGGGCGTTCCCCTGGCAGCAGGATTTGGGGAGTTGGGATGGCTGTGTGGTGTTTAGGTGTGGATTCTCTGATGTCTGGCGCTGTGGTTATGGGCAGGTCCTGCCTCTCCCATCGTGTTGGGAGAGGATTGAGAAGCAACAGTTGGAGTTTCTCCTGTCTGTACACCTGCCTGGTTCTTCTTGGCTCTGCATGCACCTTTGGGTGGGGAATAGAAGTGAGACAAAAGGACACCCAGCACAACACAGCCTGCGTTTCTGTAAGGAATGGGGTGAAGAAACAGCTCCTGGGCTTGTCTTTCCCAGGGCTGATATTTTCATCTCCCAAACCCCTCTGGCAGCCCTGTCCAGGCCCAGCAGTACCAGCCTGGACTGGGAACAGAGCATTCCTTGACCTGCAGCTCCACGGTGAGATGAGCCTTCCTGGGAGAGCACCGTGTCTGATAACAGCAACTGCCATTAGGTGTCACAAGAGCATCAGGTCTTTGCTCTTCCTGGGAGGATGAGCAGCGGTGTGGGACAGGAGGGATGGGGTGCTGAGGTGGCCCTTGGGGTGGCACCTTGGGGACAGAGATGACCCAGACAGGGGAGATGAGCTCCGGCACCTGGGAGGGCACCACGTGTCCTTTATGATACCACAGCCTTCCCTGGAAGTCACCATCCTTCTGCCCTGAGCTGATCACCCTGTCACCTCCTGGGTGTCCTGTCCTGGTGCTGGGGACAGGCAGGAGGTGGCACCAGGTTCCTTCTGTGGCACACTTGTCCCTTTCAATAACCTGCTGTGTTTTATTGCATGGAAGCAAAGGCAGCGGCTGCTCTCGAGGAAGGTGCTGGTGCCTCGCTCAGCATCGCAGCTCCCACTGCAGCCAGAGTCCTCCAGTATTGTCCCAGTGCCCCGGAGAAGCCCAGGGCTGAGACGTCTTTGAAAACACAGCACGTTCCTCCCCGTTCAGGATGTATCCAGCTGTGGAGGCTGTGAGGGCACAGCTGGGCAGGCTCTGGGTGTTCACCTACAGAAGGGATGGATCCTCTGGGATTTGTCTCCTCCTGGGATTCCCACTCCTGGCCCCATGCCACCTCCCACTGCCCCACACCAGGCACAGGTGCCATGCTCAGATAACCTTCCAGGAATTTGCAATTCTTCCCCGAAATGCCGTTTGCCTCTTTAATTTTGCAACATGACCAGAAACAAAGCAGCGTCCGAGGCTCAGCGCCTTGATAAGGCGCCGCTGGGAAAAGCCTCTCTCTCCTCTGCAACGCCGGGCACGAGTCTGCGGTGAGCTGATAAAGTCGAAAACACCGGCTCCCCTGGGGGAAGGACCGGAGCAGGAGCCGCCCCCGGGATCCCCCTCCCCTCCCGCTGGCCGGAGGGGACGGAGGTGGCCGAGCAGGAGAGCCCTGAGCGCTGGGCTGGGACGGCGTCCCGGCCCCGGGTGACCTCCCAGCATCACGTCACCTCTTCCCTCTTGGAGAAGCTGAGTTCATGTCTGGCCTGCCCGGGGCTGGGGATCGCTCCTGGCCTGCCTGCCCTGTCCCTGCCCATGTGCCGGGGTGACGGCCACCACCGCAGCGCCCGGATCGCGGCGAGGTTCAGCCGCTGGGTGGGCACTGCCTGTGCCCCGGGGTCCTCTGCGGGGTGTAGCGGAGTGTAACGGGGTGTCCCGGGCACTGCGCACCCCACAGCTCGAGGTGCCGGGCTCGCAGCCTCCGGTCGCCAGCGGCACGGAGGCACGGCGAGGGGCCGGCGGCGTGGGGATGCCTTCCCGGTGACTCACAGCATTCCTCGCAGGTCAGCGGCGGCCGCAGGACACCCCGACAGCCCTCGCCGCCCCTGGCCGCTGCCTGAACTCCGTTGGCAAAGCAAATTTCCCCCGCGCCAGATGCCGGGGTTCCTCGGCCCCGCAGCTGCGGGGGCAGGGAGAGGCAGTGGGGTCCCCCCGGGTGGCCCCCGACAGGATGGGGACAGGGGACCGAGCTCACGTGAGTATCTGCGCTGGCAAAGTGACCTCTCTGTGGCCTGGGTGCTTTCTTCTCTGCCAGTTCTGCAGAAACCCGAAGAGGAACGAGCTCCCCACAAACACCCCCGGTGCAGCCCCGACTCCGAGCACTCCCCGAGCACTGCCCAGCTCTGTGACTCAGTTTCCCTTTGTTGGGGTGAGGAGAAGCAGTGCTTACCCCTCTGATGCACAGAGATGAGAGGGTTCCCACTGCTTCTCCCCAACAACTCTTTTTGGAAACATCCCAGCCCATCTACTGCTTGGATTTCCCCTCACCCAAAGAATTTCCCTTTATCTTTTCAACTTGAGCCCTTTGAATCTGCTCTTGGGGACCCTCAGGGTGTTTTCCCAGCACAATTCTGCATCTTTCTGCATCCCACCACGCTCATCCATCCTGTTCTGTTGCCAACCATGTTTCATGAGTGGATCAGTCCTCTCAGTCCCAGCTGGGAGCGGGACCAGGACCGGGGCAGGATGAGCGCGGAGGAGCAGAGCTGGCGGCAGCCAAGTGGCCCCGAGGCACGTGAGCCCCCGGCGTGGCCGTGGCCGTGGCCCGCCCGCTGCCCGGTGCTCAGCACACAGGAATGCCGTGAGTTTGCAAAGTGGTTTCAGCGAGACGTTATCTAATGGAGGAGGAGGAGGAGGGTGGGTTAAGCCAAACCCACAGCACCGGCTTTCAATTAAACCAAGTGAATTTACGGCTTCTCCGGACACAGTAAACACACGCTGACGGGGTCCTGACCCGGCATTTCCCCTCCGTGCCCTTGGCAGGCAAAGGGAGCAGCCTCCCGCGGGTGCTCGTCCTGTGGCATCGAGGAACCCTCCGGGCTCTGCATTATTCATCACCACGGAGAGGGCAGGGAAATGTGGGTAATGCTGCGGTGGGCACTGCGCCCCAAAGCTGTCCTTGCTACATCCTGCAGGGATGGGGAAGGGATGGGGGGAGTGATGGAAACCTGGGAGAAGAAACAGCCCTGCAGCGTCCACTGGCTGGGAGTGATGCAGCCCTGGGGCTCTGGGTAAAACAGCAGCACCCTGGGACCGAGGATGCTGTGGTCCTGTGGGTGGGTGATGCTCGGTGACTTCCCCTCAGCAGCTTCACTTCATGTCCCTGCATCAATCCTGCCATCCCCGTGCCTCAGTTTCCCCCTGGGAGCAGGGAAGGCTGCTGGGTGTGTCGGCAGAAGGGTGAGCTGGGCAAGCTGGATGAGCCAAGACAGGATCTCGCAACCGGGGCCGGGAGCATCCCGGTGGCGCTGCAGACCAGGGCTGGGTGCAAGGTGCTCCCACAGTGTGCCAGGGCATGCCTGGCATCTTCTGCCAGCCACTTCTGCTGCCTGAGCCAGGGCAGTCAGCAGCAGCCCCTCACCCCTGACCCACTGCAAAGGGGTCCAGCGAGGCCAGGGGCCCCCCAGCCCAGCACTGCTGGGCACCTGAAGACCCCCAGCCCTTTTGGCTATGTCAGAGGAGCCCTGGGCATCTGCTGGTCCCTGGCTGTGGGAGATGAGGCTGTGGGTCAGTGACACTTTGAGCAGCGCTGCCTCCCACCCCCACTGGGCCACAGCAGCACCCCGGATGCAGGCACCTGGCCAGGAGCGTGACGGAGGAGCCCAGCAGGGCTGCTGGGGTGACGTCCTGACACCGCTGCTGACGTCTAACAGAGGGAAAAGCTCTCCCTAGAGCAAATAAGCATCGGGGCTGTGCAAACCCAGCTTGGCGGTGTCCCTGGGCAGGTATCTGGGTCCCATCTGGTCACTGTTTACCTGCCCGCTGGAATTCACCCTGCAAACTTCCTCCTTGGACGGGCCAGATAAGGCCAAGGAGCCAAGCTCGGCCATGCACCGGCCTCTCAGGGGGGACCCTGGAACCCCAGACCCCAATGGTGATCCTTTGCCCCTACACAGGGTAGTGCAGAGTGGATCCTGACGGGGTTTGGGAGGATTTGAGCACCAGCTCCTGCCAGGTTTCCAAGCCCACAGCCAAACCTGTCAGTACCAGCCTGGCTCCATGCAGCCCCCAGAGCTGCAAACCAGTGTCCAGGGAGCAGGCAGGGCTGCTGGGTCCCTTTCCAGAAGCGTGCAGGCAAGTCACGGCATTCCCACCACTGCCTCAGTTTCCCCCTCAGCCTGTCCCTCCCTGACCCGTGGCCGTGGCTTCTGTGGCATGCAGGGCCCTGTCCCCTTGCAGGGAGGGGACAACACCTGACTGAGGCAGGGCCCTGCCTGCCATTCCCCTTCAAAGGCAGCCGTGATTTCTCAGCCCCTCAGTGCACACAGGAGCCACTGGCTGCTCTGCCCCAGGCACAGGGGGACCAAGAACCCCCCAACTCACTCCTGTCCCATCCTGCACCTTGCACTGAGTTCCTCCCAGGGAACAGGAGGACCAGAGAGTGCACGGCCACAAGTGCAGCTCCATGGTTCAGCATCGCTGAGCCCATGAGCCCTTTCCTGGGTGCTTCCAAGGCGGTGAAGGACTCCCTGCTTCTCCTCACTCCCCAAGTCCAAGTGCTGCAAAGGGCATTTCCAGTTTCCAGCACAGCCCTCGCTACTCGGATGGATGGGTGGATGGATGGATGGATGGATGGGTGGATGGGTGGATGGATGGATGGACGGAGAGCTGAGGCCCAACACACTTCATTACACCCTGCAGCAAAACATATCCACGCTCTCACTCTTGCAGTGCTCAGGGCTGTGTTCACACCTCTGGAAAGGGAGGAAACTGAGGCAAAGAAGGCAGGTGATGGAAGCTGAGCAGTTAGGATGGTGACAGAGCAAGGAGTGAGCCTGGCCCTGGCCCTGCACTCGTGTTGTGAAAGCAGCTGGTTATCAAGCGTGGGCGTCACACTCAGAGCGAGCGGCTTCCAGGAAAGGAAGGAAGTGTGGGGTCACCCAGCCCCGCTGCCGCCCTTTTCCAGCAAACAGCCCAGGCCTGCTGATAATGGGGCCGTGCCACTGGCCACCCAGGAATTCAGAGCCAATGGCCACACACAGTGCCCTAAATGCTGGATTTTCCCCCCTTTCCTCTCCCACAAAAGCAAGAGATCGAACGAAGGGCAGCAGCAGATCGTGCTGATGCCACCTGACTCCTGTGCAGGGTACAGAGCAGCATCATGTCAGCAGGACCCCACTTCCAGCCCAGTGACTTACTGGTAGGAACTGGGAGTCAGCGGGCTGGGTTTGCTCCTGTGCCATGCCAGGCGTGTGGAAAGGTGCTCTGGGATGTGTTTCCTGCTGGACTGCCCCGGCACAAGGTGGATAACCTCAGTGCAAGGCTGGATGGGGATGTGGGGTGTGATGGGGAGCTGCTACTCCCACATGCCTGGTCCTCTCCCAACACCTCCTGCTGGACACTGAACTGGAGCCCATAAACCAGTAGGACCCTGGGCAGCCCCACGAAAATAATGGGGCCCTGCAGCAGCAGCAAGGCAGGATCCAACCCCCTGGCACCATCCTGCCATGCAAAGTGGCCCAGGAGGAAGCAGGAGCCTGGAGCCTGCTCCTCCCCGATACCGGGAATAATTACATGATTATGCGATTGGGAAGCAAAGCGCAGATTAATCTCTGATCTTGTTAGTCCGTGTTTTACCATCTGCTTTGTGCAGGGAGGAGAAGCCCTCGTCGCACGCTGGGGAAAGGCAGTGGGAACCCCTGGGGAGAGATGAGTCCCACAGAGCAGTGGGTGCTTTAGGAAACGGGTGGATCGGGACCCGAGCACATCAGGACAAGCGGATGCCACCCAAGGCACCAGCTGTCACCCACAGCCGCCCGCCCCAGCCCCGATTCCTGGAAGCCAGGCTGGATCCGGCTCGACACGCACAGGGCTGGGCTGCACTGGGACTCCTCCTTTGGCCAACAAGGGCAGGCGACAGCGACGACTGTGATGGCCCGGGGGGGGCTGCTGGGAGGGAGATGGCAGAGTTCAAACCGCAGGGAGAGGTTTGTTATAGCCCAGGTGGGATTCAGAGATAGAGAGGAGGGACAGAATGCAGCGGGGCTGTGGCAGAGGATGGGATGGCCCCGCATCTCGCAGGCTCCTTGGAGGCTCCCCCCTACTCCTCCACTCAGGAGGTTTTTGCCAAACAGGGAGGGCAAGATCTGCCTTTTATTGTGCTTGTGCCAGGAGATTTTCTCCTGCCCCAGCAGCCCAGGGGCAGAATGAAGCCCAGCCTTTGCAGCAGCATCAGGACTTGTGGAGATGGGAATGGGTTTCTGCTCCGATCTCTCCAGGGTGGGGCAGCACCAGTTCGAGTCCCTCTGGCACTCAGAGCTCTCTGGGGTGACACCGGGACAATGACCTGTATCCAGGAACCTCCGTGTCACCAACTGGGCTGAGCCACCAGCCCTGAGAGCTGGTACCTGTGTGTCACGGGCACTGTGGGGTGTGGGGGTGCCCCTTTGCCCCACTGCCCTCGCATGTGGTGGGTCCCAGTGACCCGCTGAGCTGCACAAGGGGACGAGAGCCAAACCTAATTGCCCATCGCCCATCCTGGGGGTCACCGCAGTGACCTGGCCAGCCCATCTCCACACCATCCACCTCATGCGGCGATTCAGCCTCCTCCAGCTTGGAAACAGCATCCGTCCCTGCAGGAGCCTCCCGGGAGCCTCCTCTTTTCCAGCTGCAGACAAAACCCTTTCTCGCTCGCCCCACGCGCTCCCCGGCCGCGTGTCGGCGAAGGCCCGGGAGAAGATGAAAGGGATTTCCCGGCTGACCTCCTCACCCCGCACTATTTGCACCTCCTTTCCCGCACGCAGACAGGCATTTTTCCCATGCTCAGGGGGTCAGGACCCTCCCTGCACTCCAGGACGGAGCAATGCCAGGAATGCACCTGGGAATAAGGCAGGGTTTTGCAGGGTGGAGGGGGAAGAGCAGAGCTGAGCACCCTCCTGGCCACAGTTAGCCACCGACATTTGTTTTATAACCTTTAAAAGGTGCTTTTCTTGTGTAAATGATCTGCAGCAAGAAACCTGTTAAGAGGGGCAGGTGGGGCTGCACTCAGCCTGAGCCTCGAGCATCGATGTTATTTGTGCCCCGCAAGTGGTGCCAGTCCACGGTGCAGTCGCTGGGCCAGGTCCATGTCCCCAGGCACGGTCAGGGGTCTCACCTGGGCACGAGGCCTCACCAGAGTGGCCAACAGTGCAGGTGCACCAGCTCAGCCTCCTCCAAACAGCACTCAGCCGATTCCAGCCACGTCTTCCCCTTGCCCTTTCATCCCTTTATGAGATGGAATAAGTCCATTTCCCCACTCCAGCCTCACAGGGGCTTCCTGGCCCCTCTGTGCCTCAGTTTCCCTGGGCTAAATCAGGGAGAGCAACCTGTCCCAGCACACACCCCCTGGAAGTGGAGCCCAGCTGCCCACAGCACATTCCAGTGTCTCTGCCATTATCCCAGGTTGGATCCCACAGTTTCCCTGGGCCCAGCTTGGAGGCTGCACTTCCACGCTGCAACAATCCTTTCCCAGCTGTCCTAACAGAGATGGAGGATAATATGGAATAACACAGGAGAAATGTGTTTCTCTTCACTCCTCCCCATCTTGACCTTGCATCACCCAGGGTAACAATAAAGTGGAAATGAAAATGAAGTGTTTTGGGACAAAACCTGGGCCCCAGCTCAGGAGGTGGTGGGATGATGCCAGGAGATGCTCAGGTCTGGGGGCTGCTCCCATCACCCAGCAGGGTACAAGCCCCATGCCCAGGCACTGCCCACAGCCTGTGTCTCTGTGCCCCCTCCCCACTCCTTGTATCCCTTCTCCCTGTTCTTTCTCTGGTGCACCCAGTGGGTGACACAAACCCTCTCGTGGATTCTCCTGCCAGTGCACAGGGATGATCCCGGTGTCTGCAACTCAGAGCAACAGAAGGATGGGAAACCTCCTGGGGCCATGGGAGGACAGCGTGGGGAAGCCAGGCAGGCACCCCAGGACATGCCACGTGTGCAGGGGACCGGCTGCTGGGACGCCACTGATGCTGGGGAGGAACGCTCTCAGGGGCTGGGGGTGATCGCCCCGCTGTGCTTTCTGGGGAAGGGATGTGGGTGGCACATGCCCTGGCATCCCCACCGTCACCCCGATGCATCCCACTTTCCCCTGTTGCTCTGGGTAGGAGGGTTTGCTTGTAAACAGCAGCCCCTGGGTAACACTTCTAATCCCTCTCTTGGCTATTATTCATCCCCAGCTAACCTTAAAGCCTCCCCCTTTTTCTCTGCGAGGCACCCCCAGAGCAGAGGAAATTCCTCAGCCCTGACGTGATGTGAAACACGAGCGGCTCGGCCCCAGCCGCCCCCTTCCCTGCCCCAACCTACCCGGGCCATTTCCCAACCCAGGTTTCCCTGTAGCATCCCACTCCCCCCCTTCTTTTTTTTTTTTTTTCTTTTCTCTTTCTTTCCCCAACCACCCTTTTCTGCTTTAGACATTGTAACCCGAGAGGCTGGAAATGCAGCTCCTTTCATCTTCCATTTCCCACATCCTGAGAGTCTGGGGAGAAGGAGCCCACCCAGATGATGGAATCCCAAATATGTGGCTCCTTCCACCTCCCCGATCCCCTCCGCCGCCCCCCGTGAGGCTCCATTCACAAAGCAGATTAGCCATGCTGCCGCCTCCCCGCACACCTCGCCCCAAAAAGCCCGCGAAAAAGCCAACATACAAAAAGAAATTTCAATTATTAAGAAGAAGTCCCCACGGTTGCTCCTCTCGGGGAGCAGGATGGGTCTCAGAATCTCCTGCGCTGCTCTTGGGTCCCATCACCCTCCTAACTTTGGAATTGGCACCCAAAGTCCTGGTTTTGGGGTGCTCCAGCACTCCAGCCAGGACCTTTCTCCTCTTTGTCCTCGGGTGTTTCCAGCCCCAGGATGTGGCGTGTGGCTCCCAAGCTGTCACTACCGTGTTGGGGGTCTCAGCTGGGTCTGGGGGGTCCCTGAGGATGAGGAGAGGAGAGAAAGCAGCACCCAGCCAGCACCCTGTGGCTGCACTGGCTCCCAGCATTCGCGACCCAAACCCACGGGATCCCAACCCTCCTCTCTCCTGGGGGGACAGTGTGACACTGTGTACTCCAGGATTGCTCTCATCCTGCAGGGATGTCCATCACCTGCACTGCCAGGACACTGAGGAAGGCACACACATTTCATGGCATTTCCAGATGTGAGGCCCCAGAGCACCTTTCCGTGACTGTAGAGGTGACTTTGAGCAGGTGATGACACACTGGGGGTGTCCCAGCAGTGGCACGCACTGCCTGCGGGAGGGCAGCGCCCGCTTCCCGGCCGGTGCCACCAGGGATTGCTCACTGCGTGTAGGTGGAAGCATCCTTCCTTCCCGACTCTCCTCACCTCTCCCTTCTCCGGGTTCTCGCTGCAGGCTGGGACAAGCCCTGAGCGGGCAAAGGGCTTCGTCCCCTCCTCATGGGAGAGTGGGCATTGCTGAGATGTCTCAAACCCCTTTTTTCAGGCTCTGTCAGGGGAGGTGGAGATGGCCGGGTGCCCGTCAGAGCATCGGGAGGAGATGAGGAAGGTTTCGGGCTTTCCCCGGGGACCCGCAGGTTGGTGCCGTGCTTCTCCCCACGCCCTGGGCCAGCCGGTTCTGCGGGCGACCGAGCCCGAGCCGAGGGAGCCACGGGCGGACTCAGACAAGGTCACGCAATGACTCAAAGCTCCTGGTGGAAAACCACAGCCCTTCTGTGTCACGGCGTTAATGGCCCCGCATCCTCCCCTCCCTGGCCCAGCCACGGCCCCTCCGCCCGGGGATGCTCGTGGGGCTGATACGGGGCCGCGCTCCCGGCGTGGCATTGACCTTGCTGTTTTGTTTCAGGACATCAGTGGAAACCTGAATTATAACCCTCACCCCAGGCGCTCCTGGGGAGCAAATCGCCTCTCTCTCCCCGCTGAGTATCTCCCTGGCCCTCCCCGTTTTCACCTATTTGCTAATTGTGCTGGCGGGGAAGGTGAGGGGGAGGAAATACAAAAAGTAAACTGCGAAAGCAACACTGCAGCTCCAAGGGCCCAGCACAGCAATCAAGCGATAAAGCAGTAATTAAGCCTGATTATCATGCAAGGCAGCCCCGGTTAGACTGGAATGCCGCTGAAGAGCCTGAAAGCTGCTGGGATTGTTTGCAGGGCTCAGAACTGATCTTTTGATGTCTGCTGGGAGCTCCTCTCCCCCAGACCTGCCATCAGCTCCATGTGCCACCCCAGGGTCTTGTTTCTCCCCGGGCATGGTCCTGGTTGGGTTTTTCCTCCTTGCAAGCCCTGTGCAGTCTCCTCTGGGCTGCAAACTGTTCCCCGAAGGCTCACGTTAGAACTGGGGTTGCTCCAGGGATGGACAGGGGCAGCCCTGGCCAGGGCAGGACCTGCAGGACATTCCTGTGTCCATGCAAGAGCAAGGTGTACTTGTGGATGTGGGCTGCTCTCCTGCACTCACCATCCTCGGCGGCTTTCATCCCGGGGGAAGAGGGTTGGGACAAGAAGTGATCCCTAGGGATGAGGGCAAAGTGGGTAGCAACAGGATGGGGTTTGTTTCATTTTAGTTTGAATATCTGACACATCCCGACGGCCTCACCCGGGCTGGCAGGGGAAAGGGGAGTTCGTGGGATGGGCTGAGGGGAAGAGGTGAATCCTAGCCCTGGTTTGGGGTCATTTTGGGAACAGGAATGCATCTGGGTGGGTTATTCTGGAAAGGGATGGATATGGCCGGGAAATGTGGCCGCCTCCCTGCTCCACGCGGCCGGGGCATGGAGCAGTGAGTTCCCCTCGGCTCCAAGGCGGGGGTTTGCCCCAGTCCAGAGGGGACCCAACCCCTGTACGCCAGCAGGAAGAGACGGCCGCTGACTCAGTCCCCGGGTAAACGAGCAGCTGGGCAGGTTTACGCACGAGGATGATTTTGGCCCCAGATCATCCCGGCTGCAAGACACGCTGCTGCCTCCGACGCTAATGAGCAGGTTTGGGCAGAGCTGCTTCTCCTGAGGAGTCAGGGACAGGCAGCCTCCGGGAAAGCCCGGCCGCTCCGGGCGAGCTCTGTTTGTCAACAGGTTTCCAGGGCAGCCCCTTTGGTGCCTTTCATCATCCTGGCAAGGAATTTGATAATGAGTTCGGGGCCAAATGCTAAGTCACCTCATCCCACGGCTGAGCAGCGACTGGCAGAACCAGTTGTCCCAAATATGCCCAGGCGTCGGGTGGGAATAAGGCAGGAGAAAGGTGCTGCCTGCCCCTCTGCCCCACTCTCACCTTGCATCACCTCAAATTGCAACAAAAATATATTAAAAAACATTTTTTAAAAAATAATATATTTTAAACAAAGAGGAATGGAGGCGCTGCATCAGATTTTCCACACTTTTCCCTAAATAAAAATGTCACTTTCTGGGTAAAACCGAAGGTAGATTTTCCAGTTTTTGGTTGTCTCAGTGCCTGAAAGAGGATGTGTCACATTCTGGGGAAATCTAAAAGCAGCAGTGGTGGTGGCGAGTTCTTCCTGGCCGGTGCGAGGGCTGGGCTGCAGCTCCAAACCCCAGTTTAGGGGGTGCATCTTGGTTGTATTTAATCCTTTTTCTTAATACTAAAGGGGATAGGATATCACCAGCATTTCCAGTAAACCCCATTCGATTTCAAGCAATTCATCCCACAAGTATGTGTGGGATGCCAGCAACTCCTCGGTCTTGTTTAGGAGCAGGAGTCCAGATGGGCTTTGTCTGGAATAATTCAGCTCCCAGTGGCTGGAGCTCTTTGCTCTAAATGCTAATAGAGTGAGTAATCAGAGCTCTCCATCCAGTAAATTATTTATCTTATCTCTGGAACTCGGGGAAGCATCTCAGCCAGCGACTTCTGCGGAAAAAAGAAGTCGGGGAAAAAAAAAAACCTAAAACCCAGGGATGTTAGTCAAGAGTCCCCAGCTGGAGCGGCCACATGGCCACTTTTTACTGGAAAAGGGAAAAGTTCAGGCACTGGTTGGCCCGCGGTGAAGCTACAGCGGGGTGAGACCGGGGGATGCCGAGCACCCGGGGAAGTTGCGCTTCCCGGGAAAAAGAAGAAAGCGAAGGAGCGGCTGCAATCCGCGCCCGGGGGCGGGGGCGGCCGGGGGTCCCGCGAGCGCCGCGCTGCCGGGGCCGCTGCGGGCGGGCGGGCACCGGGACCCGCGCGCGCGCCAGGACCCGCGCGCGCCGCCGCCGCGCCCGCTCCCCATTGGCCGCCGGGGGCGGTGGGCGCGGCTCCCCAGCCCGGCCCCGCCCCCCGGGCCGCCCGGCCCCGCCCCCGGCCCCTGCGGCTCGCGGGGCCGGCAGGGGCCGCGCGCCACACGCGGCCCGGCCTCGCGCGGAGCGGCCGCTCGCGCCCGCAGCCCGCCGGCTTCCGCCCCGCGCGCGCGCGCCGCCCTCACGCCCGTGCCCAGAGCGGACCCGCAGGTGCCGCCACCGGCCCCGCCACCGGCCCCGCCACCGGGATGCTGCTCTCCAAAATCACCTCGCTGGCGCACCTCCGCTCCGGGACCGGCGGGGAGCTGCACCCAGCCAAGCTACAGCCAGGTCAGGGACGCGCCGGCCCCGGGGGTGCCCGTCCCGGCTCGGGACCGGCCGGGGCTGCGGGCGGAGCGGTGACGGGCGGGTCTCGTCCACAGGGAAGGAGAAGGAGCCGCTGGAGCAGCTGTACCGGGTGGGCCCGTTGCTGGGGAGCGGCGGCTTCGGCAGCGTTTACTCGGGGATCCGCCTCTCGGACGGCGCCCCGGTAAGTGGCGGAGCCGGCGGCGGGCGGAGGAGGAGGGGGCTCGGCGGGGCGGGCGCGGAGCTCATCCCGGCGCCGAGCTCATCCTGCCGTTCCCCTTGGCTCGCAGGTGGCGATTAAACGCGTGTCCCGGGACCGCATCTCGCAGTGGGGCGAGCTGGTGAGTGACCGGAGCCAGCGGGGGATCCTGGGGCGTGACGGGCGGAGATGAGCCGAGACGCGGGAGGGTGGAAACCGGGACACCGCGGGGGGAGCGGGTGTGGGGTCACCGGGGGACGCGGAGCATCCCTGGCCGGGGAATGCCCAGCACCGATGGGGGTGGGCAGGAGGACACCGGGATGCCCAGGACCGGTGGGAGCGGGCAGGGAGACACCGGAGCATCCCCTGGGCGAGGGGATGCCCAGGACCGGTGGTGAGGGCAAGGGGACACCAGAGCTTGCCGCGGGCAAGGGTAGCTCAGCCCCGCTGATGGCAGCGTGGTTTCCCCGCAGCCCAGCGGCAGCCGTGTGCCTCTGGAGATCGTGCTTCTAAACAAGGTGGGCTCCGGCTTCCACGGCGTCATCCAGCTCCTGGACTGGTTCGAGCTCCCGGACAGCTTCGTGGTGGTGATGGAGCGCCCGGAGCCGTCGCAAGACCTTTTTGACTTCATCACGGAGCGGGGATTCCTGCCGGAGGAGATGGCGCGGGGGCTGTTCCGTCAGGTGCTGGAGGCCGTGCGGCACTGCAACAACTGCGGCGTCCTGCACCGCGACATCAAGGACGAGAACATCCTCCTGGACCTGGCCACGGGCGAGCTCAAGCTCATCGACTTCGGCTCCGGCACCTTCCTCAAGGACACGCTCTACACGCAGTTTGACGGTGAGCTCACAGCCGGTGTCGGGCATTGCGCGGCCGGGCCGGGCTCCGGAGGTTTCCCCGTGGCGGGGGGGGAACGGCATGAATTCTGCAGCCGCTGCCAAGTTGCTGTTTGGCACGGGGAGGATGTTGTGAAACAGGAGCCGGCTCCCGGCCCTGCTGACAGTCTCCGTCACCCACACTGGCTCGGGTTGGGGCGGGGGAAGCCAGCGTGATAAAAACACCCTGGGGAGGGGGGAGCAGAGGGGGTTTGCAAAACCCGAGCACCGGCCGGTTTGGCTTGCAGGTGCGGAAGGGCTGGGGCTGTTTCGCTCCCCTTGTTTGCCTTGGTTTATAATTTTATTTTTTTGCCATTGCGGGGGGTGAAGGCGTGGTTTTTCCCCACCCGTGGGTGGGTTTTTTTCTCGCATGTAACGGCCGGGGGCCTTTCCCGGGCCCTGCTGCCCTCTTCTGGCACCGGCGCTTTGCTTTTACAACCCAAAGTTTGTAAACAAGAGTCACGTGCTGGCGGGAAGGCGGGCGGGTCACGCCGGGTGCCAGCGACGCCCAGGGATGCTCGGGCGAGGGGCTGATGAGCTCCTGTATCCCGCAGGAACGCGGGTATACAGCCCACCGGAGTGGATCCGCTTCCACCGCTACCACGGCCACTCAGCCACCATCTGGTCCCTGGGCGTCCTGCTCTACAACATGGTCTGTGGGGACGTCCCCTTCGAGCAGGATGAGGACATCATCCGGGGACAGCTCTTCTTCCGACGGCGCATCTCTCTGGGTGGGTACCCGGCACGGGGACATGGGGGGGATAATGGGCTTTGGGAGGCGGCAGCTCACAGGGAGCTCTGGATCATCTGGAGCATCCCGTGGCTGGCTGGAGGAGGTGGCACGTGTCCTGCCGTCCTGCTCGCCTCCCAACCAGAGGGTGGATCGGGAGGGTTGGGCACAGCTCGGACGCTGCGGACGGTGGGACAGGGTGGACAGGAGCCTGCTCTGACTGACCGGTGGTTGCTGGTTTCTCTCCCCAGAGTGCCAACACCTCATCAAGTGGTGTTTGTCCATGCGCCCCTCGGACAGGCCGTCGTTGGAAGACATCTTCAACCATTCTTGGCTGCAGGACATTCACCTGGAACCAGCTGAGATCCACCTGCACAGTTTGATCCAGGAGCCTGACAAGTAACAGCTCCATGCAGTTCCTGATCATAAGAAGCAAAGAAAACCAGACTTTTTCATTTGACCACAGCACTGAGCAGGGATCCTCAGATGTGAACGCGCACATCTTGTCCTGGAGCTGGGCTGGAGACCTGCTCTCTTCCAAGTTCTGGTAGCCACCATCCAAGCCAGCTGTCCTGGACTGCATCTGAATGACCTTGTCTTTGTAGAGATTTTGCCAGTAATTTTTTTGGACAGGTTTTGGTTCTGGTTTTGGAGGCTCTCAAGTGTCATCTTGACCTGCTGAATTGGGGATGGCGAGAGGATTGGAAACCTGATTGCAAGAAAAGCTTCAATGGGGGAAAACTGTGGGGAGGGCAGGGCCTGTGGCCAAGTGGCTGTCCCTTCTCGCTGTCCCCGTGCTCGTGTGCCTTCTGTTTGATCTGAGCTGTGCTGGAGGAAGGACTTAGCTTTTCCTACAGTGCTGCTTTTCTGAGACTTGCCTGGGCCTATAGTTCCTTTTCCCTTTTCAAAAAGAAAACGGGTCAGAAGATGCTTGGGAACCAAGTGGGTTATGCCTCGCCTCCTGTGCCTCCATCCCACGTGGGTTTTCTGGGGTTCTTTGCTTCTCTGTGCCCCCATGAATGCACAAACAATGCAAACCAACAGCTGTAAATGTGTACATAGTTCTACAGGAGCAAAGCTTGATGTACAGTTGTGAATAGTGATAACATTTTGCCTTTTTTCTCATTTCCAGTTTTTGTTTTTAATTTATTTTCATGAATTTGTTGTTTGTTTTTTAAAGGAAGCGTTCTAGCCGCTAGGATAACTTATTTATTTATTTATAATTCATGTGGGTTTCCAGCCCATGCCTTGCTTCTACAGCTGCTGATCCCCCGGGTTTCCGTTTGGGTTTCCCTCTGTTTCTGTCCTGTGTCCATCCTCGGGCCCGTCGTGTTTCTGTTGGATGTCTGGCGGAGGTGTGGGGTGGCTGCTTCTCCCCAGCTGTCTGTGTACATAGTTCTGGGTGCTGTTCTTTCCTTGCCACATGCAGATCTCGGTTTGCAGTTGAGTTTGGGTTTTCTCCACGGGTGTCTTGTTTGGGGCTGGGGAGGGGGGAGCTGGCCCAGGCCGTCCGCACTGTCCAGTCTGTACCTGTAACCAAGTGTGTAGCCGGCAGGTTTTGTTAATAGTTGATATTGTACAGGGGAATTGAGAAATCTTATTTTTTTTATGCGGTTTTAAATAAAAACAAAACACTTGATGTGATGGATCACATTCCTTTGTTGCGGGGCAGGATGAAGGATATGCTGTGAGTTGTGGGGTACCAGTGACCACACCATGGCTACTCCAGGGACTTTGTCTCCAGTCAGACTTGACTCCGAAGATTCCACCCTAGCATTAACCAGGACCAGCCAGTCAAAAGCACCATGGGGACAGCCAGATCCCTCCCTCCACGGGGTGTTTCCAGAGCTGACTGCTCCTGGCAGCTCTCCTGGGTGCTGAGCCCTTTTCGTTGCCATTCATCCGCAGGCTGGTGCGGAGCGTGTGCTGGGGCTGGCGAGTAAACAAACATCAAAGCGACCTTACGAAACGCAGGATGTTGTCAGCCAAATTCAATTTTGGTAAGGCAGATCCTGTTGCTCCAGCTCTGTTGGGTGTTGCATGCTGGGGGCTGGTGGGTGCAGGAAGCTGCCAGCGGGCTGTCCCCACCTCCAGCTCGGCCAACGCAGAGGAAGCTGATCTTCAGATTACGAGAAGTTGGTCGCTATCAGTCAGCAGCGGTTGAGTTTTCTACCCTCCAAACTGTCAAACCCCATTTCCAGCTCTGCGGCACTTCAGGGATGTTTGTTTGTGTGTTTTCTTATCTTGGTTTGGTTTTTTTTTTAATTAGTTTATATGTGTTGAATTTTGGAGCCCTGTTTCTGCATGACCTCCTGGAGCAGCTGCTGCTGCGTGCACAGGGCTGTATCTGCTCCAAGGAAGGGGCAGCTTTCCCTTTCTATAGGTGGCTTTGCAAGCCCCCAGCCCAGATCTGACACAACAGGACCCTCCTTTCCTTGGCTTGCTCCAGGGCTTTTTCCTTAATATCCCCATGTCCAGTGAGCAGTCCCTTCTCCCAGCTCACCACTGGCTCTCCTGTCCTGCTTTCTACACCATGGGGCTGCTAGGAGGGGGGGATCCTGGAGCCACATCCCAGCCTTGTGGAGTGGCTTGGTATCACCTCTGCACCTCTGCCTTGGCAAAGAAAGTGTTAAGTTGGTTTGTTTGTTTTGCTTTTTTGGTTTTTTTCATGGTTTTTTTATTTATTTTTCTATTTCACTCAGCTGCATCTTTCATCTCCTTGGGACTGCTTGAAGCAGGAAGCACAGCTCCAAACGCTGTCAAAGTTTAGGCCTATTTTGAGATGTGGTTTGTATTTACCCTCCTCTCTCTCTTTTCCCCTCTAGACAATCCAGGAAGCTGCTCTTACACGAACACAAACCTCCCCACCACACCTCCTGCTACCCCGTGGAGCCCCTGGGCCCCTTGGGTGGCCACTGTCCCCCCCAGCACCAGCAGAACACTATCGGGGCCTCCCTGCGGGCTGGGCCCGGCCCACCCTTCCCGTAAGCACTCGCCAACTGTTGCGGTGTTTCTTAGAAAACTGAGCAGAAAGGCTGAGCAGGTCCCTTGTGGAGCTGGGTGCTGATAGTCCTTGGCTTCCGCCTGTGGCTGGTGATTCTGTCAGCCCCAGGCTTGTGCTGCAGGAGGGGGACAGAGCCAGTGTGTCCCCAGCAAGATCCTGCTGACCCAGGGGACCGTCCTGTCCAAGGGTTGGGTGTTGGATTGGTGTGTGTTTGATCCCCAGTGCACCAACATTCCTGAGCAGTAACATATTCACAAGTCTGAGAGCCACCAGATTCGTGTCCCAAGCCTCTTTGGAAAAGGATCAGTGCGTGTTTTGATTCCCTGTGCACCAGCCTTCCTGAGCAGTAACACCTTCACCAGGACAAGGGCCACCAGATTCACGTCCCAGGTCTCTGCCACAGGGAAAGGATCATGGGAGGCGTGATGGGAGACCAAAGATGGGCAGTTACAGCATCAGTTGCCTGTTTCGCCCTCTAGGCTGCCCATCACCATTGCACTCAAGGCCTGGAGGAAAGAAAAGCCCTTTTCACCCCTCATTTCTCCTCACTGGCAGGACGTTTTCCGCACTTTGGGGCCATCAGCTATGACAGGAGAGGATGAAAACACAGGAGTTATCCATTGGGACGTGACTCAGAGGCAGCACTGCTCTTCCACCTCCCTTTCCCAAATTTTTCTTGCTCCCCTGTGTCAGCAGGCAAAACACCCACAATGCAGAAATTTAAAAAAACCCAGTGAAGCAGGACCAGGAGGAGATTTCAGGTTGTTGGAACTCCAGTTCTGGGAGGACTGGAATCCCATGGATGACTGAGGTCTTTCAAAGGGCCAGCACTCATCACACCTGTGCCTTTCTGCACACATCCATCCCCAGCTAAAGTGCTCGGTGATGCAGGAAAGACCAGCCAGGGGAACCCGGAGCCACAGCAAAAGGGACATTTATGTTTTACAGGTCCCTTTGTGGGAATGGGAGATGAGCAACAGCCGAACTTATGCCACGGCTGGAGAAAGGCAGTTGAGCACCAAGGAGAAAAGTCACCTGGGGAGCAGGGGCTGGGCTTGCCCCAGGGACCTGAAGAGCCAGAAACTCGGAGGTGGCACCTCACCACCTCCCTGTCCCAAGGAAAACATCCAGCTGCCCCCGAGGTGCTGTCTGAAACCCTTTGGCCTTCTTGGCACAGTGAGTCACAGGAACTATTTTCAACTCCTGCCTTAGGATGAGGTGAATTAAAACCAGGTGTCCCAGGGCTCCAGCTCCCCGGGAATGAGCCCTTGTGGCAGTCAGTCTCCGAGCGCTTTGCCAGTGGCCCGTGTGGCAATAGCATCATCTCCATGTGGGGAAACTGAGGCACAGTGACCCAACTCGCTGGAGATCTTTTGTGGTGGAGCCTGGGCTCACCTGCTTTCCCCTGACCTGTTTCCTCAGGCTGAGATTTGCTGCAGGAGCTCCCAGCTTTAATCCCCCGATGTCCCCACATTCCCCGAGGCAGGGGATTGAATCCTGCAGGAGCTGAGACCAAAGCCCTGCCCCCTCTCAGTGTGAACCTGGGATGAAACTTGTCCCTTTCCAAGGTGCCTGTGACACCCCCCACGGTGCTGGGACAGCGAGGGGGGCCAGGTGCTGGTTTCAGGCACCTGCAGCCCAACTCAAGACCAGAATCTCATGTTTTGGGGTTTACAATGACTGTTCCAAGAGCAGGCGCTAACCCTGCCTCCGTGACACATCGAAACTGCATCACTCAGCCTGCGAGTTGGTGGGGGTTTTAAAGAGGAAAAAACACTTTATTCACCATAAAAAACCCCAAACCAACCGCAAAACCTTTCCAGCATGTAAAGTTGAGTCAAATTTAGCAGCTCCAGCTAGAGAAACATATTTTGAAAGCTGTAATGGGGGTGTTTCTTTCATCTCTTTCCAAACATTTGGTCCCCTACATCCAGGGTAATATTTTTGTGTCTTTACTCACTGGGTTTATTACAGTTAGGAGGGGGTTAAGCAACTCCAAAAAAATGAAACAACAGCCCCTGTTACAAACTACAGCAGCCACATCAGTGGCCCTCAAATACCACAGAGGCACGTGTGTGAATGCGAGGGGCGAGCAGTGTCGGGATGGAGATCTCACCCGCTGAGAAAGCTGTGAGAAAAACAGAAGCGGCAAAATGTTACTTCGGGTCACCCAAAATTCTTCATCTCTCTCCCTGAAATGGGCAGGCAGGGCTGGGGCCCTCAGCATCAGAACCAGCCCCAAGGGAATCCAGCCCTGCTCTGCCAAGCGTGCAGCACGGATGTGCCGTGCAGCCCTAATCTCAGTGCCAGGCTACTCCGTGTAGTAGATTGCTCGCTGTAGGGTGCACACACTCGCAGGGGTGCATGCACATGCTCAGGTGGGTGTAGATTCTTCCCTCCCCTCAAAGTGCACAGATTTGGCTCCATTTAGCTCAGTTTGGCTCCTGCCCTCGTTAATCAACACCTGACCGTAATCAAGATGCAACTTTGAATGCCAAGGACTGGGATCTCATCCTTTCCCCGCCCTCCGGGTGGGTTTTCTCACCTTTTGGGAGCGGAGCAGGATGTGGGCAGAGCAGACAATGAGCCCCCTACTCCCGCCAGGGCGGAGGGGTCACTCTTTTGTTGCTCCAGCAGGGTGTTTCCAAAAAAAACCTTGATAAAACCAATACGTGAAGCAGGAGAAGATGATGTGTGAATTGCCATGGAAAAGCGGGAGGGAAAACTCCAGGAAGGATCCAGCCCTCAGGCTGGGGAGGAACAGCAAAGGCAGCCCAGCCCGCCTGCAAGGAGGGGACAGCAGGATCCGAAGAAGCTCTGCAGGGATTCACAGATGCTGAAAGTGACTCTCGGACAGATGGACGGGCTGTCCGCGCTCAGCTCCCGCGGGGGATGGCTTCCATTTCCCAGAGTTTGCAGCCGTGTTACGGGATGAGGGGATTTGTGATAACGTTGTTGGATGTCTTATATATGATAAATATCCCAGAGGTTTTGACCTCCGGGTGGAAGGAGCGGCGCCTCCACCCAGCTCCTTCCTGGAAACTCTGCTAGTCCAACACAGCCCCTCTGACCCGGAGGGCAGTGCTCTCCCTGCAGCTCCGTACCCTAAAATCTGCTATTTTTGCCAGCTCTGAAGTTTCTTTTCTCCGCTTCAGCTTCGGGATGGGAAAGGGAACTGATTCTTCTCTCTCGAGTTTCATTCTCGTTCAGAATCGAAAGCTGCTGGAGATGCTGGGCTCGTTGTCAGAGACCCAGGGCTCGCCCTGCCCCCCGAAATATCTCCCTGTGCCCTGGGAGCAGGTGATGGAGAGGGGAAGAGCAAAAAGCGCTGGGTCACGGAAAGCCGGCAGGTGCCGGTGCCGCTGCTGAGGCGCCGCGACGAGCCCGTGCCGCCCTCTGCTGTCAGTCCCAGCCTCCCCGAACGGGCGGGTTTGCAGAAATTCCCCTCATTTTGAGTATTTCTTCCTTTTAAAAAGTGCTTCCAGCCCTCCCGTATCCCGAAAGGCTTCTTCTCCCCTAGGGCTTGGTCGACCTCGCCGCGGGCAAGGCGAGCTTTGTGTTCAGGAAAGGACTGGCCTCAGTTCAGTGCTCTGGTCTAGTTGTCAAGGTGGGGAACAGTCAAAGGCTGGACTGGATGATCCCAGGGGTCTTTTCCAACCTAAATAATTCTGTGGTTGAATTCACTTGTGGCACATTCCTCTACACCCAAAGTGCAGGTGAGGCCACCAGGCTCTGGAAGTTCCCCCTTGGCTGGGGGCAATGGGATTAATTCTTCATCCACTGCCAAGTTGCTGTTTGGCAAGCGATGGATGTTGTGGAACGGGAGCTCCTGGCTCTGCTGACAGCCTCTGTCACCCACACTGGCTCTGGCGGGGGCTGGAGTTGGAGCCAGCGTGACAAAAACCCCCTTGAAGGGGCAGCAGAGGTGGGTTCAGAACCTGGGCTCTGTCCGGTTTCATTTGCAAGCAAAAAAGGCTTGGGCTGCTCTTCTCCCCTTGTTTGCCCTGGCTTATGACTGGGGGTTTTTGGCCAGTGAAAGGGAGGATAAACACAGGTTTTTCTCCACTCGTGGGTGGGTTTTTTCCTTGCATGGGAAGTCCAGGCCTTCCCCAGGTTGCATTGCCCTTTCCCAGCACTGTGAGCTTCATTTCACACCCCAGAGTTTGCAACCAAGACCCAGAGGAAAGACAGAAGGCAGTGGGTCCTGTCATGTGCCCCGGGGCAACTCCTGCATGCCCAGGGATGCCCAGGCAAGGGTCTGGAGTGGCAGCATCCACCCCAGGAGCTCCTGTATCCCGCAGAAACACCGGGTGTACAGCCCACCGGAGTGGATCCGCTTCCACCGCTACCACGGCCACTCAGCCACCATCTGGTCCCTGGGCGTCCTGCTCTACAACATGGTCTGTGGGGACGTCCCCTTCGAGCAGGATGAGGACATCATCCGGGGACAGCTCTTCTTCCGACGGCGCATCTCTCTGGGTGGGTACCCGGCACGGGGACATGGGGGGGATAATGGGCTTTGGGAGGCGGCAGCTCACAGGGAGCTCTGGATCATCTGGAGCATCCCGTGGCTGGCTGGAGGAGGTGGCACGTGTCCTGCCGTCCTGCTCGCCTCCCAACCAGAGGGTGGATCGGGAGGGTTGGGCACAGCTCGGACGCTGCGGACGGTGGGACAGGGTGGACAGGAGCCTGCTCTGACTGACCGGTGGTTGCTGGTTTCTCTCCCCAGAGTGCCAACACCTCATCAAGTGGTGTTTGTCCATGTAGAATAACTTAATAAATGAAATAAATTTAAAAGAATAATTTTTGTGTGTAATCGGAGTGGCTTTTTTATCCTTTTTATTGAATCCCAGAATGGTTTGGGTGGAAAGAGACCTTAAGTTCATCCAGTTCCACTCGCTGCCATGGGCAGGGACACCTTCTAATATCCCAGGCTGCTCCAAGCCCCGTCCAACCTGGCTTTGGACACTGCCAGGGATCCAGGGGCAGCCACAGCTGCTCTGGGCACCCTGTGCCAGGGCCTCGAAATCCTCACAGGGAAGGATTCCTTCCCCATATCCCATCTAACCCTGCCCTCTGGCAGTGGGAAGCCATTCCCCCTTGTCCTGTCACTCCATCCCTTGTCCAAGATCCTTCTCCAGCTCTCTTGGAGCCTCTTTAGGCTCTCAGCTGTTCCCAAAGCCTTCTCTTCTGCAGCTGAACATTCCCAGCCTGGCTCCAGAGCAGAGTGGCTCCACATTTTAACCCCTTTTCCCGGCGATTCCCCCTTCACAGCCCCCGCCTCGAGCCAAGATGGCGCCGCCGCGGGCGCTGAGGCGGCCGGTGGTCCCCGCGTGCCCACTGTGGGCGCTAGGCGGCGCCAGCGAGCGCGCGGGGAGGGGGGGGGGGCTGAGCCCTAGTGCGCATGCGGTCTTTGCTCATGCAGCAAAACTACAACTCCCGGCATGCAGTGCAAACCCCGCCGGGCCACCCGGCAGCCTGGAGACGAAAGACTGCAGTTCCCGGCATGCTCCGGGAAAGAACACGCGAGCACGTGACTCCAGGCTCCGCTGCTTTCTGACCCTGCGGGGACACCGTCCTGTCCCACGAACCCGGAAGTGCCCCTGAGCCTCGCGTGGGTCCCGCATGGCGTCGCTCCGCTCCGCCGCTTTCCCCGGACACCCTCGGGCCCCGACAGCGCGCCCGGCCCTCTCCGCCCCCCACGGTGAGCCCCCAGCGCCCGTCCCACCCTGTCCCCATCTCTTCTCCCTCGGTGTAATGGCAGCGCGGCGCTGTTCGGCCGTTCCGCTGCTGCCTTGACTCACGCTGGCCCCGCTGCCGGCAGCACCATCATCAGCCATCCGTGCACAGGGAGGTACCTCAGCCTCCCTGCCCGCACCTGGTGCTCCCCACAACCCCCACCGGGGGCTCCTCTGTCCCCGGTCACGGCCGGAGCCCGGCAGGGACGCGCGTCGGTCGCTGGGCCCCTCAGTGTGTGTCACCTCCCTCACACCCTGGCCCGGGACAAAGCGAGGACAGAGGGGCTCTCGGGTGTTGGCTCCGTCCTGGGGCAAACGCGAGGGAAAAGAGCTGCTCCAAAACCCACAGAGAGAACGGGAAGGGGAGGAATCCAGCTGGGGACCTCCGGGGCTGGAGGGCTCTGCTGCCAGGGAACAAGTGACAGGATGAAACAGCCTCAGGCTGCACCTGGGGGGGTTAGGTTGGATATTAGGGAAAATTTCTCCATGGAAAGGGCTGTGCAGCCCTGGCGCAGGAGTCACCATCCCTGGAGGGGTTTAAAAGCCGTGTGGATTTGGCACCTGGGGACGTGGGTTAGTGGTGGCCTTGGCGGTGCTGGGGGATGATTGGACTCAATGATCTCAGAGGGCTTTTCCAACCTTAATGACTCTCTGTATTTTGTGGATCCAGCAATCTCTCTACAAGGTAATTTTCCTGTATCCAGTTTCCAGACGGTGTATCCATTACAAGGACAAACACTTCCCCCTCTGACTGCTGCCAAAAACACTTCTCTGGTTTATTATCCCGTATTTTAAAGTATTGAAGTATTTATTGTATTTGTTGGTATTTGCAGTTGATTTGCTTTAATAAAAGACATAAAGCTTTGCTTGTGTTTCCTCACCAAACCGATTTTGTGAAGATAACAACCGTGTTATTTCCACATGGCTGCAATGTGTGCTGCAATGATTACGTAAGGATTTGTCTGTAATTACAGAAAGGAGAAGTTCACACATTGGTGCATTTCTTTGGTATTTGTTTTTTCCCTTGTGCACGAAATTGTTTGTTGACAGTTTTAAATGTGTAACTGAGCACCAGAGCAGCTGCCTGGGAACCCTGCAGAATTCCCAGGCATGGGATTTTCTGCAAAAGAACTGGAAAGGCAGGGGAGTAAAATTTCCAAAGGCACTTCAGTGGTTTTGGGTAGCTGAGGTGGTTCCCAGCCAGGTTGTCAGAGCATCCCTGGGACTGGCAAACCCAGGATAAGCCCCCAGTGCCCCATGCTCCCTGGGGAGCGAGACAGGTTCCTTGCTGAAGGCAGCAGAGCCCTTTTTAAAGCACAGCTCTGAGTGCCGAGAGTCTCCAAAGTGTGTTTGGTGCCTCTACCCAGGATTTGCTGGGGCATCCTGGTGGGACCGTGCTTTCAGAGGAAACTGGTGCTGTTTAAACTGTGGCGTTTTGGGGGCAGCCTGGCTGGGTTGAAGGCTGTGGGGGCATCGTGAGAATGCCCAAGCGCCCTCCCCGCACCTTCCCCACTGCCCACAGCACGAGGGAGGCTTTGAGAGTATCCAAGATCAGCAGATTTGGGCACCCTGTCAAATGTTCTCATTGTCTGACCCTTGTCCAGACGCCTGTAAAACCCTTTGGGACATTCCCCCTCCACCAAGCTTTAATCAGGAGAGGAATGTGAGGTGCAGAGCGCTGCTCCTCCTGCCTCTACCCTCGGCTGCCACCCCGGGGGACACCGAGGGACGGACACCCAGCCTGCCTTCGATGAGCACGGTGTCCTAGCGCTGCACGTGGGCAGCGCCGCAGGCCCTGGGCTGGTTCCTCCTAAAACATCCGGGTAAAGAGCGTGACCAGGGTCCAATAAGTGTAAAAAAGTGCAGATCAGGGCAAACGAGGGCGAGGAACCGCCGGTAACGGTGAACAAGGGTCAGTACGGCCGGGCGGGGCTGCACCACCGCCGCCAGCCACCAGAGGGAGGCAGAGCGCGGCCGCCGGCAGCGAGAGCTGCGGCCCCGGGGACACCGGGGGATACCGGGGGATACCGGGGGATACCGGGGGATACCGGGGGACACTGCGGGACACCGAGGGACACCGAGGGACACCGGGGGACACTGCAGGACACCGGGGGACACTGCGGGACACTGCGGGACACCGGGGGACACCGGGGGACACTGAGGGACACCGCGGGACACTGCAGGACACCGGGGGACACCGCGGGACACTGCGGGACACCGGGGGACACCGAGGGACACCGAGGGACACTGCGGGACACCGGGGGACACCGGGGGACACCGCGGGACACTGCGGGACACCGAGGGACACCGGGGGACACTGCGGGACACTGGGGGACACCGAGGGACACTGCGGGACACCGAGGGACACCGGGGGACACCGCGGGACACTGCGGGACACCGGGGGACACCGAGGGACACCGAGGGACACTGCGGGACACCGGGGGACACTGCGGGACACCGAGGGACACTGAGGGACACTGCGGGACGCTGAGGGACACCGAGGGACACCGCGGGACACCGGGGGACACTGCGGGACACCGGGGGACACTGCGGGACACCGAGGGACACTGCGGGACGCTGAGGGACACCGAGGGACACCGCGGGACACCGAGGGACACTGCGGGACACCGGGGGACACTGGGGGACACTGCGGGACACTGCGGGACGCCGCGGAACACCGGGGGACACCGCGGGACACGCAGCGGTCACCGCGCCCCCTCCGCTGCCGCCGGGACACGGCGGAGCCCGGCCGAGCCCCCCGAGGAGCAGCAGCGGGCGGGGGCGCTGCAGCGCCGGCTCCGGCCACGGGAGAGCGCGCGGAGCCCGGCCCGGGGGTCGCAGCGCTCAGCGTCGAAGTTGACCGAAAACTCCCCATTTTACACCTTCCGACGCTTCCGCAGCTCACACGCACCCCGGGAAGTGTGCCCGAACGGCATGTCTGTCACGGGGGGAAAAGGGTTGATGATCCCGATGTTATAAATAAAGTATGTAATTCGTGCTGTTGTATATAAAACTGAAATGTAATAAAACGATGCAGAGACAGAGTTTCAAAATCCCCCCCAGCGACCTGTCTGAGAGGAAAATTTCACAACACTGGAGCAGCTGAAAAGGAAGTCCTTTCAGCATAGATGTAATCAATAGGTGAGGATTCCACCCCGGGTGGGGTTGGATCTTATCACCGGGACATTCACACTATGATGACTTGATCACTATCTTCTGATATCTACATCTCAGCTGATAAGGAATTGAACATTCCGGGAACTAAAAATAACTGTTCCAGGAACCAGAGATGGACCATTCATCATCCAGGATGGACAATTCATCAGACCCAGGAAAGGCTTTGTGCAGTCCAGCTTCAGGAAAAGAATGGAATTAATTCGGACTCTGCCCAGGAACTGTATAAGAAGGAACCAGCCGAAGCAGCACCCGTGAACTTCGGAGCTCATCAGATCTATGCGTGTTCACCCAGCTCCGATCTCGGGCTCGGGGCTGCTTTTCTCGATCGTGGCTTTCTGTGTGACCGATCTTTCGGCCGCGGAATAAAATCTATTTTTTTATTAAATTTAATTTGGCTGAATTTCTTTACTTCACCGAGAAGACAAATTCACAGTAAGAGGCTCCTTCGCAGCCACCCACGTGTACTCAAACCAGGAGAAGTTTCCGTAAGAGGCACTCCCAGTAATCAGCAGTGCTGATCCCGGGGGCATCCCTGCTATGCCTCGTGCAGAAAATCTGTGTTAGTAAAAGACTGAAGCTACCAATCAGAAGTGTCCAAGGCCAGGTTGGACGGGGCTCGGAGCAACCTGGGATCGTGGAAGGCATCCCTGCCCATGGCAGGGGGTGGAACTGGATGATTTTTAACCTCCCTTCCAACACAAACCATTCCAGGATTCTGTGATTCCTTCAGCTTGTAACAGTGTAAATGCTGATGGCACTTGGTATTTCTCCTCTCAAACACTCCTTGCTCTTTCCTTTCCTGTTTGCTCCCCTTTCTATGTTTGCATGCTTCCTTGGAAAAATATCACTGAAATGAACACTTCAGGTCACGTTGCTTCTCTTCCAAATTGGTGCTCAGAGGCTTACCCTGCAAAACTACCAAAGCTGCCTACCCCGCCTGGCTTTGCTGTCTCAGAGTTGTTTTAGGTGGGGTTTGAGGATGTCTTGGGTGTTCTGGGGCAGGATTTAGCTGGTGCTCATCTGAGTTGGTACTTAAAGGGAGGGCTGGCAGAAAGGGAGGAAAGGGGAGGGAGAAAGAAAACAAGAAGAGTGATGGGACAAGGGAAGGTGAATTTTTAGCATGGGGAGGAAGAGGGAGCAGGAGAAACTGGGTGCAAGTGTGAGGGGAAAGGAGAGAAAAGAAAGGATGGCAGGAAAAATGAGGGTGAGATGGGGAAGGGAACAAGGAGAGAAGTAAGAAGAAATTAGGTGGGGAGAGGAAGGGAAGAGGGGAAAAAAGCAGGTGGGAAGTGAAGAAAAGAAGGAAAAGGAGGAAGGGAGGGTGAGGGGAAATGAACTGGGGAAGAAATCTGTGAGGCTGAGGAGCTGCCCTGTGGAGACCCGGGGCAGCATCTCCCCCTCCCAGGGCTGTGCAGAGACACAGAGAAAAGACGGACCTGAGTGAGAATTCAGAAGAGGAGGGGAAAGCCTGGGCTGGTTTTTAAGCAATTCCAAGAGAAATGCCCAGAGGATGGAGATGCCTTTGAGAAATCAGGTGGGAAGCCAGGAGGAAGCACTGGCTCAGGACACCCAGTCTGGGATCCAGTGGGAGACGCTGGGAAGGGTAAGGAAGCGCAGAAAGAGGGAATTCCAGGTCTCCCAGAGCAGCAGTGGAGCTGTGACTGAGGGATGCCAGAGCTCTGAGGGCGGGAAGGGACCTCAGGTGCTGTGAGGTCCCAGCCAGGTGTCAGGTGTTCCCCATCTCCCCAAAAAAGCTGTTTCCTTCATGCTGCTCTGCAGGCTGCCAGCTGCACCTCATCTCCTCAGGGTACCCTAAAGACACCTGGCTCCATCCTAAAGCAGGTGTCCCTGTGGTTGTCCAACGTGGGATCTCCTCTGCAGAGATTCTCTTCTTTCCATTTCTAATGGATATCAGCACTAAGGCTCTGCAGGACGAGTGCCAGATGGACATCTCTTTAATTAAATCAAAAGCACAGTCTGAAAAATGTAATTAAATTAAAAATACACACTCCTAGGTGAAAGCCAAGTTACTTCAACCTTTACCTTAAAGAGACAAGGCACGGCAAGTTCTAAGATCTCAGTGTTAGGAGATTCTTGTTTGTCATTACAAAGCAGCTTCTCCTTTTGCTGCTGACACAAAGTTGTGGAGGAAGAAGTGAAGACCTTGGAGGGTTTGTGTCACACTGCACTGACTTTGGAGTTGTCCACTAACTCTCTATAAATATTTCTTCCACCACACTGCCTGTCTCACAGGGTTACTGTGACAGCACTTCTGCCCAGATTTTGTGAGAAATCTGTGCTATAAAAATCACAAGTTAGTGCAGAGAGGAAATACATTAAATAAGCTCTAAATAACACACAGACTAAACAGAAAATAAAAGAGATTTTCTAACAGAGGTGAGTGGCCATCCCAGGGATGTGTCAGACAATGCATTTTGAATTTGCTGTCAGTTGTAGATGAGGCTCTGCATCTCTTCCTTTGTGTTTGATTTGAGCTTGGTGGGGTTTTGATGTTTTACATGGTGTGGGTTTTTAAAATATGTTTCTTGCTTGCACCATCTTGGATGCTTAGGAAATTTACCATAAACATTTTGGTCTTCTTGTAATACAACCCCTTTTCTTCTCCTTAAGAAATAATGAGCATAAGGAAATCATCACCAGTGGGTTGGGCTGAGTGAACTCAGACCCACTGCATCCACACCCTCTCCAAAAAGCTACTTCTGCTCAGAAATCCACCTCTTATTCCATCAGAGGTTCTTCCTTCCCTCTCTGTCCGTGTTTGTCCCTGATGACACAGCTCGGAGCAGTCCAGCCCCGCCTGCCCTCCCCAGCACACAGGGCTCTCCCTTCCCTGCAGGACCACAAATGTGCACTGGTCCATACTGGGAAGGATCAGAAAGGGCAGAAGAAAAGCTGAGGAGGATCAAATGGGCCACCCAGGCTGACCCGAGGCTGCTGCAGCCACTGCTGGGTGGTCTCAGCCTCCCCTTTCCCAAGCACCTTCAGGCTGGGTCATTCTCAGTGGGTGGGCAGGAGAAATCCTGGTCACAAAGAGGAACGTGTTTGCCACAGCCCTTATCCAAGGAAAAACTCACCCCAGGCTCCATCAAGGTTCAGTTTTGAGTGCTTTGTGCTCCCTGACCTAAAGGGGATCCAATAAACTGTAGTGTGTATTGAGTTACTGGAATGTGGCTGCTGAAGGAGGAAGGGCAATATCAGGAGATAGGAAAGGCTCTTCTAGCCTGAAATGCCAATTACTCAAGTTTTCTTTCAAAATCATTGAGATTTTTACAATTTCAAAGCTTTCTGTGGGTCCCTGTGGGTGAGTAACCACCACAAACCCTTGAGCTGCTACCCAGCCCCATTTGAGGCTCATGTGTTTGTGCTCTCACTCTTACCTGGCTCTGCAGTGTATGGAACCACAGAAACCAGGGAATCCTGGAATGGTTTGGGTTGGAAAGGACCTCAAAGCTCATCCAGTTCCACCCCCTGCCATGGCAGAGACCCTTTCACTATCCCAGGCTGCTCCAAGCCCTGTCCATCTGTGATGTCCTGGAATCCCAGAACGATTTGGGTTGGAAGGGACCTTAAAGCTCCTCCAGTGCCAAGGGCAGGGACACCTCCCACTGTCCCAGGCTGCTCCAAGCCCCATCCAGCCTGGCCTTGGGCACTGCCAGGGATCCAGGGGCAGCCACAGCTGCTCTGGGCACCCTGTGCCAGGGCCTCCCCACCCTCACAGGGAAGGATTCCTTCCCAATATCCCATCTAAACCTCTACTCCTTTAGTTTAAAACCATTCCCCATCATCCCATCACTCTCTGCCCATGAGGATGTATTTCCTCATGGCTTTCTCCAACACCACAGCAATTTCCTGGGAAGTCTGAGTGCGTGGAATGACACCATCAAAACCATGCCCTGAATCAAGATCACAGAGAGATGAACCCTGGACAGTGAGGTGTGGAAGGGTATCTTTTCAGCTTTATACCGGCTAGCGCTTATATTTCAATGCCTTAGGAAGCCTCGAGCAGCCTTGAGAGGTAGCACGGGCAATCTAGCACTTTAGTAGCTTTAAATCGGTACCTGAATCAGCTGCAGAGCAAATACCATCAGCAGAAGCAAAGAGGGAGAAATATAGCTCCCTGCTCGCTCAATTCCCTGCAGTTAGAAGCCTTCAAATGAGACAGACAACCAGAGATGTTAACAGGAAAGTAGCTGAGCTGAGAGAGGGCGTTTGCCTCCCCTCGACCATCTTTTATTAGGAGAAGGGGAAAGGGGAGGACTGGGGGCGGACCCGGGGCGAGCGGCCAATCAGACACTGCTGAAGAGTCTGAGTTACATTTGGCTTTGCCCGCGCTTGGAACAAAGGAGCTCAGAGCACATGTCTTTGGGAGGGGGGGGGAAGCTCAAAACAGGCAGCAACAGTGAGGGAAGACGATTACGAACCTTTCTTAAGGGTTAGAGTTCCAGAGTTGTGTCTTTCAGGAGTTCATCGTTTACTCTAGCAAATCCCAAAATGCTAAACATGGGCTGTGAATCCCGCATGGAATACTGTGATCACTAAACCACAGGCCCTCAATCAGAGTAGTATCTCAGCCAGAAACTCCTGGCAAAGCCATCAACCCTAAGCAATGACCACTAAAACTGGGTGAAAACCTGGAAATGCTGGGAGCAGTTGCTTTACAACTACTTTGGGGTGATTTTTTTTGGGGGTGACAAGGCAGAATAGTAGATTCTGGCTGCAAAATGGTATTTTCTGGAAGTCTTTTACAGTACTAACATGTTTAACATGTTCACAATTCCAAAAACCTCCTCTCCTGAATTAAGGCATTGAATGGTGCTTCCTGTGATGAGCCTCAGGAAAAAGGGGGCCAAAACAGTCTTGAATGCCACGTGAGGTAATATTAGACCAAATCAAAGGGTACTTTAGCATTCAGAATGAGCAGACTGGGTGTCAAAAGCAGGACAGTGACGGTCTGAGAGCTCTTGCTGGTGTTCTGGGGCAGAACTGGGATGCTCCAACATCTCAGGGAGAGAAGATATCCCAGTGAATATTCCCAAATGTGCTGTGGAGAGAAAGCTGATGAGAACAACCAGAGGAGGAAAAACCCAACCAACACAACAGCTTTTATGGTCATGTGTGGCTGGCACTTTCAAAATGAAGCTGAAATGAAAATATCGGAGCCTTTATCTCTGCAGTCGGTGGTATCTCAAATTCAACCCCATAAAGAACGAGTGAGGATTTTTGCTGGGTCACTGGTTTATGATCTGTGCAATGCTGGCTTGGGGGAGTCGGACAGAGCTCCCAAATTGCCACAGACACAAACCCCACATTGTGATAAATGTGAAGATAAAGCCGAGCTGTGACCCAAGAACACATCTGATGAAAGACAAAGAATTCGGGCAGACCCAGTGGTTTTCTGATGGTCCTTTCCCTCCAAACAATTCCTTCATTTTTCACCAAGCAGCACCATCCAGCCTCAACAGCTAAACTCGACAGGCATTTTTGCCTGCTGGGGTTTTGCAGGGGTTACTTTGACTACTGATAAAGCCTGTAGTGTTATGAAATTAAGTCACATTAAATGGATTGAACAGAGAGCATTAATCTGAGCAAATTACTCCCAACCATTAGAAGACCACGGCTGTGGCAAAGTCAGACAATGGTTTCAATTAGAGAATAGAAAATTAATGCCATATATAACCTCCTTTCTCCTAGACCCTACAGCTCAAGGAAGCTTTTTGTTCTACTGTGATACAATTTAGAAAATATTTCCTAGATCTCTGGTAGTGCAGATGATTCTTGTTCCCTGTTCAACTACTGTGAGGGGCTGGGATGATGGGTGAGAACACTTTTCTTCAGGAGAGCCCTGAATTCCAGCTGAGGGGAGAAGGTGTGGGAAGAAAAGAGAAGCGTAGCATTCTTTTATTTGTTTAGAAGTGTCACTGGAAGTTGAACCAAGCTGGTCCCAGTCCTGCTGTGCATTTCCAAGCTCTCTTTTGGCAGAGACTGTGCCATCTGCAGCCACATCTGGGCAGGACAGAGGCATGGAAGAAATGATTCATTCTGCAATTAGGCTGGAGATAATCGGGAAATAGGAGAAGTTTCCGCAGGTCTAAAGCTCCTCCTGTGCCCTGTCCTCCCTCTTTTGAGATTTTTCTCCCATATATCAGCCATCTCATAATCTGTTTCTAGCCAACCACTGCCCAAACACTGTTTTTCCATCTATTCCCATGTTCTCATCATTTAGGGATCCTGACACCTGCTGTGCTAAGGATGCCTCTGCTGCCCCCAGTGCTTCCCTCCTCTTTTCATGGAAAAGAATCTTTGTATTCTGCTAGAAACAGTTCCCTCATCTTATAAAAATACATCAGACACACACACAACCATTGCTGAGACAGCCCTTGTTTCTTCTTACAGTGACCCTTCATTTAGTGGATTTATAAGTGAGTTTTCATTTCAATTATTTATCATCAAAAGGTTCTTTTTTTCCCCCAGACTGAAAGTTTAAAAAAAAGCCTCTTACCACTGTGTTTATTATCTCTATGTCTCATATTCACAGGAAATGAAACATCTCAGCACATCAATGTAGACTGGAAACAGTCCCCCATGTTATTTATCTTATTATCAGGAATTGCTTTTGAGACAAATTAAGAGGAAAATCCCATCTGAGGAGCCCCTTGAGTAAATGTTTCTCTCCCTGAGTTTCTCTGAGTCACCAAGGACAGAGCTGAGCAGTTAACTGCACTTTGTATGCAATACAGCAGACTCGAGCATCCAAAAGGACACAGAAAAGTCCTCAAGTCTTCCACAGAATATCAGAATAATCTTTGTAAAGATTATAAATAATCATTGTAAATAACATTTATAGAGCATTCTTGGTGGGACACACATGGAGGAGGAATCTGATGGCTTTATCCAAGTGCTTTCCATATGTCAGCTCCGTCCCCAGTCAGCAATATTCCTGTGCTGGCAGCCTGAGGAGAAAACTCAGCATTTTTCGTTCTGATCATCCAAAACTTTGTGCTGAATGTAGAAGACCAAGACAAAGCCTTCATTGAGGGAAGCAGGGAGAGTGCCTCATTCGTGAGGGCAGAGGGAAGGAGGCAGGAAGATAAGATGACATTTTGCAGGCCTGTGGACAGCCCTGAATGGCAGCACGGGAGCGCTTTGGAGCACGGGATCCACGTGGAATTGCCTGCCTGAGTCTGTTCACAGCTGGCTTTGCACTGCCAGGCTGGAGCAGCCCTGATCCCAGTGGCCACTGCACACTGGTGACGTCCCCAGAGCACTGCCTGCACTCGAGGGTCTGTCACACAAACCCACTCCGGCCTCACAGGAGCCATTTGGTTCCAAAGGTCGGCACGGGCGGGTTCAGCTCAGTCTGTGCTCAGGAGTTTCTCCTGCAGAGCTCCAGAGCTGTCTGAGAGCAGAGCAGGAGCAGCATTCCCTGCTGGAGCACCGGGATCAACTCATCCCAGGGCTGGAGCCCCTCTGCTCTGGAGCCAGGCTGGGAGAGCTGGGGGTGTTCAGCTTGGAGAGGAGAAGGATCCAGAGAGACCTCAGAGCCCCTTCCAGTGCCTAAAGAGGCTCCAGGAGAGCTGGAGAGGGACTGGGGACAAGGGATGGAGGGACAGGACACAGGGAATGGCTTCCCAGTGCCAGAGGGCAGGGCTGGATGGGATATTGGGAAAGAATTGTTCCCTGTGAGGGTGGTGAGGCCCTGGCACAGGGTGCCCAGAGCAGCTGTGGCTGCCCCTGGATCCCTGGCAGTGCCCAAGGCCAGGCTGGATGGGGCTTGGAGCAGCCTGGGATAGTGGAAGGTGTCCCTGCCCATGGCAGGGGGTGGAATGAGATGACCTTTAAGGTTCCTTCCAACCCAAACCAGTCTGGGATTCCATGATTCTATGATTCTGGAGAGTGGGGAAATGGATCACATCAAAAAGAAAATGGTTCTGTGTCTTGAAAAGCTCTTTGCTTGCAGGACCTGTAAGTGCAGCAAGTGCCAAACAAAACAAGTTTAGGGAATTCCCTTTTTGTTAAAGTTACCCACAGAATCTGAGGAAAAATGGACAAACAGGGAATATTGTCTGGAAATTTATGAGGAATGAAAATTTAATAAATTTACTAAATTAATTGCTTCCAAATACAAACAGCAGTCAGTGCAGCCTTCTCACTGCATGTTGACCAGATGCCACTAAAGTAGCTCCTACACAGAGAACAGATAAATTAATGCTCCTTTGGCTCAGTCAAACACAGCAAGTGAATTATTTTCTAAATAAAAATAAACATAGTCAATAAACATAAGCATAGAATGTTGTAATCTAAGGCATGATACAATTTGGAATGTTGTTTTCTGTCATTCTTGAAGTTGTTGGTGTGTTTAAGGTCCCTTCCAGCCCAAACCAGTCTGTGATTCTATTCTGTGATTCTTTGTAATATTTTTAAGTCCATGACTTCTGTGTGCTCAAAACCAGCTGGGACAGGGCCCTCAGAGGGCAGAACCCACCTTAAAAAGTTCCCTGGAGTGTTGTTCTGTCAGACCAAGTCCTCAGACTGGCGATTCCTGAGGAACATCAACTCCACCTTCCCATACATCAGTCCTACTGCTTGATCCAAGTTATCCTCTTCCCTCTGCACAGGTTGAGCTGGATGTCCCAGAACACAGAATTTACTCTGTCCTGTGGTTTCAGGAGGCTGATTCCCTGCTGGAAATCAATGGATGACTCAAAGCCAAGACAAAAGGCAGCCTTGTGTGGCAGCCTGGGGAATGCTGTGGGATGCCCTGCTGCCCAAGGCACTCACACACAGCACTGCAGCAACTCCAGTTAACTTGAAAGGGTGCAAAGGATATTTTCATCTTTATTTTGCTCTGTAGGAGCAAGTGGCACTGCGTATGTTTAAATAAAGCATTTACTCTCTCAAAAAGGAGTTTGGCATCCACACAGATAAATTAAAGTGGCTGTAACTGAGCAGATGGAATTGTGCATTCCTCTCCTGGGATGCTGCTGTTGCAAACAGCTGGAAAGAAAAATTTAGGTACCCTCAGCTCCAGGAAGCTCCTCTGGTGCTGGGGGCACCTGCATATTTCTGGGGCAGAGGGGCTGCTCTTTGTGTTCTTCCCTCCCCTGAAAATCCCACACACGGTGGGTAGATGAATTTATAGAGCACAAAAATATCTCACTGCTTTGTCTCCTTCCATCTGTGACAAATCCACTTCAGAACACACACTGATAAAATTTTCCTCAGCGAGCTGGTGGCTCCTGTGGTACAGAGCAATGAGTTCAGTCTCTATTTCAAAGACCTTTCTGAATGCAACCTGAGATTTAAAATGTGCTCTGTAAAAGTGCCTGAGAGGGGGTGACTTTTTGTTTCTTTTCCCAAGTCTCAGGCATAAAGACAATACAATCATTTTCTTCTCTCATTGCTTACTGAGATGAACAGTTGGGAGATCTGTGTCCAAAATTATTTCTCTGTGTGAAAAATGTTTCTCACCTGGGAATGAGCTGTTCCTGTTTGCTGCACTGATCAAGCAGACAGTGGTGAGATTTTACCTCACTGAGAACCCTGCACTGGGCTATAAATGTGCTACTAAAGCCTGCAAGAGCAGGACCTCCCCTGTGCAACTGGGTCACGGTGCAAGGAACTTCAGTTCTTATTCCCAACCTGTTTTCAAATACACACATGCACAGGAGTAGGGATCCTCATTGCTAAGCCCTGCAATAAACCTTGCTGAATTTTATAGGAGATACAAGAAATTTCCTCTACAAAGTCACTATAATAAATAAGCTTCCCTTTGGTTTCAATTTTCAAATCCAATATGTTTGTAGGAGCTGTTTAAATCCCCCCATTATTGTGCCAATAACTCCACGCAGTTTTTTGAGCTGTTGCATAAAAAAAACCAACCAAAAAACCCCCAACAACCCCAAATCTCTTGTCTCTTGCTGTAAATTATGACATTATGCTAAACGGGCACTGATGAGAACCAGGATCACAGGTACTGAATACATTTGGTGCATGAGATTTGGCTCTGACGTATTTATGAAACACTGCAGCTAAACTACTTCATGTAGTTTTTATTTCAGCCAGTGCTAGAAGTACAGAAAGCAATGGGATTTGGGGAACTTGGTGTGTGTTACTGGGAGTGTGCACTGGTAAACTGGTCTGTGTCCTTTGTTAACTGCACCTGTAAACTTGCATTCATTCAGAATTTCCTACAGGGAATGATGACAAAAGGGAAATGTCACTGGCAGAATAAAGCTTGAGCACTGCCATGCAAACACTGCTCTTTGCATTGCAAGTTTCTGTCCAAAGTTGGTGGAAAATACACATTTAAATTGTATCTAGCTCAGAATACAAAGATCAGCATGATGGTTAATCCCAAATTATTGATCAACTTTAAACACACTGGGGGTTTTGAGGAGGTCAGCCTGGCTGCAGCACGCCAGAGCAGCAGACAGCAAATACAAAGCTAAATTGCTTTTTCCACTCAACTGATCCGAACAAAGCCCATGGACCCAGCAAGTGCACAGCTTGTTAAAAGTGGGTGTTTGTAAAGCTGTGGCCACCAGCTCAGAGTAAAAGGCACAAGCTGGGTCAGGTGGGAAAGTATTTAGGAGCACAGTGAAAAGACAGCTTAATTAGCCCTGAATTGTGATGAACTTACAGTCTGTTATTCACACAATGAACACAAAATACCACAAGAGCATCAGCACAGCCTCTGGAAAAACTCATCTCTCACGGTGACCTGCTTCGATAGTTATTTTTGGCAAGTTGTATCCAATCCATAGACTGACAATAGTGAATTGACTCATGGATTATAACCAGAAATGGGGTTTGGCTGCAGCCCTGCATAAGCAGGTTTTTGTGTTTAAAGCTTGGTAAAGACTTATTTAATATCAACTTCTTTAACTAAGATTCCTGTCGGATCCACAGTGGATAAGGAGCTTGCCAGGTTTTATTTCCAGCCTGGCAGTAGCCCCTGGCACAATCTGTCACCGTGTGGGGATCAATACAAACTCCTGCCCCCGGCTGCCGATTCCATTTGCTGGTCCACGCTCCGAGCAAGGGACAAAGCCATGGAGAGGCTGGAGGAGCACCCGTGGGATGGCTGGAAGAGGGGAAATGAACAGAGCAAGAGGAGCAACCTTCCTGCTGAATATAAATCCGTGTTTGTGTCCCTTGATCCGGCCAGAGCTCAGCAGAGGGATGGACACCTTCCTGTGAGGAAAGGCTGGGACAGCTGGGGGTGCTCACCTGGAGAAGAGAAGGCTCCAGGGAGAACTTAGAGCCCCTTCCAGTGCCTAAAGGGGTTCCAGGAGAGCTGGAAAGGGACTGGGGACAAGGGATGGAGAGACAGGACACAGGGAATGGCTTCCCAGTGCCAGAGGGCAGGGCTGGATGGGATATTGGGAAAGAATTGTTCCCTGGGAGGGTGGTGAGGCCCTGGCACAGGGTGCCCAGAGCAGCTGTGGCTGCCCCTGGATCCCTGGCAGTGCCCAAGGCCAGGCTGGATGGGGCTTGGAGCAGCCTGGGACAGTGGGAGGTGTCCCTGCCCTTGGCACTGGAGGAGCTTTAAAGTCCCTTCCAACCCAAATCATTCTGGGATTCCAGGACATCACAGATGTTAAACACCCCTCTCCTTTGACCATAGTCCCACAAATCCCAGCTCTTCCATGCTCCCTGTTCCCTGCACTCATAGCCAGTGCCCAGCCATGTTCTCCCAAGCCCAGAATTCTCCTCACCACGCATTCCTCATAATTCACCCACCACCTTCTCTAGCTACTGATGGAGCTCTTACAGCTGTTCTCCACAGTTCAGCCTCCCAGACACACATTCCAGCAGGAAGGCCAACTCCTGTCTCCCACAAAGCCAGTTTTCCAAGCCAAAACCAGCATGGATCTGGGAGGACAGCAGCGTTTTAAGAACACTCTTCAAACAAACCCACGTTGCAGAGTCTTTCCTCAGCAGAGGAGCACGAGATCTACTGGCCACAGTCTGTACCCAAGTCCTCATGATGTTAACAAGGTCAAAAATAAAACCCAGGAAACTTAAATACTAAATAGTTTAATATTAAAAAACTCACCCTTGCCATCAATGACCTTTCAAAGTCCCTGCTTGGAATCAGTGCCCCTTCCAGGGCTGTCTAAGTGCAGACCCACCACCCAGAGCAACCTGCTATCCTGACTGTGCCTTAAATGACTTTTCCAGCCCCCTTTCCAAGAGCAGAGCCTCCAGCAGTGCCTGCTCCTTCCAGGTGCAGCTGTGAGAGGCAACCAAAGCCATTCAGCACCTATTGGCAAGGGGTTTTGAGCATATGGCTTAAATATTATCTCATTCGTATAGGCAGGTTAAGTGGAAATGCCAGCATGGTGTAGACATGTAAATACATAAATATATAAATATATATATATAAATATATTTAATGTGTAATAATAAGAGATGTTAAATATATATACACACACATATACATACATATGTATACACACACAAACACACACATACACACCCCAGCCTCAAGGGCTTCAAAAACCTGTTAAAAGCCATGACAGACCTTAGAATACACAGTAAAAGTGCTCAGGAAAGGAGCAGTGACAGGATCAGTGCCAAAGCTGGGTCAGGGATGTCCAAAGGGAAGGAGCTGCTGCTGTTCCAAGAGTCCTTTTCCTTTAAGTGCTGGTCCCAGCCTGGCCCGAGTCAGCAGGGCAGAATTCTCTGTGCCTTATATGGCTCGTTCTGAAATGGTTTTTTTTAAATGACTCCACGGATTTTTTTCATCCTATAATCACACAAAAACTTTTTCACATAATTGTCTTCATTAAGTGAAATCATCAGGGCACAAGAGAAACATCCTTGGCCCAACATCACCGTGAAATTCCTCCCATGGAATCCTCACCAAGTGAATTTATCCTTTATTTTAATTGCCAGTTCGTATCCCAGTGGCTTTCAGAAGGCAGAAGGCCTTGCAAAGCACCTCACATTGTCCTGAGCCTGGTACTCGAATAAAGTGGGTCCCAATGACGAGGCTACTGCTTTGGGGCTGCTTTGGGGCTTTTTTGGGGCTTTTTGGGGGCTGCTTTGGGGCTGCTTTGGGACTTTTTGTGGGCTGCTTTGGGGCTGCTTTGGGGCTGGTTTTACACCCCCCTGGAGAAACCCAAACGGGTTAACCCCAGCGCTGTGAGGGGCCCAGGGCCTGCCAGGCTGCACCGAGTCCCCTCCCACCACCTTGTTCAGAGTTCCGAGTGCTGAAAAGAAACTCCCAAGGTCTTCCGCTTGTTTGGCAACCGACAGAGAAATATTTCTGTTTGCACTTAGCAACACCCTCAATCAGAATTTTTAATACAAAATCAGTTTACGGAGCCTTTCCTGTTACTCCACGCTCTTCCCAACAGCTTTACCCTGGCTTCTTGCCTTTTAGAAATCTGCAGGGCTGAGAAATTTTTCAGGGGACTCCACTCAGGGAAAGATGTCCAGAGCTTCCCTTTTGCTCTTTCAGAGTGTCTTGATTGGTTTTTTAAAAATAAATTTGTAGGAAAGTCAAGATAGCACTAAAAATACCTCCCAATTAACATGGGAACATGGAAATAGCAGTATATTAAATTACTGTATTATGTTGGGGTTTTTTTGCTTTATGACAGAAAACAGAGTTGTGCTGTCTGCACACAAAAATAGGAACTTTACTATTTTCTGTCTCAAATATGAGATATACAGTAAATGTTTAATACTGTATATTACATACTAAAATTAGAACATATATAAATTATTGACTCTAAATATTGAATATAAAACATTAAGTACCCCCGTCTAATATATTATGTTGTACTGTTTTATATCATATCATATAATATCATATATTAGATTAGAAATATTTTTAAATGATGAGCTCAATTAATATACTCATTAAAATGAATAATGTAGAAATGGGTGAAGTTTGTACCTTCTCCAAGCAAAGTTGCCCTCAGAGCTGCCATCTGAATTTGCACTTTTTCTCATCTACTTTAGCTTAGAAATAGAGCAAGGAATTTAAGATCTGATCTTGCTACAGTTCAATAGAAAAACATTAAATGTGGATCCCAATCCTGAATATTGTCTGTAACTATCTGAAAACTTCTTGCCTTATTAAAAACCAAAGCAGGGCAAAAGGGAAAACTGGTAAAACAGTTTCAAGGCGGCTGCCTGGAATTTTTCATGGTAATTAGCTCAGTTTATAGACTTCAAAACTATAAAGAAGACTCATTAAATACAGCAGAACGACATTTTCTACATTCACAAAACTACAGATCAGCATTTGTGAGCCCTCAGGAAGGCATTTAGCCCTCATCCTAATTACATATAGTGGTTTAAAAACTAAAAAAAACGGCGAGGTAGATATCTATTGTTGTTTTATCAATGATAGCATCTTTAATTAGACTAAAATGGTGCACACAGGCTTTGAAATACAGGATCCAGTGCTGGTCTCTGTAGTTGTGCCAACAACAAACTCAGTTCCATGTTCTGGTGCTGCACTTGAGTGCCTGTCTCCTCAGATTAAGGATGCGGCCTGAGGCCACAGCCATGATAGAGAACTATAAATAATCCTGGCAATAAACTGACTCTGGAATTCTCCCAGGACCTGGGAGAAGACAGTTCTAGATCTGTAAATGGATTAAACTGCAGGGGTGAGTCTTGTGCTGCACCTTTGGTAGGAACTTCAGCAGAGATCTGAAACCTGGAGCAAAAGTTCACAATCAAAACATGGAATTACAGAATCCCAGAATTACAGAGTCCCAGAATCCCAGACTGGGTTGGGTTGGGAGAGACCTCAAAGCCCATCCCATCCCACCCCTGCCATGGCAGGGACACCTCCCACTGTCCCAGGCTACTCCAAGCCCCAATGTCCAACCAGGCCTTGGGCACTTCCAGGGATCCAGGGGCAGCCCCAGCTGCTCTGGGCACCCTGTGCCAGGGCCTCCCCTCCTCACAAAAGTACATTTTCTGGAATGTGGCTCTGTGTTTTCTGTGGGAAATACCAAATACCTGTGAGGAAATACTATTTTTTTTGCATCTAGAAGTGGAACTGGGGAGCAGGAGCCATCAGACCACAGGTTTCCCTTCTCCTCAAGACAGAAACTCAGCAGCTCTCAGAGAGGAGCTGGGGATCCCTTGGCTCTGTGTGTAGCAGCAACACTTCCCTGAACTGCAGAGTTCAGGGAGGGAAACTGCTGTGCCCTGCTACTGCAGGGCAGGGAACACAAACTGGAAGATATTTACACAATATTTGTCATTTAAAAATAAAAGATGACTGCAGCGGGAGCTCTGAGAGGTCCAACACTGCCAAAGATTAGAAGCCAAATACATTTTGATTAGAAATTCTGGACTTTGATGAGCCTTGTGAGTCCCTTCCAATTTAGGATTTTCTATGATTCGATGCCTTAACTGTTTCATTTACCACAATCTTGCAGAAATGGCCAGCACCAGAGCAGGGGTTTGGTACAGCTGAGGTGATCTTAAATCCTGTGCTCTGATGAAGATATTGATCTATTGAGATATTGATCTATTGAGGAATTGTGTGGGCACGCCTTGTCACAGGTGTGGGCAGCTCAGACCCAAGGCTGTGCTTGTACTGATGGTTCTTAGTTTGGCTAAACTGGAGCAAAAGGAGGGGAAAGCCACAATACTTGTTTAGAAATAACAGTTTATAAGAGGGGAAACCATAAACAGTCAAACAACTCAAGGTATTGAAGGGAAATCAAAGCTAAAATCACAGAATCACAGAACATCCTGAGCTGGAAGGGACCCACATGGATGATCCAGTCCAGCTCCTGGTCCTGCACAGGACAACCCCAAAATCCCACCCTGTGCCTGGGAGTGTTTTCCAACATGATGATCTTTCAAAGGATGAGATGGACACAGGTTGTTCACCAAAACCTCAGCAGCATGACATGAAAATTAATTCAATATTGGTATTGGAGTTGAAAGGATGACCTGGCAGGTCTGATTTCTCTCTGCTAATGCACATCTAATTTCTCTCTCTCCTCAGTTTCAGTTGTATTAGGATGACATTCCAAATCTCAGTGCTCTGCATGAATTCCAGAAGCAACTTGTGCCAGTGGGAAGGGAGAATTCAGCATCTGAATGAATTTCAGCCTCGTGTTTTGTCCTGAATGCTTGCTGTTCCCTTTTCAGATCTGGAAAGTTGCACAGTGACATATCTCTGGATTTTTTATGTTGTGATTCTTTTCTCCTAGGATCTATGCCCTGCTGGTTCTGGGAAACTTGTGACCTCTGCATTTTTAATTAGAACTCGTAACTTTTTCCATAGCAACATATTTTGATGCTTCAAATACAGAATCTGTCAAATCAAACAACTCCTGGTCAGATGAAATCCAAATATATGGAAATGCTGAGCAGGAATAGGATTTAGGATATGGCACAGTTAAGAAAAAAATTAAAAGAGACAACAAAAGAGGGATGGAAAACTTTGGTTAATTTATAAGTTTGATTTTAGTAATTAATGAATCAATACAAATTGTTCAATTGTTGTGTCAGTACCCACCTGGTACAAAGGGATGAACTGTTCTCAGGAAATATTTTAGATGTGGAAAAGTCTTACTCCCAGGGATGAGTAGAAGCAGGTGACGAAAGCAAAAGAAATCCTCTGAAACAAAACCTGAGCTCAGATATTAACAGAATAATGGATGGGTAAAGGCAAATAATTTAGTAAAATACAGCAGTTCTAGATGGACTTTTTCAAACCCATTGATTTATGATGCATACCTTGCATGTGCCAAAATAGTATTTCCTCCAGCAACAAAGTTCTGGAATTTTTGTCATTTGGCTTTACTGTTTAAGGGTCACTGTAATTCATTCACTGATTCTCAGTTACAGACATTTTTTGGTATTATTGTTTTTACTCTATTTACTACAATTCGATGCCATTTATTAATTACTTCCTATAATTTGGTATTACTGTTTTTGACATGTCTGTGAGCTTTTTCAACATATTTCTGTCAATAGAGATCTGTGCAGAATAGTGTCACCTTTTCCTTGGATTTACCAAGTAAGGCACTACTAAATTTCCTCTCTAGCATGAAAAGTCTTGGACTAAATTATTATTATTATTTTCTGATTAACCAGACTTTTGCTCACTCTCACTGTCAGTTACTTGGGATTCCTTCTGCTTTAAGCAAAGATTTTCTTTCAGACTAAGGAATCACCTTATCCTGCTTTGGTTCCTAATCCCACAGCAGTCCCTCACCCTTCTGCAAGGCCATCCCTCTGGGATTCCCTGTCAGGCCAGCAGCCAGGAGATATCCATGGGCTTGTTAAGTTTTTAAACAAATGTTGAAGTGCAGGAACATCTTCGAGAAGCAAAGGCAAACACCAATGTGGGAATGGCTGCTTTGGTTTCTTCCCTCTGGTTAGTGTTAGACACATGATTACTGTGCCTTTGTCTGGTCCATCTGTTTCCACTTTCCATAAAAAACGCTGGAATATGAAGTTAAACTTGGTGTGTTTTAACCTAGCACTGCAAACAAGGGGTTCCTGGGGTTCCTGGGTGTTCCACTCTCAGACACCCTGGGGGTGTGTCTGGGCAGAGTGGCACAAAGCCCCGACATTGCCTCACAGATATCTGATATTTTCCTTCAGAGAACTCAGATTCACATCCCGGAAAATGTCCTTTGTAGTCTGCAAGGCTGTCTAAACAGAGTATGAAAATAGATGACATCACTTACACAATTTAGGTTTTCTCCATGAAAATGAAAAGCTCCATTCGTGTGAACTCCCCAACAATTGTCAGAGGAGGGAACTTTTCAAATGAAATGCTTCATCTCACTAATTTAGAATAACAAAAACCACAACACTGCTCTGAAAGCTTTGATTTCCCAAACCCATGACGTTTTTTAATTTATTTAGAAGCACGATGGAACAGTTTCATAAATCTCCTGCCACATATACCATCCACTTAGACAATCTGACAGCTTGTTTGCTGGAATATATGAGACACAGAAGGAGCATCACTATATTTATGTGTGCCCAGAAAGGACACAATATTATTTTTAAAAACCAAATAGCAAAAATGGAATGTTTTGCAGTTGGAGGAATGAAATTTCCCGCATTGTGCCTTCCAAGTACAGATTGTTCAAGGTTGTGCCTGCAGCAATCAGGTGTGATTTCTGCCCAAGGAGCTTGGTGAGAGCAGCTGGGACTGGCACTGCTTGGACCAGCACAGCACCATTCCCTCACTTTCTGGGACTGCAGTTTTCCCAGCTATTTCCACAGATCCTGGCTGCCTCCTGGGTCCTGAGGATGCCACAACCTCAGACAGTCCTATAAATCTAGAGGGGGAAGCGATCTGTCTCTCGCTGTAAGCAGAGAGCCCACGAGAACGTCTGTGGGGTTTTACCAGCAAAGCTGCTGAAAAAAGAGCCAAGATGGGATCCCTGACCTTTCCCAGCCCTCCTCCACCCGGATCAGCCCACAGCCTGCTCTGGAAAAGCTTCAGCTCACCCAGGGAGCAAAATTAGAAATCTTCTCCAGGGACGCTCTTACTCTCTTGCACCAAACCACTCCTCAGTGCAACGGGGGATGGAAAGCAGGGAAGAGTGAGTTCAGAGAGCGTCTGTCCCTCACTGAGGGTTTCCCACAGCACAGTGGGAATGCCCAGACACGCTCAGGCAGTGTTGAGAGGGAGCTGTCGAGGGGTAGGAGCAGAGCCAAGCCCTGGCCTGTGATTCACAGAGCAAGAAAATCATGTTTGAACTGAGTAACAGCAGCAGTTCCCAAGTGTCCAGATCCTCTCATCCCTGGTGCTCATACAAACCTGACTGGCATTCCAGTAATGGAATCGTTTTTCCAAAAATTTTTGGACTTATGGCTGTTACTTAAGGCTTTTTGAAGGTTTATGATAACTGTGTACAGTTTCTTAGAAAAAAACCCTGGTTATTATAGTCTTGTTTTTATCCTAAGTCACCACAACAAGGTGAAATCAATAATTGTGGAGTATTGCCCAGTAAATTGAAAATCAGATATTCCAATGAACTAAACCCCAGGTATTTGCAATAAACTAAAAATCAGATATTACAAATAACCAGCTGCAGTACATGAATGTTTTTAAGTTCAGGTCACTAATTGTTGGGTTATGATTAGAGTTTTTAAGTGAAACCTACCAGAGAGTTTGTCCAATTTTTGTGACCACCTCCAACTCCTGTCCTGCTTGGGGGACATGTGAGGACTGGGCAGAGCCATAGTGCAGAAGCTGACCCTGCATCAGGCAGAGGGAGAGCAGCTGCTCCTAGGGAGCTCCAGGTGTGTTTTGGATGGGGAAAACACACTCAGCACAAAATTCCTGGAAGGTTTGGCAACTGCTGCCCCACGAACACAGAGGTGCTGGTGTTATTTCAGCAGATTTCCAGCCTCCACACCGTGAGCATCTCTTTTGTGTGCTCCTAAACCTCTTCTGCTGGTACTGCCACACCCACTGTGGGCTGGTGTTGGCCTTGACAAGCACCAGTCCTGCTGGCTGCTGGGGGCAGTGATGGCAGAACCATGGAATCGTGGAATCATTTCGGTTGGAAAAGCCCTCTAAGGTCATGGAGTCCAACCATTAATGCAGCGCTGCCAAGGCCACCACTAACCCCTGTTCCCAAGTGCCACATCCCCACTCTTTCCAAGCACTTCCAGGGGTGATGCCCTGGGCAGCCCAGTCCAGTCCAGTTGGCAACTCTTTCAGTGGAGAATTTTTCCCCAATATCCACCCTGAGCCTCCCCTGGCCCAGCCTGAGGCTGTTCCCTCTCCTCCTGTCCCTGTTCCCTGGGAGCAGAGCCCGACCCCCCCGGCTGCCCCCTCCTGTCAGGGACTTGTGCAGAGCCACAAGGTCCCCCCTGATCCCCCTTTGCTCCAGGCTGAGCCCCTTTCCCAGCTCCCTCAGCCGCTCCTCACCAGACTCATGCTCTATTATGTGCACAGAAATCTGAAATTGTAGGATTTTCCTGCAGGAATGTGGGAAGACACAGGACAAAAGCCACAATGCCCAGTGGCTCCCAGCTCACCCCAGGAGGGAACAGCCTGGGCTCAAAGAGCCTGATGAAAGCTCAGCAAGGCCATGCCATGAGTCTGCTCTGGGCTGTGACCCCACACAAGTAATAAGATTTTTCCTGAAATAATTATAAAATGTCTCCAACTGTAAGGGACCCATAAGGATCATCGTGTCCAACTCCCTGTTCCATGCAGGAATCCCTAAAACTAAGCCATAGGACTAACAGCCTCACCCAGAAATACATATATAGAAATAGAAATAGAAATAGAAACAGAAATAGAAATAGAAATAGAAATAGAAACAGAAACAGAAATAGAAATAGAAATAGAAATATATATAAATATATAAAAATATACATAACATAAAGTGTTTTGCAACATGTATATTATAATATACTGTATTATATACGTAACACGTTACAGAATACATAAATGCCATCACCAGAAACCTCACAGGATGTGAAAATTACCCTCTCAGCTTTATAAATCCTTGTATTACGGTAACTATCCACTTTTTTTCTGTACCCTTTTACTGGTTTTTGTGCTTACACTGAGATCTAAGGTATGTCAGCTTGGCAACTGCTTTAAGTGCAGCATTTGTCCAGAACTGGAGTATAAAAGCCATGTACAGTAAATAACCAACATAAAAGCAGGTTTCCCTCCTCCACTCAACTCTCTGTACAGGCAACAAAGAAAGAGTGGAAAGAAAATGTCCACTTCCAGCTGTCTTGCTCAATGTAAAAACTGCAAAACTCAAAGCTTGGCTTCCTTTTCCAAGAAATTCCATATTACACGGTGGCAGGTAAATGTAACAAATATTTAACACGAGGTGACTTCACACAAGCAGTGAATCAGATCAAACGTTTTAATTAAATATCTTCCCTCCTACAACCATCTAAAGGGCATGGAAGTGTGTAAGATTAGGACACACATGTATTAAAGGGCTCCAGAGTATTCTGTCTTCCTCCGGAAAGTCGCATTTTAGGGGTTTCTCAAGTCAGAAGTCAGCACTGGTCCTCCCTGGGTTTCCTTCCCAGGAATGTGTTCATTTCCCCCCGAATCTACAGAAATTTCCCACGTTCACAACATTCTGCAGCAACGGGAAGAGCAGTCATCCATCCTCTTTTCTGAGAGTGGATTTTGTTGCCCCCTGCTTCCCATGCTGTAAAAGCACACAGCATCACCTTTGCCACGGCTCTCAGGACTCAGTTCCATCAAATCCCTCCCATTTCCCACATTATTTTACTCTTTTCCCCCATTATTTTTCTCCTTTTCTCCATCATTTTGCTGCTTTCCAGACTAAAGCATTCTTCTACTTCTGCATTAAAAACACCTGCACCCCCTTCACCGTCCTTCTCACCCTTCTTTAAACCTTTCCCAGTTCCACTCCCCTCCCCCTGGAGCAGTGGAATAACTGCACACGTGTGCCCAGGGAATTTTCATAGTGACAGAATTCTGTCTGCAGGTCACCTCACATCACAGACTAATTAAAAAAAATCTTCCAAAGGTATTTTTCCTGACTCTGAACAGTCAGCTCAGAGCCAATTATTCTTAGTGCAAAATTAGGTTTTTGAGGGGGTTTTTGTTGGTTTTTAAAAAAAAATGTAATCCTGGTGCATCACTTCACATACCTACACTGACCTTTACCTTTCACTCCGTTTGACTGAAAATGTACTGTAATAACATCCTCCTGCAGTCCCTCAGGGAGTTTGAAGAGCAAAGCCCACCATGAAGATGGAGTCTCCTTGCTACTTTCCCATTCCTAATCACTTCTGAGTACCACGAGCCTGGGTTCAGACCCCAGGTTCTCCTGGAAATCAACTCTTTAATCCCATCTTTCTTCCTACTTTCTAAAAGATCCATTTCCGTGCATAAGGCCTTTCCTCTCCTGGACCACAACAGCGCAGCAGTGTCAGCACAGAACTTGCCTTTCTGAAATGCATCATTATGATTTTGAGATTGTTTCAGGGTAGAGAATTTTATGGTTTTATTTGGTTCCATTTAAGTGAAACCACTTAAGGAGTGGAAGCATTTTAGGAGGCTCAGATCTGGCTCTGCACAACTCCCTGACAGGAGGGTGCAGCCAGGTGGGGGTCGGGCTTTGCTCCCAGGGAACAGGGACAGGATGAGAGGAAATGGCGAGGGAAGGTTCAGGATGGATGTTGGGGAATATTTCTGCACTGAAAGGGTTGTCGAGCCCTGGCACAGCTGCCCAGGGCAGTGGAGGAATCACCATCCCTGGGGGGATTTAAAAGCCGTGTGGATGTGACGCTTGGGGATGTGGATTAGTGGTGGCCTTGGCAGTGCTGGGTTGCTGAGGATGAGGAATTCCAGGCACGATGAAGAGGAGGGTAAGAGGGGAGTGCTCTCTCAACCCAGATTTGTTGTAGTTTCAATTTATACAATTCCTTACAGAACTTCTGTTTGACCACTTTAATAAGAGGGACATCACTGCTGTCTGTGGTTTGAGTTTGCAGAACAGCATTAAATATTTATATCCATGCAGGTACAGTTCACCTGTCACCAGAATAAGATCCGTTCATGGAGACATCACACCAAGGACAAGTGAAATTGTATTTGAAGGTCCCCTAAAACAAGAAATAAAACCATACCTTAGCAGTAGATGGCTTTGTTACTACTAGAACAAGCAGTAAATGTCCCTGATAGAGTCAGGGAGACTAAGGAATCATTTTTCCTGAAGGTAACCGGTTTCACAGATGATTCTGTCAGTTGTCTGTAACTGGAAACTAACGGGGTCTGCTCAGAGAAAACCACTTGGATTTCCACACAGCCTGGGACTGTAGCTGATGTTCTGTGGTGGAGGGGAAGAGGAAAGGAAGGGGAAGAGAGGAGAACAACAGGACAGGACTACGAAGAGGAATTGTGGAGCTCCTCCGCCTTAGCTTCTTTAAGATTTTGTCAGGTGAACAATGCATAACAATTATCAACTTCAATTCTATGCTATAATTTCACACATATTTTTATAAGGCAGTTAAATCATTAAACAACTAGATTAATAAAAAATAGTGATACCAAAATTTAACAGCGTTGTCAATAATTTCCAGAACATTTTGTCTCTCAGCTGATGTAAATAATCATAGTTTACTGAATCCTAGAATGTCATCACGTTAAATCTTTCCATACAACTTTAAATCAATGATGGAAACACGGAAGTTTTCCGTGGTTGATCTCAGCTGTGGAATTCTGAACCATGTGTTGGAGATGGAATATACCAAAACACACAGGGAATGAGGCCCTCGGAGCAGGGATTGTGCCCCTTCCATTCAGAGCCCGTGGCTCAGTGTCCCACGGGGCTAAACCCCTTCCAAGTCTGCTGCATCTCCAGGGAATTCATTAACTTGGAAATAAAAGAGCAGGATGACAGCTGATGGGAGTGCAGTAGATACACAGAGGTTTTTCCACATCACTGTTTTAAATTTGGGTGACCGAATTTCGCCCTCTGATTTCTGCACTTGGAGTCTGGCTCTGTCTGTAGAAGTCTTTGAATACAAGAGGCCATGTACAAATGTCACCTTTTATCTGGGCTGGATGGGAGGTGATATTTTTGGCAGCATTAAGGTTTTTTTCTAGAATTTCTTTATGTCCCAGATTCCTCAGTATTTATTTTATAGTTCTGTGTCCATGTCCTCTGGGAGGCTTGGTCTGAGAACTTTCTGCCGTGGTTTTGGTCGGTATTTGAATGAACATTCAGCTCCCTTCTTGTGTCATGGAGTCACGTTTCCCCCCTCCCAGGACTGAAGTTTGGGTTTCTTTACCCCTCTTTGGAGAACTTATTGTCTGACATTAATTCCCTGAGGCTACAGATGAACCACACATATTTGAAGTCTAAAGTTTGAAATCAAATGGGAAATAAAGGTGAAAAAAGAGACTATCTGATAATAAAAATTATATTGATCATCTGGCAATATTTCAGGGGCCACAATTTGTTCTCATCTCCTAGTGGCAGTCAGTGAATCTCAGTTTTCTTTCCCAAGGAATGACTGTAGGGAATTATTTGTAAGTGCTAGATGGTTAAAATGTCATCATACCAAATAATTATTATAATTTCAAACTTACCAGTCTATTAAAAGTTGAACCTGGTGATCTGCTACTCTGCAGTTTAATTTTGCAGAAGGAAAGTCACTGTTCCTCAGGATACTGACTCCTCAGAAATGACTGGACTTGGCTTTTCCTTGCTGAGTTCAAGCTTTAACCTGCAGTGATCAGCCTTTGTTTCTCTACCAGGAAGACGCTGCAGAATTCCCTTCACTCAGCACCTTGTGCCAACAAGCAGCCAAACTTCAGAGTCTCCAGAAAAAGGAAGAAAAGCCCACACTTGGTGTGTCTGGAGGGCTGCAGGCCATGGAACCACGATAAAAAGATGGAAAAGAAATAGATTCCAGGACCTGTGATAATAACCAGGCGTTTACATGTCAGTCTAAACAGTTTTGAAGAGCCACAGGTGAACTCTAGACCACTGACTTCTCCTTTTCCTCAGAGAAAACATCCAAGGAAAACCAGGGAGTGCTGTACATCAGGATTATATCCTTAACTTCATAGAGTCACAGAATATCCTGAGCAGGATATTCCCCCTGGGAAGGGACCCACAAGGATCATCGAGTCCAACTCAGGACACCCCCAAATCCCACCCTGGGCATCCCTGGCAGCGCTGTCCAAACGCTCCTGGAGCTCTCCAGCCTTGGGGCCAGGACCATTCCCTGGGGAGCCTGGGTAGTGCCCAGCACCCTCTGGGAGAAGAATCCCTTAAATTGCTCTGACTGCGTCTGAAATTCCTGCGCGTTTTCCACTGCTGACTGTTCTCACTTCTAAGATTTTCGAGGGACAGTTGAATACCGAGAAAGGGGATTGCAATTGTGATGAAAATAAAAGCAGTACCTTCCAAACAGCTCTGGAACAGATGCTGATCTTTGCCTTGAGGTTAACGGGGCTGTGTTCGGCATCTGCTGGTGAGTCACCAGGGCAGAGATTAGAACAGTTGTGTTTGTGTTTAGATTATCTGCTGTAAACGCATCCGGGTGACTGTCCTGGGATTAATTTGATGAAGGCTGACATTTGTGTACTATCACCTCATTGTTATCTGGTCCTCACAGGCTTTGCTGGCAGTTCCATCACTACCTCCCCCATTCAGCTGAGGAAGGGGAATAAGAAAGTGGAAAAGGTCAGATGTCTGAAGTGATCTTCACCATGTGCTAACATTTACATCACAAAAATTAACGGAATCACTGCAACCCCAAGATCGAAGGACAAAAGCTCTCTCTCCTTTGGGGTGCAACCACCTTCTCACCCAGAATTTGTGTCTGATTCTTCTCCCAACTGTGTAAGACAGTAACAGAACAAGGGAGAACAGTTTTAAACTAAAAGAGGAAGATTTAGATCATATATTAGGAAGAAATTGTTCCCTGTGAGGGTGGTGAGGCCCTGGCACAGGGTGCCCAGAGCAGCTGTGGCCACCCCTGGATCCCTGGAAGTGCCCAAGGCCAGGTTGGATGGGGCTTGGAGCAGCCTGGGACAGTGGAAGGTGTCCCTGCCCACGGCAAGGGTGGGGTGGGATGAGCTTTGAGGTCCCTTCCAACCCAAACCATTCTGGGATTCCACGATTCTGTGATTCTATGATAAGATTTATTTCCAACCCCCCAGTTTGTTGCTAAAGTTTGCTGAGACACTGGTTTTTACCTCTCTTGCTGGAACTGTTGCACCACATTCCAAACACCTGCTCTTTCCACAGTGAGAAATGTTCCAGCAGAGAAACATCTGGAAGAACCAATGGTTCCATCCATTGGCAGGGATGCCTCCCACTAGACCAGGTGGGATTTGGGGTGCTGGAGAGCACAGCCTGAGGAATCAATGCACAGCTGGAATTCCTGATATAAACACATTTTCATCTGAAGCTGAAGTTAGAGAAATGCTCCAGCTCAGCACATCTCTACCCAGTACAAAAGAGCCCCAAATGCCAGGAACCTCTTCTCAGAGAACATGGGGGAAGTCCCGTCTGAGAACTCTCCCAAAGAGGCCTTTGGACTCTGCTGGTGCCACAGGGAGCTGCTCACTTCAGAGTCAGCTTGTGAAACTCAGAATCTGAATTATCTCTCTTTGCTGTTTCTTTCCTATAAAAGTTCCCAGTGGGACCCATTGGCTTTAACCACCAACATGAGCAGCCACTTTCCAGGGGCACTAATTATCACTTCATTCCACTGTTTTACGAGGCAAAACAAAGAATCTGAGGGGGAAAGAAAAGCAGTTTATGAAGTTCACAACAATAAGTTTTAATATAATGCATTATTTTCTCCTCATTTGGTTCTAGAGAGGACAATGTGGTTCCAGGAATGCTTGGGCCAAAAGTTTCAGTGTCACTGAAAGCCTAATCCTTAGAAAACATTGAAAGATGAACTTTGACTGTATAGAACTTTAAATAAAAATAGCATTTTTACTAATGTATTCTTCCCAAGTGCCTGCTTCTTCCTAGCATGTTTCCCATCCCAATACTGTTTTTGCAGCTGGCAAATGACACTGCCAGTGAGTCTTTATGTTCAATGTTATTTAATATATTCCCATCAGAAAGCTATTTTTACTGTACAATTTCAATATCTTCTTGAAGTGTCTTGCATGCAATGGTCATATTTTAATTTACATTTTTTTCCCATAGGATAAGTAAATAGAGATTCAAACAACAATATTGAACCAATTTAGGTTTGTTTGCTGAGAGAAGGGATCTTATAGAATGGAAAATTGCTTTGTTTTACTGAAAATAAAAGGAAAAATGCGACTTTTTCAGGCAGTTATCCTGGAGATAATGGATACACCACCATCCTAATGGGACATTTGCATTTCGTTTTGTAGGTTTGGGGAAATAACATGGTCAATAATCATAAATGGTGGGATGAAATGTTCTCAAAATCCTGTCCCATTCATAGAACAACCACTTTGACAGGTACGACCTTCAGCCTGAGGGAAACACCAGCCTGGCCCAGGGCTCAGGACCATCTTGTTTGGGGTTTGAGGAGCAGATATCACTTACACAGGTTTGCCCAGGACAGATCTCGTCACACTGAGATACACAGTTCCTTCCTGCTGTACTCTACTGTGTAATAATAATAATTAATGCACATCCTCTGATCCTTCTCTTGGACTGAGAAAATTTTTATTCACACACAACTGGTATAAAAATACTGTGACCTCTTTAACAATCTTCAAGCCAATACTTTTTGCTGAATTGGAAAAATAATCTTATGTGGCTACAGCAATAATGTTTGTGTTTTATCAGTGCTGTTCCCGCCAAAGGCTGGATTATCTGTTTCACATCCATTTAAACACAGGAAGGTTATAACGGGGCAGACAGCAATCTGGGCTTTATTGGCTGGGAAAACTGACCTCATAAATCTGATTTGATACATCTGTCCTTTGGGCTGTCTGCATGTATGCCCATGCATCCAGTTGGCTATGTGCCTGCTCAGTGGTGGATCAGCTTCTGTGGCTACTGCTCAGAGGATTTTCCATCTCCCCCTCCGTGCTACTAAAATAAATACACTGAGGGAAGTGCAGAAAGGAAGATGTGTTTATGGGTGCTTGGAGGTGCTGAAGAGAGACAAGATATTCTAGGAGGAATGCTCAGGAAAACATTCAAACCACCCAGAGCAATGTTGATTCTCCAGTTCTGGCAGCAAACAGGGAGGTCACCCCCACTGGCACAGGGTGCCCAGAGCAGCTGAGGCTGCCCCAGCCCTGGCAGTGTCCAAGACTAGGATGGATGGGGCTTGGAGCAACCTGGGACAGTGAAAAGTGTCCCTGCCCATGGCAGGGGGTGAAACTGGATGAGCTTTATGGTCCTTCCAACCCAAACCAGTCTGGGATTCTCCCTGATTCTGTGATTCCCTGTGAGGACACAGGAGAGTGGGAATGCTGCCCATCCTTACACAAGGCTGCAGGTCAGCCTGCATCCCAAATATCAACTCCCACATCAACACCAAAAGCTTGTGCCTGCCACCTGAACAACACATTCCAAACTTGCTCTTTCCACAGTGGTGAATGCTCCGGCAGAGACACAGCTGGAGGAACCATGGAATTATTTGGGTTGGAAGGGACCTTAAAGGCCAAAGTTGCATTTGCATCACCCCTCTCACATCAACACCAGAACATTGGTATCTGCCACCGGGACACAGCTCAAAATGCCAAATTTCCAGTGAGACCAAGTTCTGAGCAGGGACTGAGGGATCAGAACCAGTCCTGTGTAACCCCAAACCAGGTGTTCCAACAATCATTCCAGGTGCATGGACGTGCTGAACTGCCTTTCCTGCAGTGAAGTGTTCCAGTGAAATGTTTCCATCACCAGAGACCTGGGGGGTGGTGCTGTGCAGCACGGTGCAGATGCCTTGCAGTGAGTTATCTGAAGGAAACCACCAACAATCCTTTTTCCCTCCTGTGTCCCATCCATTCCATGAGTTAGGACCCTCCATTCAGGCTTACACAGTTTTCCACCAGCAAACCAATCTAGTATTTCTAGTGAGTAAAAGAGAAAGAATAAAAAAGAATATATTTTCCCCTTTACCTTTGTCTATTTCAATAAAGGTCCAGGTACCAATCATAGAATTGTTAAGGTTGGAAAAGGTCATAATTGGCAGTTTTTGAAACAGCTCATACGAGGCCAAGAATGTGTTTGCTCCTTTCTGTTCTCTTCCCCTGGTCTCAAGGACCTTGATGTAAAACTTCAGAAGTGCTGCTATTATGTTCTACATAAAAAGTGAAATGTATGATAGAAGTAGGAACAAATTAAAAATTAAATATTGTCATTTTAGAACATTTCCCTCCTGCCTTAGGTTTTCTTTTTTGATAGACCCACATGTAATTTCAGGATTGATAAACGTTTCTGTTCCAAATGTCTGATTTAGTTGCTAGATGCAAGAACAGCAGCAACATATATTAAAAAATATTTTAAAATTATAAATATGTGTAAACCCTAAGCAGCCTGGTTTGGAATCTGTACTGATTTCTGCTTGTTCCAGGCTCTGTTGTTTAACTTCATAGTGGGAGAGCAGAGGATTAAACCCCAGATTAGCCTCCATTCTCTGGGTGGATTTGGCAGTCCAGCTGTTTAGAAGGAAAGCGAAGAGGAATAGGCTCAGGCTATTGATCCAATTTTCTGCTCTGTGCTGAGAGGACACAGCAGCCTGGGCAGATTTTAGAACGACTCCACTTCCCAACAGTTCTTCTCATAGTGCAGGATAAGATAAGAAGATCATGGGAACAGCAGCTGATAGACTAATCCACCCATTCATTTCTCCTCCCTGCTTACGCCTTGTGTTTTAATTGAATTTTGTGGTTCAGTGTTGCTTTCAGCCCGTGCTTTCCGAGTCAACCAGAGTATAAAGCAAAGCAATGGGAAAAATCAAATTCTTGAATTTTGTCCAAATGGAATTGGACAAAAATAGACTCAAAGATTCTCATTGCAAATTGGACTCTGGAATGAAGGTTGTGTTGGGGGTTTTTTTGTTGTTCTGGTTTGGGTTTTTCTCCTTTTCACTCAGCTCTTGCTTGCAACAAGGCCAATGTGAAAAGGAGAATGCTGGGAAAGAGACATTTTCTTGTTCCCAGCAAGCAGGTTAAAAAATTAAGGGAGCTGGAGGTTTTGAAGAACTCACTTTTGACACAGAAGTCACAGAAGAAACTTCGCAGACAGGGACAAGTTGCTGTCAGTCACCTCTTACACAAATAGTTCCTTTGCCAGCCGTGCTCCAGCTCGGTTTGCTGGCTCTCATCAATGCTCTAAGTGCTAATAATTTAACTGCTGGACATCCAAAGGCATCACAGTGTTGAACATAATTCTAAAAGAAAGGGAGTAATTTAAAAATAGAGATAAACAGATCACTTCCACTGCAGCACTGGGCAGTCTTTCCATGCCCTGCCTTCCCTGTGCTTCAGGCAATGTACAGAGTTTTCCACCACCTTGAGAACAACTCCTGGATCCCTCTTTCTTTCTGCTTTACCTGGGCACTTAAGAACTTAGGAGATAAGATTTACAAACACAGGTGATGATTTGTTTGATCATTTACAGCCAAGATTATGGATGGTAATTTCAATATCTCCTTATTCCCCAGCATCCCAAGCAAACTGCAGGGAATGGATGCCTCTTCCTCATTAGCAGAGCTGTCTCAAAGCCTGGTTCCAGTCCCAAAAGACACTGTGATGTGATCAAGTGGCAGAGGAACTAACAGGCCACGTGTAAACAGAAAATCCAGGATGGAAAGAAGAAAAGCACATGCACAACACAGCTTTTCCCACTGACCACAATGTTGTAAAATGTTCCACTAAAGAGCTGCACTCATAAAATCAGGATTAGACCCAAAGAATAAGGGAGGCACTCTTTGAATATCCTGTAAGTTCTCCTGGACTTCCAGAACTCCTGAGTAGTTGTTCTTTACAGGAAAACATAAAGCATATGTACTACCTGAGATTTCCAAGTGGGACTTCTGCTCTTAATGTAGTAACACTTAGAATTGCCAGGTTAATTCCCAAGCAGAATTACTTTACCCACGTGACAGCTTGCATTTGGAATGACCCAGATTTTGGAAAGGCTTATGGAGTGACAAATGCAACGTAAAATTGTCTTTGCTTTCCTGAAAAGAACAGGAAGGAGAGAACAACCCAAAATACCGACTGTCCCTCTGCATAATGAAGAACAGTTTTAGGACATAACGTGGTGCTGTGCTTCCAAGGAATCCCACTACAGCAAGGAGGAGCGTGCCAAGACACAGTAGCGTGGCAGGAGCTCCTGCAGAGCCAAGCCTTCAGCAGATCATGGACAGTCAGGCAGGAGCCAGGCGTGATGCTCCCCACGAGGAGCTGCATGTCCCCATGGTGTCACCAACAGCAGTGCCAGGCTCCCAGAGCTCAGGGACATGGACACGAGGGAGAGCCTCGAGAAACACTGATCAGCTGGCACCATCCAAACTCCTTTTTATGGCAATGACTGCTCCAGTATTATCTTTTTCATGTTTGGAAAGAGGACATGGCCTACGCCTTGCATTAAGGAAAGAAGGAATAGTATTGATATCCAGGTTAGAAGCAGTAACTGGTTTGGGGATCAGAACCCCAGTTAGTCCTGGTTTGGGGATCAGAACCCCAGTCAGTAACTGGTTTGGTCTAAGTGGAGCTTTTCCTGCCATCCATAACCTGGGCTCAAGGTGAGCTGGCCAAAACCTTCCCCTCTCCCCCTGCTTCCAGAACATTCTGTACTTCCCAGTCCTGAGGCAGTGCTGGAAGGTCATTAACCCATTGATTCCAGGCATGAACCACTGCAAATCCCACAGTGCCAATCCATCCCCTCCATCCATGGGCTTCCATTCTTCAAGAGCACAGAGTGAGTTTGTTTGCTACACGACTGCATTATATAAAGCTGCTGCTGGCAATATCAAAACATATTAAAAGTTTAACTAAGACAATGTGTTTGAGAAGAATTTGCTTTCTTTGGAGCTGGAATGTCCCCATAAAAAGGCATGATCTGTACGAGAGAGAGCTGTCCAATGATCTGCAAACACTGTGTTGTGTCCCGGAGTAAACCCTGCTTTCCTCGAACCCAAATTGGTTTGGATTCCCTCTGTGCATGCAAAGAGCACTTTCAGCTCGTGCTGCAGCTGCATGTTTTCAACCTGCATTTGGGGGGTGGCTGATTTTCACAGGTGGACTTCCATGTCACAGTATTGCAGGTCTAGTGACAATGCCACAGAGCCTCTTCAGGACACCCTGGGAGGGAGGTGTGAAAGTGTCCCTGAAAAGCAAAGCTGTTCCTGTTTGCAAGGCTTGATCCACTACAGTGGTTTGGCAAAACCCATAAAAATCTATTTTCCTTATCTCAGAATTCTCCCTTTTCCTACAGGCCCATTGAAAACACTATTGTTCCATTGGAAACACTATTATTTATACAGATCTGTGCCGTGGGTTCCTGCTGGTTCCTCGTGCCTCCTCCCCACCTCACCTGGCCTCTCACCACCTCATCTCTGTAGCATCCCACATCTCTGCTCCAACTGTTCCACTAGTTCTCCTTAAAGCTTTGTATTCCCCAGGCTCCCCCACCTCCTTGTGGTCCCACGTCAGCTCACAGGGCAAGGACATCCAGGATACATAAAAGTGAGTTGCTTGAGAGCTTCACTTCACTGCTGATAATTGAGGGATTTTATTCTGCAGACTATTTACCCGGCAATCCAGAGGTGGAAATCACGGTGAGGACGAGACGAAGTCTGCGATATTGAAATAAAAACCTGGCAGATGAGTGTGACAGCCCTACCAGGGATTCACTCCATGCCTAGTTTTCCTCATAGCAAAACTGAAAAGCTTTGTTTTCATTCAGTTTTCAATTCAGAATAATTCTCACAGGGAGAACTTTGCCTTTTCCTGCAGAGCAACTGAACGCACAGGCTCACTCCCACACTGGCTTGGCCCAAATGTAGTTCTGGCCTGGAGTTCTGCCTCCAGCAGAGCCCAGAAGTGTAGAAAACAAGTGTAAGAAACAGGGCAAGTGCAAAGCAATTCACTTGTGGATGTGCCCTCCCAGTTTACTGCCTTTTTTAGTAGTAAAAACAAGTTGTAACATTGGCAGGGAGTCCCAGTGTTTTACACTTTCATTATCTCTATTGTTATACAATACAGAGCTCAGGTCCTGGAAGATGAGTATGATGTTAAATACTTCTAGAGCTTTGCTTTAAATGTGATCATTTGAACTTCTTTTCAACCTTCTCCAAAGCCTCATTAAGATTTATCAATAAAGATAAGCAGATACTGGACAGAGAGATGATGAAGGGCAAGTCCATCCTTTGTGTCTCTGGTGTCAGTGCAGGGTCCGTCCAACTGGGCACTTTTTTTCAGCTCCTTTAAAATGTCCCATCCCCACCAGAATCATAAAATCATGGAACAGTTTGGGTTGGAAGGGACCTTAAAGCTCATCTCGTTCCACACCTTCCACTAGACCAGGATGCTCCAAGCCCTGTCCCACCTGGCCTTGGACACTTCCAGGAATGGGTCAAATTGTCAAATGCGTCTCCCTCCAAGACTGATGTTAAGTCAATATTCCTAATTTCATAGCAAGACTCCCTCCTACACCCCTGCTACCTGCCCAGGTAGTGCTGGGAGGATGAGAGCTGAGTGCAGAAGCCTGGGTCTGACTCACACTGAGTGAGAGAACACTTACAGATACAAGGACAGCTTCCACGCTCTAAGATAACTCTGCTATTCTGATCCTTAGTGAGAGAAAGGTGGTTTAATTAGGGATGACCACCCTAAAAAAATGGTCTCCTTCCAAAAGAGACAGAACCAACTTCTCTGAGCCAGGTGAGAGGTGCTGGGTAGGCTGGACTTGTGTCCAGGCTGGGACAAGATCCACATGCCTGAAGAGAAACTGCAGCTGGGTCTGACCTCACTGCTGTGAAAGCAGAGAAGCTTTTTCAGTATCTGCAGAATTTAAACCACCAGAAAAACAAGGGATCAGCCTCACAAAGCAATAGCACTGCTCTCTTCCACGAATAAAATCCAGTGCAGAAAATAGACATTTCACACTAAATTGGTGTGAGTCTGGGGTCCAGGTCTGGGCTGTTTCTCTTGGTCAGGTTAAACAAGCTTGTATGTCCCCACAAAGGGGAGGCCTGTTCAAGCACATTTTCCTTCTTAATTAAAATAACATTTTGAAATTACAATTGGCCTGTGACAAGAACAAAGGACACCACAGCAGCTGGAGCCATCAGCTTGTAGGGACTTGCAAACAGGCACCAACGAGCTGGAATACACTCAGTCCTACAGAATAGAACAGGATTTCTTCACATGGAGAAGGGATTCCTTGGGTTTTTTAATGAACTTTTAATGCAACAGATGTCTTGATGCTGTGCACATAAAAATGATAAATAAAAAAAAATTGGATATCATCACTGCTTGCAAATGTATCAGGAAATATGCGAGGCTCAGAAATCACCTGCACAAACCTCGGGGCACCTCTCTGCACCCACCCACTGAGTCCATGTGCAGCTCCAGGCTCTGGAAGGGCACAGGGGAGTGAGAAAAGGCTCACAGGAGGGCGTGTAAAGAGATTAAAGTGAGCGAGGAAACAGCTGCTTTGTGAGACTGTGGCTCCTCGGGCTGGGGAGAGCAGTGGGGTAGGACACGGGAAGGTTTACAGAGTGATGAAGGTGCTGGATAAGGTGGGGATGGAAGGGCTGAAACTGCTGAAACGTGGGGACACTCACATGAGAGCAGCTCAGAACATGCACAAGTACTTTGAGAGATGGTGGACAACTTCTGGATATTGCTGCCAGAAAAAGTTTGGAAGCAAACAGTGCCTCAGGCAGACAAGTTCACAGACAACAGGTTCATCCAGATATAAATGGAATTAGGGTAGGGGTGTGCCTTCAACATCCCTTCTGCCAGTAGATCTTATCTCCAGCTGTCACTTCGGGGGACAAAGTGCATTTTTTATTCATTTAAATCTGCTGTAGTCACTAAACACTTTTTTCTGTCCCTAAAGAAATAACAGTAGTAGTAACAATAATAAATAATAACAAACAATAACAACAACAAAGAAATAACAATAATAATAACAATAACAATAATAATAACAATACTAAAATAATAATAAAATCCAACCAAAACCCCAACCAACCCAGTCCATTTCCCACAGAACACAGACCCACAGAGCTCATGCTTCCAGGCATTGGTATGTAAAGAGTGAATAACAGTCCTGGTTTTAATTACTGCCCTGCAACAGTGCTAGGAACAGAGAGCCATGTTTTACAGCAATTCCTAAGTGTGCTCCTTCTTGGAAACACAGAGAAGGGCTGGCCAGGGAGAATCCTGCAGATGGGATTCTTTTTCAAAGTTGGAATTCAACCAAAGGAAATTAAATCTTGAATGACTGGGGGGCAATCTGGGGCTCTCCCCAAAGGGTGGCCTCTCATGTTCACTGATTTATGGTAAAGCACAGGTAGCTGGAAAACTTTTACAGGGCAGAAATGTTTGAAGAAATTGGCTGATTTATGGTAAAGCCTCTCCTGGTAGCAGAGCCTGGCCAAATCCTGGATGAACTTTTAAGCAGCCAGGTAATTCCTGTTATCACAGACTAATTGCTAACTCTGCCAAATTACCTTTTTTACCTCAATTCCACAGCTTGGTGACATTTCACTAGTTAATACTTCTGTCTCCTTTCCACAAATATTCTCTTAAAAACTTCCAGCAAAATCAGTGTCTGAGAAGGAAGGTTTAAGCAGAGTGTTTACAGAAGAAGACCATGTTCCGACCAAAGAGCAGGAAAAGGTGTTTAATGAAAAGCCTGATTTTACCCTTAAAAAATTATATACCAGCAACTCAAATGCCAAAGTGTTTGTTCCACCCCCTCCACAAGATTTAAGCAACAAAGCAACATTCCCTGAGAGCACCAAGTTCTCTCGTGGGGTCTGTTCTACAGCAGGAGGACAAGGGGCACCCTGGAATGTTTCGGGGCACTCTGAAAAAAGCAGATAGTTCTGTGGGAGAATCTTTGGCCCAGTGGCCACAGTTGCTGTGGTGTTGTGTACACGAATCTGCTGTGCAGGGCCACGGAACATCCCTGGAGAACAAGCACAACCTGATCCCACAGCTGTGGCCCCAGTGCTGCAGCACATGAGGATTCAGTCCCAAAAGGAGGAAGAATTGTGCTATGATCATATGTCATCTGCCCACTAAACAGGGCAAAAAGGATCAGATTTTAGTGCTCATCCCCTGCAGATAAAAAATCCCTTAAGCGCTGCCAGCTGCCAGAGGTCATGAGCAAAGCATGGTCCTACAGGCAAATTATTGTCCTTATGTCAGCATGGGCTGTGCCCCTGTGATGGGGCCAGCCTTGGGCAGAGTGGGATGGAAGAGCACTGGGCTTATTTCATCAATCAGAGCAGGGAGGAGTCACTCTTGGCCAGAGCTGGTGCTCCTCTCTTCTTCCAAATCCTTTGCAGCCAGGAGAGGAGCGATGCTGAAGCCAGGGATTCTCAGGGCATCTGGAATAATGGTCCCACTGTCCAGCAAAGGCACGTGCAGACCTCCCCTAGAACGGTCCCATTTGATGCTGACATTGGGGGAGTGAGTCCTTGAGCTGCTGAGCTTCACTGACAGTGCTGGCACCCCCCCAAAAAGGATCCCCCTGTCAGACTGTGGGTGTTTGAAAGATTAATGCTGGCACAGTGTTGGCAGCACAGAACCAGGCACAAATACCCAACCCCAGCACCAGGGAGGGATGTTCTTTACTGGCTCTTTAAGTGCCTCTGTCAAGGAGATGAATGTGAAAGGTGCACCAGAGCAGGTGTTCTCCTTCTAAAAATCCATCAGAGCAGCTTCTGTCCAAGGAGAGAGACCTCAAACAAAATCCACCATCAGCAAACTCTGACAAAAAGTGGTTTCAAAGGAGAATTCAGAATTCAACCCAAGTCTGGCTCAGCCAAGCGCAAGAATATCAATCCTGGGAAAAAACTTTGCAGCTACTAAGCAGAATTTCTTAAAAATCTTTATGCGCTTACAGAAGAGCATGGAATAAACATCGGAGTGCTGATTCTCAAAATCCATAGTTCCTTTAATATTTTAAATGGCACATAGGCTCTCATTTGATCCTCTCTGCCAATGAATAGCTGATAATTAACCATAGAATCATAGAATAGTTTGGGTTGAAAAGAGCTTTAAATCCCATCCCATTCCACCCCCTGCCATGGGCAGGGACACCTTCCACTGTCCCAGGTTGCTCCAAGCCCCATCCAACCTGGCCTTGGACACTTCCAGGGATCCAGGGGCAGCCACAGCTTCTCTGGGCACCCTGTGCCAGGGCCTCCCCACCCTCAGAGAGAAGAATTTCACCCTAACATCTAATCTAAACCTACTCTCTTTCAGTTTAAAGCCATTAATAAAAATGTATATTAAATAAAGAATATATTGCACGCAAGCCTGTGCATTCCAGAAAACAAGTGTAGTTGTTGTTATCTCTTCAAACAACTGTCTGCCAAATCTGTGCTGAGTCTGAAGCAGAATGTGAAGCTTTTCTCAGAGCTCTGTCTATATGTCACTGCCACTACAATTATATCCTCTCAGTAACAGCACTTGAACCATCACCAGACATTTTGCTTTTAGTCAGCTCAGGCTTTTGAGATGTTTTCATTTAGAGTCAAAAGGTTTCCTTCTCCTGTGTGCTACAGAACCAAGCGAAAGAGAAAGAGAAAGAAAGGATTAGTGCAAATCACTTCAGCAATCCAGCACAGATGAGTGGTTGTCTCCCTGCTCGGTTTGGATTGCAGGCTATTGGAATTGCATCGTGTTCCCATTGATTTTCCGACGCGCCCAAGCCGCATTCCCTATGTGGTATCGACTCAGCTGTGAAGCCATGAGGCAGAGACAGTTAAGAAAATATTTACAGGAGACTGAGTCCTACAGCATATCAGTAATGAACTCGTTTGTCTGACCCATTTACTCATGACCCATAAGTGAGCTTCTGCATTTTTCTGGAAACGTCTCCCCCCCACACAACCCCGCAGTGGTGCTGCACAAACTGACAAAGGCAAAACAGGCCCTTAGTTCCTCTATCAACTTTTTTGCTTGCTGTAATGAACACAAGAAGAGAATTTGCATTGTGCTCATTCCTTCCAACCTCTTGATTAACTTCTACTTAGCCAGACATGGGTGAGCTTCCTCCAGCTGAGTTGTAGTTTAATATCTCCTATGGAGCCAGGCTGGGAGACCTGGGCATGCTCACCTGGAGAAGGCTCCAGGGAGAACTTAGAGCCCCTTCCAGTACCTAAAGGGGCTCCAGGAGAGCTGGAGAGGGACTTGGGACAAGGGATGGAGGGACAGGACACAGGGAATGGCTTCCCACTGCCAGAGGGCAGGGTTAGATGGGATATTGGGAAGAAATTCCTCCCTATGAGGGTGGGGAGGCCCTGGCACAGGGTGCCCAGAGCAGCTGGGGCTGCCCCTGGATCCCTGGGAGTGTCCAAGGCCAGGTTGGATGGGGCTTGGAGCAGCCTGGGACAGTGGAAGGTGTCCCTGCCCATGGCAGGGGTGGGACTGGATGAGTTTTAAGGTCCCTTTCTACCCAAACCAGTCTGGTATTCTGCGATCCCTTTCCATTCACTTTAGCTCTGGGAACAGCTCTCAGACAAGTTTACACAAGTTAATGACGTTCTGCTTCCTGCAAATTTAAAAGTGTAAAAGATAAATACTCTTTTAGGTAAAACAGACACCGTCTTCCACTCTGAGTGTTTAATTTGAGATGCTTAAAACTCTTCCTCACACTCACATCAAAGCACCCCCAGGACAGGCAGGGGAAGAGGGCTACTTGTGATACAACTTTTTTCATGTAAAGACTTAGCATTACAAGGAAGTCTTGAATGTAATGCACACACACATGTAAATAAGCTTCTCTGAAGAAAATAAAACTTGTTAAGCTCATCTTATCCCTTTATACTTTTACAGGATCTCTGAAAACTGTTTGATGCTCTGTGGGTCCCTTTCTCAGTGACCTGACACCTCTCTAAAGTGCCAAGATTTTATGAACAGCAGCTGTACTCTCCCATGTTGCTTCCAAACCCACAAAGATTTCAGAAATAAATGGGGATTCATCAAAAGCAACAGTTTTTCTCGAAGGCTGTTTCTTCTAAACAAAAAGAGCCCAGACACTTCTTCCCAGATGCCTTCTCTGAGACTTTCAGCAGCACAAAAGACACTGATTCCAGGAGAAATCTGTAGAATGGTGTAGTGTTTTGGGTTGGAAGGGACTTCAAAGCTCAGCCAGTTCCAACCCCCTGGAAGGGACATCTTCCACTCTCCCAGGGTGCTCCAAGCCCTGTCCAGCCTGGCCTTGGACACTGCCAGGGCTGGGGCAGCCACAGCTCCTCACAGAAGAAGCTCATCCAGGAGATCATGGGAGGCTTTAAATTGTAGTAGAAGCAGAGAAATAACTGGATGCAACCCAGCAGAGAAATAGGATTCATTCATTCTGTGCTCACAAGACTCTTTATCCAGCTGCCTCTCTGATTCCAGAGCACATCTTTTCCTTACTCAGCCTAACATTCTAATCCCTCACCTCACGCCAGTGACCTGCCAAAGCAAGAGAACCCTCAGCTCGTGGAGGGGTTGAGCAAGGATTTTCTCTTTAAATCTGTGTCTCCAACCAGTGCTGGAGGAGAAGGGTTCACCTCCGAGCCCTACAGTCCCTGGGATCAGACATTCCTCTGTGCACTGCTGCCACACCTTCCCCAAAGCTGAATTGGTGTTTGTTTGGGTGACATGGGAACGTCAGAAAAAGCAGAAAAACTCCTTCTTCTTCCCAGGGATCCCAGCTGTGCTGCTTGCTAACATCAGCCTGCTGGGGTGAGCTCAGGAGGGATGAGAATGTGGGACAAGAGGAGGATTTCTTCAAGACAGAAATTAGTGCTGGTGATACAGATTGAGTACAAACACAATGTTTTGTTGACTACTGTGTCCAAACGAGCTTTTGTGACACAGTTTTAAGAAAAATCAGGCAGCTCTTGCCAAGAAATCAACTTAGAGATGCTCAACACAAGTGTGCGTTAACTTTAAGTAAAGAAAAGAAAAATCCTATCATTTTATAGCTCTCATCTGATGCTGTTTGCTGCAGTCACAATGGGCTCTAAGGCTCTTTCCAATTTTCCAGCACAAAGTCCTAATCTGAGGATATCTTAATGAAGCGAGACAAATGCTCAGCACAAGCACAGCCTGGCAGTTCTGCCACGGACCCTGAGGCTCCGGCCAAATCCCGAGGTCAAGGTTTACAGGCAACATTTGAAGCAACTCTCTCTGTGTAAATGAAGACACACTTGGGCCTGTGGCTGCCATCATGTGCAGAAGAATTTTTCTTGGAGTAAAACAAAGCAATCTGCATAATCCTGGCAAATGGGGAAGGCAATTTCAGCACTCACATCCAGCATTTTGTGCTGCAATTTCCTAAAGCATATTCTGGGCAATTTTAAACACACATCACCTCCAAGAATCAATCAAGCACTGAAGCCACTTTGGCACTGTGGGGAAGGAATTCAGGGTTTTTCTACTGGTGCTAATAAAACACGAGGATATGGGTGCTCCAGGTGCAGAAAGCAGCACACCCCCGTGGCAAATAACTTGCTTATCTCAAAGCTTCTCTGCCTCCTTGCTCTTCGCCTTTACATAGTGCCTTCCACACATCTTTCCCCTTCCCAAAGGATTTAAGGACCAGTCTCTCCAGCTGGCTGCCCTCTCCTGGATGGAATCAAAAAGTGTTTGATTACTTCCACTTAGATAAAACGCAGTGATCTGCTTTTAATTTTTTTCCTTGGGTCTGTATAATCACAAAGGTTCCACTGTGCCAGAATGAGAGCTAGGAAATTCTAAGGGGCTGCTTCATAATCCTCAACAGAGCTGCCAACTTTTTTGAGAGTAGAGTTTATAGCCAAATTGCCTTTTAGATATATATATATATATATATATATATAACGATGTTTTAAATTTTTATATTCCTTTCCTATATTTATCAGTGCCTAAATCCCACTGTTGTTCCCTTGTAAACTGCTTAATCCTTCTCCTCGAACACACTGGAAAACATTTCCATATCTCTTTGTTGCTTAAGGTAAGCACGTTAAACGCAGGATGTTTCAGTTGGAAGGATTGTTATATAATCTTTGCCTCAAGTCAGGGTCAAATATTTCTTTGCTACTCTCAACCAGTGTTTGGCTGACCCCAGTTAAAGCCAGCTGATAATGGGGACTGCACAGGTTTTGCGGGAACCCGGTCCACTCCTTCCCCAGTTAACCATTGGTGTTCCTACAGGTTTGTTTACAGGCTCCCGAGATGAGCAAAGGGCTCTGGAGATGATTTTCTAAAGGACCCATTCATCAGGGAGCTGGGAGTTTCATTCTGGGAGCCCTCATCTTTAAATTGAGGGCAAGGATTAGGATGCAGAGTGGAAAGGCTGAGGACAAAACATCCCTTGCAGAGGGTTTCAGTCACTGCCAGCGGCACCGGGAAGCCGGAGGGTTCTCTGGGCGTTCTGCGAGCGCACTCAGACGACCAGCCACGCTTTGAAACTTTCACTGCACATCTGTGCATCCCTGCCTGGGCTCGGCAGCGAGCCAAGCGCCGAATTCCTGCGAGTCCGTGCAGCTCCCACACGTCCACAGCGCTAGGACCCAGAGGGAGCTGGATCGCTGTGAGTCAGAGCGGAGCCCTGAGCGCTGAATGAGGCTGCGGCGGCAGCGGGATGTGAATGGCTCTTCGGGCTGGGCACAGGGGCCGAGGACAGGGGTGCCACAGAGCGCATAGCAGCCCGGACACCCCTCGGGCAGCGCAGAGCCCCCGGCGAGCGGCGCTCCGGCTCTGAGGTGAGTGACCCGCACGGCCGGAGCGCGGCTGCGGCAGCGCCCGGAGCTCGGGGATCCCCGCACGGCCCAGGTGCGGGTGCTGCGCGCTGGTTCTGCTCTCCGGAGCAGGCACGCATGGGATGGCTCTGAAACGCGGAGCGCTCGCTGCCTACAAGCAGCGTTTGCAAGCACAGCGTGGTTTGGTGAAACCGAAAATCGCATCTGCTGAGGCAGGTTTGGCTGCACACACATCTGGAAGGTGTTCGCGGGGCAGCTGTGGATAAGCTTAAAGCTTGAAAAACATCTTTAGCGAGAGCAGCTTAATCTTAGGGAAATGCAAGTGTTCTTACTCTTTTTATCCAGGTATATGGGAACTTAAGTTTTATTTGCATTCTGCAGCAGTTACACCTATATGGAAATTCTTTACTGGCTTTGTTCTGAATATTAAGGCTTTCTTATTTCCTTTTCTTTCCTCCCTGTGATAATTCTACTCTAGAGAAAAACCCCTTTCTTTCTTTACTAATATAAATAAATAGGAATTCTGCTAAATCAAAGCGTGACTGACCCAAGGCAGAATCCTTTTAGCTGCAGACAGAGCAGTACTTCACTAGAGACCATGTATCCTCTGGGATGTCCACTTGGAAAAGCTCACGACCTCCCCGCTGCCTGTGTGTAGTGACAGGATGGAGCTGACAATGTTTATTGATTTATAGCTGGTGATAACACTGTTTTAGCCAAGACGCTGCTCACAGATAAAAACGGGGGATTCCAGGCAAGGAGACAGAAGGAATTTGTGTGCTGAGAACAAAAAGTGTTTGTGCTTCGGTTCTTTCTTCACTTTAAGTTCTCCTTATAACGCTCAAGAAGTTTTAGAAAAACACCAAAAGTGAGCGTGCTTGTCAGGCTGGTTTTCCAAGTTGTCACAACTTGGAAGTTGCATTGTAACTGTTAGACGGATAATTTATGGGTGTTTTCATGCATTAGAGTATCACAATGAAGTTTTGGGGGCACTTTTTTTGCTAAGCCGAACTAAAATGTGACAATTATCTGCAATAAGACAGAGAGGGAGCTGACTTGTCTGTACATTCCTGTTCTTGGCACTTCTGAGCTGGTTCAGATATTGTGGAAAACAGGCTTTAAAAATCCCCCTGCCAACTGCCATTTCAGGCAGTTTTGTCTGAAATTCAGAGGGTTACAATGTTTTCTGCACTTGTCCAAGAGGTTACAGGGATGGAACGAAGAATCAAATATATTGGAGAGTTCTCAAGTATGATAAGAAAAACTCGGCCTTTAAATTTGTTAATAATCATGGATATGAATAATTTTTAAATAAATCTCAGCAAGGTCTGGAGAGGAGCCCCCCGACACATCTGTGCAGTGCCAGTGATTTCACAGCTTGATCAGTCCCAGCCACTCACCCCGGAGGGATCTGTCCCTCCCAACAAGGTGGTAAAGAAAGTAACCATGGCTGTATTTTCTCATCCTCGTAGCTCAGCAGTGCCCCTTTTCTCCATCAAAAGCTGAAACTCTCTTTTTAGATGTCTTCATTTAAGTTCAGTGGAGAGTTACAATGAGCACAAGCATCATTTTAACCCATATGCTAAATAAACAATTATTTCACAGGATAACTGAGCAGTCTATGAAATAACCATAAAATATTAATTTTAAAAATCAGGTTAGAAAAATACCTAAAATATGTATTCAGATTACCATTTTCAAGTGTAAAATATCTTTATTTAATGGGACATCTAGAACAAGGGTCAAATAGAACACGTTAAAAACTAGATTGTTTCAATCAATAGAATAAATCCCATAAATTCCCCTACTGCTCCATGGCTTTGGCCATATAAATGTTCCTTTAAGAATAGATTCTATTAATTGATTTTCTGTTTCCTTACAAAATGCTTTTAGGACTAACAGAATATTGGATACGTACTAATTACTGAATTAAATTAAAGGCCTGTGGAAAATATATTGGTGATTTTAAGAAGTTAACAGAAACCTGTGATTTTTTCATCTACATTTTACGAACAAAAAAAGATAAAGGGTTACTAAAATCCATGGTTTCATTCCAAAAGATTCAATGCTCTAACAGCAACGGTCAGCACTGGATTGGTGGGGTTAGAAATATTTGTCAATCCCAAATGGGAGGCCAATAAAAGCCGGGGAAACTCAACCCCTTCCAGCCCAGCTACAGCAACGGTGACCTCTGCCGGCAGCTGCCCGGGAGCCGCGGCTGCTTGGGCAAAGGATTTGTTAAACCAGAGTATTTATTAAAACTCGTTATACTCCCAGAGAAAGGGCGGCAACACCTCTTCCCACCAAATTTATCTCGTGGAAAGAAAGAAACTTGTCTCAGGGCAGCGGAGCTGGGAAGGGTCTGGAGCCCCAGGAGCAGCTGAGGGAGCTGGGAAAGGGGCTCAGCCTGGAGCAAAGGGGGATCAGGGGGGACCTTGTGGCTCTGCACAAGTCCCTGACAGGAGGGGGCAGCCGGGGGGGTCGGGCTCTGCTGCCAGGGAACAGGGACAGGAGGAGAGGGAACGGCCTCAGGCTGGGCCAGGGGAGGCTCAGGGTGGATATTATGGAAAATTTCTTTCCTGAAAGGGTTGCCAGATATTGGGACAGGCTGCTGAGGGCAGTGCTGGAGTCACCATCCAAAGCGTTCAAAAATGCACAGGTGTGGTCCTGGGGGATGTGGTTCGGTGGTGAACACGGTGGTGCTGTGTTAACGTGTGGATTCAGTCATCTTAGAGGTCTTTTCCAACCTTAATGATTCCATGATTGTATGGAAGCAAAAGGCACATGTACCAACGCTCCTACAACTGCGTTCCTGCCCTGGCCAGAAGGAAATTCTCCCTGTGCTGGGTTGGACCTGAGCACGGGCACAGAGGCCAAAGCATTTAAGAACATTTCTCCAACCAAAGCTCAGGGACAGAGGTCCTGTGGGATGTGTTGTGGCTTTTTCTCTCCCCACAATGCCCTTTGTGCAGCCCCACAGAATTCATTAAATATTTGTGTGCATGTGGATGTGAATTAATACCAAAAATTATGTGGTCAAGCAAAGCAAGATCATTTTTGCTGTTGCCAAGAGATCCCAGGATCAATCACGGTGAGTTATGTCTCTTGTCTGCCCAGTGCCACTAATACTAAAGCCATGGCATTTGGGGGAAGGAAAATCCCAGACCCTCAATACAGGTTTCATCCCATCCCCAAATCCTGGGTACTGCTTGTAGTTCTGGACACCGGTTACGAGGACAAAAGGATAAAGTAAAACAAGAAAAGGTGCAGGATGATGAAAGCCTGGAACATTTTCTGTATTTAGAGAAACTACAGAGATTATGATTTCTAAGTCTGGTAAAGAGATGGCTGAGCAGGGGTGTGAGGGAGATATTTATAGTCACAGTTTTCCTTAAGATGTTGAAAGGAAATGGCTGTTGTCAAAAATCAAGGAGCAGGAAATAAAACTGGCAGGTGGCAATATCGAGGCAAACAAAACAAGGTGGTTCCTCTCCCTGGGCATAATGGAGCTGTGCAATTCCTTCCCACGGGATATTGCAGGTCACAGGGTTCAGGAAGCAATCGGGCACACTGAAAGCAAAGATGCTGCCTGTGGTTCCATAAATCTGTGATTCCAGAATGACCTCGGAGTGGGAGAGCAGCCCAAGGAGATGATCCCCACGTGGCTGCTCTGTGTGTACGCCGCTCCCCAGCTGCTGCAGGAGGCAGAATTTCTGACCTGGGAGCACTTCTGCTCTAGTTCCTTCTCCTTGGTGCTTCAGCTGTCAAATACTTGACCTACCCCACCTCCAAAAAGATGACTGTAATATTTACTGTGGGTTGCCAGTTCATTGGTGAAAGAATGGCAATTCTGACAAAATCAAAAGGTAAAATAGCATCCCTCATTTTGATTTTTGCTCAAGGATTAGGTGTAGGCCAGTGTTCATGGACGTTACCACTACAGAAAGACATCAGTGATGAGATTTACAGCTCTTCAGGCGAATCAGTGTCTGAACAGATCATGAGATAGTGGAGAAAGGCCATGAATCCTGGGGCATCTTGTGAAATTCACTGAAATGGGGAAATACCATTTTCTCTCATCTCAATGTGGTCTTTATATGGAGCTGACATCTTACTTGAAATTCTTTATTGAAGTCAGGTCTTTTCTAACAGCCCCCACTAAAAATGTTATACACAAATAAATCTCAAGTAAAAAGTAGCAGGGAAATGCCTCATTAATTACACTGACAATAACCTTTCACTTTGAGAACTGCACCACCCTGAGAAATGCAGCAGAGAATGGCAATGCCAGCAGTGAAACCTGGATGCCAAGAACCTGAGTGCATTGGCAGAGAGCTGAGGAGTCACCAAGGACAGCCAGAGCTGGCTACAGCAACCCAGAGTCAGAACAACTCCTGGGAGAAACATTTAGATCACACCAGGACAGGACAGCAGGAGAAGATGAGCAAAGTGCTGCTTAGCATTTTGAGCGTGCACACAGCTGAAGGTTGCCCAGTGCATGGAGAAATCAGGCCCTAAATACACACACACACACAGAGGAACGAGGCCTCTGGCACATTATCTAAATTCAACTGCAGGATGTAGTTTGAAATGACGTTTGATGGCTTTTCTGCCACATTTCTGCCCATCCTTTGAGTTGCCCCGGGCCACTGTTCACTGAATGAAACACCTCTGACTTTTCCTTATCTTGGAGGCAGCTGTTTATCACCTTTCTTCTTTTTTCCCCTGAGGCTCCTGCATTTCCAACAATGCTTTGAGATTTTATGGCACAGTAGTTGACACCATCAGGTGACCCAAATCAAGATGTATCAGTCACACACTCTCTGTTGCTGGGATGGGTTTTATCTAAGAAAACCAACGGATTGTTTAGGTGAGAAGGGAACTCATCCCATTTCACCTCCTGCATGGGCAGGGACACCTTCCACTATCCCAGGCTGCTCCAAGCCCTGTCCAGCTTGGCCTTGGACACTCCCAGGGATGGGGCAGCCACAGCTGCTCTGGGCACCCTGTGCCAGGGCCTCCCCACCCTCACAGGGAGGAATTTCTCCCCAATATCCATCTAACTCTGCCCCCTCTCAGTTTAAAGCCATTCCTCCTTGTCCTATCTCATGGATGCGACTTCCACATTTCACAGTGGTATTTCCTGGAAGAAACTGAGGGATGGTGACAACGCACCAGTGCTGAGGAATTGCCTGGCCTGGACTTTCCAACCAAACCCTAACACAATCCCCCCTCAGCATGACAGAAATCAAACCTGCAGTGACCAGACCACTTGAGGTAGTTCAAGACTTCTTTTATTCAGGTTTTTTTTAAAACTGAACATCAACCCAGACCATAAATGGGTTCCAAAAAGTCTGTCCCTCGTTTATCTTCCTGGCTCCAAAATCCAACTTCCTGTCCCTATAGGGTCCATAACAATGTGCTAATAAAAGATCAGATTCTGCTCCCATTGACTTGCTAGGAATCAAAATCCCCACTGCTATTGCCCTGGGTCACAGGGGGCTGGGGGTTCATTAACTGTGACACCGCATTCAGTTGTTAATTGTGCTTGGAATTTCCAAGAGTCAAGCACAAAGACAAAAATCAACCAGAAGGTAAAACAAGATCTTTGACTTTGGTTTGGGCCTTGGTTTACATATTATTGACAAAATCATAGGATCATGGAATCATTACGGTTGGAAAAGACCTCCAGGGTCATCAAGTCCAGCCTCTGACCGAACACCACGATGCCCACTAAACCATAATGACCATTCATGTCATGCAAATATAAAGCTACTTCCAAGAATAAAATCAAAGAAATGAATGAAATGAATGACTAATGGATAAAATGAACCTGGTTCTTAACTCAGGGCTGGTCATTTATTTTGAGCTGCCGTATTTTTGAGAAATGTTGCTGCCTTAAAGAGGATGCAGCAAAAATTGTCTTCGCTCATTTACTTGTTAACTGCCCAGGAAATTTATAAAGATTACACTGATTCTGACAGTTCTGACCCACAATGAGCAAATTAGCCCAGTGTAAATACAGCTGGGCAGCAGATTATGTGTTTGATAACTTTCTATTTGCCAAGTATGGCTTTGCCAGGTGAAAAATTACTATTTTGATTTTTTTCCTGTTCTTAATCACTTTGTATTTTCCCCTGTTGTATAGGTAGAAAGGTGACACAGATTTTTTAGTGGTCTGGTTCACTGCTTTACTTTGACTGTTTTATTTTGTTCCTGACACAACCATATGTGATCCAGGCCCTTAAAAAAAAAAAAAAAAAGAGTTCTTCAGGAATTTTTGTGATGGGGATTTGCCAGGCACCTCATTGCTACGTAATACTTTGATTATGATACATTTAAGAGCTCTGGCTCACAGAATAAGGGTTTTTCTATTTTGAAACATAGCTTTTATTCTTTTTCTTTGACGACTTTATGTCTGGATGAGTCAGGTATGAGAAAAGACCTGTGCCTGTTCACAAAGAGTTTTGCCCTGTGGTGGATGACACAGCCTGCATTTTCCAAGTGCATCATTTCCTGCCCATTATTCCATGATTCTTTTGGGATACTCTATGTCCCAGCACTGGACCAGCAAGGTGCTGGAGCTGGGGGCATTCCCACAGCCATACAAACTGTTTATGTGAATTATTTATACCATGATATGCTTATCTTGCTCTTAGAATCTTCTATTTGCCCCTGTCAGAGACAATGAGCCCTTCACCTGGTCGGTATTGAGAGGACATTAAAGGGGTTCTCGCTTAAGGGGAATAAGTTGATTATTCTTGTTTCTGCTCAGCGTTAGCAATTTTGTCCATTTCCCTCAGCAAAACTGATCACAGTAACTGCACTTCTTACCTGGGAGGAGAAAGCACATGAAGAGTGTCAAGAGAAATAAATAAGCACAGAATAAGCCACTGAAGTGAGGTGTGGGTTTACTTTCCAAAAATCTTTTCCATCCCTCTCCTCATCACCGAGGAGCAACCTGGTCCAGTGGAAGGTGTCCCTGCCCATGGCAGGGGTGGAAAGGGATGAGCTTTAAGGTCCCTTCCCACCCAAACCATCCTGGAATTCCGTGATTGGTGTTATCAGTGCTCTGAATATTCAACATCCATGTTTCTGTTCTGCCTGGTTCCAAACACTCCCTGCCCCAGTGCCTCCTGCCAAACCTTCCTCTCATCATTTTCTCAGGCACAGGCTGTAAAGAGGAGAGTGCAAAGGGTCACTGCTCAGCCTCACATTCCAGGACACTTTATCTATGCCAAAAGTGTGAGTTTCTGGTTTTGGCAAAGCATCCAGAATCCAAAGCATCAGAGGGAGTTTGATCCACGAGCTCTCCCTGGATGCACGTTCCTGGTGCTGGGAAGGGCTGTTCTAGAGACCATTTCTTTTCTCTGTGTGTTCTGAGAGAGAAAGGCATGTGGCCCTTTCCTTCCCATTTCTTCCCTCCTCTTTGAAAGCAAAGAAATTAGAAAACTATTTCATGACCTGCAGAATTTCTCCCCTTTGTTCAATATTTCGAATTTTTAAAAGAATTTAAGTCATTTGAATTCAGTCTTCAGCACGTGCTTGTGCCATCACTTGAAAGCAAAAGGAAATACTTTCTGTGAAAATAGCACATTTCCAATGCCACAGGAAAACGGATGCAAGGTTTAAAGTTCCAATTTAAAGTTCATCTCTCTCCCTTTGAATTTGAGAAAGCTCATTTTCAAGTGACATGTATTTAAACTCTGGCTTTGTGCACAGAAATGAAGTACACACCTAATCATCAAAACTCCCCTCTGGTTTTCATTTTAAACAGGCAAAAAATGATCTTGTAAGGCTTAGACCCTGATTATTGCTTGGAACCTAATATTAATGCAAAGAAACCCCAGAGAAAAGTTGAAAGATGAAAAATTCAATCACAATAGGCCTCTTTCAAAAGATGATTCCTTTAGAAATCTGCTAGACATATGTTATTTTAACAAATAGAATAAAAAACCTTTTTTTTTGGTGTTAGACAATGTAAAATTGTCATGTATTCATCATCCGATGAAAATTGTAGCAAAAATAGGCAAATACCAAAGAAAAATCTATTCCTATTGCCACAATTATGTCAATAATCTGTGGAGTCCCACTTTTCAACAGCATTTAATATTTTCATACTACAAATCACATCTGGCTACAAATGTCATCTTCTGTCTCCTCCCACTCCATCCTCACCCATATTCTCTTCCCTCCAGTTCACAATAAAACTGCTTTTTTGTAACCACAATGATTCTTCCTGACAACTGATTCACCACACAAAAGCATTAACAAATAACACTGTAATAAATACAAGGTGCACATCAAATATCCAGACAAGGCAAATACGTGGTTACATATGGGGTTAAGTGTTATAATGACAGCTAATTTCAAATATATCACATTATTTGTACTAATTAATATTGGCACAACCCCATGGAAATTCAGATTTGGAATGGGAGTTTTCTGAATGTTTTCTGTGGAGCTACAGAAGGTGTGAAGCCCAGCCATGGCACCTGTGCTCATGTCCTGCTGCAGAAGAGTGATGGACTCTGAAGTGAAATACAAACCAGAGTCACGATTATGTGGGAAAAGGATTGTGGAATTTATTACAGAATCATTAAGGTTGGAAAAGACCTCCAAGATCATCAAGCCCAACCTTTGATCGAACACCACCACACCCATTAAATCATTTTGCACCCCCTGTTGTGACTAAAGACCAAACCCACATCTCAGAGCTGGTGGGTCCCACCAGGGGCTTCCCAGTTTAGAAGCTTTGGACTGAGTGTTCCCAGATTCCTTATGAAACCCAAACACTTCCCTTCGCAGGGTCGGACAGAAAGGTTGAAAGGTTTAGGTGGGATATTGGGAAGGAATTCTTCCCCATGAGGGTGGGGAGGGGCTGGAATGGATTTCCCAGAGCAGCTGTGGCTGCCCCAACCCTGGGAATATCCAAGGCCGGGTTGGATGGGGCTTGGAGCAACCTGGGATAGTGGAAGGTGTCAGGGTTGGAGCTGGATGAGCTTTAAGGTCCCTTCCAACCAAACCATCCCAGGATTTCATATTGATTCTTTCTAATACTGGGCCTCACCTGAGGTCCCCCCACCTGCTCTGCACATTCAGCCAGATGAGAAAATGTTCAATCCAGGTGCAGGACTTGCAGCCAGATGTTTGTGTTGTAACTTCAGTCTTGATGTCACTGGTGACTACAGAAGACTGGCTCACCCTGTGTGCTATTGCCCTGGGTCACAGGGGGCTGGGGGTTCATTAACTGTGACACCACATTCAGTTGTTAATTGTGCTTGGAATTTCCGATACTACAAACGGGATGGGATAGCTTCACACGACAAATATCAAATATTCACCAAAGCAAGCAGTCAATAAAATTGTGCAACCATGTGCGTGCAGGGAAAAAGATGATTCATTTACAGATGTGCTGCTGATAAATTTTTCATCACTGCACACAACCTGGGGCACATCAGGAACCAGACAAATGTTTAAACACCACCGTTATTTTCCACTAGACAAAAGTCTTGCAAAAAGTCTGGCATTTCAACTCCTCTTTGAAACAATTTCTGCTGGATGTAAGAAACAAAACCCACAGAAATTATCTTTTTGGGATTAATTCTCTAAACATAATGACTAAAAAGCCTAGTGGCTTTACCCTTAAATACTGCAATTTTTGCTGCTTGTACTAATATCTGCAAGAAGTTGGTATTATTTATCCTTCTAAAACCTTCTAAAATGTTATTTTAACTCCTGGAGGCTGCAAATTTTCTGTCCCAGAGACAAGGCAGCACTGCAGCATTGTTCAGAAGGAAAAATGTAAGAGAGGGCAAGTGTCTTGTTCCAGTCTGTTAATCTGTACATTACACTGTAACCTACTGTAAGCCTAGGAAATGGAAATAAAAGGGAGCACTGGTGAAAATCTTCAAATTTTTGCAAAGAACAAGTTTTCATGAAGCAATTAACTGCCTGACTGGGAATATCCCTGCTTTTTGTTTGATGTCAAACTCATGGGTGGTATTTCGAAACATTTGATTGAGCTCAGTCAATTAGCCTTGATTATGGTTTGGCTTTTCCCTTGGAATAGGCTGATCCATAAGGAATGCCACTCATACCAGCACTGAGGCAGAGCAGGATGACTCAGCTGATTAATCAGCTTTCTTTTTTCTCATTAAGAAGCAAGTCTTTGGCTTCCCCAGCTGCTGAAGTGATCACTATTGAACTCGTGTTGGAACTCACACAGCTTTGGTCACCCCTGACTCACATTCTGAGAGAAGAAAAGTCACCTGCACCCCTGATCTGTCAGAGAATCATGGAATTACAGAATCCCAGACTGGTCTGAGCTGGAAGGGACCTTAAAGCTCCTCTCATTCCACCCCCTGCCATGGGCAGGGATACTTTTCACTGGACCAGGCTGCTCCAAGCCTTCCCACAACTCTGTGACTGAGGGACACACACAGCAATGCACCCCGTGGTTTCTGTTCATCATAAAGTCCTTGGGATTTGCAGGAGAAATGTTTCCATTCCTGTTGCTTTCTGAGCAAGATTTGTCCCTAATTTGGAATCAACCATAACCCCCATGTTTATGGGTTCTGATAATTCCTTCCAGACAAGCAGGTACTGAATCCTCACCTGTATTTTGCCAAATAGATCTAATCACTTCCTCAGAACACAGCACAGCATCTGCAGATGAGCCGTTTTTTCCAATCCAAAAATTAGATTAATTTATTAACTAAAGTAATGGAAGAAAAAAATGGCTACTTGTAAAAATCTTAAGTAAACACAGAGCTTTTCCCCCTTTCTTTAATAGGTAAATGGCACAAAACACAACCAGGGTACAGGCACAGTGTGTAATCATGGTCACGATGCCTACAATGTAAATGGACTTAATGACAAAATTAAACAAATCTCAATTAAAGGCACAATGATTCCAGACAGGCAAAACCCATCACTCTCCCAGCTTCCCACTAAGTAGATCTCCAAGCATGGAAAGGTTGCCAGCTATGGGGAACAGTTTAGAAAGTTAATGACAGTAAAAATGGGATTCACTGGAGACTGTAATCCTGACTCTGTAAGCATTGCCAGAGGCCTGACATGAAGGAACAAGTACTATTTCAAGCAGACTGCAAAGCCAAGGCAAAGATTAACATCTGTCAGAATCAGCTACAGATGAGACTCTTATTGATCCTTGAGTGTCACAAGAATTTAGAAGGGCTAAAAAGAACTTTAAAGACAATAATCAAGCATTTGTGGATTTGGTTTGTAAATCTGAAGTACCTTTCCCACATTTCAGCTATTTTTTTTTCAAAGAGCTGTGTGTGATGTAGCTCAGTGCTACAAGGCAGAAGAGCTATTTCTTCCAACTTAGTCACTGTCAAGCTTAGTGTTGCAGGAAAAGCAGTGACAGGGAGCAGTTCTGGTGCTGTTACCAACCTCCAAGACACTGCTTTTCGTGTTTGGACTATGTTGCTGTGGATTTTGTTTCTGCCTCATCCGTATCTATCCCTACTAACAAGATTAAGGCTTTGCTCACATTCTTCTAATTAAAATGCTGTAATACTGAGAAGAGATTCCACGTCTTCTTTTAGCAGGGTAATCAGTACATCTGTGAGTTCAAGTTACTATTTTTTAACATCAAAGCTTGCACAAACATAGCTCTCTTCCATGCAGGCCATGACTTTTTATCTACACTGGTTTGAATAACGGCTCCATTTTGTAGTGGGGTCAACATCTCCTGCAAGGAAAGGCTGGGAGAGCTGGGAATGCTCAGCCTGGAGAAGAGGAGGCTTCAGGGAGACCTGAGAGCCTCTTCCAGTGCCTAAAGGGGCTCCAAGAGAAACTTTGGACAGCCTTGAGTGCCAGGACAAGGAGGAATGGCTTCCCACTGGCAGAGGGCAGGGATGGATGGGATATTGGGAAGGAATTGTTCCCTGTGAGGGTGGGGAGGCCCTGGCACAGGGTGCCCAGAGCAGCTGTGGCTGCTCCATCCCTGGGAGTGTCCAAGGCCAAGTTGGACAGGGCTTGGAGCAACCTGGGATAGTGGAAGGTGTCCCTGCCAACCACAGGCTCCCAACATCTTGTCCTGTCAGGAACACGTGTGCATTTTTCTGCAGCATTTTCTCCTTATTAAACTGGAAGAAGCATGACCTGACTGGAGCATGTCCAGGGAAGGGAACGGAGCTGAGGAAGGGTCTGGAGCCCCAGGAGCAGCTGAGGGAGCTGGGAAAGGGGCTCAGCCTGGAGCAAAGGAGGCTCAGGGGGGACCTTGTGGCTCTGCACAAGTCCCTGACAGGAGGGGGCAGCTGGGGGGGTCGGGCTCTGCTGCCAGGGAACAGGGACAGGAGGAGAGGGAACGGCCTCAGGCTGGGCCAGGGGAAGATTGGATATTAGTGAAAATTCCTTCACTAAAGGCATTGCCACAGGCTGCCCAGGGCACTGGTGGAGTGGAACACCTGGAAATGTTCAAAAAACATGTAGATGTGGTGCTTGGGAACATGGTTTGGTGGTGGACATGACAGTGCTGTGTTAATGATCTTAAAGGTTTTTTCCAGCCTTAATGATCCTGTGAACTTCCAGCTGTATTTCATTTACCAGCTGCAACCTTGAAATTTTATTTACAAGTTTTTAGTTCTGTAGCTTCTTCTTGCTATAGCAAGGTACCACTCCACAGCTTTCAGAAGTACCTCTTGCCCTCACTCCTTCCCCTTATTTTCTGTAAGCTTGTGACACTGCACAAAGAGAAGGTTTCGTTTAATCAGCTTCTGCAAGATTGTTTTAGTAAATGTAGGCTGAGGAAACTCATTACAGCAATTTAGTTCTCCCCAGTCCAAGAGTTCCCACATTCAATCTATTGATTGTTCTCACTGTGGAAATGGAAAAAAAGGTTCATATCTAGTATAATAATAAAAAGTAGCAAGGAAAATAATATGCTGGTAAACATGGGAACAGTAATCTTCTAATCCTGGCCTACTTTTATAAGAATTCCCTAATTTCCAAGTCCACATACCAGGGAAGTCAGTGAACCCCACAGAAAGCTGAAGTGTGAATAGTGCAAAGATGTCCCATGCCATCAGTGATAGCACTGTGTTTCAATGCAGGGATTCAGAGCTGTTCAGACTCAGAATAGGGCCAAAGAGAATTCTAGAAAATGTGGTAGAAACACTCAAGGGCACACTTTAAAGGAAAGAGAGGCATCTTTCCCATTATAGTTTGTACTGTAGCAAAAAATGCTTTCAGCAACAAGATGATGCCAGAAAATGTGAAGACCTTTCGAATGCTCCTCACAGAAGTGAGTTGCCAAACACAGATTTATCAGAGCTGCTGAGACTGCCAGGTCAGTCCAACTCCCTGTTTCCTGTTCTTAAGCAAAGGTTGCTGATCTTCATTTAAACTTCTTTGAGCTCTGTTCTGTGCTTGAAGGATTCCCACAGTACAAGACAGGATCCGATCTCTCCTTGACAAACTCTCTTCTGTTGAGCTGTCCTTTTGCACAGAGTAGCTGTGTGGCCAGGAGAACTGTTCAAAGACACAGGCAGTTATTCCAGAGACAGCTGCAGGCTCCCAGCAGGGGAGGACGTCCTGCATGCTGCAACATCATTCACTTCTCTGCATATTACACCGACCATCCCTCAAGCTTTGTGTGAGGTGAGGATATTCCAGAGTTGTCAGGCTCCAGAGGTTCAAGATCCAGACAAACAAACCCCTTCCCACATTGAAATGTCACCTTAAATTTCATTTCACCTTAAATGGCTGAGTGAGGAATAAGAACCTCCTATCTTAAAACATCCACAGCAGCTGCCTCCCCTCAAACTCTGACATAATACAAAGATGGAAAACTCCTACTCCCCACTGCTCGCTGGGTCCGCGCCCAGCAGCCCACAATGTACAGCTGAAATATGGCCCCAGTTCAAACTGTCTCTGCTCTTTGGGAGCATGAGCAGATTTGTTGTGCAGCAGCTGCCTGACACACTCGGGATGCTGAGAGTGCTGAAGTTTGGGCTGTGTTTCTCTGGCCTCACAGGTTTGGTCTCAGGGTCGCAGCGGAATCAGAGCTGAGATTCTCAGAGCATAGGAACGAAGTAAATCAATCTCTGTACTACCTCAGTGCAAGGCAACGCAGCTTGGATTAGTTTCTCTGAATATATATTCTGTTGCTAATGTACAGAATCCATTGCATTTTGTTACCACCCCTCTTTAGGGTTGCCAGCAGTTGTCTGGCATTGTGAGTTAATAGAGTAATGAGTTAAAACAATCATACAGCAAGGAGTAAATACCTTCCACAGCAGATGAAAGCCAAGACGCTGAAGAGGTCCCACGTGTGCTGCAGAGAAGATTGTGTGGGGCAGCAGCTCTGAGGCAGCTGGACTCAATGTGTGACAGAAGAAGGCAGGAGCTTTGCAGATAAAGGAGTCAGAAAGCACGCGGAGCAGCACTTGGAGCTGGAGAGGAAACAAAACAGAGGATGTCAACACATAGGCATGAGCAGGGGCAGGAGTGAGAGCCAGAGAACAGATTTTAGGGATGGCTATCTCACTCTCCTGCTGCTTTTTAATTCGTTCACTCCATAAAGAAAGGTGCAGAAAAGGGTTTTGGTAATGAGAGAAGGAGCTGGTACTCGCATGGATTACAAACACTGGCAAAACCACTCTTGTTTTTCTACCACTTGAGGCATGCACACACTAAAATACAATGAACAAATAAGGACAATAAGGCAAATAAAAGCATGTGAAGAAATAGGATCGGTTTCCCAAACATCCTGAACACTTGTGCTTTGCAGTAGTTCACTCTGCTGCCAAGTAATCAAGATGATCTCCCAGGCTGAACTCAGAAAAACATACAGGGGGAAAAATGTAGGTATGGAGCATTTTGCATAGTGTCAACACACTTCCACAGAAACCAGGCTTTAATCCTCAGTAAGTGCTGAGTACAAACATACAAAGTATGAAAGCCCAGGGGTAAAAATTCCTGCAGCACCACAGTTTACAAACCAGCTCTGTCTCTTCATGGAAAGCACCGTTGCTTCTGGAGTGCTGGAACTCCAAGGCGAAACCCCATTTGCTTGTTTCCTTTCTCCGATCGTGTTCAGATGAACCACAGCATTAGAAGGAATATTGTAAAGGTCTAAGCAATAGTAAGAACCTTGTGTTTTTCTTGGTAAACTACCCTAGATGTCAGGAGACTCCTATTTCTCCTGCAAGAACTACTTGTGCTTGCAGAGAACATTACAAGATGACACTGCAATCTGATAACTCAGTGTTTCTGTGGTTTATTTTGTTTTATTTGGTGGTGTTTCCAGATGTTCTGTGGACATCTCTACCCTGTTTCTTAGGAGGTTTTACCCTCTCATTACAAAACTACACCACATCTAAAAGGTTCCTGCTGTGCAGGGAAACAAAACCCTTTTTTCCACCTCTTCGGTAACTAAATTTTTAAACCACCAGCAAGTAGCAAAAAAACTTCAAAGCTGAAAGTTTTTCTTGCACCGAACTAAAGAATTTACTTAGTTTAGATTTAACACACGAATATTATTACTTAATATATATTTTTATTATTATAATATATTACTCTATTACTATTTATTTAGACCTGCTTAGTTTAAAACCCACCATATTTCACATCTCTGTAGTGGAGTGCTTAGGAATTCTAAAGAAATTGTTTTGAACTCAATTTAAATGGGAAAGGCAGGTGGAGTACAAGGGTTTGAGCATTACCACATCTTCGCAATCTGCAGAAAAAACTCCGGCTTTGCAAGGAGCAGATAGACAAATATCTGCCCAAATCCAGTTGTCCAGAAATTATGAAAATATATTTCTCAAATGTCCAGGATATTCAAAGAATACAGAAGTCAAACAGCTTATGAGAAACAGCCCAACGACTTCGTTCGTTTGTACATATAATTCACCTTGGGGTATGCTGGTTTAAGGGAAAATATTAACATTTTTCTGTAGTTCAGAGTATTATGCCCGTGCCTTGTGAGTTACAATGAGGAGGGCACAGAATGACTGTGACTGCTGTGGGCTCAATACCCATTTCCTACTGCAATAAAAATATGGAATTCAATTTCTAAAGGTGTCATTTGAGGGGTTTTTGTCATGATTTTCCTATTGTAATGTAAAGTAAATCATAAGAGAGGGAATTCAATCCCTAAGAAGGCAACTGAATTCTGTAGGTCTCATGAAGGTAAAATAGATTTAGAAGTAGTAAAGAATATCCTAGAAATTAAAAAAATAATAAAAGGAGGTGGGCAATGGAGAAGAGGAACATTGCTACTGCTTGGCAAGAATCCTGTGTTATTCTTTGGGTTCTTCACATGCTACAGAAGTAAATTCTACTGACCATGAGTGAGAGGGGAGGATCATTTTATTAAGTGTTTGTAAAAGCACTCGACAATTCTGGATGGAAAAATCCTACACAGGCAAAGCAATATTCCATTCCAGTATTGACTGCTTCTTCCCTATCTCAGCACTGTCTGAGTGAACACAAGAGCAGCTCCACATCATAAGACTTTATTTTGTAGATTTTTGTCTATATCCTTAAGGGGTTTTTTAATAGAAAAAAAATCCAACACATCAGTTTGAACTGCTCCAGCTACAGAATTTATCAGGTGCAGCCAGAGCCTCAGTTCAGTAGAACAGAGGTTTTAAAGTTCTCAACTCTCTCCTTTGCTGCATCCTTCTGTACTCTGACTTGCCAAGCACAGACACCCTTCAGCTTCCCTTTGGAATTTCTCAGAATTCCTGCCCCATTAAAATATCATTGAGTCATTTAAAATAGTTATAAACACACTGGAAGATTTGTAGAAGATAAAATTCCTTTTGGATGTAAATAATTAATAGAACAGGAAAGTCTGAAAAGTCATGGCCATAATTTATGGCTGCTCCTTGTCCTTACATAATGTTCTTTTCCAAATTCATGATCCAGAGAAACACTGAAGATGATGGAGTCTACCTTTGGGAATCTGATCATGACATCCCAGCTCATTTTTGTTTTCTACCTCATTTCTGGAGTCACTACATTGATGCCTTACACTACAACTCGTGCAATTGCTAAAAATCACCTTTGTTCAAATTTATTTGTGCAGTTGTAGAAAAGTGAAAAAGGAGAATATAAATGAAAATTATGAGCCTGAATAAAAACTAAATGCTAGCATTGCTGCTGGGATTCAGCTGGTTCTTATTAATCAGGGCTTGGAAAAGAATCAGGATTTATATTCCCTTCTGAATAGCTGGAATAAGATCACTAGTTGGAAAGGTTTACTGGCCCTAAAGATATTGTATTTTTCTGCCTTAACTACTCTTGGCTGTAAGAGGGGATGTAACATCACAGTCTGACTGCCCTCATACTTTCTGTTCCCAGCTGAATTCCAGTTCTTTTTGGTAGTGTCGTGAAGTCTGAAATTCCAGTTCTTTCATTACTGGTAATTTTGTATTGGAAACCTCAGAGCCAAATATAGCAAGCCAAGTATTCCCAAATATAAATCCATTTGGGAAAGGTGTAGAGGGGAGAAGGGCAGGCCATGCTCCAGCCTCAGGAAGGCCTTTGGACTCACTGTTTTAAGCAGCAATAGGGAATGAGTCCTGCTGTGTTTGGATAGGAATTGTAGGGAGCAGCAATCTCATGCTGGCTGCCAGCTGGGCAGGATGGAGGCATCCAACTTTATATGGATGGATTTATCCCATTTATCCTGCAGTAGTTTTCCTGTCAGTTAGTGCCTGAGATCTTTAGTCACTCCTTGGTGCCTATGAATTAGGATATATGAAACCCTGGAGTCCTATAAAATATATATCCAGCTCCAAGGCTATATGGAAAGTTCCAAAGTAATCATCACCTGTCAATCATTGATTTTAGGATTTGCTTTCTGGATGATAATATAGGGATGATATACAACCCTGGTATGCTCAGATAACTTGCTCCTAGCCAGGATTTTTATTTCTAGCTTATTTAACTTACCAGCTTTATGCCATTGCGGTCGTTGACTTCAGGAGAATCAGATTCACACGCTCCTCCAAAGGCTGTTTTCTGTCATTTGTTTTCAGAGATTTGTCACTAGTTTTGTAAGTGATGTGCTTTCCTTCACTTTATTTCAAGAGATTTTTATCTTGACAGAGACAATTTTTTTATCTTTTATTTAATAACTGTCAGTTTGGTTTTGTTATCTGAAGCAGGATGAAGCTTTGTGCTCTGTCAGGGCAGCTCTGTGCATGTTCAACACTCACTAACAGCCCATCTGTCACAGCAAGAGCTGCATCCTGTCACAAGCCTTTACTGGCATGGCCATCTTGACCTAAGATCATGTTTTTTTCCCAAAGGAATCACATTTTAGATGGCTGTTGATGCCTCTGAATTCCCATGAGCACGTTCTACAAGTGAGAGACAGCATCATGGTGCCAAACGTTGTAAAGCGAATTTGAGATGCAGAACAAATGCTTATATTTGTAGAAATTTTGATTTTGTTTTACTCACTCAGGAGTTTTAAACTGAGCCTTCTGAAGGTGAGCTCTGCCTGTCCCATGCCATGAAACCCCCGGCTGGGGCTCCAGGCTGGATCTCTCCCAGCAGGTGGCCTCACTCAGCGCCAAATGCTCTGAGGGGTGTCAGTGAAGGTGATGGGAAATGCACTCCTTTCCCTGTCTTTGGACTTCTCTACAGAGACACCAGCAAGTAAAATCTTGATGTACTGGTTCAGGATGAAAGAAAGGATAAAATTAGGCTCTTACAAATAAGCCATTTCCATTGCTTATACCCTAGTAAACATAAAATAAACCTTAAGAAGTGTTTTCCAAAGCCTCATTGGCTTTGGATTTGGTGAATCCCCACCCTGCAGAATCATAGAATGGTTTGGGTTGGAAGGGACCTCAAGGATCATCTGACTGCACCCCCTGCCATGGTCAGGGTATATTCCTCTCTCCCAGGTTACTCCAAGCCCATCCAACCTGACCTTGAACACTTCCAGGGGTGGGTCCAGACTCATGGTGCTATTCCCCCTTAAGTACCCCAAATTACCAGAGGCTTAATGGGCTATGAGGCATCCCTATTATTACCTTTACCCAGGCTAAGGATGAGTCAGAGCTCTGGAGGCAGATCCTGGGTGCACATCCTGTGATGATGAGGAGGATCACGGTGACACGATGCTCTGTGCTGCAGGGCAGCATTTTTCTCAGTCTATTGCTCTCCCTAGAAATCCTCAAAGGAACATTTCAGTGCTAGAGGCATTTGGGAAAAAAAAAAAAAAAGGAAGTGAATGAGACACAGGTAGCTTCCAGCTGGCTCTCCAGCACCCATAAACCTCTTATTTAAGGGCTGAGTCACTGCAGATATAATGGAGGAATGAAATGTTGAGTCCATTAGAAATTCCCATTTTCTTGCTCATCAGCTAAGATCAAGGGAAAGCTGTGCCTCTGACACTGCTCTTAGTCATAATGGCTTCAGGATTCCCTTCAAGGCCTCGCTCCCAGGGCCTCCCTTCTCCCTGAATTGCTACTGCTAAATTTTAATTCATGTAACTCGTATACCTGTGAAAATGTTTCCGTGAGAGATGTGCCAGAGGCACCTTCTCTTTACCAGCAACTTCAGCAGCAACTGCCTCCCTCATTTCTCTCTCACTACCAGAAGCAATGAGACAAAACTAATTCACTACTTGTTGCTTATTTTAGTGACCTCCATGATCCCATTTGCTGCACTGACAGCCAAGCAGTTCTGTTTATTTTTTGCACATCCCTAAAATACGCCAACAACTTCAAGAATGACAGAAAACAACATTCCAAATTGTATCATGCCTTAGATTACAACATTCTATGCTTATGTTTATTGACTATGTTTATTTTTATTTAGAAAATAATTCACTTGCTGTGTTTGACTGAGCCAAATGAGCATTAATTTATCTGTTCTCTGTGTAGGAGCTACTTTAGTGGCATCTGGTCAACGTGCAGTGAGAAGGCTGCACTGACTGCTGTTCGCATTTGGAAGCAATTAATTTAGTAAATTTATTAAATTTTCATTCCTCATAAATTTCCAGACAATATTCCCTGTTTGTCCATTTTTCCTCAGATTCTGTGGGTAACTTTAACAAAAAGGGAATTCCCTAAACTTGTTTTGTTTGGCACTTGCTGCACTTACAGGTCCTGCAAGCAAAGAGCTTTTCAAGACACAGAACCATTTTCTTTTTGATGTGATCCATTTCCCCACTCTCCAGAATCATGGAATCATGGAATCCCAGACTGGTTTGGGTTGGAAGGAACCTTAAAGGTCATCTCATTCCACCCCCTGCCATGGGCAGGGACACCTTTCACTATCCCAGGTTGCTCCAAGCCCCATCCAACCTGGCCTCAGACACTGCCAGGGATGGGGCAGCCACAGCTTCTCTGGGCACCCTGTGCCCAAACCAGTCTGTGATTCTTTAATTCTACTCTACATGTGCTGAGACTAAGAAATAAGATTGAAGTGAGATTGTTTCACCCCTCGTGTCTGTCATCCTGGGTGCATGTAAATCCTGAAGAAACACTCACTTCAGCAGGATATTTTATGAATGTCTGGGAGTGGTAGAACAGAGGAATAGTCTATGGATGCTGAATAACACCGCATCATTTACTGGATTCCACCACAGCCAGGAATCCGGGAAAAAGACAGTAAAAGAACTTTTAAAAAAAAGTCCTGCTGAAAATAAATGCTTTTGTGGTTAAAAACCAGCCAGTTGGAACTGAAACAGTGTTTTCTTAGGGTGGCAGAACAGTTGGAAAAGTTGTTGGATTATTTTTGGCAGTGGCCAGCACATTATAGCTCTATCATTACTGGTACTCAACTCTCCAGAGTTCACTGAAAGGGTTATTACTTCACTAGCACATTCCTGCAAAAATACAGCCTACTCCATCTGTAGCATGAAGCTTTGGATTCTGGAACTCTGTGTGACCTTTCTGACACACTGATACGAGTGTAACCAGCTCAGCTCCTAAACACTGCAACACCCAGGGGGAACCTGAGCCACAGCCCCAGACAAAGCCAGGGTGGCCAAACCACTGCACAAGTGTTGCACAATGAGCACGTAACAGGGTGACTCCTGTGCCCTACACTGATGAAAACAGGCTGGGAAGGTTTCAGCTGGGGGTTTAAACATCAATTAACTTGTATTTGTGTGTTGGTAAGAGCCAAACCCAGTGGCTGCCTTTGCTGGCAGCCGGCGCTCCCGAGGACAGACGCTGTGCAGGTGGAAAGTGAGTCCAGTTCATGCTTTGGCATTAGCAGCTTGTTCTCCCTAGCAAATGCACTTCAGCCTGAATGCAGCAGGGTTTTTGCAGCACAGGAGTACCTTATACAACCCCTATTTACCTTATGAAATGGAACAGATAAGCTATTGAATAATAAGATTAATAAAATATTATTTCTATTCCTTTCAGTGCCATGAATTTACAATCAGAATATGTGTTTTGATGAGAAAGTGTCAGTGTGCTGGATTTAATTGGTGAGGAAAATAATGGTTTTCCCTTAACTGAGGTCTATACAACCATTCACAATGTAGTGATTAAGACTGGAGTCATTGCTGCCCTTACAGTAGCAACACAACAAACATCTAAGTATGTGCTTTTATGTGCCTGCAAGTTTTGTATCTTCAATTCTTCTCAAATATCAGCCACAGTCAGATAATTGTCTGCCAATATGCGGCAATATGTGATTTTCCTCCTGAATTTAATTGTAACCAGATTTGCTTCCCAGAACAGATGTTGGGGCTGTGAGCCCTGGTTTGTCCCTGGCTGCTGTGCAGTGCCAGGTATTGCTGCCCCACAGGGAAAAACTCCTGGGTTTGCTTGTCGGACCGATTAAAAGTTTTAACTTCGGTTAACCAAAGTTAAAACTTTTAATCGGTCTGACATTTGCTGAGCCTGGAAGGTGTCTGTGAGGGGTGGGAAGCAGTGTATTGATAACCACAGTTACAAATGTGCTGCTCTGCAAAGTTTGGAACTGCTTTAGACAAGCTTGATGCTGTGACAGGGAAAAGGCACAGCTCAGAAAGCCAAGGGGGTTCGTCCCTGTGCTGCTGCCAAGAGGGGAATGGTACTGAAAACACTGATTTGCTGGCTAATTATTGAAACAAACCCTTCTGCCCCTAGTGACCCACGGCACACACAGCTGGCAGGTGCAGCAGGGCCCCATGGCAAGGTGCAGCCCAGCCCGGCTCAGCTCTGGATGAAATAAGGACCTTGCTGGGGGAGCAGTTCTTTGTGCAGTCCACTCAGAGGTAAGCCAGCACTCACTGCCCACAGCAGCCTGAAGCCACCCATGGCCAGGCTCACACAGCAGCCACACCAGAGGAAGGGCTTAAATGACACTTGACCAACACAGAAGTGGGATTAGTACAGGTGTTGTAATTTTGGCATTAAAACGCCTGTGATAACCTTTGTGGCCGGGGTTCCCATCAGACATCCACAGACCACCAGCACTGGAACTGGCAGCTGCACATCCCCTGCGAGTTCAGGTGGCTGCACGAGGCATCCACTGTGAACATCTCCAGAAAGCACCATGAGAGGATCTAATAACTGTGTGACAAAGTTTAGACAGAGAATCATAGAATCCCAACCTGGTTTGGGTTGGAAGGGACCTCAAAGCTCCCCATGGGCAGGGACACCCCAGACTCCCCAAAATAGCCTGTAAAATACCGCTGTGTGCCAGCAAAAGAATTCACAACCCTCACAGCCCAAAGCACACCTATTCTTTAATATTAACTTCTCCTGCCTGTGTTGTCATCAAGTCTCATTCATTTTTTTAATGTGTCACTTTCTATTCTCCACTAACTCAATAATGGATAAAAAGATTCCATTTTGAATCTTTACAAAAGTTACCACGTATCCCAAATATGTTCTGTCTGTGTTTGGGCCACACTCCACAGAATGATTTGCCTCAAGGAGAGGAAATACAAGGCAATTCAAGAAAAAAGGCAAGCAGGCAAGGTCTTTCTGCTTTTGTGTTAATGGCCTTAAAGCAAAAATCTCAGCATGTGCAACACAAGAAACGCGGAGAAGGGAGGTAAATGTAGCTGCATTTTAGAACAGCAAATTTTGTATAGCACAAAACCAGAACCAGCTCTTTGCTGACATTGCAGCACCTCTTTCCTATAGAAGGAAATAATAAAAAAGGGGTTTATGCATAAACACAATGCGTTGAGGCTGCTATTGGCATGGCTAAATTGTGCCTGGATTTTGTTCTGCAAACCTTTTCCATTCACATTTCTGTTGGGAAAGCTAACTCTTGAGAGATGTAATGAAGCATCTGACTTTAATTTGGTTGTAGAACAAGGGGTTACTCTCTGGAGGGTGCACAGCCAAGCTCTGAGCTACACCCAGCTCTGTTTCCTTATACAGAGGATGACGAGTGCTCCAGCACGAGCAGCACGTGGGAAAGCAGCAACCCTCAGCCTTGCTTTAAGCAAATTAAAGTGGCTTTGGAACAGTAAGGATTTGCTCCGTGACAAACATTTGACTCTCGTCGTCATCATTTTGTCCCCAATGCCTCCAGCCCAACAGTTGCACAGACAAGTGCTCACGTGGCTTTTGGCCTTTCTCTTCCTTCCTCCCCTCCATGCAGGCTCTGCTTCTCCGCCCTCCCCAGTCACTACCTTCACTTGGCATCTCCCGCTGGTTTCCTAAATGTTTGCTCAGCCCTGCACAAACCCTGCTGTTTATGTAATTTCAGCTCCTGTCCGAGATAAGACACACAAGATCCTATGGGACATCTTAGGGTTGTTCTGCATTTTCCACAGGATTATGCTCTGGCAGAGCACCCTGGTTGAGTCCTTTAGAGCTGCTTGGGATTCTAATCTGAAAAATCTCCACAGAGAGGGGGAACTGCAACCATAATTGACCCACACCCAGAAAAAACATTAAGACATGCTGGGAAATCACAGTGGAACTGCAGAGCCCAATTCCTCTGGTACAAAACCCTGTTTGTCCAGTGGCTTTGGGGCTCCCTGCCTGCTGGCCGACCACGGCAGAGCTCGGGGCCAGCTGAGACATGTCAGGAAAACAAGGCAAAGAGACGGGGAGGAGCCTCACCCGGGCTTTTCTGTTTATACCCTGTCTCTGCTTATTAAGTCTTTACAGAGGAAACACAATGTCTGCCCTTCACTGCAATTCCAGAGTGTTTCTGAATGTCTCTCATTCCGAACATGTGGCTGAATTAGTCAGCACATGGTAGTTGCCCAACGAGGTATTACTGCTGCTGCTCTGCCAGCATGAAATGGGTCTTAGCAAGGGTTTAGACAGTTGGCTTGCACTTTTCCATGCCCAAACAGATGTGCATATCCTCTGGATCGAAGGAGGACCAGCACTGGCGCTGCATCTGCTCTGCAGGGACTTTTGGGGAGTTCTTGCTTGTGGCATTCTGAAAAAAACAGGTGTTTCCCTGTCCAGAATTCCCAGTACTTTGGCCACAACGGCTTTAGCTTTGCTGTATCTAAGATGCCAATGCAGAGGTAGCTTGGCACCCACAGTGCTCCCGTATCTGCCCTTGAATCTGGAAAAATCCCATCTGCCCTTGTGACACAGATACCTGAGCTCTTTGAGGGGGGAGCCTGGGCTTTATCTGCCCTAAATCAGTGATGTGGTGTGTCCTGAAAGGGCAGGTGGGAGAGCTGGCAGCTGCTGGAGGCTGCTGAGCCAGCCAGCAGTGAGGCCTGGCCACATGGCAGGTGAGTGGCTGCTGAGGGTGTGACAATGGCACGAAGTACTGGCTTGGTGGCCCCCACCATAGCCCCAAGGACACCTCTGCACACAAGTTTAGGGAATGGACAGCTGTTTTAGCCAAGGGGCTGCTTCTACTTTCACTCCTCTGCAGCCAAGAGACCAGCCCTGGCCAAAAAGGTTGCTGCAAAACTCACTAGAGATCTGACTCCTGGGAACATGCTGTCGCCATATGGTCTCCACATTAATAACACCAAACAAGTGCTTCATAAACAGTGCTCTAACAACAAATACCAGAGGAATTAATAATAATCTAGCTATTATTTTCTAATGTTCTCGCTTTATTAAGAACATTGATGCTGTCTGAATGAGCTCTTCCGGAAGAACAACATCTGGCACCCACATGAATACCTGATGAAATCCGTATGATTCCGGGTATCTGATAAATTTATGGCCAGAACGGCAGCGGTTTGTGCCCGCCCAGCTCGCAGTAACAGTGCCTTTCTCTCTCGTTCTAGGTCATAACGTAATGCCCATGCTGTTCTACACTCTGATTGTAGCTTTTTTGATCGGCACACAGGCAGCTCCCAAGTCAGAGGACAATGCTCCACTGGAGTATCCTGCAGAACACTCCCTGCTCAATACCCAGAGCGACCGACACCACATTGCCCAGGCAGCTCCGCAGACATCCCACGGCCACACCACGTGGAGCCTCGGTAGGAGAGAAGCTGTAAACATCACCGTGGACCCCAAAATTTTTAGGAAGCGGCGTTTCCGGTCTCCCCGCGTGCTGTTCAGCACGCAGCCCCCGCCGGTGGCCGGGCAGGGGCAGAATTTGGGATTTCTCAGTGGCACGGGGGCTCTCAACAGGACTGCCAGGAGCAGGAGGAGCACGCACCCCGTGCTGCACCGCGGGGAGTTCTCGGTGTGCGACAGCGTCAGCATGTGGGTCGGGGACAAAACCACGGCCACCGACATCAAGGGCAAGGAGGTGACAGTGCTGGACGAGGTCAACATCAACAACAACGTCTTTAAGCAGTACTTTTTCGAGACCAAGTGCAGGGACCCCAAGCCGGTGTCGGGCGGGTGCCGCGGCATCGATGCCAAGCACTGGAACTCGTACTGCACCACCACCCACACCTTCGTCAAGGCCCTGACCATGGAGGGCAAGCAGGCGGCCTGGAGGTTCATCCGCATCGACACCGCCTGCGTCTGCGTGCTCAGCAGGAAGGCAGCGAGGCCCTGAGCCCGCGCCCGCACCCTCCGACCCCCCTACCTCAGTCTGTAAATTATTTTAAGTTATAAAGGACTGCATGGTATATTTATAGTTTATACAGTACAGAAAGAACCTCATTATTTATTAAACTCTTTTGGAAACCTTTGGTGTTTTTTAAGTTATTTACTGGCAGAGCTCTTTAACTCACCTTTAATTCATCTCTACAACTCTGAAGTGTTCACAGGGCCGTTGAACAAGCTTTCAGCAAAAAGAAAACATTTTCCACACAGTTTTCACACATAGGCCTCTCTTCTACAAGAAAATTTCCCTCAGAAAACCTGCCAGTTTATTGTAGGTTTATTTTCAATTGAAATTTTTTTGTCCAGATACCAAGAGACCGAAACGGAATTTTGCTTCCAGTGTTACTAATTATCCATAAAGGTATTAATCATATATAATTAATCATCGTAGTCGGGGTAGAAACACTAGTTCTTCATTGTTGCCAGATCAATTTCCAAGTAAGACCTTTAGTGTATATTTTTAAATTGCCAAAGTATTTTAATTGCAAAAATAATCCATTCTGAATTATTTTGGAACATTTGTCTGCACAAGAAGAGAATCTCAAAGCGTGTATTTTTGCGTTAAAATGATATTTTACAGCTCATTACTTCAGAGCTATATTAGAGTGATGGGATTTCAAATGCCAATATACTTATATAAATTTTAAAAGTTCACATGCCTTATAATCCAAATTTGATAATTTTCTCAAGCCAGTATTCTGGTAATGGGGACCTGCCATAGGAGCAAGTCTTTTCATGCACGACAGAATAAAATCAAAAAATAAATATTAAACAAATCACTGAGGCTGTGTTTTAGCAAGGACCCAAAATAACCCTGTGCTCAAGATTTCTGTGTGTTGGGGACATTGACCTCCAGAAATACCCGGCGGAGCCCCAGGCCTGTGCTGGGCGTTTCACTGCACACTCCAAAAGCTGCAGATCCCCTCATTGTTTCCCTTGGAAGAGCAGCTGTTCTCCATTGCAGAAAACTGTTTCAAAACAAATACCATCAAGGTTTTTCAGCATGGTCCCTTCCAAATCCTAGAGGGCACAGCCACCCTCGCCTTCCCTCCTGCACGGTTCTTGCTTTAATGCAAAAAGCAGAGCTGACTTTTGCTTCCTCCACGTAAGCAGCCCAGCAGGGCAGCAAATCTCTGGAGAAAACGTGCTGGGGTAAAACAGTGCCAGAGGAATTAACCCAAGCCAGGCAAGAGGTGCCTCCTGGTGGGACAGTGCCAGTCTGCGTGACATGGAAGGCACAGACATCACTCTGACCATCACTGCTCTGCCAGTTTTCACCCCCCTCTGATAAGTTTCTATGGTGTGGGGCAGCAGCGTCCCAGTGCAAAAGTTTGGCTCTATCCAGAGCAACATATTTGCAATATCTTTATGAAAAATCACTTATCTGAAAGTTCGAGGAGGAGGCGGGCTCCTGACTGTCCTGATCCTCCAAATAACAACTTGCTCTGGAGCAGGGGGAGGCAAGGAAGGCTGAGGGTGCTTTGAGTGCAATCCCAGAGGGACCAGATGCCCTGACACAGCAGCAGAACACAGAAGCAGGGGCAGCCACCTCCCTGTCACCCTCACAGGAGGGATGGAGGGACATCAGTGACACACAGTGCTCTGAGGCAAAGGAAAACTTGGAACTGGAGCAGGCTTCCACCTGTGCTCCTCAGTGGCCTTAAAGCCATGGAGCACAGTACCAAATTGCAGTAGAACTGCTTTCCATACCTGACACAATGGGACTAAAGAAAAATGGAGCTGCTGCTCATTCAGGACTCCCAGATTTACGGAGACTAACATTACCACTGACATAAGAGAATTGCAATTGAAAGTGTCTTCTGGATGCCTTTGGTAATTCCAAACATGTGTAAGGCATTTCTTCAAAAGCCCTGAAAGGGATGCCTTTCTTCCTTGGGAAAGCTGGAGAGGGACTTGTGACAAGGACACTTCGTAATAGTGGGGGAATGGCTTTAAACTGAAGGAGGGTAAATTTAGATGGGATGTTGGGAAGGAATTCCTCCCTGTGAGGGTGGTGAGGCCCTGGCACAGGGTGCCCAGAGAAGCTGTGGCTGCCCCATCCCTGGCAGTGTCTAAGGCCAGACTGGATGGGGCTTGGAGCAACCTGGGACAGTGGAAGATATCCCTGCCCATGGCAGGGGTTGGAACAAAATGATCCTAAAGGTTCCTTCCAGCCCAAACCATTCTGGGATTCCATGATAATGAAAGCAATCTTGGGAGCTGCCATCCCTTCCACAGACCAATGGCAATTACAGATCACACCAGGAGGCCACACAGCAGGGCAGAGGGGGAAATCTGCTTGTTGATGTCACTTTAAGGAAAGAAGAAAACAATTGCAGGACTTAACTGCTCAGCAAGAACATCCTGGGTTCTGAGCGAGATCTCAGGTGATCAAACCTAGCCCACAACTGCAAGAGAAGGGGTGAGGGATGGAAGGGCCAGGTGACATCACAGCTCAACTCACAGTGCTGAAATGCTGCCAAAGGCACCAAAATCAGCCTCATTTGCTTTGTTTCTGCTGAATCCAAAGAGTGACAGGACCATCCATACTCGGATAAGTTCCATTCACTTGTAACAGCTGCATTAGAATCTGTATGATGAGTCAAGACTGTAGTTCAGCACGGAGGATGGACCTGATGCCCTGCTCAGCTTTTTGTGTAAGGTGACAATAACTGAAACACCTGGGAGGAAGGATCTCTACAGACCAACTTTGTTCAACATTAACTGCTCACTCACAGCTCTCTGCATTTTCCAAGTGTTCCTCTGGTGCCCTCAGCTTTTCCACTGCTTTAGAAACAAGTGCTACTCACTGTGTGCTGAATTCTCTTCCAACTGCTTAAGAAGTCTACCAGTTTTAATTATGTAGATAAGCATAATAACCAACTGCTTCCCTAAAGATGGAGCATCTTCCTCTCTTCTTAAAGCCCTATTCTAAATATAAGGATTGAAAACATTTATGGCTAAGAAAAATTAAAGTTACTTCATCTAAAATAAGATCAACTAAAGGGACTGCTATGAAGGAGTTTTTTGGGAAGAATTGCATAGTCACTATTACAAGAACCTGAAATTCTCTTTAGAATCTGAGGAAAGAAAAGCAAGATCCTTATATTTAAAAAGCAAATCAGATCAATTTGGTTTCACCTTTAGCCTAATGCCACATGCCTGATACCCACAATTTCACTCCTGCTCAGCGGGTCTGACTAAGGAGTGAAGGTTAAATTTTGCCTGGAGGAAAACAGATCAATCTCTATAGAGAGGGATCATAATCAGTTTCCATCACCCAGCATGGGACTCATCCTCTCACCACTGCTGTTATTAGTTTGGTGGGGCTTTTTTTGAGGGGGGGTGCAGGAGGGTGGCAACAACACGTCTGAAACCCCACAGGTTACTCAGTCATTCCTGCTGCTGACTGGATGCCAAGAGCCTGGAATGCCAGAAAGCCCATTCCAATGCCTACACCTGCAACCAGGCTGCACTTCATTGCGCCTGGGTGATTATTTTCACTTCAGCTCCAATACAGACAGGAAATGTTGACACTGACAGACAAGAGATGGTTTACATAACAGTCGTGCTTTCTCACAGTTTCCTTTCACCCCTTACATGACACTGCTGCTCCACTCTCTAATCGCTTGTTCAAACACTCGATTAAGGAGCAGCCACACCCTTGCCAGCTCTTCCTTAGTAAGCAACAACATTCAGGAGAGCAATTACAACCACTCCGGGAATTTACTTGCAGGGTTTGGAATCACTGTGTGTGTGTTTTCACTTTTCTCGGTCAATTTTCCTGAGGAATTCTCTGCTCTGGAGAAGTCGGTGTCTCTGTGCGTACAAATGTTCTGATACAGCATCTCCAGCCTGATATAAATCACTGGGCCTGACGTGCAATCCTGAATCCCTTGGTCAGTAAAACCATCAAGGATTTTACATTGACACTTCAGTATCACCCCTCAACCAAGCTGCTTTAGGAAGTGAAAATGAATTAACAAAATCTAAGGAACACTGAATGTAGCCCAAAGCAGAACAAAATATGGAATAACCACTATACAGCAGTTTAATAAATAGAGAAAACAGTCCAGCAGAATACCTGGCACAGGGCTGAAACTAAGAAAATACGAGACAGAATTATCCAGCTTCTAATCTGGTCAGGTGACAGCATCCATTGGTTTTAGACAGCAGAAGGGAATCCTGACAGGATCAATATCTTGTTAGAAAATTTGATGGTTTTGGTTTGGTTGGTGTTAAAGAGGATCTGAGGGTCTCCTCTTTCCTGTATGCCCAGTTTTACAGCAGAACCCAGGCACTGGCCTCAAATTACCAGATAATATATTTAGTCCTTATCTTCACAGTGATAACTGCTCCTGCAATGTGTCTTTACTTCAACAATGTACTTAGCACATCCTCAGTGCTCTTTGTGTTTTCCTTCTTGTCCTTCCAGATTTCAAACACCAAATACTTCCTGGTGGAATCAGAAATTCATAGCTTTTGGAGGGTTTCCCTAAACTCTCCGAGACACTAAGAGGAACAATGAAGCTGCCAAGTTTTGCTGTGCATCTTTGCTGTCTGAATGATGGGGACACTACAATCTGACAATTAAAGTGGCTAGGATGGAGTAGGAGGTTATTCTGTTGTGTTTCCGACAAGCTGTTCAGGAGGACAATTTTTTCTTGCTTTACACCAAAAGAGAAAAAAAACAACAATCCAAACCTACTCATGTCTAAGTCAGTGAAATGGATTTCTGCTTTAAATGCAAATGGCTTTTTCTTTTGAAGCATTGCTTGGGCACACATGGCTTTTAAATAGAATATTGCCAGCCAGTTCCAGCACAAACCCCACCAGACCTACTCTGCTCTGCTCCAGTGCCTGTGTGAAGGCTCCTTCTGCCTGGAAAAGGCAAGCCTGTACTGAGCGCACTGACTCATGGATTGCCTCTTTTTTTATCACCTCTATTTCCATAATCCAGCACACACAGTGGTCCCTGTCAGGCATTTAGCAAGATCTTGCCCTCTGGGTTGTGATCCGACTCGTGATGGGTGCAGGAGTGACTCACCCAGCTGGAAAGCTCTGCAATAACCTCAGCCCAGGTGATACCTTCAGCCTCAGATGAACACGGTGCAGATGCTCGTGGCACCTCTGTGGAAAACACATCTGCTGTTGTTACTGATCAGATGTGTCCTCTGGGGATTTTGTTCCGTTTCCCTTTTTCCTCTTGAATCATTTGATTTGGTTACATTCCAGTTCTACTGCACACAGTCCAAGTCTGAGAACAAGTTAAGCTGTGGCAGGAAGGAAGGAGTGTGCACAACCCCAATTCCCTGGTGACAGGTCTATTAAGCAATAAATAACAAGCCTTTTATTACAGGTTCTAATTAGAACAGGACTTGTCAGATTTAGGAGCTAAACTGAGTACTCATTCCAAAATTCATTTTGATCTGTTGCAGTAACATTCAAGCTCTATTCATTTTCTTTTTAGATTGATGATGCACTGGAAGAAAAGGGAAGGGAAAAGTGTTCATGTCACCAGCTGCGAAGGATTGCTTTGGTTCTAGGCTCCTTACAGAGACTGGAACCCAAATGTCTAAAAACATGTGCATTCCAAACCTTTAGACACCATGAGCTGACATTTTAAGTGGGGTGGAACATGCTGGACATGGGAAGGAGCTGCTCAAAAGGGAAATAACAAGAGTGTGTTCAGTTTGCTAGACAATGTCCACTGTATCAAACCTATAAAAGTAAAACCAAGTTTTTATTTTGTTTTCTCACATGAAGTCCAGACTATTTTTCAGAAAGTCATGGAAAACATTTCCCTATTAAGGTAGTAAAAAACCAAGCAGACAGATTTTGCACAAAACTTTAAAAAGCTTTTACATCACTGACAACAATTATAAGAAATTTTTAGCCACAAATATTGTTTAGCGAAGAGTAAAACTGGAGGCTTTGTTAAAAATATTCTGAATCACAACAGCTGTAATGAGCTAAAATGAAGATGTGAAGGTGACCAGAATGGAAAATTGTGTGAAAAGTCCCTTGTCCTCCATTAACTTCCTAAGACTATAAATCAGAATAGACAGGGAGAGCAAAAAAGAGATTTTGGAACCATATCCATAAATTTAGATGATTAGTAGCACAGGAAGAGCAGTATCTAATGGGAAAGTGCTGTTCTAAACTGGGACTGTTTACTGGGGAATGATGGAAGCCCAGTTCTCTTGTTCTAGGAAGTCAAGAGTTCTTGAAGTTCCCTTTCAAAGTGCACTCCCAAAGCAGATCCCTGAAGCCAAAGACAACAAACTTGGCCAGAGTTATTGTTAGGCTGAAGCAAACAACTCCTCAGCTGTGTGACTGCAGCAAGTTGTGAGCCCAGACAAATCAGAGCAATCAGGCACCAACACCATCTCCAACAGGCAGCTCCTGCAGCGTTATTTGCCAGCTACAGGGTCCGAATTGCTTCGCACAGCTCTGTCACTGAACTGCAGAAAACCTTTTTGCCACAAGGCCATGAGCTGATGCAGAAAAGCCGTGTCTAACTCATAGCATCTTCTTGCTCCACCCTGGCCACATCAGCACAAGTGACCTACACAGAATGCAGCTTGTTATGCATTGAAAGGACTGATACAATTAGTGACTAATTGTTGACGTAGGAAAGAGAAAAAAACCCCAAACATTTGGTTTGCTTGCTCTTGACAACCTGCTGTTGGAGTTCTTATGCTTCCTCCTTGCTGCTGCAGTAACAGAGAGCTCAGAGCCAGAAGAACTGTGGCAATAAAGTTTCTGGGAGAAGTTAAATGCTTCCTGCTGCGTCCTGAGTGGAACCAGCTACTCTGATTGTAATTTCCACAGCCAGCACAGGGACGAGAGTGGAACTGTGAAAATTAAGGCCACACATTCCAGAAGCAGCAGATCCTGTATAAGCTCAGCACTGCTGACAAATGCTCCATTTTCATACAATCATGGAATCATGCAATGATTTGGGTTGGAAAGGACATTAAAACCCATCCCATTCCACCCCTGCCATGGGCAGGGACACCTTCCACTATCCCAGGTTGCTCCAAGCCCCGTCCAACCTGGCCTTGGACACTCCCAGGGATCTGGGGGCAGCCCCAGCTTCTCTAGGAAATCCGTTCCAGCCCCTCACCACCCTCACAGGGAAGAATTTCTCCATAACATCGATCTAAACCTACTCTCCCTCAATTTTAAACCATCCAATTAATTTACAAGACAAGATTTTTCTTTCTGAAATTGGAAGATGGGGTCCCCAGCAGCTCAAGTATAACCAACCCAAAAACTTTCTTCAAATTTGCACTTGAAATTGAATCGCTTCTATTTCACCAATGTGTTAAAGACATTACAGATCCTAATTTCCTGATTTTTTTAAAAAAACCCAGACATTTATTTGGAGAATTTAAGATACAGATTATCTTATCTACAATGGATTTGGGACAAATTGAAAAAAATATTATTTATCTCATCTTCCCTAAACTCAGATCACCTTCAGCTTTATCAAACTGCTTAGACATTGTCTGATGTGAATGAACAAATGATTCATTTGGTGATTAATAACTCCCAATACAGCTGTCATCTGCAGCAAGGCTTAAGCACCGACTTCAGAACATCAAAGCCATGCAAGGGCAAACAGGGAGAATCAAATTAATAAATGAGATTTTTGCAAACTGGATCTGCTCTGGCTCCTTCAGCATTGGGCTGAATAATGATGTTGATTGTAATAGTTTATTCTTAATGTTCATAACAACCTATCATTCTTCAGACAGAGTATACAGCACTTATCTTCCCATCCATCAACCAGCCCTGGGTTTGTGTTAACCAGTTGTAACAGGATCTTGTGTTTGAGCATCAAAGGTGATTCAACAAACATTTCACACTGTCACTTTCTCAGCATCGCCCAGTTTCTGTTTTGGTTTAGCCAATTTTCTCCATCTCATTCTTATTTCTCTTTTATTTTCACGAGCTATTTTTCTTTTGTGCTCAGGATCTTGCTTATTAATATTATTTTTTAAATGCTCCTCAACAGCAGCGGCTCTCATTCTATTTTTTCCTATTTTTCGCAATATTTTTCAGTTACCTGCTTTGCACCTTGTGCCATAAACCTTCATTTCTTTCTCAAATTGTCACCCAGGAGATGCTGTGACTCCCCCCAAGCAGGTGACCATGCACGGGGTGGGTGCTCCATCAATCTGAGCCTTCAAACCAGATTTTATTCCTTCCCAAAAGATCTTCCCTGTCAATACCCTAAAGTGAAATGGCAGCTGGAGGCAGGAGCACCCCAGCCAGTTTTGGTGCTTATGATGAAGTGGTGGCTGGGGGAACAAACACATTTTACCCTGCAGAGCTCCTGCAGAACAGGCTGCAACAGCACCAGTGCTCCTGCCAGGATGTTTCCCTCTTCCCTGAAACAGCCTCTGTCACCCAGCTGCCTCAGATCTTTCCCTCAGGTACATATTAAATGCTCTGTTTTTAAACTCAAGCATCAATTAGAGCTGGGGGTAAACCCACCCCTCCATAGGATTCAGAGCAACCCACAGAAACAATCCATTTCTTGGCCATTTGCCCTGGATGTGTGAGAGCTCTGCAATCCCCTCTGCTGGAAAACTGCTAAAGAGACCTCTCTGCAAGGCTGGGCCTTTCCAGACACCTTGGAAATGTGAAGAAGTTCCTATAGAGGAACTGAACAATGCTTTATTTATTCAATTATTTATTTGAGGCAGGATTGAAAATGAGAAAAACCACATGCACTTACAGCATTTGTTTTATGTTTCACATTTTCCTGGTAGTCTCTGTGTAGGTACCACATCTCAAGCATCATTGTAAAGCCCTAAAATACTCTTTCAAAGAAAAAGTACATTTTTGAAAAGGCTTTTTTGTTGGTTTATTGAGGGGTTTTGTTTGTTTGTTTGTTTGTTTGATTAAATAAAGCAGCCACAAGGATAAAATATGTTTCTGGGCTGACTCCAGTTGCTTTCCTGGCTTTTTTCCAATGATGTTCAAATCAAGGGTTGTTCAAACTAGGAAACAGTAGTTTTGCCATTTACTCATACAAAAAATTGGGAGCTCTGGTATTTTTTTAGTACACATTGCTAACAGGGTTCAAGAGTACCCTCTCCTCTGTCATGTGGCTCTGGCCATGCATAAACATTGCTTTGACCAATAGGGGCAAAATTAGATACTTCCCAGAATGATTTGTTGCATTCTCACGACAGTTGCGATCCCAGACTGGATTAGATCCAGTGGGAAAATGTTTAGACAAAGTCCTGCACCAAAGAACACTTCTGAGAGATGTGCCTGTGGCCTGCCCAGGACAGAAGGCAAGGTTACAGCCAGGCCTGGAGAAATGTCCTGCTACAGGGAGGTGTCTTGGAGTGCTTTGCTTGTTTATAGGGAGAAAAAAAAATTGGACCATCCAGCAAATGTGCAGCCACGTTCATGTTCTTCCCTGTGAGGGTGGGGAGGCCCTGGCACAGGCTGCCCAGAGAAGCTCTGGCTGGTCCATCCCTGGAAGGGTCCAAGGCCAGGCTGGAGCAACCTGGTCTAATGGAAGGTGTCCAGGTTAGAACTGGATGAGTTTTAAGGTCCCTCCCAACCCAAACCACCTTGGAATTCTATGATCTCTAACACCAACCATTTGGTTCAGCTCGAATTACTCAAACATCATGAAATGGAAACCAGAAAGAAGAAGAAGAGACGTGAGGAGATCAGAAAGGGAAGGTATCACTCAAGTCTCTCTTCAAACACTTTCTCCTGACTCATTAGATTTTAGGATTCAAGAGTCTTTAGGAAATATTTAGCTAAAGACTACTCCTCATTCAGTGAACCAGTGGGAGAGATGAGCACTTCAGGACTGAGAGTCGGAAAGCGCAAATGCAGCATGAAACTGGAAGCAGGAAAATGCTCTTAGCACCTCCACTGTGCTGCACCAGCCAGAGCTTAACCAGCCTCTGAGGCCTTAAAAACCTAAGTTCCTAGTAATTTCTCCTCATCAAGTACTTTGAAGCAACATTTCCTAACAGTTGCTTGGGTGTTTTTTTCTCCTTCCTGCTGATCTCTCCTTTCTTCTTCTATGAGAGTTGTTTGGACTTGTTCAGCTTGCAGATTCCACTCAAGGCAGTGGAGTTGTAATGCTTCTCATTCAAAACATTTCTACTCTCAAAGGCATTTTTGCCTTTGCCTTCACTTTGAATGAAGACTGTTCAACTTGCACAGCCTTGCCTTTTTAGCACCTTCAAGTGAGTTTTATCAATTTTTGTTCCTCACTGCTCCAGCAGATTGCTCTGAGTACTTTATGCACACATCCACACGACACCAAAATAGTGAATTATGCCTGTAAATCTGACACACGTATTGTTAGAAGTTCATTAAACCTTTATTCCTGCAGTCATATTGTGACAGCATGCTTAGAAATACATTTCCTAACTCAGGTGACACCGTTATTCAGCTTTTCCTATCCTCTTTGACTGCTGGGATATTACCTAAAGCTGTTTAGAAGATAGAAGATGTGAGAAATTGAAATCATCTGGAGACAGCTTCTTGTCTGCCACTGCTGACAGGTAACATCACAAGAACTAATTCATTGGTATTGTTAAATTCCTGTTACTTTCATTCACATCTTTGCTGGGAAGGCACAGAAGATCCTTTGTCAAGTGAGTCTAATCAACAGCAGAAGATAAACAGAATATGCAGGAATTACTTGGTAGTGCTTCAACTGTACATCCCCCATTTTATGTTTATTCTTAGTGTTTAAATTGCCTTCCTTTCTAAACCAGAGGTGAAAGTGAAATTTCTTTTTTTTTTATTTTCCCAGTGTGATGGAAGCAGCAGAACATGGTGGTGCTCTTCTGTGACAACTCTGACACTGCAGACAGCAGCTCAGGCTCCAGCTGAGGGATGTTTTGGAGCAGTAACAGAGGAAAGCTGAGCCCTCTGCTCTCAACCTGGGAACCTGGGAATTGCGGTGCCCTTGGGACAGTCTGGTCCCTGAAAGAGGGAGGAAACTTCAAGGCTCTTGGTTCATTTTATCAGGGTGGGAAAAGAAAATAGGAAAAAAACAGAGATAAGAAATAGAGGACCTCTGAGCCAACAGCAGCAAACCCAAAAACCTTCTTAACCTTGTCAAAACCAGCTGCTTTTAGCACCTAAACAGGATTTTGGTACTACTGTAAAAGCACCTGTGCCTCTATTTAGCCTCTTCCCTTATAAATCTAAGACACTAAGGGAGCTGGGAATGAGCAAGGAATCAAATAAACATTTCAGCCTCCTGTATTGGACCTCACCAGTGTTACCAGGAGTCTGGGAAACCATATCTGGGAAAGACAAATGCACTTCAGTGATGGAAAGAGTTCAGTCTCATCTGAAGTTTGAAGAACACAGCAATGTACTTTCAAACAAAGCTGCTGTAGCAGGAGGCAAAGTGCTACAGAAAGTAATTAACTTAGAGCCATTGACAGACCACCCCTCTCCATCCTCTCTGCCATGGCTGGAATATACAGAATTTATCATTGTAATCATCCCTCATCATGGGCTGCATATATCCTGTACCATTATCAGCATATTCCATAGGCCTTGCATCCCTCTTTCCCTTCCCCAAACTTTTAACCATCTTTTAATTTATAAGTAACATTTAAGTTCATATTTCAAGAGCACACAGGCTCTTGGCCTCTATAAAATCTCCAAGAAATCACCTTTACTTCCCACAATGTAGATCCAGAGCATCCAAAGTCTGTTTGCTTGTTATATTAATAGAATTCAGAAAATTGCTCTACAACATTCCTAAAAAAGAGAATCAGCCAAAGTTAGACTTGGCATCTGCACAAGTCTCAGTTATTTTTTGGAATACTTTGACAACACTCTTATGTTATTGTCTCCGGGTTCATTTTTCTGTTCATGTATTCCCCAAAGAAGGAAAGAATGGTATTCCTGTTCTCTGAATAAGGACACATCTTGCTTGTCAGAGAGATTTAATTATTTATTTTCCCTTCTCCTTCTTAAATTGTTGGATCTTCAGGAGGTTTCAGGTCCTTCTAAACCTTGCTTTTCAGAGAAAGCCATCATACTGCCTCAAATAAAGAAATGAGAACAGAGTTACCTGCAGAGCAGACAACTTCAATTATTGTCCTTTCAGGTGGATACTGCAGGGAGAGCCTTTGGAGAGCACAGAAAACCCATTAGATTCCTAAATCTGATTTAGTAACACAAAAAACCTGAGCTCTTCAGTGCTGGCATGAGCACTGTGGCAAAGCCCCAGCTCCACAGGCTCCACTTGGCTTCACCTGGGTGCACCAAGGGACAAAATAAAGGTGTAGGATGAAGAAGGTGACTCCTCCAAAGCTGCTTCTGAAGGAACCCTGCAGTCAATTGAGAGCATTTTCATTTTCTTTCTTCCATTTGATCTTCTCAGCAACATATTTTTCATATTATTCCTCACATTTTACTTCCATCTGGTTTCAGATTTTGATTAGAAACTTGGAAGCTCAGCTTTAACAGCTCAGTGCAGAGACCTGAGCTGCTTCCAGCCATATTCCTCCTTGGAGGATCTTAATTCACCGTATGGTTCTTTTTACTGGGGCTGCATCAGTAAATAGTTTTCAACTCTTGGAAATAGCAAAAACTCTTGCAAACAGAGGAGGGGTTTGTTATCCTGGAAGAAGCAAAACCTGCAAGACAGATGATACTGATTGAAAAATATTTGCTACGCAAAGTGGCATTGATAGGGACACTGCAAAGTGCCAGGTTTATCGGACAGGACTCAATACACATTTAAATGTTGGTCAACATCTTACCAGTAATACAGGGCCAAGAGTACCCTGATATCTGAACTCAGCCCAGAATTCACTGCAGCCACCAAAAACTGACACCGAAGTTACTGCTCAGAAAAAAAAAAAAATTTAAAATGTTCAATAATAAGCATTGTTTTGATGGGGTCGTAGAATTGTAGAACCACAGAATGGTTTGGGTTGGAATGGACCTTAAAGCTCATCCTGTTCCACCCCTGCCATGGGCGGGGACACCTCCCACTGTCCCAGGCTGCTCCAAGCCCTGTCCAGCCTGGCCTGGGACATTCCAAAGGCTGAGGCAGCCACAGCTGCTCTGAGCACCCTGTGCCAGGGCCTGCCCACCCTCACAGATAAGAATTTCTTCCTAACATCTGATCTAAACCCACCCCATCCATGTCCTTCCCTGTGCAGGATATGGAGAAGCTGGCAGTCATCAGGTCAGGACAGGGTGGTGGATGGTCCCATTTTTACACTAAAATAACAATTTTTCCCTTAAAAGCATTAAAACATCCTGGGCCAGAAGACATCTGTATCTCCCCAAGTGTTTGCAATAGGGCACGACTGTGACAGCAGCAGGCACAGAAACACCCAAGAGATGTGGGTGGAAAGACAAACAGGTGATCTGGGAATGGTGACCCTCCCACACCACCTCAATTCCAGCAGAAGTGCTTAATACTCAAGGACCTGTGAAAGTCACAAAAGTAAGCCAGATGTAGGCCAGCATCAGAGGCACCAGAAATCCTGTGATTTCCAACAGCTTTTGAACAGCACCAGTAATTTTCCAAGGCATCCTGAATCACCACCTTCCACAAGCATCCACGAGAAGTTACCTACCTGGCCTGCAAGTGCAGGGGAGAGCTGGGAAAAAGACATTCTACTACTGACTAAGAATCAAAGAAATGGGTTTAGACTTCCCACATTTCTGAGCAATCAAAGAGGACAGCCAAAGAAAGACAGAAAGCAGTATTCTAATCACAAAGCTATGAAGGAGCAATTTTCCAGATTCATCCAGCTTTTGTCATTTGGATTTTTCCCCCTACATTCTAAGCTTTTTTCCTACATTCTGATACCGCCTCATCTGGGCTGTGCTTTTATATTATTCTTTGCAGTATTTGCAGAGTTCACAGTAAAGACTTGAGACATATGTAGGACATATGCAGGAGATATCCTGGAATTATCTCATGTTTACAGCTCCAAGAGGGATCAGAGAGCTGAAAGTTGGTCTGGGTTGTCCCCTAGTGGTCCCCACCTTTCCTGGGGAGCAGAATCCCACAGGGGCTGTGAGTGCTGGTTGTCGTGGTCACCCACAAACTGGGACCTGTCCACATTAACCAGGGGTTGCCTCCTTCCCTGCAGCATTTTCTGCTCAGCTCACAGCATCTCCCAAATTCCTCACTGCAGACCTTACCTGGCCATTTGCTCCCAATGCTGCCCCTGTGATGATGATTATTCCTACACAAATCCATGATCTTCTATGCTATTATTAAGTTATACCTACTGTTTTAGAGGTTTTCCCCAATCTGTCATTTATAATTCTATGTCTGTCCTCCCCCATTCTGGCAGCTTTCTACAGCTTTGTTTTCATTCATAAATTCCTGACAGAGTTCCCATTACATTATCCAGGTTATGTGTGAAAGAAAATATTGGCCAACACATCGTCACCCAACTTCACCTGGTAGGCACTAAAGGGCACAAGGAACTGGTGCAAGTTATATTACCAAAAACATCCAAGGAAAAAGACTGACTTCCCAGAAACTTCTCACAGATCTTTACTCACATTTATCTTGTTTTCTTCAGCCACACAACTTAGAGAAACAACTCCCTATCTAAAATCTGAAATGCTGCTTTTTCAGTAACAGGTCAAAATTCTGAGTCTAGATCTGTTGCCAACTCTGCCCATGCACTATTTTTTAAATTTACCTCTTGTCCAAATCAAGTCATATGGCATCCCACAGGCTTTCTTCCTGCATGTTTTTCCATGTTCAGAGTACTGTTTTGTAATTTAACTGGAAAGTTGACAGTTCCAGACATCCTAAATCTCTACATAGTAATCTCCTCCATGTTTGACCTCAGCAACTGGAGGGGCTCCTATGCTTTTACCAAGTGCTTTAAACCCAGGGGAGAAGTTTTTGCTCTCATTCCTTCCTTTCTGCCTAAATCATCCTCCAGCCCCATGTGCATCCCAGCAGTTTGGGTCAGACTCACACTTATTGTCCATTGTTCTGTTATTCTTCCTCACTCCTCTTTTCCTCTCCATATTCTGAGTCATCTCTGATGCAATTTCAGCTGTTTTGCTAAGAAAGGTCCTGTCAGGCCACACATGCAGCAGCACAGGAAGCTCAGAAGAAACTGTGGTATTAAGTAGCTTAAGTGCAATTAACTGAAGGATTGTCATGGAAACAATCTAATTTAAGCTAAAGAACAAAATCATTAGCCTCAGAGTTTCACTAAACTTTCATTCCTGTTCTCTATTCCACCCAAAAACACTAAGGAAGGAGGGAGTTCGCCAAACACTTCAGGTTATGGTATTTGCTTAAAAAAACCAACATGAAATTAATTTAAAAACCCAACAACAACAAAATATATTTGCAAAACCTCCACTCAGCAGAAGGAAGGGAATTTCTTCTTATTCCAGGCACAGAAATCTCCTCCTAGGGAGGTAAAATCTATTCCGTTTTAAAGGATATGCTCCTTTTAGACAGAAAAGTTCCCCTGTGCACAGCACTGGAACCATTCAGGAGGTTACTACAGAATAACTCATTTTATTACCCATGTGCTCTAAATTCTGATTATAACTAAACTGCAAAAAATCCCCTTCAAGATACTTCAAAGAGGATCTTTAAAAAAGTGATAAAATTTGGAGGATTTGGGTGCTCAGTGTTTCTAGTGGTGTGTTCTTATGCCATAAATATCCATAGGATATACATGGAAAGCATGGAAAGATTAGATCAATATGTCAGTAGTAAAAAACAGATCTGTGTCTCCATCCACTCTATCCCACTCAGTTTTTGCATTAATCTCATTAACAGGTTCCAAGCATAACCCAATAGTGCTCCAAAAAAGCAAAACCAGCATCTGCCACAAGACATCCTTCCCCTCTCCTCATCCATGGGAACACGGATGGAGGTGCTCCTGCCTCACTCCATGCCTCTTTGCTCCTGGAGCCAGATCAAAAGAGCACACCTGGCATTTGAATGGAATGCAGAGAGGTCTGAGGTGGCTCCTGGATCCTGTGAGAGCTTGTCCAGCAGCCCTCAGCCAGCTCTCAAAAGGCTTTTCCCTGTGCACACAGCTTGGCCCCACTGGAAGGACGTGCTGCACGTGTCAGCCTGTCAACAAACGTGTCCTACCTCACTGCTGGGAGCAGGAAAACTCCCACTGTGCTGGGATATTCATGAGGAAACACGTACTGAAAGCCAGAAGTAGCAGGACAGCAATTCAGCTTTTTTTAAGGGTTGCTGCAGGTGGGGTCTCACAAGGGCACAGGAAGGGGAAAGATGAGAGGCTGAGGAACAGCAAACACAGAAAGGTCACAAAACTGACCAGCAATTCCCTGCGACTGGGGGAGTGTGATCCACAAAAAATGGGTGTTCCACAGTACATACAAAGAGTCCATGTCCTTCATAAGAAACCTGACTTACCAGAAAGTCTGTAAATTACCCAGAAATTTAATTGCAGCTCGTAGCTTTGTTGAATGAAGCTGCTATGAGCTGGAGTGTGTTTGTGGCTGTCAGGGCAAAAGAAGAATTGTTTGAAACTCAGCCACTCAAGTGCCTCCTGCTTCAGAGACAGCCAATTCTCAAGCAGAGTTTGTTTTACAAGCACATTATGGTCATCTGCAGGAAGTGAATTGTCAATGGTGCTGTGCAGCAGCACCTGAGCCCAGCGGGCTCTGCACAGACAGAGAAGGTGCCCAGGAGCTTCTCTGCTAGGGTTGGGGTCCAGGACCTCAAAACGTGGGGCCCAGCACCAAAGGTAGAGAGGCCTTGATCCCTGAGAGATCAGAAAATCATGGAATCAGTTCAGTTGGAAAAGCATTTTAAGATTATCAAGTCCAGCCGTTCCCCCAGCACTGCTGTGCTCACCACTAACCCATGTCCCCAAGTGCCACATCCACATGACTTTTGAACACTTCCAGGGATGGTGATTCCACCACCGCCCTGGGCAGCTGTGCCAGTGTCTGATCACTCTTTCAGTGAAAAAATTTTCCCTGATATCCAATCTAAACCTCCCCTGGCACAGCTGGAGGCCACTTGCCTTTGTCCTGTCCCTGTTCCCCGGGAGCAGAGCCCGACCCCCCCGGCTGCCCCCTCCTGTCAGGGAGTTGTGCAGAGCCAGGAGGTCCCCCCTGAGCCTCCTTTGCTCCAGCTAAACACACTCAAACTTCTGTGGGTGTTTTCCACATTGGGAACCAGACCAACATATTAATTTTTTTTAACCAAACCTCTGAAAGTGGGTTGTAAGCACTGGGGTCTGCACTACCTTCCTAGTCTTCAGTATTTAGTATGGATACTTTACAGAAAGGCTGTCAGGTGCTGTTGGCTCCATTCCCACAAAATCAATCATTTTAGGGCATCACACTCCAAATGGGGAGAGGACAGGAGCAAGATCATTACAGTTGGAGCAAAGAGCAGCTCAGCTCTCCAGACATTGCTCTGTTTGAGACTAGATTTTCTTCAAAGTATCCCACATTTCTGTGCTTGATCCATACACAGAGACAAAACACTATTGCAGTCAATCAGCAATTTTTACATTATTTCCTCCTAATTGCATACAGTACCTACGAGCAGAATTTAGACCTGGAAATTCACACCTATTCCTTCCCAATAGGCTGTTGGGGGAAATCACTGATTGTTCTACCAACCTAATAGTGATAAATCCTGGTAATTCCCATGTTCAATTCAGTCCACGGCTGCTCCTGGATAAGCATCCTACTACTCTGACCTTTATCTACTCGGGAAGAAGCAGCTCAAGTGCCCTCTAGTGTGGTTCCAGAACACCCAGTCCCATGTTTTTCCCAAGCTTTTGATTCTAAATGAGAGATTTGGTTTGAGGCATTTCTAAAGGTCCATAGATTTTCGTGACTTAAGCCACTGTGAAAAACAGGTTGACTGCAAAATTGATGGCAGTTGTGATTTTTTAACAAAATCGCTGAATGATAGTTATGGCTACTTTCACTTTATCCCCAAAATAGCAAAATTTACTCAACATCTCTGATATTTTCATGACCATTATATCTGCTTGCGGAGTGTTGCTGTTGTTGGATTTTTTTTCTTGATATAAAAAGATTTAGAGCATCACCATTCTGCAAAAAAAATACGGTACTTCTATTTACTTCTCCAGTTTCTCATAAGCCCAAACTTTTAATACATATTAATCCAAGTCGTTTTTATTTTTCTTCCTCCTACATTTTTAGTGGCTCCAACAAACATTTCCTGAACTTCTCAAGCGATTCTTACTGCTCCATTTGAATTACTTTCTTAGCTGATTCAACCCGAAGAAATTTGGCCCTTTTAAAGCTATTCACAGGCCGAATAATGAACGTGCTGAGATCATCTCGGAGCACATGTTTCTGGAAGCTTTCCTGGCTGGGCTGCACAGGCTTTGAAATAAGCTTCCTGTTTTAGCTAATTCTGATTTAGCTCCAGTCGTGTGCACACCATGTGAGCGAACAGACTCAGGCACCAAATGGGTTTGTTTTTTTCCAGACTGAAGGTGGAAATGGGAAGAGCACAGGCTGGGGACTGATGTTGTTTCAGACATCTTGCAGAGTAGTGAAATTCTCAGAGCTGACTTGAAAGAAATGCCAGAGAAATAAATGTATGTTCTCGTAGTACCAATGGCCTGTCCACTTTATGGGCAGCTGCCAGTAAATGCTAAAGGAAACAGCTTGGGAATGTAAGGGTAGGAATAGGAGGAGCACATTCCTAGTATTGGCCTGCTGGAATCCAGTGATGTTTGTTTTAAGAAGATCAGAAAAAGAAAATTTGGAGGAGAATAATGGAAATAAGGACAGGCTGAGCTGTGGGATGATTTCAAAGGAAGAGTCCTGTCCCTTGGCTCATGGTTACACAGCTTGGAGCACTGGAAATGGGTCTCTCCAATTCTCCTCTGCACTTCACAGCCAGGCACGAAAACTCCAATACCTTTCCTCCAATTTTTCCTAAACACTTAATCCTACTCCACTCTTAACAACCTTTTCTATTACTTCTTAGACCTGGGAAAATGTAGAAGTCTATTTAAAACACTGGCAAGTTTCCAAGCAGCAGCAGCAGCTGTGCGCAGATCGGCTCTCCCTGATGGAAATTTTCTCTTCTTGTACCCAAACAATATCACACCATGATCACATCAATATATTTCCTTCAAAAGTTCCAGCCAGAAGCAGAAAAGTAGCACTCATGTGAATGGGACAGAAAATGAGATTCTATCATGATTGAAATAGGAATCCTTGTGAAATAGGAATTATGTCCTCATACAGCCCTGATTTTCCTTTCCACACTTGGAAATATTTTTCCACCCTGCAAATATTTTAACAGTCCTGATGAGTGTTTCTTACCAGGGTTAGTAGGAATTGGGGAAGGGGAGGAGGGTTATAAAACTCAGTGAAGTTTTCTGTAGTTAACAGGCAATAAATAGTGATTTTAGACACGGGTTGATTTGATTTAGCATGAAAGTAGACATTTTAGTCCTAGCAGCAGGTTCTTGAGATAAACATCAGTCACTATTAGCATCTGATTTCAGTCTTAAAATCAAAAGTACTTGACTTTCTACCAGATCCACAAACAGTTAAACACCTTTATGAGTTGCCAAATATGTCCAAATTAGTCTGAGTACATTTGCTCTGGAAGGACATTTTGTACCTCTCTAACATGCAGTTACAGATGCAAAGGCTTTGTATAAATAGCACGAGGATAGCTTTGGATACATCATTTTTAAAAGTTCCTTCTCTCCTCAGTTCCTCTGCTTTCTAGCAAATTTCCATGGAAGATGGAAAACTCAGCAGTGTTTCTGTTTATTTGAGAAGCAACCATTCTCACAACAAAGCTCATTTTGGACCTTCCCCTTCTGTTTTGTCCTTGCAAAGGAGTAAGTCTGGTAAAACCCAGAAAAGCTCTTTGGACTCCTCAGTCATTGGCTGAGATTCTGTCCTGAGCAGCAGCTCATCCTGCAGGGATCATTTTACATTTAATCAGTGCTGAGGGTCTGGATCCCAAAGTTCCCTCAACATTGATGGTGCCCGTGATGGAGCTGAGTTGAAACAATTGAATTCAAGGTGCAGCCCAGCAAAGAAATTTACTCCTGGAGTGAGGAGGAGGAGGAGGAGAAAGGCACCGCTGCTGCCAGTCTAACTCAAGTGGAGCCATTGCCATTCTGCAGCCTGCAGGACAGATTAAATAGCAGAGAAATCTTCCCAGAAAATTAACAAAATCATTTATCATAAACATGTTGGACTGATGGTTTCTTTGAACAGAAACCAAAACTTCCCTCAGATAACTGAATGCTGTGTCTAAATATTCTTCTGATACAACACAGACAGAGTTTTTCCATGCCAAGAGAAAATCACATTTCATAGTAAGGGTAGAGCAGCAGCATGGTGGTGCCCCAGATATAACAATAACCAAATGCTAATAATGATGAAGCTTTTTAACTCCATAGTGTTATATGTCTGTTTGTTTGAATAGCTGCCTTTCTTGACGGAAAGCCATCAATATTCAGAGAAATAGGAAAATAAATGGGCTTACTAGGCTTCTTCAGTTCTCTTGTTTTCTTCTGTTTAACCAACAAACAAATTTATATCCTTAAAGGCCATAAACATGTTCAGATTTCCCTCTGCCTTGGGTTTCAGGGAGTATTTCTCCGTGATATTGAGCACCTGCTACAGTTCATATATCATCTGCTGACGCTGTCCTTATACTGAAACTTGAAGAAATGCCTAAACCTCCATCAATTCCCAGCTTAAAGCAGTTTGTGGAAGCAGACACTTCTCTTGAAGGATTTCTGCTGTCTGCTGGGTACTCCTTCCACCAGCACAACGAGATGAAAACCCTGCAGTGCCACTCAGCCCCGGCCGTCAGTGAAATCTTCGTCTCCTGCCAGCTGGAGGCAGCTCTGAACTGCAGCCAGGCTCTGCTGGAGGGAGCACACCCAGCAACGCATCCCTCCCTCCCCAGGACCTGACCCGGCTCCCAGACCTCACTGGTGGAACTGGTATTTCTCATGGTGTTACAAATCAGCCCAGTCCCCGATGTCAGTCAAGTGAAAGGCAGAGACGACGTGGCACGTTTCACCACTCACTTCTCTGATTTCACATTCCAGCCGTGATGCATTTTTGAAGGACCACAGAAATGTGCAGTTTAAAACCTGTCTAGTAAACTTCCTTGATCCTGAGGCATAAGCTTTGAATTTGAGTAACTTTATTATTTTCCATTGCTCTTTGGAGCAGTTTCCTTTTCCTACTTGGCTCAAACAATTTTCAAGTCAAGACAGCAGCAGCAGCAGCAACAGCTTGTTCCCTCCTGTGATGCAGATTGTGAGTCAGGGCCTTTGGGACCTCCGTGCTGACTGCATGAAATTCCACGTGCCCCCAGGGGATCACCCCAGGGGTATTCCTGGAATGGCTGGCAATGTTTGGAGTGCTGTACAGCACCCTGGGTTTCTGCTGTTGCTACTTTCCAGGCTAAGGGCAGAGCTGCACACCCTCCTCTAGCTCATAGAATCATTTAGGTTGGAAAAGATGATGGAACACAGCTCAGAGATTAGCAGAGCTTTTTAATAGGCTTTCTGTAATAAACAGTCCCAGAGCACTATGAAATAAGTCACTCTTAGACCCTTTTATGTGTATTAGATTTTAATTCCCTAAAGAGAACAACAGATTATATGGGAGTAAACCACAGGGCTGAGCTAGGATAACACTCAAGAACTTACAGTTCTGGGATCACTCCAGTGGCCCAATCTCTGCAGAAAATCTCCACCCTGGTTGTGATACGTGTCCCCTGGACCTGTGGAACACTCCTGAGCCCAGAGACAATGAACACACAAAAGTTCTGGAAAAAAATGCCTTTTCCTTTGTCACTGGGCACTGGGATCAGGCAGTACCTCGAGGTGTTCAGCGTGTAAGAATGAGGATTAGAATGTCAGTCCTTCTCACTGGGAAGGCTGCAAATGCAGGAGAAATGTCCACGTGGAAGTAGGGACCCTCTTCTCCTGGGAACTGCTCCCACTGTAATCCACAGCAGAAACTCTTTGGCCTGGGCAAAATGAATTAATCCCTGTCCAGCTGTCCCAGACCCCCTGTGACTCATCATGGAATCAGTTCCATACCTCATTTTCCATGCTGACCCAAACAGCCAGATTAGCTCAAAAAGCCCTCAGCCATCACACATAGCAGAAGAATTCCTTCTAATTAAACTTGAGCAATAGTTTTGATAACCTGTTTTTCCTTAGTGATTTTCGCAGTCTGACAGACCATGTTATTATCTTCTAGGCCAGGTTTCCTGGGAAACAAAGCATCTTCTTACTTTTCTAATCCATCCAGGGAAATGATGCCAAATTAAAACATTTCATGAGCATTCATTACATTTTACCAGAGATGGTTCATTGATAAATCAACATCAACTTCCCAGAATGTGCTACTGCTTAATGGGGAGCAGAAACAATTAAACTTGCTTTTTCAAAGTCTGCTTCATGGCCAGAGGCAACATTAACCAGGGACAAAAGTTCCTCTCTGGCAGTTCTGTGTTTTGGCCAAGGACACTCCACTGCTGAGAATGGGATGTTGCTATGGAAAAATGTGTGAAAGGGGCTCTTCCCGTGGACAGCAACTCCAGCTCTTCCTGCATCACAGAATCCCAGAATGGTTTGGGTGGGAAAGAACCTTAAAGCCCATCTCACTGAATCCCCTGCCATGGGCAGGGACACCTTCCACTATCCCAGGTTGCTCCAAGCTCCATCCAACCTGGACTCAGACATTCCCAGGGATGGGGCAGTCACAGCTCCTCTGGGCACCCTGTGCCAGGGCCTGCCCTCTGAGGGAAGCCTTTCCCCCTTGTCCTGTCCCTCCAGGACGTTGTCTCTCTCCATCTTTCATGTCCAGCCCTTCAGCTCCTGGAAGGCCACAATAAGGTCACCCCGAAGCTTCTCTTCTCCAGGCTGAACAATCCCAGCTCTCCCAGCCTTTCCTCACAGCAGAGCTGCTCCATCCCTTGACCATCCTGGTGCCTCCTCTGGACTCACTCCAGCAGCTCCAGGTCCTTCCTGTGCTGGGCCCCAGGGCTGGAGGCAGCTCTGCACGTGGGGCCTTACCTGAGCGGGGCGGAGAGGCTGAACTATGATATGGAAGCTTCTTTTCCTTGGCAAGGGAAGATTTAGTGGGAATGTTCCTTTGGAACACTCACATCTAAGAGGCTGTGAAGGCTGTGGCTGTTACAAGAGCCTGCAAACCAGATCACCCTCTGTTCCTGCCCACCAAAATCACACACACGGTGATCATCTGGGTAAGCATCAGGGACCACTCACCTGCACCTTGCAGAGGGACTCAGCAGGAAGAGTTGCTTAATCCAAGTGGGATTGTGCAGCTCACATCTACCTGAGTAGAGAGAAACCAGGCACAAAAGCAGAAGGAATCTGCAAAGAGAGAATATAACTGGTAATTGGACAAATCCCTCTCATTTGTTTAGTGGAGAGCTGGGATGGGACTCAAAATGCCAAGCTGGGACTGGGAAAGGCTTCTTGGAACACAACAGAAAAGCAGACTTGGTGTTCTTCTATCTTCCTTCCCACTTTGGCCTTCAAGGGGTGATGCTAGAAATAATATCTAGATTATGCTGGCTATAGAAATTAAGTAGTTTTCAGGATTCTGGGATTTTACACCCTTGCAGTGCATTTTCTGAGAAGCAGCTTTCAGAGACAGGCCGGGATTTGAAGCACAGCAAATTCTGAACCCTCCTGAGAAAACCAGGCCAGTGCAGTTGTCAGGACATGCAACCAGTTCTCAACAGCCCCATATGAGCTTTGCAGACTGATCCAGAATGCAAGTGCCTGATGCAAAGCAAGTAAATATATCGAAAACAAATTTAAAAGCATGGGAGGAAACAAAGGAGCAGACGATTTGCCCAGACACTTGGAGAAGTACAGTCCCATCTGATCTTCTTTGTATTCCAGGGAGCAATTCCTGAGCTGCATTCAGAGACAGAGACAGCGTTGCCGGGCCCAGAATTCCGGCAATTACTCAGTGGAAATGGAAACAGCAACACAGATGCCAAAGGTATGATGCAAGTTTCATTGTCCCTGGAAGAATGGGAGTCCAGTATGGGTTTGGGGTTGTTTGCTTGGAATTTAAAATCAGTTGTAGTTCCATGCAAATGAAATATTTAAGTCAGGGAATAAGATTATTTTTATTAAGGAAGCTCCTCTTCATTCCCTGGCCATGGCAGGGGGTGGCACTGGATGAGCTTTAAGGTCCCTCCCAACCCAAATCATTCTATAATTTTATTCTATAATGCTATGAAATCGGAACAATCCTCTGCAGAGCTAAGAAACACTCATAGGAGTTCTGCTGTTCATAAAACATAAAACTGGAATTGTAAAACACTTAGGAAACAGTCAAACACTGGAAAGAAAAAAGAATATTGTGTTCTCCTGGTATCTGAAAGGTTAATGGGTTACCAGAGAACCATTTGGAAGACTGAAAAACAGAGGAAGTGTAGGTCAGACCTGGAAGGAGAATGATAAAATTCATCCCCTCCCTCATCCAAATACATTTTAAAATATTTTAATTCTCAAGTCAGGATGATCTTTATGGGAATAACTCAGGCTTTCTTCTAGTAATTGAAATTAAACTGCACTTGCTCTAGCAAGGACAGTTTCTTTTTCATCTGTCACTACAAGTACAAGTAATTCCATGTGTTTAGCAGTATCTGAACTCCTAGTGCCACAGCTGGACATCACTTCCCTGAAAAGTTTCCAAGCATGGTCTGCAATCAGAAAATAACCAAAACCAAATAGTCTTTGCCCCAGAATCTGCATAATTGTAAATCTAACTGCAAATAAATTGCCAGGCTTGAAGCCTGTTACAAATATCCACATGCTTGTTTCATCTAAGAACCTCAGGGGGAAAGGACACTTTGATAACAGAAGGGTCTTTAATATAAAAAGCAATAAAATCCATGGATTTTGAAGCTGGACATGTTCAAGATGGAAAGCCCACTCTTCCCAGCAAACAGGACTAACTAGAGTAACTCATGGAATAATACTGTGAATTGTCTACCAAGCAAATGCCGCCTTCACAATCTGATAACCGACAAAAATTCAATGCCTCTCTTCTTTCCTTAACGATATTGATTTGTTCCAAATAGCCTACGAAATGAAAACACTGATCACCTTTGTGCTTTTCCTCAAACACCCCTTGATCAGTGGGAAACGCGGAAACCAGCGGGGCCGCACGCTGAGGGGAGCGGCGGCAGGAGCCGAACCAGCAGGGGGCGCTGCCGCCCGCGGGACGGACAGGCCGTGAGGGCCCGAGCGGGAAGCGCGGAGCCCTCATGGAACTGAGTATCCGCAGCCCCGCAAGGATCATCAACCCCTGCCCTGCACAGACACCACAACAATCCCACCCTGTGCACCCCTGGGAGCGCTGTCCAAACGCTCCTGGAGCTCTGGCAGCCCTGGGGCCGTGCCCATTCCCTGGGGAGCCTGGGCAGTGCCCAGCACCCTCTGGGGGAAGAACCTTTCCCTGCTCTCCAGCCTGACCCTGCCCTGGCACAGCTCCAGCCCTTCCCTGGGTCCTGTCCCTGCTCACAGAGAGCAGAGCTCGGAGCTGTCCCTGTGCTGCCCTGTAGCCCCCGATGAGCTCTGACCTCAGGCTCGTTCAGGTTGAACAAACCAAGTGCCCTCAGCCGCTCCTCATGTGGCCCCTCGGGACCCGTCACCATCCTCGTGTCCCTCCTTTGGACGCTCTCCAACAACTTTATATCCTTCTCATATGTGGCACCCAAAACTGCTCCCCAGGAGTGGAGGTGCAGCTGCCCCAGCCCAGAGCAGAACGGGACAATCCCTCCCTCACCCAGGCTGTGATGCTGGGCCTGGTGCCCCTCAGGACAGGGATGTCCCTCCTGGCGCCAGAACACACCGACTCAGATCCAACTTGCCATCGACAGGATCCCCAGGTGCCTTTTCATGCACTGATTTCCTGAGTCTCATTCCCCAGTCTGTTGGCACATCCAGGGTTACCAGGTTCTGCAACTCTTCAGGTGCAGAATTCAGCACTTGCTCTTGTTAAACGCCACATGGTTGGTGATTGCCCAGCCTTCACATTTATTCAAGATCTCTCTGCCTCCAAGGAAGTCAACAGCTCTTCCCAGTTTAGTGTTGTTAGCAAAATTTTTCAGTATCCCTTTGAGTCCTGATCCGAGTTGTTTTTGAAGACACTGCAGCACACTAGCCCTAAAACTGAGCCCTGCAGACCCCCACCAGTGACTTTTTGCCAGCCTCATGTAATCCCTGTCCCCCACGCATCCAAACCTGCCTGAACCCCCCAGGCACCCGAACCTGTGGGACCCCCGGGCAGTGCAGGAGGAAGCTGTGAAGTGCCTCCTAGAGATGCCAAGAACTATGTGCTGAAAATCAGCACCTTGGGATTCATTCATTTCAAGAATTACGTGGGAAGGAGACCTACTACTTATGAAGGTTGAATGCTCCATTCCTACACTTTCAGAGAAATTCAGCATGAAAATTACGAGAGAAACAGAGAAGCCTAATAAAAGACTTTTTAAAAAACTATGTTGCCGTCATAATCCAAGGCAAAACCGCTCCCTCGTTTTTTCACTGCTTCAGATGTATCAGGGGATAATGAAGTCTTTTGCTACTGTTTGATCTCATTTTCACAAAGTTCTTTTGATTATTCAAATGCATTCATGGTTGTGTTATTTTAGAAGGAATACATTGGACCTGGTAGATCAACATCACCTAGCAGAGCGTCACAGAAGAAAAAGGGAAATTGTGGGGTTTTACTCTGAGTCATAAGGTAGACTCAATGTTTCTTAAAAATAAAAAACAACAAAACCAAAACCAATAAAGTGTATTTCATTGCAAATTGAATAAAAGATTCTTAATTAAACTCTGTCCTTCCAATTCAAATAAACTGTTTGGGATTATTTTTCCAAAATGTGGCCGGGCTTTAACACAACTGAAAATGAAGAGCAAAGTGAGTGAAAAAGGAAACCACCTCCAACATCCTTTGGTATTACTGCTTCATTAGATGAGTGTAATTCAAAATAACAACAGCAAACATCTTTTCCCACGCATTTTTGCATGGTTTCCACACACACCTCAGGGAAAATTGATTCAAAACATGAAAATAATCTGAATAGGTAAAACTCTACAGTTACAAATAGAGCACAAACTAAAATAAATTGGAAATAAGTGCTTTATTCGTTAAACGTGGAGAGGAAATGTTTAATGTAGAAACCCCACTTTTCCAGAGACACAACCTTACCTCGTGCTCCCCTGTCAAAGCCCCACAGGCAACTTTGGACTCTGAGTTCCTGGAGACCTCGAAGGAACAGCTGAAAAAAATCGTAAGAGGAGAAAGCTGTGACATTTTGACAGCAGAATCAGCATTTTGGATCAAATCAGAGAACAAATTAGTGATTGGAACATTAACTTTAGGGGCTCTTAGCTATGGATGTGAACCAAGACAATTTTAACGACATCACATTCTTGATCCTGCCTGTAATTTTGTGGGCAGCATCTGCAAGATCTGAGCGTCGTTTCGAGACACACGGAACGCCGAGAGGGATTTCATTGAGTGCCCGGGGCAAACGGGACGTCCGCCCCGCCCGTGCCCCGCCCGGGCAGCTGCGGCCGCAGGAACCCCCGGGCACGGCGCCGGGCACAAAGTCCGCCCCGGGGCGGGCCCAGGTCGGCGGATCCGCCCGGGCAGCGCCGGCCCCGCCCGGCCCCGCACCTGCCCCCGGGGCCGCCCCGCCGGAGTCGGGCCGAACCGCCTCGGGAGCTGCTGCCTGAGCCGGCGCCCGCCATGGGCGTGGGGTACGGGGGGATGCGCTGCATCAAGATCCTGCTCTTCATCTTCAACCTGACCTTCTGGGTGAGCGCCGCGCCGAGCAGAGCGGGGCCGGGCGGGCAGGGGCACCTGCTGCGGGCGCTGCGGGGTGCGGGGGGCCGGGGGGCCGGGGGGGCCAGGGGGCCGGGGTCGGGCGGGTGGCACGGGCGCGGGTCCCTCCCGGCAGCCCTGCGGGATCGGCTGCCCCAGCTGAGGTTGCAGGAGCGCCCGGCCAGCGATCCCGGCTTGTGCTCGCTCCTACGGAGATACAGCTCTGCCTGGGGAAGCACCGCCTTGGTGTTAACATGACATTGCTGAGCAGAGACAGCATCTGTCTAAACTGATCATTTAAAGTAGCGACCATTTCCTCGGTAACCGCGCGGCTGCAGGAGGAGGCTGTGAGAAGTTCCCCCGGTGCAGTGCATTGAGCAGAACATTTCATAGCATCACGGTGCTTTTTACTAATGCCGTTTCAAATAGGGAGCCAACAGCTGCTACAAGTTCATCCTAAGACAAAGTCCTCGCATCACCCCCAAGAGATTTAGGGAATGCTGTGTCCATTCTCTCCTCATTGCACCTTTTCAATAGTCTCACAGTTCCACAGCCCAGCTGAATTCACGCTTTCTCTTCTCTCACTTTCCCTCATGCTCTGTTCTCCCTTCAGCTTTCCAGAAAACAATCAGCAATGCTATCGTCTTAAATGTCTTTTTCTTTCCTTCTGATTCACTGGAGTCTTTTTAAAAGAAGTCACAAAGTCATCCTGTTCAGCCTCTCCGGACCAAGCAGTTTTGGGCTTTTGTCTCCTTTATGCTTGAAGCACAGTTAAACCAAAGGCTGTTCCCTCTTGGTGACAGCGCTGCGCGCTCCGGAGACACAGTGCTGCTGTGCTCGAGCTGGAGGGGCAGAGTGATGCTGCCCAGCTGCAGCTGCAAGGCAGCAGAAGGACAAAGCTTTGTGTTATTTGTTTCTAAAAAGTGACAAGTACTGTGTTTTGTTATCTGCCTTTCGCTGAGATGGAAGGAACCATCTCCTCAGCTGACTGGGACATTCATCCCAGACTGCCAGGGGCACTCCACAGCCTGGAGAGGCCCTGGCAGCCTTGGGCTGCCAGCGGGGAGGTCCCCATGCTGTGACAGGGTGGCAGGGGACCCTCACCCTCTGCTAGGACACATCTGTGAGGAAAGCTGTGATCCCGAGCTCTCCAGCTGTACAATTGCCTGCTCTCTCGGCTGGTGGAGCCGTGCCAATGGATCAAGGGCCAGGGAATGCAGGACAGGTTAGAGGAGGCTGGCACGAACATAGGAAGCAGCAGGTGTTTGTGAGTCTTGTCCAGGTTGTGCGGGTGCCACAGACTGAGGCTCTGGGCCTGGACAGCAGCAGGACACTGTGCCTGGTCCTCAGGGATGCTGGAGCTGTCTGCAGGACACACAGCACTGATCCTGTGGGATGCTGGAGCTCTCTGACAGGGCACACAGCATTGCCTGGCAAGCTGATGGTCTGTCTAGCATGTGGTGAGGCTGAGACCTCCGACTGTAGGTCCTTCACCTCAAACAACATGCTGTGACACTCCTTTGTGACCTAGTCTTGTTCACATTAAAGGGAATTTTTCCTTGCATTTGACAGCATCTATCACTGGTTTGTAATTTCTGTGATCCAAGATACCTACCCTGTAACAATCCTTGTACCTCCTAGTTTTGGTGGGTGTCCCCTGCCCCACTCCATTTCTCATGGCAGTTCAGGCCAAGTTTTGATGATTAAATGACTGACAAGGTTTGAGAGTCACTAGTAAGTTCAGAAGCACCACTACACTGAAGAGCCGAAAGAAAGAAGTACATTGCACTGCAATAAGAATTTGTTGTTATCAGACCCTGGCGAGTTCTGTATGAATTTTCTGACAGGGCAATTCTGAGCTGTGGGATTTCAAGAAAGCAGAAGGTGCCAAGACACCTCTGTGATGCTCTCCAGCCGTTTGTCACTGCAGCCCTGACTGCTCTGTTTGTGTTGCAGCTGGCGGGACTGGCTGTCATTGCCTGTGGGCTGTGGCTGCGGTTTGGTGGGCCCATGGCAGAGTTTGCTACAGACAAAAAGTCCCCAGAACTTTTCTTCATGGGTAAGTTACAGTGCTTGGGAGGGCAGCAGCCTTGGTTTCATCCTGGGGCAGGTGACACACCTTATGCATTGACTTATAGAAGGTCAACAATTCGTGGGCTGACCTACACAAACTGGACATTCTGGTGCTGCGTGCCATGTGTGTGATGGCTTTTGACCTTTCTCTGCTTGGCATCCACTTCCTCAGATCTAACTAATCTCTTCTCCTGGATTTGATCCAGTCCCCACATACCCTAAGTGAATTGTGCTAATACTCTCAGAATAGAAGGTGAGACAGGTCAGAGACTTGTGGGGCTCACCAATATATCCCTCCAGAGTTTTCTGTGCAGCTGCCAGCCAACAAAACAAGTGTTTCTTCAGAATGTTCCCAGAACCAGGAGAGCAGCAAAATTCTGCTGCAAAAAAACTGCTCCACAGTTCTCCCTGTGGAGGCCTCAGTGGGACTGAAGTGTCAGAGCAAATCCTTCCACAGCTGAAAAGTGAAACTACCTGGTGTTCAGTCATCTCAGGAACTGTTTGTCCAACCTGGGCAGGAGTCAGCTAGTTCCTGTGCCCACAGAATTGGGATTAGTCACATCTAATTTTAGCATTTAAGATAACTTTTTTCTCCCTAGGATTTTCAGGTGGGTTTTCTGGAAATGCCACCTGTGTTTTGTATCTATAGACACCCTTAAATAGCAGCTGTCTAGGACTGCCAGCAACTGCAGTTCTCTGTCACTAGTAACTGCAATATACCTTTACACCAGAAAAGTCAGATTATTTCTGTTTAATACATCACCCCTGGAGAAGGATTCAGTAAAATCCCATTGGTGCAAACATTTTTGCCATCTACAAATGCCAAGTGTGAGTGAATACCCAGTCCTGCCCTGTCTATCCAGCCACTCTGACAGGGTGGAAGGACTGGGAGTTGACCCAAGGTGTCCTGCAGCAGTTACCCATCACTCCAGGATTGTGCAGTTAGTTTAAATACCCCAATTCTCTCAGTGGAGACTTTGACTCAGATCCACCACAGCCCTAGGCCCAAGTTTCTTTAACATCTGCAGCCAGGCTAGAGGCACAGAACTGGCTGTGCAGCCGTGGGAATAGATGGGGAGGATGTTATGTCCAGCAATGTTTCCGCGGGATTTTGTGAGGCTGAATAAAACCATTCAGATGAAAACATTGTTTGGGACCTGAAGGTTATTGTAAAATACCCTGCAGCACCTCCACTGACACAGAGAGCCAGGAAGTATAATATACTATTTCTCTTACATCTATGACAGCAGCATATTAGACCACCAACTTCATTTCCAGATCCAGTGTATACCTGCTGAATTCCCTGTGCTGTAGATTGGAATGCTTCCCTGCCTCATCCACTTACGTTCGTCCCAGGAGAGCAAACAAGACAGAAGGATGTTCTGGCCTTCAAAATCAAGTGCTGGTTTGTTGGAAGCCAGAAAGTGCTACATCCTGTGCTGTGAATAAGCACCACAGCTTCACAGTACAGCCTGGAATACATGGTGTAAACAAGATATTCTTTGTTGCATGTGCATTTAAATCTCCAAAAGATTTAGTCTGCTTCTGCCCTGAGTAGAAATTACAAAAGTTGTTCAAAGTTGTTAATTTTGGGAAGTCCTGGGGAACGTTCTTGTAAAAGTTTCATCAGATACCATGACATTCAGCTCTTGGGCTGCCACACATATTTATAGACCTGCCTGTTGAAATACATAACTGTGAGAGGAAGTGCTGAGGAACAGGGTACAGAGATGTCAGAATTCTTTTAAACTTGCACTTTGGACTGGATTCTAAAGCAAAGGTTTTGCCCTTTTCCGTAATAGACACTGAACAAAGCATTTCTGTGAAAGAAAACCAAAGTTTTCTGCTGCCCTCCCTCCCTCCCTCGTTACAAATCCTGCTGAATGCTGTTGTGACTCCTGAGCATCTGATGGCACAGCCGTGCTGAAGCTGTCAATAGTCTGGGACCAAAGCCGTGGTAAAAGGACAGTGAGAAGTTCAGTTACAGTGGGGTTTGCAGCAGACAAAGCTGCATTTGAAGGTCATGCTGAAGAGCTTTCCCTCACGAGGAGATTTCAGCTCGGAGTCCCCCTTGGCAGTTGTGTATTGGGCCTTTCTCAGAGTCTCTGGGACTGTTGTTTATTTGGCTCTGTGTTTGCTCTCTAACATGCTTTCTGGGTGACAGCCAGGGTTTTGCATAGGAATTCTTAATATGGAACACTATGCAGCACACCAGGAGCAGCTGCCCTGAGGGCTGAAAGAGAAAGCAGATCAGCAGTATGACTTAAAATATAAGCATATAGCTATACAGCCAAAAATAATTTCTTTACCTCTGTTCCACTGATGGCTTTTGTGGCTCTTTGTGATAACCCAAGGCCCTGTGATCACATCAACTTTGTGTCAGTGCTTGGAACAACAGTGCAGGTGCATTTGGAGTTTGCTTTGCAGGCTGAAACGCCGTCTTCTGAAAAGCAGTTAATTTTCTTTCTTCTAAAGCGCAGCACATTCTGCTCTTTCTGTACCTGGATTAAGCTGCCAGCCGAATCTAACCAGCTTCTCTCTTCTGCTTCCTTGTGATGGTTTTTTTCCTGGATCTGAAATGTTGGGTTAGTGTAAAATAATTGATAATTCTATCCTTGCATTTTCCATTAGGCCAGAGTGAGTCTCCTTAAATAGCCCTGTTCTTTACCAGCAGTCCAGCTGTCTTTTCTGCCCCTGGAATGATTCGGGCCATGACTTGGCAACCAGGCCTGTTCATCTTTTCCAGCCACTGAGATGTTTTTGTTGGTTGGAGAGCAGCTTACAGGCAGCAGTGCTGTGGGCAAGCACATATGTGTTCTTAGCTTTCTGTTGCTTGTGGTTTTGTGTTTGGTGATCCATATTCCCCACTGCAGTTTGCAGTGAAAAACCTACAACAGCAAAGGTTGGAATTGGAACTTTTTGACCCATGCAGCCTCTGACCATTTTACCAGACATATCTTACACTGCAGCAGGCTCCTAAAATTGGACATCCTCTCCCTGCAGCTCCCCAGCTTTTGGAGTTCCCACTACAGCGGGACAATATTTTTGTTTCTCCATCTCACAGTACAGTTTTTGTGCCTGTGCTTCAAGTGGTGAAGCAAAACTGTAGCTTCCCTGTTCGGCTGCAGTTCAGCTCAAGTAGAGTTCATAGATCCCTCTCTTAGCTGCACTTGAGAGAGAAAAAAGGAAAGAAAATAATATAATTTCAGCAAAGGTCCATAGCTGGCAGATACTTTTCATCTGAGCTGTCTGTGACACTGCACTGATCAAATGGAGAAAAAATCTGTAGAATTCAGGGAATTCCCTTGGACTGCTCATCCTTATAGAGACTCCTTTACCAAGACTGCCAAATTTTTTACTGTGCAGGAAAGTCTGCAACAGTCAGAAGGAAATAAGGTGCTTGTGGGAACCCAAGGTGTCAGCATTGCTGTCTCACAATTAATTGGTCCTTAATTAATTCCTTGTAGTAGTGCTGTTCTAAATTTTAAGAATACCTAAAGCACAGTAGTACAGACCAAGTGCTGCTGAGTGCAAGTGGAGCATTTGTGAAGTAAAAACTGACATGGGGACTTTTTAAGGATCAGTTCCAGACCCCCATTCTTCCATCTCTGCTTTTGGTGGACAAAGGGCAACAAGCAGGACAAACTCTCTGTATTCCTAAGAAATGAAGTGCAGAGGGTCCCATCCCTGCCAGCAACAATAAAAGTGAAGGGTATGTACTCAACAAGCCCCCTCAGGAATGGTAACAAAACCTGGTGAATGCAAATGAATCAATCTGGGTGGCTCTTTCTCAGCCCTGAAATGTTGCTCCTCCTGCACAGCCAGAGCTCACAAACCCTCCTGCTCTGTTCTGTTCTCTTTGTTTCAGTCTCATGATCCAATCTGTGGTCCAGGCATCCAACAGGGCCAAAACAGCTGTGGACAAAAGTTTTAGGGTGATTGTGGCTTTTTCTTGGGGTCTGTGAGAGCAGGAGTGATGCTGCTGGCTTTCAAAGGTACAGTTAGATGGAGCGTGCCTTAGGATATGAAGTCATGTCTGGAGCTGAAGGATATTAGTAGTTTTTCTCCATAGTAGTGGATGCCCATACAAACAGGAGTTGGCTGGAGTTACATCCATGTGAACTGCAGTTCTCTGCTCCTGTGCCTCCCTTTGTTCTAGTTCTATTCATCTATTTTGGAGTCAAGCACTATACTCTTAGTCAACAGGATCTTCTCTCCTAAATCCATAACCTCTCAAACTCTACCAGCCTTTAAAATGAAAGCTGTTGGCAAAACAGCCCCTGTGTAGAGATGTGATGCCACAAGAAGAGCGTTAAATGATCCTGTCATCATATATTGGAGAGGCTTTTAGTCAGTACTTAAGACTTAAGTAATGAATTTGTCTTTCTTCCTATCATCTTGTATGCAGCTCTGTTTTTCTGCCACTCAGGAAGAGTGGTTTAGAAAAGGCTGATAGTGGACCTGAGTGGAAAACGGAAGCTGCTGCACTGGAAATTTGCTTTAAAAATATGACACCACCACTACCACCCCCTGAAAAAACCTTTCTCAAAATGAAAGTTGTTCTAAAGTCCACAGTCTCTGTTCTGGATCATAAAACCTTGCAGCAGTTCCTAAGAGTCAGTATTCCCCCTGACAGAAAAAAGGCAATTCTGACCAAACAAGCTAATTTAGCCTAATGGAACAATCTGTCCATCTGCCTCAGGGTGATTGTTGTATCTTTGCAAGATGCTAAGGTTCAGGAGGCTTTTTTTTTTTCTTTAATCACTTAAGCATGATAATGCACTTTATGCTTTTTGCCCATTAAATTGTCCCCCTGGGTGACTTCTCCCACCCTCCTCTCCCTGCTGTAGTTGTGTAAAAGCCAGCCAGTCCCACCCCAGAGCAGCAGCTGAACCCACAGTTACCCCATTTCCTTCTCCTCCCTCAAGGCAGCTGGAAGCCACCCTGGTTCCTGCCCTCTGCTAGCACTGCTGTGACTGCTGAGCCCTGACAGCACCGAGTGCCCCGAGCTCCCCTCAGGGAGCACCCAGGCTCCAGGTGTCCCTGGTTCTGGTCAGGCTGCCCATGGCCAGCCCAGAGCTCACCACACCAACACTTGGAGTTCTCTGGAAAGAGCCACCTGCAGGAGGTGACTGGGGATAAACCTGCCACTGGTCCTGAGGGAAGTAGAGACATCAAGGTGGTTCCCATTCCTGGATGCCTCCAGGATGTGGCTGCCCCATCCCTGGAAGTGTCCAAGGCCAGGCTGGATGGGGCTTGGAGCAATCTGGGATAGTGGAAGGTGTCCCGTGACAGGGGGCTGGAACTACATCATCTTTAAGGACCCTTCCAACCAAACCATTCCATGATTCCATGATTCCTCTTGCTGGAGCAGCGCACCACACTCCGGGGTTGCCCAGGCTCCTTTATCATACACAGTCTCTGTAAAAGGAGCTCTACATGCATGAAGATGGTTCTACATAACAACCAAACCAGTATAACCCATTATAACTCCCATAAGGGAAATGTCCTGTGCTGTGTTTCACTCTGGCAGAGCTGTAAATACACTTGGACTGCCCACTCTGAAGCCATTAAGAGGAAAGTGTTTTGTCTGCTGGAAAAAACCAAACCAGCAACCAAAAAGCCCTCAGGCTTGTTTTTGGGGTGTGTCAGTTCAAAAACATCTTCAGGAGGGTTTGGATTGAGCTGGTTCATGCACTCACAGGATTATCCAGAGTGTCCTAATCTTGAGAGGATTGCAGAGAATCACGAGATGATTTCAGAATACCAAATGACTGAGTATTACAAAGGCAGAAGAAATACAGTATCAACAAAGTGATGCAAGTGGTAACAGATAATGTAAGCAGTATAAACACTGACAGACTTTAAATTAGCTACAACCACACATGAACATGATCTTAGGCTCACTATCAGTTGCTCTTGACAACAAAGTGCTTTGCTTACTGCAGTCAAACAGGCATATGGATGTCAGGAATTATGAAGAAAGGAAATGTGAATCCAGTTGAAAAATCTTAATGTCACTGTGTACATTTCCAGTGCACTCAGTGTCCTGAATGCTCTGTGGTTCTAGTCCAAAAGGGTGCAACAAAACTAGAAAAAGTACCAAGGCATTTGACATGGTTATGACCATAGTGTGCACTCTGAACAGCTCCCATATGAGGAAGTTTTTCCACACTATTCACATCATTAAATTGTAGAATCCATTGCCACGGGGTTCTGCAAAGTTCAGCCAGGGTAGAACAGCTCCAGCTGGCACAGGTGTGTTGCTGACACCTGAGTTCAGAGCAGTCTGTGGGGGTGACAGACACTGACAGAGCCTTTGGGAACAGCTTTGGGAACACACTTCGGCTTGAGTGAATTTGGGCCATAATTGTTTAGGGTTCTGGGATGCAAGTGAGCAAGATACGTAACAAGGGCTGGTGTTCTGTGGGAAAAGGAGGAACTGGACTGGGATGTTACATTACAGTGAGGCTGCTTTTAAATTGAAACTCAGGATTTGTGCATCAGCAGAAGCCTCCAAACTGGCTGATGCCTATAATGCTTTTGTGGTTCCGGGAAGATTAACCACAAAATCCCCGCTGAATTCGCACAAGACACTTAATCAGATACATCCATTATGCTCAAATTAAGGCTATGTTCCACTTCTCCAGAAATTCATCTTACTTTAGAGGCCTCTGCAGCTCTTCTCCAGTTCTATAAATGTATTTTATAAATAACTATACAATGGAAATTTCTAGTAACAAGCCTGTTTCAGGGGCTGTGTTTGGTGCCACACACACAACCGTCCCCGTCTGGCTGCTTTTTTCCAACTCCTACGTGTGTTTCTCATATTTTCCAAGAGTGTGTCTGTGCTAGAGGTTCCTTGGTGCTCTCCTAAGGGTTGGAGAGCCTCAGTCCTTCTGTGGAGGAGGACATCTGCCTCCTGGGCTGCAAGGAACACATAACCCCAGGAAAATCCCTTCAAGCCCTGTCTGGGTCCCGGGCTCTGCCGTCACTGCCGCTGGGTCCCTCACCCCAAGAACAGAGCTGCTTGTTCTCTCTGTGGAGTAGGAACAGTTGGGGGTTTGTTCAGTGGTATTTACTCAGCCCAAAAGAGAGCAAAAAAAAAAAGGAGAATTATTTCAAATGGAAAGTGCCCGTAGCAGCCAGGTAAACAAGAAACCCATGTGAAATAAAGCCAGACAGAGACAGGGTGTGTTTGTCTGCTCCTGCTCTGTGCAGTAGGCTCCAGGCAGGGATTTGTGCCTCAAACCTTCAGTAAGGCTTGGGGAAAAACAAACAAACAAACAAAAAGCAGCTCTGGGAGTGGATTCTCTTCCAGAGTCCGAAATCAGACCTCTTCCAGCCCAGGCTGATTCTTCCCTCACTCTTGATATATATAAAGATACATTGCAGCCAGTAAAATTCCGTCCTTCTCTTCTATCTGGTCTAAAGTAATGGAATTCTGTGTCATTGCTAATCACAGAGGTTTTGTTCACTTGGAAATAACACACAGAATACCTTGGTCCTTTTTAAGGTGCTTTTTCACACTTACAGATCTGCTGTCTCTCAGTACAGCCCAAGGAGATGTGTCTAGATATCCAGAGGAAACAGTATGTTAGGGAAGAGCTCTGTGCCACGAGCACTGAGGCTGATCCAGAGATCTGCTGAGTTGTGGATTTGCCATTCTTCACTACTGGGAGCCACAGGAGATTGCCAGATGACATTGTAATTCCCCTTGTAATTGCAAAGCAGAGTCTGCTAGAAAATGGGAATCCCTCCTGCAGGAATTTTCACAGGGAATACCCCCCAGTTGACAATTTCCTTTCAGGAAATAATGATTTTCCCCATGGGATGAATCAAAAAATCAAATACACAGAAAACCTGCTGCTTTATGGCTTTCCAAATTTGTCTTTGCAAAATAAAACAATGGCAGAAGAAGGGGCTTCCCCCTCTTACACTCACTACGTTACAGCCAGAAGGGAAATCAATTTGTTACCAGGTGTTCTCTCACTTGACTCACTGCTAAAAGGAGAAGTCTTCATTTCTCTTCACACCTATAAAAAGCTGTGTGTGGGGGTGGGTCAGCACAGCAAAACAAACAAAACACCACCCCAAAACCTCAATATTTCCTCGCAAAAAAAGATGAAGAGAATAGGCTCTGTCCAAAAATCCCCAGTCCTGTGACACGTTGTTTTTCATCCTCTTGTGGTTACAAAGAAGCCCCTATTTCCTCCAGAACCCCCTCAGTAATCAGAGCACTGGCTGTGTCTGCCTAAATCAACCAATTTTCTGTCGGATTTACACATGGATTTTAATCTTTGGAATGTGCCTCTTCATCCCTTTGCATTCAGGGGCTGAGAGTGATCTGTTTGTGGGTCCTGAATGCGAGTGGAATAAATATTCCAAGTGTGGGCAATCACAGATGGCAGAGCTCTGTCACTGGGGCCAGTTTTGCCCTCCTTAATGTCACAGCAGTATTCCTGCTCTCTGCATTTCCTGTTCTCAATTTAGGTGTCAAACCTTCTCTCCTCTTCATTAGCACACACAGATCGAAGTGCCAGAATTGCAGAAATGAACAGAGGCAACAAGAGGTGAGAGGAAAAATTTCACAAAGGCCACCAACCTTTGCTTCCTTTCTACCTTGTACTTTTTCCCTTCTGCTGCACAAAAAGCTGCAGCTGGACAGTCCTCTCATCATTTTCCACTCACCAAAACAAGCTCTCTACCCTGATCTGACTCACACACTTCTTTTTGCCATGTTGAGCTTTGTGGTGAATCTTTTGTGTCAGTTTGTAGCTCTCAAACCTGTTCCATTTTGTGGCTATAAACTGTTTTTTTTGTTTCCCTGCTGTGCTGTAGATGCCAAGTTGGAGGCCATGCCAAGGCTTTGTATTTTACAATGGAAGTGCTGATGAATAGAAGCTGATTAAGGCTTTCCATCCTGCTTTTTGGGAAGGAATGGGTTTTAGTGAAGCTGAGGTACTTCTGACACTGGATACTATTGCAAGGCAGGGTGTGATATTAACACCACCCAATTTCTGGATTTGCGCTGGTGACCCTGACAGCTCTCAGTGCTTGATGGCTTTAGGTAAGGCTGAGATCCAAGGGCTGTGTGCCAGACATTGCCACCCTTTGCTTTTCTTCTCTCTAGAGAGTCTCATTTAAAATTTAGGTCTATTCTTATTAAGAATTTGAGGTGATCGTGCCTACATTGCTGTGTACAGCCCACTAGGAAAAGAAATACCAGATCCCTGTCTTACACCATCCAGGATATTTCTGCATCTACTGCTTTGATATCGTTACGAACCGATTTAAACACAGAAGACCAAAGTAAACTAAGTCTGTGAATAAAACAGATCGAACCCAGAAAGGTTCGAAATATACCCAAAAAACATTATTAAAACCAAACAAGGTTAGATGTTTGGTGCCAAAAAATTGATAAATTTTATTTCATAGTAAAAGAGGCAAAGAGAAAGAAAGAGAAAAGGAAGAAATAGAAAAAGCGGGGGGGGGGGGAGGGGGGAGTGTCAGGGGTTAGGTAGAAGCATATCACCCTTCCAGGGGTCCCAACGACGTCTCGTTGCTCCCCTCCATCTGCTCTTCTTGAGGGTGAGGGTCCCCCGCTGCTGCCGCCAAAAAGTATAGAATCCAGGGAATTAATAAACGTTTTGGGCCAGGTGGTAACACCCCCGTGCCTCCTCAGTGGGGCTGCGTTTGACACTGCCCCTCGCAACACTGTGGATCTGTTGCATCCTGTGCAGTGCTCTGGTGCAGGGTCTGGGGACACCTTTGGGCGGGCCTTTGACAGGCCATGACATCTCCTCTGTCCTTCACGGGGATGCGGCTTCTCCCAGAGTGAAGGGCTCCTCAGCTGAGTTCCCCAGCACTGCAGAGGATGGGCATTCACTGCCTTGGACCAGAGGCTTTTTCACCACACACCCAAAGTCCCTCCTCCCGCCAGCCTTTGGTGCGAGGGTCTGTGCGAGCCTGGCAGCTGATAGCTCTGGGGCTGCGGTCTCCAGCCCGGAAGGGCTGGGCTTGATCCCTCTGTGAATGTATCCCCAGACCTGAGTCCCTTTATCTTATCTCGAGGAGTGAGCAGGGTAAGGCCTTAGTCAGGGTGTGGTAGTCATTTCTGCAGCTTTTGTAATACAGTTTTGCTATAATAGGCAAAAGTCCTCCATGAAGATGTTTAAGCCATAAATTGTAACATTTCAGTCTGACAGATATCCTTCCTGGAAGTCATCATCTGCTGAGCATCCCTGGATGTGGGTGCTGGGAAACCTCTCAGTGCAAGCTGAGAAATAACTTGGCCCCTTTGAATTTTTTTTCAAGGTACTCTTCATGTGTCTCATGGAATATTCTGAGTTGGAAGGGATCCACAAGGATCATCGAGGCCAAGTCCTGGCCTCAGGACAACCCCAAAATCACAAGTTTCATTCCTGTGTGAAGGATTACATGTGTGTATATATAGTAGAAAAGTAAAAATATCTTTATTTTCGTGGAAATTTTAAGTGTCAACATTATTTTCCATCTAGAAATAGCTGGGTATCAGCAAGTGGTAGTCCCAGGCTGAGAAAGGACAAAGTGGGACGAACTCTCCTGAGCAGAAGATGGAAGAAGGTGGATTTAAACTCCTGGCTGGCTCAGCTGTGGGGTTCGGCTTTGTTTAGTGAGTGGTGCTTTCTTCCTGTAACACGCCTTAAAAGGGAAGTTCTGATTGAGGTAGTGGTTTAGCTCTGAGTCATGCGAGTGAAATGCTCAAGCTGTTTCTCTGACAAATGCAAACCCAAATCCCTGAAAGTGGTCTCACCCCCGACGCTCATCGAGCTTTGTCTTTCCTAGCTGCAAATACCAAAAAGAAACGGTCCTCTCCTGTCTCCTTACTCAAATTTATCTTTGTGAAGTGGCCTGATAAATGATTACAGGGACGGGAGCAGGGAGTGACACACAGAAAACGTCCAGGAAACATCTTTGTAATTGCCCTGTGTTTGTTACCATGGAGATCTCAGGAAATGGCAGTGTTGGTGTTTCGCCGTTGAGCACCAGGTTCTGCACCTGAGAGAGGGTTTTCTGTCTTTTCCAATTCATCTTCCACGAGGGCTGGCTGACCTTTCTCCCCTGAGCCATAAATATCTTTGTACATCAGTAAAAACCAGTGCTGAGAATACGTGTACAAGTATCAGCCTGAAGAATGCTCACTCCTAGTGGTGGCTAGTCCTCACAGGTGGCTGATTATTAAAAATCCAGAAAACATGGAATAAGAACTGCCAACACAGTCAGCAGGCAGCATCCCCCCAGCACCACGGATACTACAATAGTAGGGCAAAGCCATATTACCGGTAATTGTGTTATTGCTATTTAGCAGAGTCTATTTCTTAGCAGGAACTGGGGCAGAAGGAGGGAGGGGAAGAGAAAGATCACAATAAATGGGATAGATACAGAGACTGGAGAGTGATGTGGCAGTGAATGGGCAGCAGGCAGGAGTTTGTTTGCCTTCCCTGAGCAGGCTGCGTCAGCGAGGCAGAATAGCTGGATGGAAGCTCTGCACTCAAACATTGACTGTTTTTACATTTTCCTAGCAATTGCAAACTGCCATCTGTAAGATTTTCTAGTCTAGGTGACACAAGGCCTGCTAACAGCAAATTCCAGCAGCTCTGCTAACCCTGGGTCGGATTTTATAATAGTGTTTACACTGGTAACTGAGCACACTAAAGGTTCTCATTGGAAGTTTGGGTAGTCCAGGCTGGGAGCAAGGCTCGCTGTGCCCTCTAGTGCACTCTGCCTGCAGCTCCACTGTCCCCTCACCAGGGAGGACACGAGGAGAAGAAAAATGAAGCTCTTTTCCCCAGCAGTGGCTTGGCACAGCAGATTTCTGCACGTCCTGCACAGGGCAAGGGCTAGAATTATACCAACATGGTACCAGAGCCAAGGCACAGCCCCAGTGGTTGTGGTCTGGTGGGAGCTGACCCCCACAGGAACCCGTGTGTTGCCTAAGCACAGATCAAAAAATGTACATTTGCAAGTGAGGAAAGAAAAACTGTGCTCTGATTTCCTTTTGTCCTAGATAAAGCCCATACAAAAAAATAAAAACAAAACCAAAAAACCTGTGGAATATGAGCATTTCTAGATGTCAGGTTACAGCTGAGGTCCTAGATCTATATGGGGCTATGTTGCCATCTCCCATGTTCCTTTAAGTTCCCCCCTGCAGAGCAGTACAGCACATTTCCAGCCCCAGGTTTCCCAGAAATAAGCCCTCTAGCCATGCCTGGGTTTTCTTGCCATACATTGCTTATTACAGAGGTGTAAGGGAGTTCTGGGATGGGTTTGTTCTTCTTGTGCTGAGCTGCCCCTGGGACAGGAAACTTGGAAGGTGGAAGTCACAGATTCTCATCACAGAATATTCTGAGTTGGAAGGGATGGACCAACAAGGATCATCAGGTCCAACTCTTAAATGAATGGCCCATCCAGGAATCAAACCTGCAAAGCTGGTGGTTTTAGCACCATGCTCTAACCAACTGAGCTGATCTCACATTGTCTTATTTAATTCTCCAAGAATTCTGAGTAAAGCATTGCTCTCTTCCTGTGGTCAGAGAACCTTTTCTGTGTAACCAGTTTTGTGAGAGCCAACGACCTTGTTGGCTGTAAGTGGGTGGGGTTGATGAAATAGGTAGCAGGCTTTGGGGAGAGAAGCCTTCTCAAATTGTTGCCTGGCCCTGATTTTCCACAGGACTCTATGTACTGGTGGGAGCAGGGGCCATCATGTCGGCAGTCGGATTTTTCGGGTGCTGTGGAGCAGCGCGGGAGTCCCAGTGCTTAATTGGAACAGTGAGTAAAAGGCTCCAGGGCCTGGGCTGTGCAGGAAAACCAACCAAAGCATTCAATGCTTGGTGTCATTAATGGAAAGATCTTTACATTACACCTGAAAGGTCTTATGTCCTTTTATTGGCTAATCCAGTTTCTCTGGACTCAGTAGCCACCATGCTACTGCAGAGCTGGCATACATGTGGAGGTGCCCTTGTTTGTCCCTTGTGATGTATTCCCTGGAATTACCCTCTGATTTTCCTGAAGCTCCCTCTGAGCCACATCTTTGCTATTTCCCCTTTGTTTGAATATGACAAGAAATCTGCCTTGGCCTCCTCAGTAGCTTTAGTTCAGGGTGGGGTGTTGAGGCCTGGGGAGGACAAGGGGCTGGCTGCCAGCCCCTGTGAACAAGATACACTCATGTGAGACTCTCTCCTTCCTCTGCAGTTCTTTGCTTGCCTGTTGGTGATATTTGCAGGTGAGGTCACTGCTGGAGTATTTGCCTTCATAGGAAAGAAAGTGGTAAGTAGCAAACAGCCTCTAATGTCATAATGGGGTAGTTAGGGATTCCAGTGCCCACGGCTCTTCCATAGGAAAGCTTTCCAGGAGACTTTTCCTAGGAAGACTCTCTGACATTCTTATCTGGAGCCAATGAGAGCTTGTGTTATCACAAGTTTGGAATAGGATGAAGTTTTTGCCTTCTCTGTCCAAGAAAAAGTGGAGGTGTGGTTCAGCCTTGAAGGAACATCAAGGGGAACTGTATGAAAAGAGGGTATTGCCTGGGAAAAAGGCAAACAAATTCAGGCACTGGACTTCCCCAGCTTAGAGGGTTTAACCAAAGCACAGAATAGAGCCTATGAACATTCTGACCCTTTGAATGCCACCAGGCCACAAACCCTCCTGGCTTTTGAGTCATCATACCTGTTTACCAGGCACAACTTTTTGCCCTGGAGGTTGAGGACACAAAGTGAAAGTCTTGGATTGGGGGTAAGACTGATTTGCAGCTCACTGAGAAAGTCTGATTTCTGCAGGCAATACAGGAAGCCCAAAAAATCTATGATGATGCTTACGAGGACTACCTGAAAAACCCAGTGGGGAAGGTCAACAGTACCATCTATCGCTACCACGTGGCTGTGAGTACTCCTCCACCTTAACACCTCACTGCACTGCTCCACTGTCACACTGCCCATCAGAATCCAGAATTCCTCCCTCTGAGGTATGGAAAAATAGAACTAAATGTGCTTAAAATCAAGTCAGAGGCTCTGACAACCCTGAGAGTTTCCTGAGGGCTCTGTCGGAATTCTGGTTTTCGGATCTCTACATTTGAAAGTGCAATTAGCCAGGCTCTGAAATTTCTGATGCTTCTGGTCTTTGTGTTCAGAAGAAATGACTGTTATGACCCTTCTGGATATTGAAATCCACGGGCAAATACTCGCAAATGCAGAGAGAGGGAGAAACGTCTGCATCCCTCTGCATCTGTCAGAGAAAATGTCACCTGTGACCTAGAACCTACAGTGGGGCAGATCCTGTCTCTGGTTGAACTATGTAGGTGAAAGACCAAAAGCACATGTGTGACACAGTTCAGGCCACCCAGAAAGTGAATGTCTGAATCAGAATTACAACCTGTGACTTCTTGAATCCTATTTGTGTCCATCCTGGATCTACACTGCCTCCCATGGAGAGCAAGCCCAAGCTTTGTTGCTCCTTACAGCAATTCCCACGTTCTTTAGAACAAACATTTCACAACCTCAGACCCTTTTGTCCTTCTCCCATAGCTCTTATTTCTGACCCAAAGAGGAATTCCAAGCATTTTGTGGGAGATAGGCAAACAGGAAAAACAAACCCTCTGAAACTCTGATTTATTACTGCCTCCAAAGCCAGCACGATGTTGTGTCAGAAATAAAATTCCAGCATTCTCTGCTGTAGCTTTTGTGCATTGCCCATAATTCTCTATGTGATATTTGAACTTTCTGCATTCTCCCTTTAACAACTCCTGTTTTCTTGCAAGCCAGGGATCTGCCTTTCCCAAATCCACTTGTTTGCTTTGTTATGAAATACCATAATAAAAATCCTTTCTGGACATTGTTGTTAATACAAATGTGGCTGTTTGCTGTGGCCTCAGACAATTGAAACTAATTTTTGAGAATTCTGTCCCACGCAGTTGGAACTCTACCAGAAACAGCAGTTTAAATATAGAGAATAAGGTTATTACTTGATCTGTACAGATTCTTTTTTTTTAGTTGTTTATTGTCTCACTTTCAGTATGAAAGTAATAACTGACTTTCAGTATGAAACAGTCTGTGGTTTTCCCCTCTTTGATCCTTCATCTCTCTCTCATTCAGCTCCAGTGCTGTGGTAAAGGTAATGTGGAACAACAAACAGGATTACCCTGTCCAGAGAACATCCAGCTGCCAAAGGCAAGTGTCCTCTGTCCTGCTTGTTCTAATCACTTTTCCTGTCAGTTCTTTAGTAAAATTGGAGACATTCTGTTAGTAAAAGAAAGGAAGAAGTTCCTTTTTACCTTGCAAATTCCAGCATGAAATTCCTTATGGAATCGAGCAGAGTGGAGGCAGAATGAAGCTGGAGGTCATATTGCCCTCAGTTGTGACGCCTGTTTGTGGCATTCCATGGCAGCTGAGACAATATTGCATCATCTGAAAGGAAAAGGGAGAAGGAGGTAACAGAACAGGACCCCAAATTCCCCGTGGAGGCCGAATTTTGCAAAGTGCCCACCTTAGTCAAGCATGGAGCCTCCAGACTAGAAACCTCATTGGTGTTAAGAAAGATATTTCTGTAATTTCTGTCTTTTCTCGAATCTGCTTGTGAGTACAATGTCAAAATGAAGCACCAAACCTCCTGATTTAGCATGGTCTGTTATATAAAGGAGTTTAAATTTAGGGAAAACCGAGTGTAAGAAAATTACTTGCATGTGTCAGCCTTTCCAGGCAAGAGGTACAGATGCCTCACTAGAAAATGGAAGATACTGGAAAATTACCAACAAAACCCAAGGTTTAGATTCAGGAATTAGAATGGTGACTGCACTAATATTTTCATGTTTATCTGTTGTTCAGTAAGAACAGCTGATAGAATTGATTGAAATAAAGATTTTCAGGAATAAAAAAATATTTTAATTTTGTTTTTAATAGGACTGCCTGGTTGAAATTCAGAATGTAATTGATACTAATCTGCGCTTAGTTGGAATTGTTGGAATTGCAATTGCTAGCATCACAGTGAGTAAATCCATGTTCTCAAATCTCTCCTTGAGCCCAGTACCCTGTCCTTTATTCCAAGCTTTGTGGAAGGTATTTTGCAGAAACTGGTGAGATTCCTCAATTCTTATCGTTTCCAGTGTGTCTTCTCCCTGGGAATTGCCCCCATCAGTGCAAGCAGAGCTGGGTGACTGCTTTACAAGTTCGTTTTGTGTCCTTAGAGAGGGTCCAAAGTAATGGTAATCTTTTGTTGCAATAGTAGGAAAGCAGAGTGCACATGAGCCAAACTGAAAAGCAAAAGGCTGTAGCAGCATTTAATATATTCCAAAACAACTGCAGGCTGATGCTTTAAATTCTTTAGGATACATTCCTTAGTTTTCATAGGAATAGAGAGTACCCACTAGAGCTGTGACCAATAGATGTCACCCTGTCCCAAGGACACAGCAGGACCGGCAGGCTGGGGCTCACCAGGCTTTAGCACAAAGCTTTTTCCAGCACGTCTGTGCCGTGACTTCCTTCAGACTCAGACACCAGCAGCATGAGGAACCATAATATTAGTAAAGAAACACTCCTTTAGCTGCTGGGAAGAGCAGGACATTCACAGATTTATGTGGGCAGTGAAAAGCAGCTGAAGGGTTTCTGCGAGTAACAGAAACCATGGTGTGTGGATGGTGTGTGGATTAAACAATCCTGGGGTTTGTATGAAACATGAAGGGACTCAGAAATACAGCCAGGCAACGAGGGTGGGACAGAGTTCAATAACATCAAGGACACACCAGAACCGGGATCATCTCCCCTTGGATCCCCACCTCAGACACAGCAAAGGTCCTGAAGTGACCACAACCTCTTCAGCAGCAGAAATGCACCTGCACAATTTTCTGTGCTTGTTTCTGCCACTTGCAGGGCTGTGAGAGCTCAGCTGTGCCCGTCCCTAGGGAGATGTGTGGGGAGGAGACATGAACCCAGTGCTTTAACTGCCCATCTCCCACCCTTAGCAGTGCAGCCACAGGAGGGAGCTGCTTTGGAGAATCAACCTGTGGCAAGAAAGCAGAGCCTCTGGCAACACCCGCTGTTCTCTGCTTTTATCATTCCCTCTAGGTAACAAGTTTCCTGACATAAGTGGGGTTATAGATTTAATGTATAGTCTTGCTCTTGAGCACAGGAACTATTAAGAGCTCAGCACCAGCTACCAGCGACTCTGGAATCACCCTCTGCTCTTACTCAAATGTGTGTAATATTCCATGTAGAAGCATTCTGAAACGCAGAACCTTCTGGTGCAATACTAGGATACCACCAATAGTCACAGTTATGATGTGACTTAAATTGATGTTAATAACATTAATATTTGGGGCAGCTGTGCTTGCCCAGACATTTAGAACAAAGAGCAGTGAAACCAGTGTGAGCAGATAAAATCAGTGAAACCTCTTCCATGTTTATTGTCTGATGTTTTGGGGTTTGTAGAAGGAAGCAGTCACTACTCTGCCATAGGGACCTTCAGATTGTTCTGATATGCAAATTGTTTTATAATTGTTTTGTAAGTGGATCCCTAAATCACATCCCTTCTCTTCTAGATCTTTGGCATGATATTCAGCATGGTTCTGTGCTGTACGATCCGTAACATGAGAGAAATGATCTAAAACTGTCACTGCACAACTATGCCCCAGGAGTTCCAGACTAAGCTTACAAGAAGTGCTCTTCTACCCAATTTAATATTTGTAATGCATTTTAATCAGTGTTTTAACATACTGAGAGGAAAATATCCCATTAGGTGATCAGGTGAATTGTATTAGTTACAGTAAAACTGAAGTGAACAAAAAAAAGGGGTTTAAAATGTCCTTTTTAATGAAAAAAAGCAAAGGTGCATCTAAGACTAATTTGATTTTTAATGTATGTATATGTACAATTAAGAGTTTACACATGTATAGACTTTATGTAAGCACATGCATCTCTCCCCTTACAAATACATATGCATGTGAGCAGGTCCCTGGATGTGCAGTACCTTGTCTAGATAAGTATGTGCAAATGGCACATGTTGTGTGTGCATCCAGAGTGTCCCTGTGCAGGATGTGCACCTCCCACAGGGACACAGTGCTTGGAACCCTCTCACACTGAGCCCCTGTTTGCCAAGAATTAGCAGAGGAACAAATGCCATTGTAAAATGTAAGACCTAGGATCCATTTTGTGACTTTATTTTCCAAAGCCCAAACAGAGTAGAACTAATAAAATTGGACTTTATTTAAAAAAATAATTATTGCCTAAGGGCCTGCTCCAGCAAACTTCAGTTCATGTGAGTAGACCCACTGACTTCACTGTCATGCAGAGATTGCATATTTATTTTTTGTAGGACTGGACCCTTCATGCAAATGCAGAAAGCTCTGGGGGAGAAAACATGTCCAAGGAGATCCAGGCTAAAGAAAGAGGGGGAAAGAGGTGGGAAGCTGGCAAGACCAGGCAGTCATTTGGGACCAACTGCAGTGCAAAGTGTACTTAAGCTTCCCAAGCTAGGCTGAGATACACCAAAAAACCCAACTGTGAGTTCAAGGGGCCACTAAAATCCACATTCAGCAGCCCCTTTGTCCCAAAAGCCTCACTGTGGCTACAAACTGGTGCAGGAGTGGAGCCTAGGTCCAGAAAAGCAGCCCCTTTGTCAGATCTCTGGAGAATCTAACTGGCCTGTGGAAGCCAAACAAAGAGTGAAAGTGGTCAGAAAAAGACACGCAGCACTTTAATATCCTCAGTTTCTGCTTCTGTGACTATCACAGCTTCCACGGGGCTCTTACCTCAACCTCTCGCCCTTTCCTGGGGGCGGAAGGCAGGAAAGAAAGATGGGACATTTTTACAGAGCCATGAAGTAAGTTTTCTTACTGGCACCTTTATTGCATGTCAGGTATAAAAATTACACTGTGTGCTTGAAATACCTCAGGGCTTGCGTTTACATAGTTTGTTTCTATATTTTAGTTTTTCTATTTGTCATATTTATTCATAAGAGAATGTTCCTTTTGAACCAGGCTAGAAGGGAGAAAGGTTGTCCCCAGAAAAATAAATTACATCAAAGGCTCAGGATCTCTTTAATTTTTTAATTTTGAGATAATTGACCATTTCAGAGAACAGCTTTTCACTAACTATATCCCCATAGCAGCAGATCTGGTGATCACCAGTTTAGATTCCTGATGTAGTTGTTCCATACATGATGGGGAGAAGTTCAGTTAAACTACACATTGCAATAGTCCAGTGTCTAAGAGGCCTTGGACTTTACAAGTCATGGGGTCTTTGTTCCACTGAAACACAGTGGAACAAAATGGAATTTCAGGAAATACGTGTATTCTAGTGCACATTTGTGTGGGATATATCACCCATTACCTATTATTTATTTTTTATCTCTTATTCCCCAAAGAAACTCAAACTCCCATCAGTTTTCTGTCACTTCAGGATTTGGGGTAGTGCTGCTCCTCCAAGTATCTGATTTAGTTGACACATCTTGCTGCCTTTTACACGGATTTCTCTTTTCCAATCTTCCAACCACGAGCTGTGGCACTGCACTAAGAGCTGGGCATGGCAGGCACTGCCGACTGAGCCATGCCCAGGCTGAGCTTTAGGCTGGCAGGGGCACATGAGATCACACACCAGGAAAGAGTCAGGCTCATGTAATTCTGTCACAGCTGATTAGCAATGGATGTTAATTAAAAACAGGGCCTGGGACCTCATTCTGCAAGAACCAGAACAGGAAACAGCCCTGATCTGCTGCTTGCTCCTAAGAAAGGCTCAGCTGGGAGAATGGCACTGGCAGCAAATTCATGAGGGTTTCAAGCTGAAACTTAGAAATTAGTTTAACACAGCAGCCAGCAAAGCAATTTCCTGGCTCCCAGGTGCTCCTGGCTGTGTCCCTGCAATGGTTCTGCTCTGAAGAGATGATGGGGTAGTGCCCAGCTGGGGTGTGTTGTCCCAAGGTAGTAGTGGCAGAAAGAAGAAACTCTTGTAAAGTATAATTTTTACCACTCAGAGCAAGCCAGTTTTCCAGGAAAATCAGTAAAAATAGCAACACAGCCAGTGGTTCAGGTTCCAAGATTGTTGCCCTACAGGGATAGAAACTGATTGCAAATAAAGCAATTTCCTTCTGTTACATTCCATATCATAATGACAGTACTCTATTCATTTTAAACACATCTACACATAATTGGGTTTCGTTCCTCAAATTCATAGCACCAGAATGTAATGACAGGACCAGAGTTTATCTCTTTATTTATTATTTCTTGAGTAAGTTGGAAGATACCCACTCCTGCTTTGAGATGCACTGAATGCCAAGGCAGCTTGCAGAACCTGCTTTTGCTTCCCCAGCCCTCCACTCCCCCAGAAGTACAAAACCACCCCCGTGCCTTAAGAAAACAGGAAAAAGTGTTACACAAAAACCTGTAAATTCAGACTTGAACCACCAAACTTTATGCTGAAGTGTTTTGGGTTTGTGATTAGTTTTTTTCTTCCTCTAAACAGGGCATTAATTTTCTGAGCATTCCTGCAGAAGCTCTAGGGTTACTGTTATTTAGGTCTAGGGGATACTTGCACTGCATACCAGGAACAGGACAATACCTGTTACTGGTTTCGTTCTCTAAGTTATTGGTATAAATTAAGCTGGAAATCAACATGTTATTCATATACTAGTGCCTTTAACAGAATCCAGGGATAAAGGTCTTTTGTAGTTTCCTGCTGTTGTGAGGTGCTTAATATAATTGCAGTTTTCTCTGCATCTTAGTAACTGAAGGTATTTTTTAACTCATTGGAAGAGTTACTGCCACATAAGGCAGCAAAAATACCCATTTATCCCGTCCCTGGCGCCTGTGTCAGAGGAAAGCGACAAAAGATCAGATCCCTCCAGGTGATAATTCTGAAAGCACATCAAACACATTTTCTTGTTCTCCTGTCAAAGTTTGTTCTAAAGCATAAAGATGTAAGTTGCTGATGGCCTTATTGTGTCTCTAAACATCCCTTATTCACATTTCCCTTGTCTAATTTTTCTAAGTAACTGATTTCAGTGGGAGCTTCCTTTGTCACAGGGAAACCTCAGCCAGTTTTGGTACCTCTCAGAGACCACACAGCAGCTGATGAAGCTCAGCCCTGTGACATCCCTACAACGAAGAGTCGTATTTCACTTGTCTTGATACTGATAGTTTTATAACAAAACACGTTTCATGTGTCTTGAAAAAGAAATTGAGTTGTCTTAAGCCCTCAAATGCTGTATTGTACAGCCTTTGCAGGCTACAGATTAACAGCATACGATGCTGTTCATAGAAAATGTACATAAATAAAGCTTTTCAATCTTTTTCCTCTCTATTGGTGCTCCAGCCACGAGGTTCTCCAAAACACAAACCACTTTCAGGATAACGTGTATGGTAGAGCATAAATTCTGATTTTGGTCAGAACTGGTTCGTGCTGCCAAGTCTGTGGCAGAATTACCTCTTGCTTTGAGAGAAAACAAACTTAGCTCTGTGGCTGAAATTAGCTTTTGATTCCCTAGGATGTGTTCCGAAGTGGCGTTTTGTGTCTTGAATTTGAAACAACTGCCTAATAAAAATAACCTGGAATAAACGACTCCCGGAGAGAGCTCGATGCGCGCGGCCAGAGCCCCCCCAGGCCCCGAGGGCACCCCGGGGCTGCCTCCGCCTCATCTGCTGCATCCAGGACACCGAGTAGGCTCCAGGTGACGGAGCAGCCCTCGGCCAGCGAGGCAGGCAGGGCCCCGGAATGGGGACCGGGACGCGGATCGGGACCCGTCAGGATCCGAACCGGCACCGCCGGAATTCCCCTCAGGCACCCGCGTGCCCGGGATTGGCTGCTCGTGCTGCGGGTGGGGCGGTGCCACAATCCCAGAATGGTTTGGGCGGGAGGGGACTTTAAAGCTCATCCCGTTTCCCTCTGCCCTGGGCAGGGACACCTTCCAGTATCCCAGGCTGCTCCAAGCCCCGTCCAACCTGGCCTTGGACACTTCCAGGGATCCGGGAGCAGCTACAACTTCTCCGGGCACTCTGTGCCAGGGCCTCACCACCCTCACAGGGAGCAATTTCTTCCTAATATCTAATCTAAACGTACTGTCTGTGTGAAGCCATTCCCCCATGTCCTGTCTTCCTTGTAGTCTCCCTTCAGGTACTGGAAGGCCACAGTATCGTCACTCCGAAGTTCCTCTTCTCCAGGTCTGAAGGCAGCTCTGCAGGTGGGGTCTCACCTGAGCAGGGCACACGGGCAGAATCCCCCTCACAAATGCTGCCCACGCCGCTTTAGGCGCGGCGCTTTTCCGCGGGGAGGCGGCGCCGGCCCGGCGGGCGCGGGGCGGAGCGCGGGGCCGGTAAAGGCGGAGCCGTGCCCGGGGATGGCCCTCAGAGCCCTCGCCACAGCGCCCCCTGTGGGCCGGGCCGGGCCGGGCTGCCGCAGCCCCGCGCGGGTGCGGAGCCCGCGGGCTCCTTCTCTCTCCGTCTCTCTCCGTCTCTCTCCGTCTCTCTCCGTCTCTCTCCGTCTCTCTCCGTCTCTCTCCGTCTCTCTCCGTCTCTCTCCGTCTCTCTCCGTCTCTCTCCGTCTCTCTCCGTCTCTCTCCGTCTCTCTCCGTCTCTCTCCGTCTCTCTCCTCCTCTCTCCGTCTCTCTCCTTCTCTCTCCTTCTCTCTCCTTCTCCGGGCTCCGTATGTTAATGCGTTCGGGTTTGCGCTTCTCTGAGCATCTGCCGCGGGCGCGGAGAGCCGGGAGCAGCCGGGGCTCCAGCCCCGTGTCCCTCCAGCCCGTTCTGTGATCTCCCCACCGGGACTGAGATGTGGAGAAAAGGTGAAGATGTTTGGATTGCCTGCAAATCCATCCCTCAGTTCTGTGAAAAGAATCTTAGGATAAATGGAAGGTAACAAACTCTTGTCTGTAAGGAATCATCACCTTAACAGGGATTTACCACTGAACATGGGGGTCTTAAAGTTGAACATGAAATCTGCTTAAAGGTCAGAGGGACACAGTCCTCCGAGTGCATGGAAATGGATAGTTAAATAGATATGTTAGCCCAATGCAAACGTCCCAGTTTGGGTTTTTCTGAAGTGCAAAAGAAGACACATTAGTTATTTTTCTCTCAATGATTTTGCATAGGCATTAGCCATAAAAGTAGACTTGGTTTTTGTTTGTAGTGAAGAGAAATCTGTCAGGCCATAAAGAACATTACAATAATTTTGCAGTACTGCTGATACTGAAGTAGGCCAAGTACCTTTTTTGTGTTTTGCTAAGTACAAGTGCTGCTTAATAGTAAACAGAATTATATTTTCCTGGGCTAAATAACATTTTTAACAGTCCAGACACCTTGCAAAAGCTCTGGCTGATCTTAAAGCTGAACACTTTGTTTCTTTGGCATTTACCAGATACTGTAAGGGCTGCTTTGTTCAATAAATAACTTTTTCCCAATTTTTTTCTACAATTCCTGTGCTCTTCACCAACTAGAGAGCAGCAGTTCACGTTGCAGCTCTTTCTTTGAGAGCTTGGGAGACCACAGCTCTCCTCTGTGTCATACACAGAAGGGGCTGGGCATACCAGACTTCTCACCACCAGAAAATATTTGTAACTTACTTGTAACTCACCTTTCCTGCTCCAAACAGTTTTAGAAATAGTCTTGTACAAAATTAGCCATAACTGGATCGTCTACACCATAAGTGTAAGGGATCAGTTTTACAGAAGTAGGGCTCCCACTGCTCCTGCAGATGCTCTGGACTTTCTGTAAATTTCAAATGTGTTTTTGGAGAAGTAAAATTTTCAAACCTTGCCTGTGAAGGCATTTCTTTATCACCAAATTATGCACATGATAATTGCAGCTCATACCTTGTGTAGAATCCATGACACATATTCAAATTACCATGGATTGGTTGAGGTTGGAAGAGACCTCTGGAGCTCATCTGGTCCAAACCCCTACTCCAGGGGGGCACCAGCAGGTTCCCTTGGGCTTTCTCACAGGTTTTGCTGCAGATGAAATAAAATGAAGGTGTTCAGAATAGAGAAGTAGATTCCAGGAACATTTGTTGAAAACTGCAGTCCTGAAAGCCAGACTTTTCTAAGAATGTTAAATTTCATATTTGTATCCTGTGAATTCTGGTTCCTTTATTTACTATTTCAAGCAAAATGTGAATGGAATATCTAATTTCTTGGGAGCTACAATCTCAGTGGAAAGGAAGCAGTTGTTAGTTGACTTAATTACATGCATTACTTTCCTTTATTCCTGGCTCTGCACCTCTCACCTGTGCATGTTCAGCACACAGGGTGGGCTCAGCTCTCCTTCCACTCCCAGGGGACCTGTTGACCTGTGAGGAAAAAGGGGATTTTTTGAGTTTTGCTTTCAGTTTGATGGCACCACACTCCCTTGTGGAGAACAGTGCAAAAAGTTTTGAAGCTTCAGTGATTCCTCAGTGCTCACAGAGATAAGTGTATTTCAAACTGTATTTCAGCAGGAAAGGGGGAGGTTATGCCATTCGTGTAGAGCCGTGGAGAAGCATTCCCAATAAACACAGGTCTGGACTGTAGGGTGTGCCCAGCCACTGCCCTGGAGGGACATCTGCTGAGATAAGGAGATTGAGCAATATCCCAGCAGGAACTCCCCTGGAAAGGCAACCACTTTTGCAGTTACGGCAAGAAGAAGACAAACCCAGAATCCTCTGGGAGACCCTATGCAGATCTTTTGTAACCCATTGGCCTTTACCCTCTGACACCCACCCCCTGTACCCCTGTAAAGCCAGCCCCCTGTGCCTGCGAGGGCAGAGAGAGCCCGTCCCTGGCCTCCCCTTCGCTGGAGTACGGACCAATAAAGCTACCTTGGTGTGGAACAGCTACACGGGCCTCTGGTCTCTCTCTCCCTGGTCTGGCCAGCAGCTGAGGGAAGACACCGGGCCTCGGGAAGGTGATTCTTTTTGGGACCATCTCTCCGGACCGGTCACAGCTTCCTTGGTCAGAGCTACTGACCCCACACCAGCTGTCATACTGGACAATAGCAGGGAGGACACAGATCTACAGTGTCTAAACTAACATTACATAGATGGAAAAATACTGTTGCTAATTTGAAGGCTGTATGTGTCAAAATCTATTTAAAATGTTCAATACCAAGAATGTATGTGGCCTCTTTTTTAACTCCAAAATCTATCAAGTGAAATATGTGAACTCTGAAATCAATCAATATCAAATTCTGAAATATGTCAATATATTGAATCTCTGAGCATCTGTTTACAAAATATTTGGGATTTATGGGCAAAGGCTGATAAATCCACCCAGTCATGTCTCCTTCTTCCCCAAAGTAAACTCATGTGGGTTCTAAATGCAAACATGCAGCCTTTATGGTTCTTTTCTGCCTGTCTCAGAACACCCAATTAATTGAAGCAACTAATGATGCACCTTCAGAATAAATCTTTGTGCACACCAGTTTGCAAACCAAATACAAAGTACACTTTTATTTCTGTTCAGGTGTGAGCAGAGCAGTACATTTCACCCATATCCCATTGAAAGCTTTACTCGTTACAGAGCTTCTGTGGCTTAGTGCAATAGTTTGTCCTGAGCCTCTCACGGACACAGTCACTGTAGTCAGTGTTGCACTTGCCACACTTGCAGCTCACAGCCACGGGGTAGGAGTAGTAGGGGATGGTGTGGTGAGGGCAGCCTGGGATCAGTGCTGTCTGGTACAGCATCTCTTTGTATGTGCACACGTTCTGGGACAGAGCACTCTTGAGGAGCAGCTTCTTGCCATTGCTGTCCTACAAAGAGAAGAGAAATGTGTTGTTTCACAGAAGCACTCGTGTGTCAGAATGTCCTGTGAAGTGCAGAGACCAAAACTCATACACTGAGCCTGGCTCTGGCACTACTCAGTTCAGAGCTCTGATTGTGACCGGAGCTCCCTCTCCACACAGATACATTCACCTTGTTTTTATGGTTTAACTAATCCACTTGGCTCAGAGTGTTCCCTGTGCTTTGTGATCTCTTTTGGCTCCCTGCTGCCCAAGCTGGAACTCAAAATGCTGTGTTGAACAGTGAACTTGTGTGCAGTGGTGTGGCTGCGGCAGAGTTGTCCCCACAGCCAGCTGAGATAGCAGCAGTGGGAGCAGAAGTTACCTAAGTTATTTACATTAATTAAGAGTGACCCAATATAATCTGCCCCTCACCTGTTCCATCCTACCCTCAAAAACTGCCCACAGAGGCTCTGCAGTGGCAGCAGCAGTCAGGTCTCTGCTGTGCCACTGGTGTTGTCAACTCCATAGTTTCAGAGGCTTGGCATTTTTCATCCATACCTTTGCAAAAAACTAACTTGAAAACATGGTGACAGTGCAGTTTTTCTGCCTGTGATAAACTCTATTAGAATGAAATCATTTATACACTATTTTCTGGGAGAACAGACCCTTGGTTTGCAGTGGTGGCTGTTACAGAAACATCTGCCTAGAGCAGAGCAGTGCTTCGTACCCGAGTCATGCAGAATCCAGCACAGATGGTGGTGTTGATGGCCAGGCAATAGGCACATTCCCGTTTCTCCACATGGATTGTGTACTCAGAAGGAGCACAAAGTGATGCTGTTTGTCCGAAAGTCAGGCCAAAGAGAAGAGACATTACAAAGAAGGGACTCATGCTGGATGGGGAAGAACAAACAGAGCAAACCACAGGTAAAATGGGACAGGCCTTCCAGCCCTGTCCTCAGCATTCAACAGGAACATCCAAGACAGTCACAGTCTTGGAGTAATCTTAACATTTCTAGCTACAGCCTGACAATTTCTTTCCAATCTCAGACCTTACTGAAATTATATTGACCATTAAACAGAGAACATGGGCAAAGAGGCCATTAACAACATAGAATAAATTCACTTTCCCCCCACTAAAGCATATTACATGGAACTTCTCACTAATGAGTGATAAAATCCTGACACAGAACAAATAACAGGAGCTGAAAGATTTGAAAGTGTGACATGTAAGAGAACATGAGCTCTAGAATTAACCAGAGATATTAAAATAATCTCACAGTTTAAAAATAATTTTCTAAAGAAAGCATCTTATAAAATGTTAAAGAGAGAAAAAGACAAGGCTGTGCATATCAGGCATAAAACTGGATTTTTCAATTTCCAGTGGCTTAGAGGCATGATGAGATGGGAACACTGCCAAGAATTAAATAATAGATTCAAGTAAATTACAATAAAGAATATCAGCAAAGAGTTCAACTCAATGAATCCTGCTTTATCTGTCTATTGTGCTGACCTCATTTTTCAGACCTGCGGGGGGATCCCAAGAAACAAGCCTTAATTAGCTCCAAGACAATTTCAGGAACGACTCTAAAGCCTCTAAATGACAAACTTTAAATGACAGTATCTACCAATATCTGGACATCACCCTCTAGTCTCTTCTAGCTCCCAGTTTCCCATAGCAAAGCCATCCATTACACAGGCTGGTTTACCCTGTAGCTGCAACACCACCAGTCTGGAAAGACCAACCTCTTGTCAGCAGAATTCTTCCCTATTACAGGAACCTGATTCTGCCTTGAGCTGGGAGAGGCAGTGACCCAGCACAAGCTCTGTGCGTGCTTTATACTCTCCAGGCTAATTCCAGGCTGATCTTACTGTTTATATAATTGCATCTGAATTGCTGCTTTCTTATCACAAAGTCATCTATTGAAAATTCATACTGAACCACAAAGCAAATGTGATAGGAACAGACGTGTCCATAATACCCTAACCTGGAAACTGGAGCTGGAAATCTAATTATATTAACAGTCATTCTCTCCTCAGGCTTTTAAACTAACCAGTGCTTTAAAAAGTTGTTATTATTGGTTAATTTAATTGCTCCATAGGACAGCAAGACCATGGCAGGAAGGCTCTCATGGATATGGAGTTCTCCATGATCACAGATGATGAGTTTTACACCTGTGTTTTGCTAAAGTTTAACGAGGTCTGGTTCGCTCTGTTTGCTCCTTACCAGGCACACACAGCTGGGAGATGCTGGCACAGGTTGCCCAGAGGAGCTGTGGCTGTCCCATCCCTGGAACTGTTCCAGGTTGGAGCAACATGGTCTAGTGGAAGGTGTCCCTGCTCATGGCAGGGCGTGGGATGGGATGAGCTTTAAGGTCCCTTCCAACCCAAACCATTCTGGGATTCTCTAAGTCTATGCAGTGCCCATGAAGCAACAAATCTGAAATCAAACTCTGCAGCCTGCTCAGGTACAGCCTGACTTACCTGCTCAAGCAAAACACACTCAGAAATTGTCCCGCCTGGAACCTACTCAGCAAATATTGAAGTAACAAGCAATTCACTCAATACTAATTGATAGGGAAAAAACTTTTACAAAACCACTCTTCACAGCACAGTAAGAAGCAAAATATTGTGTCAGTACCAATGAAACAATGTCCTCAGACGGGGGAAAAACACTCACATTTAGGGGAGCAAGAGGGAGAACAGGTCAACAAAGCCACCATTCTCTGTCAGCCTTTCCCTGAGCTCCCTGCCTGCAGCTCTGGGAACAACACGTGCCCTTCCCGGTAATCACCTAACTCCCAACTTGATCTGATGGATGTCTTATGCACGTCAACCACATTTCCTGATTTACATAGCCATAAGAAATATGGAAAACATGAGTTTGAGGTGGTAAATGCGGTCACTTTGAGCTGTTGGAGGAGTGATCCAGTCGGTCCCAACTGGTGTTCAGCTAATTCCTGAATAATAGTGTCTCCTTTTCCTGTGGTTTTCACACATAAGTCTGTGTCCTGGGCTAATTTTTCAAGAATTTTTTGGATAATGTAATAGAGGTTTTGTTCTGTTAAGACTAGCCAAATTCTTTCTGTTTTCATGGAATCTTTAATTCTGGGTTAATTTCTACCATATAATTTCTCAGGAATTAAATATAATTCAATTATATTTAAACCTCTTTCTGGCTTAGGGACATGAGCAGAGTATTAATTGTACTCTTTGTAACATCTGTCCACCTCACTTAGCAACAGCAGTGTAACACTCACTTTGCTACTACCCCACTATGTTATTGAGCTCTGTATTTTTATGCTATATTTGAAATACAAACACTCAGGTTCTCTCAGTATACACTGCACAACTCACACATAGATAACGTATATGTTTATATATAGACACTTTACATACACATACACACCACATATACATGTATGGGCTTGGTTGTTTAGAGCTTTAATCACAGAAAAGAATTTTTCTTCTTGGGAAATACAAAGTGTATTTCAAAGGATGCAAAGAACCTGGAAGGAAAAGAACACAATTCCTAAAACTAAAACCTGGAGAGGACAAAAAGCACTCAAAGTAAATTAAAAAACAGCATTCCTAAAGCAAAAATATCACATGTGACCCTTGCATGCACAGCTGATCCTTTCCTCTAAAGAATTCACTGCTTTAGGCAGTTGGAGCTGGATTTGTGCACCCTGGAAACCCCCGCAGCCAGGTTTAAAGTGTCTCAACACCCCTTATAAGAACATAGGAGAGAACAGGTCAGAGTGTGAGGACATGTATTCTTTGCTGCCCAAAGGTGCCAATTTCTCTGAGCTGAGAAAAATGGGTGTAAGGAGAAATTGAGATTAGGGTGAAAAATAAAGGTTTAAGAATTTGCTTTAACAAGATTTAGGGAAATGTCTGCAAACATCAGTAGCAAATTATAACAACGCTTTAAAGTCATAATGAAGATGAAAAAGAGACTGCAACAATAAAAACTATAGCAATAAAAATAGAGAAAACCAACAATAACTGTTGGAGGTGAGAAAATGCAGAAAACTTGTAAAGGAAGCTAAAGAGTAGGAAATACACTTTTGCCAGGCCAGAGGCCAATAATGAAGTCAAGGAACATTACAAGATGAAGACAAGCTGTTGATGCAAAGTACAAAGGCTTCAGCAAGTACTTGTGCTTTTGAAAACATAGTGACTGAAAACCACACAACAAAAATTATTAAATAAATCATATAAGAAATAAATATTTGAAACTCAACATGATTAGTTAACTAATGCTCATTTCAGCAAGTCTGGAATACTGAGGAGATTTCAAAACATTAAAAGAAAGTGCTAATATTATGGCAATATTTAAGGAGGGAGTGTTGACCCAGGTAACTCTCCACCACCCGGGTAAAATAACAGAAAATTGATACAGGATTTGAGCAATAAAGAATTAACAGATGAAAACATAATTACTGTTGTTACATAAAATAGGTCATGCCACAAAAACCCAATTTCCTTGTTTGCAGTGATTACAAATTTGGTTGTTAAGGCAATTGCACGGACGCAATGTCTTTGGTTCCATCTGTCCAGAGCCCCCCTGTCAGGAAGTTTTAGAGCTGTCAGGCAGAGCCAGTATGGTGGATACAACCAGTGTAGTGGATACAACCAGTGTACTGGATACAACCAGTGTGGTGGATACTGAATGCTGGAACCACTGGAGCAGTCAGTGTAGTCTCAACAGTGCCTTTATTCACTTCAGTGTTTTTACCCAGCCTCTGAACACACTGCAGTGCACTAGAGAAATACCCGACCAGGTATTACGAATGAAAATTCGTTCATCTGGAAGGGCAATAAATTAGTCGGAGTGGAGCTTGGGACCAATGTGACTGCTGCTTATCAGCTCAGCCTCATGCTGATATGGTCACAGAACCTCTTGGCTGCTGCCTCTCTGTTGCTGGCACTATTTCTTGCCCATCTAAAGAGCACCAGGGTGGTATTCACATATCTTCAGCCATTTACACAAACTACCAAGCTGGTAAAAAACTTCCTGGCTTGTCCTTCTGACTATGACCATGGAGCTCATTCACTACTGACCTCTCTGTTGGGAGTGAGATCCCACGAGCTACAGAGAGCAGCAAGACAAAAGACTGGCAGGACAACAAAGTCCAGTGTCACAATCTGTGAGTGCCTGAGGCTTCTTCCATACAGTTTCCTAAAATCCATCATCCATAGTCTGATGCTTATGGATGCGTTCCTTTTGTTGCCCTCCTGCCGACCTGCAGAGGCTCAGTGACAGAAATTTTTAATGTGCTTTTATAGCCCAGCTTTGCAGCCCTGTTCTGGAACAGCCAGTTACACTGTTAATTATTTATCTTTAACCTTTCTGTTAACTAAACCAGTTCATTCCCTGACATCAGTGATTTTACACTTTCATTAAGTGAATGATGGTGTGCTGATATTCTACAGGAAGTGTTTCAAGTGATATCTGTAAATAGAATTTAGTAACTATAAAAACCTTGGGTTAATTCCCCAGGAGTCTCTGTAATGGGCTGCAGAAATTCAGTGCATACCAGAAGCTCATATCTAACAGTAATTCAATAGGATTGTCTGTCACTGACCAACGCCTAAAATAAAAGTAGGAACAATGAGAAGTTATCAGACATTATTCCTACTCACCCTGCCCTGGTAGTGGTACAACACAAAGAAAACGTTGTGATCTCATGAGCAGGTTACTTACAGAGCAGGGCCACTCTTATTTCCACAAAACATGGAACTGTAGATAGTAAAGTAAAAACACATCCACACTTGCAAACAACCAAGAATTGGAAGCTCTGCTGATGAAAAACAGACAAAACCCATCAGATTCTGAAAGATGAGTAGAGTAGAGGAATTATTTCCAACCCCATCCTGTTAGAGCCCTCCACTGATAAAAGGAAATAAGATCCTGATATGCTGCCATAGAAACAAGTGTTTTTGCCAGGTTTTGCATTTAAACAGCCTGTAGCTGCTGAATTTCCAAAGCTGATCTGCCTATTGCCAATCTCTGTAACAGCCCGAAACACAGTTCTCATCTCTGAAATTTATAGATTCACAGACTGTTCTTCTCTTTCTTTCCTAGGATTAGCTGCAGCATTTCCTATCAACCACAGATTAAAACAGCAAATCTCTTTGTTGCATATCATATGCCAGCAATCTCCATTTATGGTCTGAAAATACTTCATAATCCTATTTGCTGTTTGGCTCTGACAGTAGAGCCCTTTGGATTTGGTTTCATTTCTTTGGAAAGTGCTAGATATTTCTTTTAGTCTAAGATACACAATCACTGTGCTGAGGGCAAAACTAAATACAAAACCAAACAAAAAAAAACACCACCAAAGAAAATCCAGAAGCCTTCTGCAGTATTGTCAAGGATGAATGGATACCAACCCAGGATCATAATAATGCTGAAGGTAAAAGTCTGCCCCAGGTGTGACAGCCTAAGACCTGCCAGGTGAATGCCTCCCAACAGGGAAGCCACTCTCAGATTCCAACTAGAAATGAAAATGGCTATAAGGAAGGAAAAGGGAAGGCTGTTTTTCCCCAGGAACTCTTCCTCTCCAAGATACTCCTGGTAGAAGCAAGGCACACTGCATTCAACTTGTCACTCCTGGGTGAGTCCTAACAGTAAGATTTCTTCAGGCTTGTTCTTATTTTCCACATTCTATTTTGCACACTCTGCTCTTGCAGCTTTATACAACACAGATTTGTAAACACCCCTGGGAAATGACTTCCAGTAGTGCTGAGTGGCAATTACATGTCTCTGGAAGTGCCTGTACGTGCATTCCCTGTACTGGAGTTTTAAATTCTGGCAGTGGTTACATTCTTCTTGTTCAACTAAGATACAACATGTGAGTTTTCTCAAGTTATCAAAATAAGCTTGAGGTCTGGGAGGAAATACTTGTTATATTGCATCAAGTTTTGTCACCGTTCTAGAACTGCATTCATGACACAGTAGGTGCCAACCCCCACTGTCACTACAAGGTACTGTGCATTTAACAACAAAGAAAACAGACCAAAGAGAAGGATTTGGGGCTCCCTTGCTGGGGAAAGGCCTCTCTTTACACAGGGCCACCACAAAGTATGAGACTCTTGCTGAATCTCTCAGTATCATGCAGTATAGAAGTTAACTCTACGTACTGGGTAATAACAGGGGTTGGGACATTCATTTAAAAAGTTCAGCTTCTGAGTAAACCCCCAACACTGTGTACTAATGGAATAAAAGGCTGATAATTTTGAAATTTCCTGTGCTTACTAAAACCATGAATGGACAAATGATACCAACTTGTCATTTGAATATTTTATGAGAGCACCAAGACAAGCATTAGAATAGAAGAGGTAAATGCTCAGTATTCGTCTTTTCAGAACTGAATTTTCAATTCAACTTTATATTTATATTTAAGAAAAATAGGATATTTACTAAAAAATGCTACAAAAAATATAACATTACATATATTTATAGATTTTAACAAAGACCAAACATACTTGCATTATATAATATAAATATTTTTTGTATAAATTGCTTAAAATATTGAAAATCAGGTTCTGCAAAGTAAATTTCCTCAGTAGAACCTGACTGTAAGTTTGCAAAACTCAAGTAACATCTTCTCCCCTTGTAATCTTCAGAAGTTCTCACTAGTTGACTCGCCTAAAAGCTACCCTGCAGTCCTGAGCTCACATCAGCACGCAATGCCCCAGAATTCTGCTGCTGAAAAGTAACAGAATAAAATTATCACAATCCTGTTTTCTATACCTCTATAAACAATTACTTTCTACTGTAGCAAAGTGAACTCTTACTTTTTGATTCTATTAAGTCAGCAAACTTATTTTATGAGTCCTGCAGCTGAGCCTTGATGTCTTCTATTATATCACGTTTTTCATCACTCTTTATGGTCAGAGCTGAAATCTAACAGAATGAGAATAATGAAGTGTAGAAAAAGGACAGATGATATTTTCGTTTGTCCCTGTGTATAATAAGTAGACATTCAAGTTAGATAAAGTGGTTGGTCCTAGCCAAATATTGATCAAGTCATGAAAAAGTTCTCCAAAATCAAAACACAAATTCCAACAGAATTAAAAGCAGAATTAAAGAGCATTTACATTTGCTGGACTTCTCTGTGAAGTGACTACAGGTTTCCTTAAGCAGATTACACAGGTATCTCGAAGTGGTACTTCTCAAAGACAGAAAAACCTCATAATGTGTCACAGGAATGCACAAACTTTGTGGACCTGAGGATTAACAATGCAATGACCTTTACAATTTAACAGCTAAACATATCTGCTCACACTAGCACAGTTCTCAGCACAAAAACTGTTTCACACATAAAAAATTTTGTCTGTATTACTTACTCTTTCAAGAAATCTCTATTTTCACATATGTCATCTTCCAGTTTTAAACCGGGTTTTTAATTTTCAAACTAATTTCAAAGGGAATAAATAGAAAACCACATCGTTATTGAAAAATATATCAGAAATACACTTCTGTTTCTCAAATCTCTCATGAAAAAGTAATTTTGTTCATCAGAAGACAGAAGTCTGTTTTGTCTGGTATTCCATGCTGAGTCATCTTTTGCAGGAAAGGCAGAATAGTAAACAGTAATTTACCAGCAACTGAAACACTTGCAGGTACGTTCTTCATCCACACATTCACACAGGACAGGTGCACACCCCTGCTCAGAATAATCATTTTCTCAATGCAAAAATCAACATGCAACATTTATTAAATATTTAATCGTATTAATAATATTGTCATGCTAAATCAGGAAGCACTTTCTCTTTACTTCATCTATTCAATGTATATTGTACAATACTGGCCTGACATTCTTGAATGGCTTTATGCTGTGCTTCAATAACCTTTCTATTTCCTGCAGTTTCTTTCTGGTTTAGTTCTGATTCCACAGTCATATTCCACTGCTTGATCTTCTCTGTCTCTTTGTAGAGGTTTGAGTACAATTCATTCATTGTTTCTATACTCTATTTAAACAAGTTCCACAATTTAATCTCAAATGCTGTTTAATTAATAATGTTATAAATATTTATTTATCTCTTAGAAACATCACAAGAGTAAATTATTTTCCACAGAGGGTGACACAAGCTTATGTACACGATTAGGAACTGAAGTTTATCTTTGTGCACCCACTGTGTCTGCATGAAAGGACACTGCAGGACAAGTGGGAGATAAACACAAGTGAAAAATCCCCCACTGTCTTCAGGTCTTAAAGATGTGGATAACTGCACTCCACCAAAATCAGCATCCTGGGAGCGTTGTACAGGCAGTGCTGGGTCAGTGCTCTGGGCAGGTGAGGGCAGCACCTTGGTTTAGGTGTGATGTCCCCTAACACTCCCCCTGTTTTGGCTGCATCATGGTATTACTGCAGTCCTTACTGGACTTTAAGAGCTGCCAGGATTAAACGAAGTTTAGTCCTCAGGCATATGAAAATCAGTAGGAGAATGGCAAGAAATTAGTTCCATTTTGTGGCAGCAAACAGCATTTTGTATCTGGGAAGCACAGAAGCTACTGAAAAAAATTAGCTTTGCTGAGTTGTACTGAAGCAGAAAAACACTTCTCACAGTGTCTTGGTGAAGACACTGTGAGAAGAGTCAAATTCTTGAGGAAACTGCTCCACTAAGTTCATTGTTTATAAATAAAATAAAGCCGGACAGTGCAATTGGGATAATCTATTTCATTTTTCCAAAGAATACTTTGACTTCAATCCTTCTACCTTTCATCAGACTATTCAGCACCAGTTTCACAAAGATATTTAAGTGCCTAAATCTTACTCTGATTAAAACTTAGAGACTTCCCAGGCACTTAAAAAGAAAAAGAAAAAAAAAAAAAAAGAAAATAAAAAACCCCACAACTAACAAACTTGGAATCACCATCATTTTTAAAGGTTTGTCTCTAAGCATGTTCCCTGAATCACAAATATCTCCTCTAAGTGATTCAGCTGTAAACAGGAAGCAGAAAATTACTATTCCCCTTTGACTACTTATTTAGCCTTGAAATATCCACTGAATAATGCTTTAGGCACTGTTTGTGGACAAATTAAGAGGCCCTAAGAATTTAGACAAGCAGAGTTGATGCGTAACTGACTTCTTCATCTGCTTCAGAGCAAAGTTTTACTTGCTGTGAAATCATATCTGAACTACGAAGAGATTTTGATCAATGTATTTTTTAAAAAAAACTAACAGTGCAACTGTATTTAACACTTATAGCTATAAAACTGTTGGACTACTCATGAATATTAAAACTCGACAATTATAAACAATTTTAAAGAATGTGCAAGGTAAAATTTATTTTAGTTTTACCTGAATCAGTGATTTTGCCACAGTACGGGGACAAAATGGCAAATTCAAATCATCGTCTGGGCATTTGTTAAACTCCTGCACAAACTTCAGTTAGTTTCCTATGGGTAGATTTGTAAAGAAGGATTATAAAATCCAGAAGAAACAAAAATTACCGCTAATGTGAGAATACTATTTTTAATCAATAAATCAACTGCCTGCAATTTTCAAAATTACCAAAATTGGTAATGGCTTTGTAACTCGCTTCATACTTCACAGTTGCTTTTCAAACCACTGGTGTTTTGCAGTTTGCTTCATAGACTATGGCCAGAGTACGAGGTTTTGATGATGAGAACTCATCAGCTACTGCCTGTCTGTGCACAGGTGCACAATAAAGGATTCAGGAGGCAAAATGGTTTCTTTGAAGTCCAGTAGTTGATATTTATTTTTTTCTTTACTCCATGGGTAGTTCTAAACACCACATCTAATTATGTTTTAGTATGAAAATGCCGTTTTACAATATTTTCAAGTCACAAAAAATAACATAGTGTAACTCATCTCCTGTCAGAACACCACATTTCAATCTAAACATATTCTGTACGGAGCCTCAACAAGAAACAGTAATTTTTTAAATTCACATAACTCTGTGTGGTGACAGAACATTTTCACTGCACATTTGGTCTGGTGTAAGCAGGACTTCAAAGCCGGTGCCAGCATCCAAGTGGGGCACTGCTCACTGCTGAATCACCCACATCAAACGGGGATTTACCATTGGTGATGTGCAGTTACAACACAGAGCAGATGATCGAGAAGATGATTTCCTTCAGTCTTGATAGAGAATAACAGCAGAAATCTTTGAAATTAAAGTGGAAGATGTTCCCTCCAGCACCAATCTTGGCAGTCGGCAGAGAAATGAGTTCAGCGAATTTCACACATACACAGAACCATGGAATGGTTTTGGTTTGGAAAGGACCTTGAAGGTCATCCAGTTCCACTTCCTGCCATGGGCAGGGACACCTTCCACTATCCCAGCTTGCTCCAAGTCCTGGCCTTGGACACTCACCGGGACAGGGCAGAATGTGTGTGCTCAGGTCAGGACTCCGCCCGGGGGCTCTCAGCAGGGTGTCCCTGGAAGGGCTGTCCCCCCGCCCGCTCGCAGCTCAGCCGGGCCGGCCGGTGGCACCATTTGCCCGGCACAGCCCCGCGGCCCGAGCGCTCGCCGGGGTTTGGCCGCGGGCCCTGCCCGGAGCTCAGGCACGGCGGCAAGAGCGGTTTGAACGGCTTTTCTGTCTCCATGGGCCCGAAGAAAAGTGGTGACACCGACACCGACATCGCCGCCGGTACCGATACCAGCAGCGAAACCGACACCGGCACCAATACTGGTAGCAACACCAACACTGGTAGCGACACCGACACCAGCAGCGACAACCGGCACCAACACCAGCACTGACACCGGCACTGAGAGCGGCGCCCAAACCGATACCAGCACCGGCACCAGCACCGACACTGGCACCGACACCAACATTTGCACCGACACCGACGTCGCCGCCACCACCGGCACCGGCACCTCACGGCGCCCGCTGAGCGAGGGCGAAAAGGGCGGGAAACGACGGCGCGCACCCGAGGCGGGAAGGGGCGCGCGGGCCGGCGGCGTTGGCGCCGCCTAGTGGAGATCCCAGAGGTCGCGCAGCGGCGCGGCCAGGCGCGGGTCCCGCGCGCGCAGCGCCCCCGCGTGGGCGTGGCGGAGCGAGCGCAGCTCCGTGAGGCGTCCCAGCAGCCGCGCGAAGCGCTGCGGGTCCCGCGGGTGCTGCAGCTTCGAGTGCTTGTACAGGATCCCCAGCAGCGGCTCCTGCAGCTCCTCCACATGGCGCTTGTCCCTCAGCAGCGGGCGGTCTGCGGGAGAGCGGCGGCACGGAGAGCGCGGTGAGCGGGATCCTCCGGGCGCCGCCGCCCCTCAGGGTCTGGTCGGCGCCGCCGCGCCTGAGGGGACAAATGGGAGCTCCCGCGGGGCAAGTGACAGCTCGTTGTCACCTTCCCAGCTTACCTGAAAAGAACACTGTTGTTGCTACGAGCAGAGCGTATTCGGTCTCGGTCACTTTGAGTTCTCCCATGGTTCTGTAGAAGCAGAACAGGGCGGTGATGAACTCCTCAGTTATGCCTTGAAAATGGAAAAACCCAACATTTTTTTGTTTAAAAAAAAAAAAAAGTGCAGAATAATGAGGATGTTATCTCAGTGCAGAAACAGTTGCAAATCATCTTTGCCTGAAGGATGCAAGGTGACCCTCCCTGGATCCATCTGGACCACTGTGTCCGGTTCTGGGCTCCCCAGGGCAAGGGACATGGAGCTCCTGGAGCAGGTCCAGGCAAGGCTGTGGAGGTCATGAGGGGACTGGGGCATCTCTCTTACAAGGAAATGGTGAATGGTTGGACTCCATGGTCTTAGAGGTCTTTTCCAAGCTAAGCCATTCTATGATTCTGTGAAAGGCTGAGGGAGCTGGGGCTGAGAGGGTCCCTCAGCCCTGGGTGTCCCTGTCTCAGCAGGGCCCGGGCTCTGCTCCGGGGCCCAGCAATGGCACCAGAGGAACGGGCAGGAACCGATACACAGGAAGCTCCACCTGAACATGAGAAAGAACTTCTTTCCTGTGAGGCAACAGATTGCCCAGAGAGGGTGTGGAGTCTCCCTCATTGGAGATATTCCAGACCCATCTGGATATAATCCTGTGCCATGTGCTCTGGGATGACCCTGCTGGAGCAGGGAGGTGGGACGAGGTGACCCACTGTGGTCCCTTCTAACCTCACTGGTTCTATCATTCTGTAATTCAGTGATTCAGTGAATCTTTTAAGGCTCGGGGCTGTTCCATTGCATGAAATAGTTAACAAACTTTGTGGAAACAATGTTAATTGCTAAAATAATAACAAAAGTTGTATTGCAGTTGTACTGTGGAGCTTTGAATGTAACTCAAGGCTGTATAGTGGGATATAAGCAAACATGAACACACCTCTACCTGCCATGAAGATGCAATGCCAGTGTGTAATACCTGAGGATGTAATACCAGAGCAGCTCGAGGGAGAGGAGAAGGAAAGGGAGAGGAGAGGAAAGGAGCTGGAGCAGTGGCCTTAGGGACAGTGTATCTCGGTGTAATCAAAAATAGGGCTAGTAAATCCAAGCATTGACAGTATTTAGATTCTGAGACCTCTGTTACCTGTGGTAGTAGTAGAAGTTGGCCTCTCTTCATTATGACACATTTCCATGGAATAAATATTGTTTTTATCAAGGTTTTGAACATGACAACTTGTCCCGTGATCAGAAAGTCTTACATGACCTGGAACAAGGCACATGACAGTTCCCAGTCAGGCTTAAAGTGATCTTAAATATTTGTCTGTATCATTGCTGAAAATGCATTAATTTTTTCCAGATCCGTGCAGGTATAAAATCCTTTTTGGCATCTGGCTCCAGGTTCTTTGGTTGCGTTTTTGTTGGTCAAAGTCTCTTGTGTTAAATTTGACACAATATATAATATGTAATTAATATAGCTGATTATTTTCCACCCACCCCACGGTGATGCAAATCAGGTATTTGAAACGTACTTTCACTGGTGGATGGCTGGCACTCGCTCATTCTTTGGTTGTAAATTTGGGCTGATCTCAAGAACATTGCCTCCACTGTGGACCCTTTCAGCAGAGCAATCTGGTCCTCACTGGCTAAACTCTCAAACCCTGCAGAGAAAGGTGCATGTTCAGTATCAAGGAAGGCTGGGGCTGCCTTTAAGCCCCCAACATGATGTGAAAAAAATGATTTTTTTTTTTTTTTTAATAAATGCCTTTACTGGAAAGGAGCAGCCATAGTTAAATGAAGCATGTGCCAAAGACTTGGGATCTTTCCTGCTAATTTGCAGGCTAGACAATTAAAAAGGAAAAAAAAGGGAGGGGGCAGTTTTCAGTGTTAAAAGAGTCACAGGAAGATACACGTAAAAATTTTGGGACTAAGCAAGATGTTATCAAAACCTTCTTCCTCATATCTGATAATTATCACATGGGCTAATACCTGATAAATCTGCTACATTGTTTAGTGACTGTGGATACTCCCCTTCATTCATTGTTATATTATTTTCTTTTTAGAAGTCCTGTTAATCTTTTGACGAGTTCATTGTCTGCACTTATAATTCAAGAGCAAAGGAACTTTAGTGATTTTTTCTTAAACTTGATCAAAGCAGGATACGTAACACAAGAAAACAGACAGCCCTTCCTTCAGCTCTGTCCCACAGAGATGCTAAATTACATCAAATACCTGCTTTAGATATGGTGATTGACCTTTGTCAGTGAATTTTACAAAGAAAAATTATCACCCTCCCTATTAAATGTTGCTTTGTCAACTTTACATTGAAATGCAGTGAATTTAATTGCATGTTCCTTTGTCCTTTGTGAAAGGAAAGTATGAATAAGAACACCTGCTAAGTCCCTTCTCTGCTGCCTTTTCCTTTGAAGGAACATCTGTTTTTTCCTTTGATGATTATGATAAATTGCAAACTCAACTGGATTTCAGAGAATGTGGTGAGATAGTAATTCCCTCAAGGTGGTATTTTGAGGTCCACGTGCTTCCAGAAAATGTCTCTAGTCCATGGCAGAAATGGAGAAGAAATCTAATTATAGCAAAGTTTTGAACTGAAAACCTCTAGGTTGTCCTCATGACACATAAGTGGCAAGTGAGAAGTACAAATAATCAGTTTAAAGCCTTTTCTTTAAGCTTGTATTTTTCTCGGGTTCATGCCATCAGTTTGGTTTGATTCCTGTAACATTCCCCAAAGGAAGAAACTTACCTGGGAGTCTTTTTGTGAAATCCACCAACACTTGGACATGGACAACGGCTGTCTCAGACAGACGGAGAAAACTTTCCTCAGGACTTGCTGTTTCCTGTAGCTGCATGAAAGGGTATTTGGACATTGGATACAGCCAAAATACACGACAACAATAACTTAGCAATGCAGGCTGAGTGTGCTGGATACCTACAAACTTCTTGGCTTCCTCAAGGGGTATTGTGTATTTTTGGTGTGCTGCTACAATGTGGTCAAGAAGCTGATGTTCTCCTGGAGTAAGTTCCATCTTCTCTGGGATCTGTTAAAAAAATAAACCAATCAAGTGGCATTGACTTGGGGTAAGAATAAGTGATAAAAAGAGATATTTTAAATAGAAAAATATCCCACTTTTCCAGATCTTGTTGTAGATGATACTTGCTTACTATTCAGTCCCTCATCTTCCAGCTTTATGTTGCAAAGGAAACTGCTCTTCTGCTTGAAATTCTTCCTGAGTCGCTTTGACTTACACTGGACTTCAGTGAGCAAACCTGTGAGGTGTGAAGTGGCCATCAGTGCTTGCATTTTCAATTAATTACAGTTTGAAATCATCACTTTTGTTAGAGATAACACCAGTCTTGCATCACAGAAGCTGTCAACTATAATGAACTATGTTTCCTAGAGAATGTGGCCATGTGTTACTTATCAGGTGAGCTGATGTTCAGTAGCCACCAAAGGCCTGAGGGTCTGTAGTCATCTTTGTCCTTGTGGCTCTGTGACGAACAGGCATCAGAATTTTTCATCAAAGCCCATCATGCCATTTTTATTTAATTTTTTCCCCCAAACCCTAAAGCTCATCTGATCTGCTCACTGCTGTCCTGACAAGACTCAGGATATTTATCTTCTCTTGTTAGTACTTTCTTTTTTTTTTCTTGTACTGTCTTTGAACAACAGTTCTCTTAAGGTGAGGGGATACTTCCCAAGCATTGCTGGCTTCTGCACACCAAGATGCTACAGGTGCCACAGTCTCTAAAGTTAATTTTCCTACAGCCAAATGAAGTTTAGACCAGTATCACTGGGAAGGGATTGACTTTGGAAAAGGTTTTATCCGCGGTGATTAGTAAAGAATCCAGCAAGAAGGAGCACTTACATTCTGCCAGCATTCCCACAGCTTTGCACTTCTTGAGGCGGCACTCCTGGCACTTCCTCCTCATGTACATGTCCATCTCGCAGTGCCCCCCGCTCTTGCAGCGGTACACAGCGTTCTTGGTTATGCTGCGCCGGAAGAAGCCTGGGAACAAGGCCCAGGTTATGGCTGAAGCAATCTAAGCAGGTTTATCTCAGAATGAGTTAAAAGCATCTCCGGGTTTGGTTGGGTTTTTTAAATGGAAACATAACCTCGATTTTATATTTGCTTTTTAAAAATATAGTTATGTCCAGTTCTTTCTGACTGATATTAACTGATGTTTTCCCTACATAGAATATGCAGAGCTGGAAGGGACCCACAAAGATCATCCAGTCCAACCCCTGGCCCTGCACAGACACCCCAACAATCCCACCCTGTGCATCCCTGAGAGTGTTGTCCAAACGCTCCTGGAGCTCTGGCAGCCCTGGGGCTGTGCCCATTCCCTGGGGAGCCTGGTCAGTGCCCAGCACCCTCTGGGGGAAGAACCTTTCCCTGATACCCAACCTAAACCTCCCTGACACAGCTCTGGCTGCTCCCTTGAGTCTTGTGCCTGGTCACAGAGAGCAAAGATCAGAGCTGCCCCTTATGAGACAGCTCCCATACAAACAAGTTAAAATATAATTAGCAAGTAATTACTACTTGCTTTTATTCGATTTTAATAATAAGTAAAATTAATAATACTGGAGTAAATCTCTAAGAAATGTTCATGAGAAAACCAGCGCCTGCTTACACTGACACTGTTCTAGCCAGTCATCAATGCAAAAATGAGATGCTTAAAGTTCTCATATTAAATACAGACTGTGAAAATATTCCTTCAAAGAATGTTATAAAAATGTGAATCTGGAGTAAGCATGTTAGATAAGGGGTTCATTAGATAAATTAAAAGCCACTGTAGAAACACCAGCACAAAACCCAGCCAAATCTGTTTGCCCCAATCCCAGCTGTGGAAGGTTGCGCTGAGGCCCTGTGTCCTTGCTCACCTTTGCAGCCCTCGCAGGTCAGTGCGTTGTAGTGGTACCCCGAAGCCTTGTCCCCACACACCACACACAGCTCCTCCTGTCCCTTCAGCCTCACCGAGTGGTTTAACCTGGGCCTCTTTAGCCCCTGGTACCCCCCATCCTCCACGTGGGGAGCCAGGAAGGGGCCTTTGCTGAGCTCGCAGCTGCTGCCGACACAGGGCCCGTCAGGGTACGGGGGATCCAGGCTGTAGGAGCCGTATGGGGATGGGGCAGGCTGGGACTGCAGGGCTGGAACTGGGACTGCTGAGTACTGGCAGTAAGGGGCAGCCTGGAAATCCGGGTCCTGCAGCTGGTAGTTGATGTGCTCTGGTAAAACATCTGTGACGGGGGAAATCGAAAGTGGAATAAAAGCCTGGAGAATATCTCTGGCTGCTCCAAAGTTTAAAAATGTTTTGTAGCTTTAGTAACATAAATATTAGAGGAACACATTTTCAGAAGGGAAATCTGACACATTCTATTTAAATGTGCCACCTGTAATGTTCTTAAGTGAAATCTTAAATGTAGCAAAAATGGCTCAGTAACGGCTTGAGCAATATCATGTGGGTGCCACTGGATTAGTGTTAGTAGATAATTAAATATCACTTGTCATCTGATGGCACAGCAGCCTTCAGATCTTACTCTTGAGGGTTGTTTTTATTAGTCTTCCACACTACAGTCAAATATCTTCCATAAGTGAATTTTTTAATGAGTGAAGTGTTTGTTACTGATAGATATCTCAGGCACTATTTTGAAAATGGGGTCTGAGAAAAATGGTGTAGATAGTAGAGAGTACTGAAAATTACTGTGACAGGAGTCTTAAAGTTGAACTTCAGAGGAGTAAAAAGCAGAGACTTGTTTTATTTAGTATTTTCCCACACATGTGTCTTTATAGTTATGAGATTTTAGTTTAGTAAAATGTAGGTACAGAATTACAAAGAGAATTTCTTCCTGCCTGTCTGTTGAGTTTTAATTTTATCCAGCCTCCCTTAAATACACACAGCTATACCAAAGAAAGCCTGTGCCACATGCACCATGTTTCATTCTTCCTTTGGGATTATTAAAATCTCTATAAAAACAAATTGGAAAGGTTTTTAAAAACAGTTTGGAGTTTTTTTCCTTTTAGTGGGCTTTGGGTCCTGCCTTTAGTCTTCCAGAATCAAATTAGTTATTGCAATTATAGTTACATAAGATATAGAACAGGCATTATCTATTTATAATGCACCTGGAATACTGTAATAAAACCTGTGTCTTCTCCATGCAAGTCAAAGGGAGACAGCACTGGGAATGTTTATATGGAATGCTCAGTCAAAATAATCACATTGTGCTCAAAAGTCTGTATGAGCACACAGTAATAGATTTCAATACACTTTCAGTGCGAGCTTGGTAAGAGCTTTCAAGTGCTTTAAAGATCAATTAAAATGAAGGAAAAAAAAAATTCCCACAGGTGTTCATTTTCCCGTATTTCCAGAGTACAAAACTTGCTTTACTCACCGTAGTACTGGATGGGCTCGGGAAGGCCGTACCCGTCAGGGATGGTGACAAATGTGTTGGCCATGTTCTGCTCCCAGCTGCACTGCTTCATTCACTCTACTGGGGGGATCAGCCTTTAAATGGCAGCCTGGAGGAAGGGGAAAGGAAGAGAAACATCCCATGGGAAAGAATTATTGGGTAGGGTTAGACACAGAGCTCAAACCAGAAAACTCCAGAATATGGGAGAGTTTTCAGATCATAAGAAAATCAGATGTCTGTGTGAAGTCACATAGCACCCTCAGCAAGGCTACAAAATGTTTGAGTGTCCTGATATTACAGGTTCAGGGTAAAACTCTTTCCTAAATTTCCAAGTTATAATTAGAAATGTTTTGCTCTGAGTTTTACACAAAACCATGTGGGGGAATTGGACTAATCACTGGTAAATTCTCTAGTTCAGGGAAGGTTAAAAGGAGCTTCACTGGATAGAATAAACTTGCTTTGAGCACGAATTAGAGCATTTGCTCTAGTGTGCATGTGAGACTGTTCTGTTTGTGCACAAAGATGGGCTTTTAATGAGTTTATTTCATTCACTTTTTATGCAGAGTTGAAGCAAGGAAAATAGCATGGAAAGGCCAACATGGAATATCTGTTCTTTGTCATTTAAGTACTCATTTATGCAGTAAAAGTCAACTTTGCCTTGCTTAAGTACTGCCTGAATTACACTTCCTGTGTTCCTTTAACGGTGTAAAGTATGCAGTAAAGACCAAAAATACCGATTTCCTATAGGATGTGCTGTCTCTAAAGAGCCTTTCACTGTCCCTTGGTCTTTGAAGGAGCCTGGACTCCTGGCTGGATTTGTTGACATTCCCAGTAACAAAGTGCACTGAGAGCTCACAGTGACACAGTGAGAAGAGCTGCTGTGCTTGGAGTTCAAAACTTACCTCATTTTTCAGTAGTTTGAATTATAAATTCAAATTTAGAGAGAGGTTCTGAAAATGTGTGCTCTAAAATCTCTTAAAAGAGTTTTAGGAAAAAAAAAGTCAGTATGGACAGTGGCACAAGCTGGGTTTGAGTTTACATACCTACAGCAAACCTCTGGTATTGCTTAGAATTGAGAAGTAACAGAGTAGCCATTAGAGGAATAAGTAGGAATATTTTCCTTGCCCCCTTGCCCCTCTGCATGTGTGGGATGTGGCCATAGGTTCAACTTCTGCTGAGCCAAAGGGCTGTAAGAGACAATTTGCCCAGGAACCACTCACAGGCTTTCCCTGAGCAGACAGGAAGGATAGAAAAGATGAAAAAGGCATGGAAGTGTTTGGAAAATACAGCAATTCCAACTGGTATTCTGCAATGGGATTCTCTGCAGAATTTACAGCAAGCTGGGTTTAAAGATCTTCCCTGAAGGACTCAAAAGGTGGGGTTTGTGCTATACCTGTACCTTGCTGCAGCTGAGACAATGAATGGATCACCCCAGGGAATCTGAAGTCCTGATCGGAAAAAAACCACACATCTCTTCCCCCAAACTGGACAGAGTTTTGGGGCTGACCACTTTCGCTTCATGTTGTCAGCAGAAGGTGAAAGGATGCAGTGAGGCTGGAATGCTGGGGGTTTGTTATCTCTGCTAGTAAATATTTGTTTGAGAGAAAAATGAGTCACTGAATCATGAGGTCTTATCAGTTAGATCAATTTGGCCTGGGCAAAGTCTACATTTTTTCCCAAAAATGTGTGTTTGCTGAAGAAATGTGTTTCTGAATTCCAGGGGATTCTTTAAATAAAAACCATAATTAGTAGTAGATTAAAAAAAAGATACACTGATCCAGTCTAATAAAAACAGTATATTGGGAGTATGAAGTACCAAATGTAAGGCGGTCGATTGCTTAAACATTCTAAATCTTGGAAGCAGATTTTCCTTAGGCAAAGTTTCCTCAGCTTAGATATTGTATGAGAAAGCATTTAGCCCTTCTTACCGATTTTTATGGCCAATAACAGTAACTAGGTGCAACTACAAAATTTCCAGCTTAGACTGAGACTTTGTAAACTGAAATCTTAAATTAAGAGGATGTTAGAACAGTGTGAATAGTAAATCCAACGGTTACCTGAGGAATGCTCTACTGTCTTTGAATTAGACTTATGCATGAACATTAAGAGTTTCATTTTCTGACAATTGAGAATTTAGTGTTGGCAAGCTTGTTCTTCTGATAAAACAAAGCATTGGGCTCTTTAAAGCAAAAAAGAAAAAAAAAAGAAAGAATAGAATAAGATATGTAAGGAAGGAACTTCATTTCCTAGGCCAGGCAAGTTTTGATTATTTATGAGTGACTGTGAGAGTTGTGTGTTCCAACCTTTGCCTCACCCCTGGTGAGTGAGGCAGCAGCAGGGAGGCCTCCTCCAAACTGCAGCAGTCCCTGGGATTCCGTGATCCATGTGCTGCTCTCCCCAAGGTTCTGTAGCCATCCCAAACCCCTCACGGGACTGAGCCGTGACCTGCGGGACATTTCCCCAGCCCTCACAGATGCTCGTTAACCCTGTGCCAGCCAAGGGAATTCTGCACGTGCCCAGCACAGTGAAGCTGCTGACAGAAGGTACCAGACATGCCCAGGTGTAATGTCTAAAACAGGAACTGGGACAAAGTTGAAATAAGATTGGAGCAACAGGTTCAGATGTTTGGGGCAGTTGCAGCCATGCCATTCCCAAAACAAAATGGTTTGTGCCCATTTTTCTCTTTTCCATGTGTTCCCGATATAACCACACGTTTGTGCGTGAGTGCTTTAAAGGGAAGCAAAAATCTAAATACATTCCCAGAGAGGATGCATAAAGGTCTTTAGCCTAAAAAGTGGAAATAACTGGGAACAAAAGATGAATTTTTAAATTACTTGTTTTGTAGAATCCCAAGCAGAAACACACATAGGGTGGGAGTCTTCAGTCCTCACTCACGCACACTGAGCTGACAGAAAATGTCATCTGCGTAAAGCACACGCTGTTCCTGCTTTTCCTTCTTTCACTGGGCATTTTGACAGTGAAATCCTGACCAGGTGGGGAGAATGGTGTTTTTTGGAAGAGGAAGAGGTGACTTACACTCAAGGTGGCTTAAGCATGTTTGAAAATGTTGTGCTTTTATAGGCTTAGTTTTGCCAGCCCTCATCTTCTGAACTACAAACGTTCAGTATAAAGCAGAACGTGTTGATTCAAGGGCTTGGTTATCCATCAAATGCAGGAATTTAGTTCTTAGTCCCAACTGAAAGACTTGACAATTTATCAAAAATGGAATCCACTAAAGAAAAAAAAGCCATTGATTGATAAAAGTAAAGTAGAACCGTAAACGTACACATTCAGACTAGAATCTGAACTGTACCTCTATTTATTGCTATTTATGGTGAAAGATGTGGGGTTTATCATTTTTATTGCTATAAAACCCCATATCATAAAGCAACATATCATCAACTTATCAAATTTATTGTGATACAAAACATCCTTCATGGAGCAGGGACACAGGGAGCCCTTTCAGAGGTCAGTACTGACAGTGCTTTAGCTGCTATCGTAAATATTTTGACAGTTGAGTCATGGGGAAATTTTTTGTTTACAGGGAATTTTAGGAACTCGAGCTGAAGGTCTTCACCATCTAGCACACCTTGGGGCACACTAACAGTCACGTAGTGGAACTCAGAGCACGTTTCAGGCTTGGGTTTAATCGCTGTACTTTGCTTGCTGCTGGAAGGCAAAGCTTATTTTTTTTTAATTTGCAAAAATTTAAACCAAAAACTGAACAAAAAATGAACTGAGCATAATCAGTACCAAGTAGGTGTGATGCCAGCTGATCTATTCAATTTCACTCAAGCAATTCAGTAATCACTGCTTAATTAAAGAATGATTTTGCAGGGGAAATTGTAGGATCACTTGATTGATCCTGTATGCACCTTACATGCAACATTAAGGGTTTTTCTGTTCCTCTTGGTTTTAATGTGCCAAGAAGCTCCCCAAAGCTGTTCTTTGAAGAAATTCCACTTCTCTTCTTATTAAATGTGTTCCTTCCAGGTCATATAATAACCGTAATAGGAACTGGCTCATTTCACCAATGGACTGTGTTGCAATTCTCTTGAAATTTTCCTTTGGAATTGTTATTCTGTGAATAATTACTTCAAAAGCATACATTGTAAAATAAGAGGTTAGAGATTGTTTGAAACTCAAAGCTTTCTGGGCACTTTTGGGAAGAGAAACAAATAATTGAATTTAAAAGTTGTTTTTCCTCACTCTGTGTGTCAAATGAAGTTCTGTTGGAACAGATCCTTGGCTGTAGAATACCAGATTTAAAACTGCATGTCTTCCGTTTTCATTTAGTCAGATGATTAAAAAAAAAGAGGAAAAAAGGAGGTAAAGAAGAAAAAAGCCCAATGCCTGGAATATTTTCACATGGCAAATTGATGTATGGCTTGAGCACCAATTTATAACCCCAGAGCATGCAGAGAAGGAAATTAAATACTCACGGTGGTTGCAGGGAGCTCCTCTCTGCCAGCACAGAGTCCGTCGGGCTGCAGTGCCGGTCCCAGCTCTGCTCCAGCTGGAGCAAAGCAGGCCTTTCCCTATTTATCAGTTTGTGTGCACACCCCGGGCTCCAGACACTCGGCAGAGCAACGCTGCGGCTCCGAGACACGAACTTCCCACACAGCTCCTCTGGGGTCGGAGCAAGGGCAGCTGCGAGCCCACATAAATCAAATCAGAACTGGGTCATCAGGGACAGAGGCTATGGGGACCCTCACGTCACCGCTTCCCAGAGTCCTCCCTGGCCCAGCACAAAGATTCTGCTTTCTTGCTAGAATTCAAAATTCTCCCATTTTGATTGCTTCACCTTGACGTGTCTGGGGTGGTGATGGAAAATGTTCAATTCCCAAGCAGTAAAAATATTGTAGTAGAATTATTTGGAGATTTTTACGTGACATAATAATTTAATTTGGAAAGGCTGGATTAGGCCAGGGCTTCCAAACACCAAACACTTACCTTGTCCTCCGTGTTCTGATCTGGACATCCCTGTGGTGATGCAGCACACACCAGGCTCACACTAAGTTCATTGGTATATTCAGTGAACTTAAGTTCATGTTGCCGTTAACTCAGCAAAATTTCATTCTTAAAACCCCAAGTATTTCCATTATGAATAACTTCTAATAAATTAGTATTGCAATTTGATGTGTTCATTGTTTCCTAGGTATATGTGACCTTTTGGATAGGGAATTTTCTCGTTAGGTATTGTGCTGTTCCAGTGCTCCCAGCAGGCTGCAAATCTCCTCACTCCAGATGGAGCTCACCTGCCTTCTGTGTGACATCAGTTCTCCATTCACCTCAGGAAAAACTGGTTCTGTTGGATACTGCATGGAATTAGATGGGAAAAGGAAAATATAATTTCCTGTTGGGTGTCTTACAGCAAAGTCACTCGTAAATAGTCTTTTGGAACAGTAGGTTTTCATGGGTACACAGTAAACTGACACCACCCTTCAAAGGAGGGACATGTTTATATTCCATGTGCTCCAGAGAAGAGCAGCCCTAAGGCTGCTTATTTCCATGTGCCATTTAGGAATCTGTCTTTGGAGGGGAGTGGTTAAGTCTTTCAAGAACAAAGAGCATTGACTGATAAATATTATTTGAGCATATTATGGGGTTTTCTAAGATTTCAGATGTCCTGCATTGATCACATGTGGTGACGGGGGGCTGGAATGCAGTGATTATGCAGTAGAGACAAAGATAATGATGTTGTAAGCTTAATTATGATGAGCACTTGTCTTTCTGGTAAAAACAGCCTCATACAGAAACTTGCCAAGTTGCCAAAAACTTGAAAAGTAAAACTGAAGGTTTTACAATTGACAAAACAAATATTTTTTTTAACAGCAGTACCTCTTTCACAATACCCCGTTGGCTTTTTCATCCAGCCTTTCTCATGAAAGTTGGAAAAACAAGTAGAGGTTTGTGAAATATTGTGGTTATCTTTTAAATGCTACTGACTTTTATTTTTAGCATTTTTTTCTGATAGAAGCCACCTTACTGATAAACTGCTCAAATTAGCTGTAGGATGTGGGTATTTAGAGCCCGTTGACTCCAGGGAACTTAAGCCTGAAGCCCAGGTTTTTAAAAGGCATCAAATCCCCATTCTACTCAGTTTATAAAGCCTGCTGGATTCAGGGTAAATTCAGTTTCTAAAATCAGTATATAAATAAGTTTATGAAATAACTATATATAAAAGTGATCCTATTCAAAGCTTAGCATGACAAAAATGGGAGACTTGAGGGCACAGTTGAGTCACCTAAAATACTGCTGCAAAGAAGAGGAAAATAAACTCTTTTCCATGCTTGTAAATAATCAAAAACCAGAAAGGTTATTTAGGAGTAAGGAAGATTTAAATTACAAACTAGAGAAAGCAATTACTGTGGTAAAAATAGCCCTGGAGTGAGTTCCTTGTACAATCTTCTCCACTGACTGTTTTGAAGATCAGTTTGGGCAACCAGATAGAACTAAAGAATTGTTTTCTCTGAGTTATTTTGGTTTGTAAAGAGGACTTTTTGTAAAGGACTTTTAAGCTCTCTTCCAGCTCTGCTTTCTGTTAATGTTCTATACATACATCAATTTTGTAAAACACTGATGAAGTTTCTGGTCAGTAACATGCCCAGAGCCACTTCGGTGGCAAAGGAAATAATCCCAGACTCCAAGCTTGCTTTACTAGTGTTAAGTAAACAAAGTGTCACTCATAGATATGGCCTGAAAATAGGAGCTGAACAAGTTCATGGCATGAGCCAACATCCAGAAGTGGCACTGAAGTGGGGAATAAGGGACACACGTGTTTTGCATAGAAAACAAGCGGATCTGGTGACAGCAGCCTGACCTGGACACTGCTGCAGCACTTGTGCAGCCTCACTGCCACCGGTGCAAACTGGGAGCTCTGGGCAGTCAGATCTCCGTGGAGATTGGGCAGCTGGCTCTGAGGGTTTGACGGGTGAGGGAGCTGGAGACTAAGGAAGAGCTTCCCTGGATCGATACCTGCTGAGAGAATCCATTTTCAAGGTCAGCACAATTCTTTGTTCATCTGGACTGGAGATTCCAGATTTCTGTGACTGGTTTGGTATCCGAATAGTTAAAGGAAATCGTATCTACTCCAGCTGCATCTTCTCTACATAAATGACCCGTTTGGCTTGATCTGGTATTGGATTGTTTACGTAACTTCAGTAATTAACCACTATCAGCCTCATTAATGAAACATAAACCACCTCTTCTGCTCATTTATAAAGCATTTGTCAAACAAAACTCAAAGAAAGGGCAGAATCTCAGCAAAGTAACAGCCCTCCAAGAGCTACTGAGCCCTGACTGCAAGGCACGGCAGTCACTTTGTTGTTGTTTTTCAGTAGAACTGAAACAGAAGTGATGGCATTGTCTATTGCTCTTGGCTAACTTCTCCCTGAGCCATCTGAGATCTGTCACACGAGGGCAAAGATGCCTGGACAACTATTTTGGCCATTTCAGTACAAAATACTGATGTTCCAGCTCATTACTGTAAATCATTAAATGATGAAAGCAAGAGTCAAATACTAAACTAATAAAGCCCTCAGAAAACTAATTGCTAATTACAGTAATTGTTGTTCTATGTGAGTTAAAGGTTATATTAAAATATAGATTATTTCATTACAGAATTAAATCTCTCCTGTTGGTAAACTGTTCTGAGTAATATTAAAGAAAGCTGAGTATTAACAATACAGATCACGTATCAAAAGAATCTAACTGAATCTTTACCTATTTTTGTGTCAGAGAAATAAAATGTTTTAGAGGCATAAAATACACTGGCAGACACATCCATGCCGAAAGTTTTGTTTTCCAAGAGCTTAGATTTCCTTTCCAGTTTGTTGAGGAACTCATGAAAAAACAGCAAGTTTTCTGTTCCCCCCCTCTTTTGGATTATTTATTTATTTAAGGTTCAGGAATGCTGACATTGTTGGGATTGTTCTTCATGGCTGTGGATGAACCTCTCAGTCCTGGGTGAGAAACAGCACAAAGCCTTGTGAGTACTGATTTTCCCTGTTGGTGTTACCTTGCACAGTGAACAGCTCCCATTTAGCACTGCAGAGAAGTGTTCATTACTGTGAGATAATAGAAATACTCCTTGCTTTGCGTCAAATGTATCAGACAAATCCTCATGATAGAATCGGATGAGAAATAACTCAGAAGATGGAAGTTCTTGTTAAGTTCTTAAATGCTTTTCCGGGATTAAATGATGAAATATCAGACCAGACAGGAAAAACAATTTTGATCTTTTTAAGACTGATTTTTTTCTTAATCATGAAGTTGTTGGATAGTTTCACCTTGCCTTTTCTTACAGGCTTGTAAGGCAAATCTTGAAGAACTAAAGATGATGTCAAATTTCAATGCAAGAGCCAAACTGCCTTAAACTCACCTGAAAATCTCAGGGCAGGGCTCACAAAATGTTACTGTTTCTTCTGTTCATTCTCTTAAGCTTCATCTGCAGTGCCTGAAGGCAGAGTAGGTACAATAAGCCCATCCATTCAACCTTCACAAAGTTCCTGGGTACCCTGACACCTCCATCTTTCAGTACCCTCTGCCAAATCTGTTTCCCCTTGGCTGGAAGACCAAGATTTGTTAATAAAATGCTCTAGCAAGGCACAAGGTGGAAGAAAGCAAAGCTATCAATTAAACTTGATTACAATCTCAAGAGTTGGTAGTTCATAGAGAATACTTGTAACTTTAGGCACTGAAGTGACTGTACTTTGCAGGTACAGCAAAGGGAAGACAAGTCCTGGACCTGATTTCCATAAAGCAGATCTCAACATTCTTTATTAAGCATTAAAAAATAATTATTGTGGAATCCCTTGCTCAGCATTTTATCAGCGGTGGTCTTGCTGCTGAGAGACTGAACTAACTGGATGTATCCATTCATCAATGATAATGTTTTTCCTTTTTTCCAGCCTGGATTCCATCTTGAGGACATTTGTTTTAGTAGCAGAAAGAATATTAGACTCATAAATGTGAGTGCTGTGGTGCAGTGGGTGACTCCTCAAGATTTATCAAAGCAGGATAATTAGGATGAACAACAAGACTGAGTTTCTTGGTAATAACTTTTGTCACAAGACAACTCTGTTTTATGCCACGTTAATCTACATCGAAGTATGGGCTGGGAAGTGCAAGAGGAGGATTCATTTGCGCTCCTGGCCCGTGAGTCTCTGTGCTGCACTTTTGTTGAGGGCGATACCAGTGAAATTGTGACAGTAGCTGGTGGTTGTCTTAACACCATCACTTGATTTTAAAAGCAAGCAGTCAGAAAGTGTTGGGGTGGGTGGTGTGAGAGGGGGCTGGTTTGCTTTTTAAACAGCTGTAGCTGCTGAAATACTTGGGTTTTGAAGGAAGGACTTGTAATGGAAATGAGAATTGTCGCATTCCACTTTTAAAAAGCTTGAGCCTGCTGCATCGCTATGGGAGACTTGTGCTTTCAGACACTTAGCCACAATGTTTCTACCTGTGCTGACCACACTTACAATTAATATAATTTTACTGAAAATCCAAGAAGTATCCTAGAAATTTGCCCTTTATTCTCTTCTCTACTTCCAATATCTAGATGTCACTCAATCTGTCACAGAGGTTGCCATTTGATACCGGTCTGTTCATAGAATCCCAGAATGGTTTGGTGTGAAGGGACCTTAAATCCCATCTTGTTCCACCCCCTGCCATGAGCAGGGATCTTCCACTATCCCAGGTTGCTCCAAGCCCCGTCTAACCTGGCCTTGGACACTCCCAGGGATGGAGCAGCCACAGCTGCTCTGAGCACCCTGTGCCAGGGCCTGCCCACCCTCACAGGGAACAATTTCTTCCATATGTATAACCTAATTTTCCGCTCTTTTGGCTTGAATCCATTTCCCCTTGTCCTGTCACTCCAGTTCCTGATGAACAGTCCCTTCCAGCTTCTTTGTCAGCCCCTTCAGATTCTGGAAGGGCCTCTGAGGTCTCCACACAACCTTCTCTTCTCCAGGCTGAACGGCCCCAACTCCCTCAGCCTGTATCCATAGTGGAGGTGCTCCGGTCCCCTGAGCAACTTTGTTCATTTTTGGTCCATCTAGATTTCTTTTCCTTGTGATTTTCCTACTGTTAGCAAGAACCTCCTCAGCTGTACTCAGAACTGTTATGTATTTATCCTACCACAGAAATACTATTTCTGATTTTCCAAAGATGGCCTGGAAGCAGTTTGGACTCTGCAGCAGCATTGTTGTTCTGAGTGTCCCAGTACTCTGCTATCCAGCCTTCACTTCTCCTCCTACAACAACCCCATGTTCTGTTTGACAAAATACAGCCATGTGGTTAAGAGTTATTAAAAGCATTAAAGCATTAACCTCTTGTAACCTCATTTTTCACTTTGTACACACACATAAGTGTTTAATCTAATGGAAGTTAAACACTAAAAAGTTTGAGAGGCCAAATTTATACATTCTCTTTAGTTTACACAGAATTGATGTGATAAGCCAAAGGAATTATAAGGCACCACTACTCAGAAATGCTCTTCTGTTGATTTGTTTAAACTCTGTTGCTACACACTCGAAGTTTTGGTGACAAGCATTCCCAGCATTTAAACCAAGGAGCTTTGTCCTACTGGGATCCACTCTGTGTCCTGGCGCCACAGGAACTCACTCTGCTGTCCCTTGGAGCTGGACAAATGATTCTGTGTCAGAAGATCTGCTGGAGAGGGGCTGAGCCCCAGCCCTGAGTGGGGGCACGGGCTGAGTGCAGTGTGGCAGTGGTGTCAGAGACTCTCATCTCCCTCATTCTGGAGTTTTACTCCTAGAAGCCAGAATGCCACAGAGGAAATAAACTGATCCTGAAATGACAGTCTGGTACAGCAGTGCTGGCCCCCGCCTGCCCCTGCTTGTCCCTATTGGCATGGAAGGCCAGAATGGCACCTCTGACACCGGGGAGTTTTAAATCAGAATTATAAACACAAGAACAGAACAGGCCAGCAGTTCAGACTCACATCCTGGTGCAGCTCCTGCCGAGGTAAAAGGATCCTTCACGCTGCCCAGACCATGGGTTCCTTCAGCTGAGTTCCTACGGATGTGAACTGGAATTCCCAGTGCCACATCTCTGAACGGCTCATTGAGTGCCTGAATTAAGTGGAACCTCAGGGACTGCAAGTTGGATTTCACGGAAATCCCTATGCTGGATAAAGTGAAAAAGGGGAAGATGACGCTGGCACACAGAGATCGTTCCATGGAGCTGTTTCAGGCCTGCCGTGTGAGGCTGCCCAGAGGCTGTGTGGAAATGGGTGTTCTGGGAGAGGCTTTGGAGACAGGCACAGAGCTGGCAATGGGAGCAGAGGGAAGCAGCAGCAGGTGCTGAACTGCACACAAGAGGTCGTGTGAGGATGTGAGAGTGGGACAGGGGAAACAAGCACCGGTTATGGCTTAGGGATGATGTGTCCATTTTGGGAGAGGGCAATCTTTACCCAACTTGTTCCATAACCAGGATGGTCCACACAGTGATATTTGTCAGTTTTCCAAGTGTTCATGACTTGCCCATTAGGAAAAAGGAATTCTGATAATCTGTCTTAACTTTCTAGTATTTTCTAATAAGATGAAAAATAGGGAAGGACCAAAAGGTGAAATATGCTATAAGCATGGTTTGGACTTTTATTTCCACACTAGCGGAACGATTACATTTCCCAAATTTGCAGAATAGCTCTCATACTTTACTAATTAATCTGATTCTAATGAAATATTCCATCTGCAGCTGCTTACTCTGTTCTCTTTTGCATTGTGTGCATGTTTTGAGACTGTTGCTTTTATAAAATTATCTCATTCAGCACTTCTGCTCCAGGCTTGATTATCTCTGGGATCATAAAGAATCTTCATCTGATAAAGCATCCTGGAGTTTTCTCATGTGTCTGTGTGAATGGGGATTTAAACTCGAAAGATGATTTAAGTCAAAGAGAGTCCTGCTAAAATACTATTGCTGAAAACATTGTTAATGAAGTCGGTGCTATTGAACAAAGGTTTGTGGCACAAAGCCTCAAGCACACCCCGGATCACCAACAGTAGCTTCAGTTAGCAAATAAGAATCAAAGCAGCGAGTCAGCATTGCACAGCTTGTTATTTTGAGTGGCGGATGTTTACTGTTGGAAGGGACAAACACCAGTATCAGATAAGACGGGAGCCCCGCAGATCCCAGCCGGGATTGATCACGCTGTGAGGGAGCAGCCGCGGAGATAAGCGGGACCCGGGGTCAGGGCCGCCGGCCCTCCGCAAACAGCCTGTGCCGAGCAGCGCCCGCTCGGAGCCGGCCTTGTCCCGGGCTCCCCCGATCGTTCTGGGGCCGGGCCGCTGCGGCCGAGCCCGGCGCTCCTGGGGCACGGGGGGCTCGGACACGCGGGACCGCGGCGTGGGGCGGGAACGGCTCGTGGGAGGGAGGGGACATCTACCTGGGGCAGGCGGCTTTGGAACTCGTGTGCCGGGGGAGGGCGGTGTCCCCTCGCCGCAAAACACCCCCGAAACACCCCAAAACCAACGAAAGCCCCACGGCTTCGAGCACCCCCGGCGAACGGCCGGGGCAGCACCGCGCCCCGCCCCTGGCCCCGGCCCCGCCCCTCCGCCCCGCCCCGGCCCCGCCCCCCGCCCCGGCCGTGGCGCTCTGGCGCCGCCAGGCGAGCCCTTGTCGCAGCGGCGGCCTCGCGCCGGTCCGCGCCTGCGCACTGGCGGCGCCGTGGCCGCGGGCGGAAGCGGCGTGCCGGCCCCGCGGGTTCGCGTCCGCCCGCGCCCGGCGGCGGGGCCGGAGCGGGGCCGAGAGGGACTGAGGGGGGAGAGCGGCGGCGGGGGCCGCGGGGACATGGGCCCGCCGCGGGCGTGAGCAGCGCTGCCCGCCATGAGCTGCACCATCGATAAGATCCTGACGGACGCACGGACGCTGCTGGAGCGCCTGAAGGAGCACGACACGGCGGCCGAGTCGCTCATCGACCAGTCGGCCGTGCTGCACCGGCGCGTGGCCGCCATGCGGGAGGCGGGCGCGGGCTGCGCCGACCAGGTGAGCGCGGGTGGGGCGACCCCCGTGTCTCGGCAGGGCCCGGGCAGGGCGGCCGGGCCGACCCCCGTGTCTCCTCGGCAGGGCCCGGGCGCCGCCGCGGAGCGACCCGACCCGTCCCGGCTGCGGCCGCACGTGGTGCTGGCGCAGGAGAACACACAGATCCGCGACCTGCAGCAGGAGAACAGGGGTGAGCGGGGCCGGGGGCGCTGCTGGGGGCTCGGGGGCGGATCCTGGCGGGTGATGTGCAGAGCGGCTCCGGGGGTGTTGGGCGGTGTGCGGGGGATGTCCCGGCGGAGATGCGCGCCAGGTGGTCCCGGCGGGAGGGTCTTGTCGAGGGGAGCAGAGGTGCGTCTGTGTCGCCTGTGGCAGCATCGCTGGATGCTCCGGTGGGTTCCGGGTCAGGGAATCTCCTCAGCCGAGGGGATCCGGGCAGCCCCACCGCAGTGCCAGCTGGTACCCAGCGACCGCCTCGGGGCTCCTGCTGCGGCTGCCGGTCGTGGCCGTGACGTGCTGTGTTCTGCAGAGCTGTGGGTCTCGCTGGAGGAGCACCAGGACGCGCTAGAACTCATCATGAGCAAGTACAGGAAGCAGATGCTACAGCTTCTGGAAGGGAGAAAACGTGAAGATGCAGAACCAGTCTTGAAAGTCCATCAGGCTAATTCTGGGGTAAGGTGGGATGGGGACAGGAGAGTGCTCAAGACCCCTGTGCCCTGTCTCTTGCTCGCTGTCGTGCAGTCGTTGTTTCCATTCCTGCAGTGTCAGTGCTCCAAAATACATTTTCTCCAAATCTGGTCCCTCTTTGCTGGTATATTTCCTTCTGTTCCTTTCAGAGCACACAGGTTGTAACAGCTGTCCCAGAGGACACTGAAAGGCACAACCCCTTCACAGCCCAGGTGGAGGCTTTTTCTTTCAACCAGGTGGTGACTTCGCTGGGTTAAGCTTAATGTACCTGATCCTTTATAATAATATCTAAGATATCCAAGTTGTTATCATTCCTGTCCAGTAGCTGTAATGCAGGGGAAAAAAACCTCCTAAATCTCAGTGAGCTGCATATGTTTAGTTCGTAAAGCGATTTCACTCCCAAGTGTTTTTAAATCCAGATACTCAGTGCAGTGGCCTAAAAGTGTCCCTTTGTCCAGATTGGGCTCAGTGATTTCAAAACTCTGAGATGTGGCTGCTGATAACTGCTGCCTGTTTCATACTTAGGTATCTAATAAGAATAGAATAACATTAAATTTCCGTTTAAAACTTAGGAATTGTATTATGCATTTTTTAAAATGCATTTTTATGTGGTTAGAGAGCAGCAGGTTGGTTCAACCCAGTGACATCTCATAACTTGTGATTTTTTCATTGGAACTGGAGCCAGCCTAACTCTTCTTGTGTATCTTTGCACTGATATGTGGCAACTCACTGGTTCTCTTTCGTGAGTTGCTTAACTCCTCTGAAGGTAAGTGGTGTAGCAATGTCTGGCTTCCACTGCCTGCCTGAGTGCACGAATTGCTGTTTATCAAGGTTTTACATTTGAACAAAACTTGACAATACAAAGCTGAAAAGGCTCTGAAGGAACCCTTGAAGAGATGTCCCTTAACTCCCTCAATATCTTGGCAAAGTCTTCTGTACTTCAGATTAAGTCCATGAGTTTTTTCCTCTCCACCATTTGGAGAACAGTAACAAACTTCTAATGTCTTTAGAAGAACTATATTCTTATTATAACCATCTTCCTGTTTAGAAAAATAATAATATTTCTTCCCAGAAGTCTTTCGTGTTCTCCAGCTCTCTTCTGGATGCTCTAATTTGTTTACGTACTTTCTGAATAATGGAATTCAAACCTGAATCCTCTGCTCTGTGATACATTTATCTTCCAGAGGCAGTAGAAGAACTATGGGCACTTAAAGAAACTCCACCCTGTCACATTATGTGATGTACTGCTCTTCAAGCAGGAGCTCCATGTTGGGATGTGTCAGTGTTGCCTCCATGTACATTTCTGAGCTTCTGCAAAATGCATCTTCCAGAGGATTATTTCTGTATCTCGACAGATTCTTTAAAATCTGCCTCAGGAGGCTCTGGTCTTACTTGCTTTAGTTTTATTGCTTGATGTTCTTCTGAGATAAGGTTGTTTATTCCACACTTGAAGTCTTCTTTGCTTTTATTTTTGGTGTCGTTATAAATTCAGTCAGGCTTTTCTAATAAAGCAATATAAAATTTGCTGCCTACTAATCATGTTCACATGAACCTGAATCTGCTGTCTCAGACCTTGTCACACTTGAAATTATTTCCCTTTAAGTCAGGGTGCCTTATCTTGCTGGCTGCTGTGTCTCTAGTCACTGTTTTCACTGATAACTCCTGATAAAGGACAATAAGGTACAAGTTCTTATCCTTAAGTATACAAGGTAGAAAGGATTGCAAATGCTTGGGAGGAAAGGATTAAAATTCAAAACAGAAAGAGAATCCAAAATCAGGAAAATGGAAGTAAGTGATCTAGAAGGGATAAATTGCAACTGTTGCTTTTGCCTGGATTTACTGCGTGTATTAATTTTATGTCTTTCAGGAAATTGAAAGTCAAATAGACAGAATATGTGAGATGGGAGAGGTGATGAGAAAAGCTGTTCAAGTGGATGATGAGCAATTCTTTAAAGTTCAGGAGAAACTGGCTCAGTTGGAGGTAAGAACAGAGCCAGTTGCTGAAGATAAATTGAGCTTTGGGGGTCTCTAGACTTTCTCTGGACTGTCTATGTTTGTGTCAAGGACTTACTCAGAATTTGGGTAGGGTGTCAGGAAATGCAGAACATTATTATTTTCAAGTTCTTAATGTTCATATTATTTTTATATATCTCTCTCTATATATATAAATAAAGCCAGAAGCAAAAGATAAGCTTTAAATTATGTGGTTCCCCTTGTGGCAGCACTGTGTTAATGCTTGCCTTACAAACTGTGTGGTGTATCTGTGAAGGAGTGGGACTGTTTAACGTCCTTTAACTATGAATTAGCACCTTTCTGTGATAGTCCTTTATTTGTGAATCAGCTCGTTTCTATTTCAGCAAAAATGTTGATTTTGCAGCTTGAAAACAAAGAGCTGCGTGAGCTGTTGTCAATCAGCAAAGAATCCTTCGAGGTGGGGAGAGAAGATCTGCCAGACTGTGAAGCTTAGGCCACAAAAACCTCATCTCCAAGCCTTCAGAGACTGTTATGAAACTACCTGACAAGGATTTGTTGTTTCAGGTGTTTCCTTGTATATTTGTTTTATCCTTAATGTGTGTGGGCTGTTTTCTCTGCATTTTTCTGAAGTGTTGATGGCAAAAGCTTGCACCCTGCTCTGTCTTAGTACCTGCAGCACTCAGATGCTTAACACTGAAGTATTTGATGTGTCTTCCCGTGTGATGGTTCATTTCCTCTCCCTTTGTTATTTTTTTATGAGCTTTAGTTAATAATTCCAGCTGTGCAGATGGCTCTTAAATCCATCTTGTGTGTAGCTAGAGAACATAATGCAGGTTGTGACTGTCGTGCTTGATGGAAGGAGTAAGAGATGATTGAGAAACCACAGTGTGAATGGCAGGGCCGTGGTTTGCTCTGGCTGCACAGGGCAGCTGGGCTCTGCAGAGTGAGTGACCCTCAGATTCCGGCTGGCCTGACTTTGTTACCTTGCCACTGCTGAGGGGCAGTGGGAGAACAGCAGATGCCAGCAGAGCACTTGAAGGAGTTACTCCTGTTCAGAGCAAACTTTACCTTGTTTTAGGGGTGAAGATTGGTGTTAACGACCCTTCCTGACACACACATTTTTGAAGGATTAACCTTTTTTGATCGATAGACCTGTCCCAGCCTTACAGCGCTCCCAGTTATCAGCCAGCCCTGCTCTGTTGGTGTGCTCAGAGCCTGCCAGAGCACAGCACCTGCAGATCAAAGCTCTTTGGCCTCCCACTGCTTTGGGTTCAGGCAGAATGAGCTCAGGTCTGCCTCAAAACTAAACAAACCACCTCCATACACAGATTTTTTAATGTCACATCACAGGTGAGTGTGGTGACAAGTGTTCCATAGTTACTGCAGGTCCTGTATTGAGTGCAATTAGAGGTGCAGTCTTGTAGGAGTTTCTCACTAGGGTGGTATTTTTAATGACACTTTTATATAAAGATTTCTGTCCTACCTGTGATCAAAGAATAATCTTCCAAGAACAGTAAACATCTCATTTCCACTATTAGCTTAAATTTTTAATGCCACTTTTTCCCAAGTGAGACTTTTGATAGATGCAGAAGGTGACTCGTTCCTGTGTTTACTGAGAGACAGTGAACACTGGAGACATTGTGAAATTTGGAATATCCAGCAAGACTGGTAGATATAAGGGATTTCTGTACAGGAGTGCTCTGGTATACAATCCTTTTCTATTAGAAATTGTTCAGGAGGGAATAAAAAAAAACCCCAATGGGAAATATTTTCTCAAGTGTTTTCTATTTTGTGAGTCCGGGGGAAATTCCATGTATTCTGCATGTTCCCAAGCCTTTTGCACCTGACTGAAATATTACAATGACTAAAATGTTGAATTTTCTCTTTTAAATTAACATCATCTGGAATGCCTGTGATGAATTTTTATCTTCACTCTCTCAGTGTAGGGTAACATCTCTCCAATTGGGCCCTTGCTGCGCAGCCAGAAAAAAACCAGAAACTAAATAGCAGTTGCTTTGATTGAGTTTATTGTTAATTAGTAGCAGGTGAGAATTGGCAAGGGAAGTTCAAGTATGTTCACAGAATACCCCAAGTTGGAAGGGACCCACAAAGATCATAAAGTCCAATCCCTGGCCCTGCACAGACACCCCAACAATCCCACCCTGGGCATCCCTGGGAGCGCTGTCCAAATGCTCCTGGAGCTCTGGCAGCCTCAGGGCAGTGCCCATTCCTTGGGGAGCCTGGGCAGTGCCCAGCATCCTCTGAGAACCTTTCCCTGATACTCAACCTAAACTCCCCTGGCACAGCTCCACGTTCCATTTGCTCCTCTCCTATTCTGGATCTGTAACTGGAATCTGTGACTGTAAATGGCCCGTTGTACGTGGTTCCTGAGGGCTGCTGGGCATTTTCAGGACTTGCTCCACTCGTGTTGGAAACTGGACTGGAGCTTCAGGACTGGAAGTGCTCTGCCTTCTCCTCGGAGTCCAGACACAAAGCGTCTCCCCCGAGCGTTCAGCTCAGTGGCAGCTTCAGCGAGCGCAAGGCTCGTGTCCCTCCCTCGAGCTCTGCCTGCCCAGCACCGAGGTGTCCCCTCAGGGCGCAGCTTCCTGAGGGCCTGGAGCGTGCCCGCTGCGCCGTCCCGGCCCGAGCTCTCCCTCCCTCAGCCGAGGTTCTCTCTCTCCCCTTCAGCCGGGGCTCTCCCTCTCCCCTCAGCCGTCTCAGTCTCTCCTCTCCCGGGCTTTGCTGTCTCCCCTCAGCCGGGGCTCTGTGCCATCAGCCGGGATTCTCTTTCCCCTCACTGGGTTTCTCTCCCCTCATTGAAGTTCTCTCTCTCTTCCCCCCCGCGTTTGGCGTCTCCCCTCAGCCATTTCTCCCTCCCCGGGCCGCAAGGGGGCGCTGCCGCCCTCACAGCCCCCCATCCCCTTCGGCGCGTGCCCGCGAGCGCCACCGGCCGGGCTCCTGGCGCGCACGCGCGGCCCCGCCCCTTCCCCCCCCGTCCGCGGGCGGCTCTCGCGAGAGCGCCGTGATTTCTCTCCTACGTGCCGTGCCGTGCTGCTCATGGCGGCGCTGGAGCGGGGGCGCTGAGCTGTTGGGGTGAGTGCGGGCCGGGCGCCGCCGCCACCCCCGCCCGCCCCGGCGGGCTCCGGGCGCCGCGGGGTCCGCGCCCGCGCATCTCCGTCCGCACCGGGGCAGCGCGCCGGGAGCCCCGCCGGGGTTGCGCGCGGGGTTGGGGGGGGGGGGGGGGGTGGTTGGGGGGTGCGGCCTACTAGGCCGGCGGAGCGGGGATGGAGCGGCGGCCGCGGGGCGCCGGGTGCGCGCTGCGCTCGGCGGGGCTCTGACGGCCGCGGCGCTGAGGCCGCGCTGGGACCGGCCGTCCCGGGAGCCGCCGGCGCTTGTGGGCCGCGCCGGGAGGGGGCGGCGCCGTGGGGGCTCCGGGCCCCGGCGGGCGGCGGGGCCGTGCGGGCGGAGGGGCGGCGGCGGCTCCCGGCGTGCCGCGCGCGGCCCCGCCCGGCGCAGCGCGGCCGCGGCCCTTTGTGTGCGGGGAGCGGCCGCCATCGCCCCCCTTTGTGTGCGGGGCGGGTGCTCCCCCCGGCCCGTCCTGCCCGCACGGCCCTGGCGCTGTCACCGGCCTGAGCCGCCCGCCCCCGCGCACGGCGGCCCCGCTGGCGGCGGCCCCGCTGGCGGCGGCCCCGGCGCCGCCCCTCGCTCCGCCGCCTCCATCTTGGTGCAGCGCAGCGAGCGGGGCCGCTGGAGGGACCGGGCCTGGGTGGCTCCGTCGGTCCGGGCCCGGTTCTCTGCTGTCAGCGCCGATACCCAGCGTGAGGCTCGTCCCCGCACCACACACATCCCTTAAAAAACCTGGGTTTTTGTTTTAAGGACTTTCTTGGTTTTATTCTCCACACATTCTTTACGTATGTCCTTGGTACTTCTTTAATTCTTTTTTCCCCCATGTACGTATTTTTTTCTGGCGTGGAAAGGACTTCACTTCTACGGTGGTGGCTGGTCTTATAGCTGTCACGTACTGGCTGGGGTGCCCAGGAGCCAGTGTTCAGTGCTGCTTTCCAATATCCATCTGAAAAGAGATGGAGGAGCCTGATCTCCACGGATCTGTGTTGTGTGTGCACACTGAAAAGACAAAGTTTTATTTTTATTAAATTGTACCTTGGTCACGTCATGGAGGGCTGTTTCTAGAAGCACATGCTCTGACCCACAGAATGCAGGTCCTTGCAGTTGCCTCTTTATGTGAAGAAAATGGGAAGCAGAACAATGCTGTCATCGGGCAGGTTCCATGTGGGGCTCTGTAGGTGCTTCCTGGCTGTGAACAGCTTCATGTGACTTGTTGTCATTTAGCAGAATCTGCACATGAAAGGCCTCAAGACCAGGGCCCAGCTCTTCCCTGCCTTTGCATTAAACCTTTCAGCTCTAAATACCCAAATGCTGAAGGCAGTGAGACTTGGGGGCTGGGCAGCTGCTCAGGGTGTTTACCATTTGGAGGAGTATTTATAGTAGCTGAATTAAAAAGTAAAGAATTTGAGGCAGATGAGGACAGTGAGATATCTTTTTCTTTTTGCTTGAGTTATGCTTGCTTGATAAGCAATTTTTAAAAAATAACTTAAGTGTAGTAAACCCGTCTTGTTATCAAATCAGACTGGGTTTTAATTGAAAGGTTTATACCTTTACTCCATGACTGATAAAATTAGCTTTAGTCATACTTGATCAGATGAGGTGTTTTGATCATTAAATGAAAAAGTGATGTATTTTATGGCCAGAAAAATTATAAGTGTAATATGATACAAGTCACATCTCTAGGAGAGCTCTAATAATATCAGTCTAATTAAATGAGAGAGAAGTACACAAGTAAGAAGATTCCAAGCGTGTCTGTGCAGTTCCTGGGATGCAATGTGCTCCTTTGAGAGCTGAAATGCTGCCCGAAAATAACACTGTCCTGAAAGAGATTGTGGTAACTGTTGCCCCAATGTAGTGCTGAGGTGAGGGAAAAGTAGCGATACTGTTATCTTTGCAATAGCTTTGTGTCTTCTGATTTATATTTTAGATTTGAATCTTTCAGTGCAAACGTTTCACACCAGGTTTGAACAGCCCTCACGCACTTTATTTAGTCTATTCCACCTGTGTGTAATGGTCTGACAGGAAAACTCATTTCAGCTGGAAGTTCTGAGTGGTGGCTAAAGGAGATGCTTCAGCTGGGGGAGATCACTGAAATACAAACTTCTGTAAAACTGGTGATGAGTTTTGCACATTTGGGGTTTGGGCTTCTTGCAGTAGCTGGCTTCACTCGGCATTTTCACTGGGGTATGGGTGAGAGTTTGAAGTGTCTTTGCATTCAGGTTTCAGTCACTTAAATTGATTCTTTCAAGTTACCAGAGGGAATTCAAAGGTCAGTGTAAGTTGTGAAATTCAGTTTTCCTGCTGCACTAGAGAAATATGCTTTGTCCGTATTTTTTCTCTTTTGGTGTGGGACTTGTGGAATGATTTGGGGAAGAGTTGTGCTCTGATGCTTCGTACCTTTAGATTACTGCAGAACCTGCCAGTGTATCTGTGGGGTCAGAGCTGTGCTGCTTCTCAGCGGCTTTTGTCCACAAAAATATCTTCCTTTTTTTCATCTATCTACTGAGTAAGCAACAAACTCAAAACTTGATTTCTTTTCAAGGAAGGCTTCTATTCCTGTAAGGTTTTGTTTTGTGTGGTAGGTGGCAGTTTGCTGAAGCTGCTTTTCTCATGAAAAGACAAAGTGGCACTGGGAAACTTTAAGACAGAATTAATTGCTAACTAATTACTGATGCAGAGAGGTTTCTCCCTGGTGTTAGCTACACAAATATCATAATATGTAATCAACATTTTACAAAAACCGTTTCAGAAGTCCAGAGAATGGCTCTGTGTTAATTTTACATGCAGTGTCTGTACAATAATTGAGAAGTTTGTTAATTTTTATACAATTCTAAATGTGCTTCAGGTATCACTGGTCCTTAACTTAACCTTTGGAACATAAACAACCAGGAAATTTTAATTCCCATGTATATATACAGTCTGTTGTTCCTCTGAGGATCTGTGCAAGCACTTACATAAGTTATGGCATGATTTGATTAATAAGCACCCATGTAAAGTTATTGATAGGAGGACTAAGGCTTGCTAATTGGTCAAATACTAATGATCAAAATGAAGTAATGGTACACACTGGGACCTTTCCTGAGATGCCTAAGCATGTCTGAAGAGTTCAAAATTGGAAGTACCATCTCAGTGGCTTGGAGGTAGTCTTTCGGAAAACACAACTGGAAATGGGAATGCCAAACAGGTCTGTAAAACAGCTTTTCCTAACATGGATTAAACCTACTGTATTAAGGTAGAGGAAATGCACCTGTTATTGGTAAGACCTACAATTGATCTATAAGGGGGTTTGGAACTAGATGGTCTTTAAAGTCCCTTGCAAACGAATCCGTTGTGTGATTTGATGAGAATTTCCTTTAAAGTGATACTTAGTGTACGTGTGTTTTTCCTTTCTCCAGTATGAAGTGGAACAGAACAGAATTTACCACCTGAAACTGCTGCTTCAAGTTCAGATCAGGAAAGGAATCTAAGTATACCACATCGTAACAACAACTCAAGACCAAAGAAGAGGCAACTTACACTGAAGAAGATACAAGGCTTGATCTGAAACAAGAAGTTTGTGCCTACTCAACAGCTTCAAAAGAGCACGTCCCGACGCTGCTATAGTAGTCTTTGTTTTCTCCAGTGCTGTAGTGAAACTGCCCAGGGCAGCAGCACTTGTATTCTCTAGAGCTTGATAGATCACCTTCTTTTGCTATCTTTTTCTTTCTCTTTTGTCTCTCTTCCTTTTGTTCCCTTTTTTAAATAATAGCAGTCTTCATCCTTAGAAACTTGTGCTGAAACAGAAGAATCGGCAAATACTACTGAAAGTGCAATATTTGAATATCACTGCGAGGTTGGTGCACGTGGTGGAGAAAGAGTTATATGTGTATTTTTAAACTTGGTTCTTACTAAGTTTTTAACAGAAGGGGGTGGTGGGTTGGATTAGTTTTTTTTAATAGTTCTTGATAATAAATTCATTTAATAAGGAAGCCCTGGCACAAGTTGCCCAGAGCAGCTGTGGCTGCCCCATCCCTGGAAGTGTCCAAGGCCAGGCTGGACAGGGCTTGGAGCAACCTGGGACAGTGGAAGGTGTCCCTGCCCGTGACAGGAGTGGGACTGGATGAGCTTTAAGGTCCCTTCCAACCCAAACCATTCAGTGGTTCCATGACTCTTTGCTGTTATGTTCATGTAGTAGTAGTATGGTGAATTTGTAGTACCTGCAATATGGTTCTATTTAACAATATTTATAACCCTCAAGAGCTGATTACTGGTGTTTCTCTCTTCTAGTAACAGTAGGTTTGTGGTTCCAATCCCTTTAATCTTACAGCACAGGTATTCTTTTTCTTCCTCTTGAGTATTTGTTGGTGAGGTTAATAGTTCATATTCCTGTTATAAGATGTAAGAATTTGATAATTAGCTGGTACAGCTGCTGATATATGAAGTATCTTTGCACAACAAATTTTAGTGCCACCTGAGGAATCTTTGAACTGAGGTTGTCAGGCTTTGGAGGATTGATGAGTTCTCTGTGCTGTGCTGCTAATGCTCCTTTAAACTCAGACTGTTCAAATGATGTCATGCAGTTGTAGTCTGAGCAGGAGGTGAAGCACTGTGGCTTTCTAACCCTAAGAGAGGCTATTCTGAGCTAAATTTTAAGTTAGATTTTTGTCATTTCCTCTCTCTGATGTACCTTTAGCTCATGGTTGAGGCAGAATGTCTGTTTGTTGCTTCCCTTGCATTGGAGGTGAAGTGATCATTTGGTGACTCACAAAAGCCTTTGGCAGGTTCATTCCAGCTTTCAGAGTGGGTTAATGCTCTGGCCTGTAATTCTCCTGGGATAAGGTATAATAACATACCATTTTCCCTTCCCCCAGTCACCCTACTTGCAGGACCAGTTTATTTTTGAAAAGTATTTCAAACTCTAGGATGGCTTAAAACTCTTCAGCTGTTGTGTTCCCACAAGGACATTTTCTTGTGTGGAATGTCTTGGGGTTGCCTTCCTCAAAAGATGAGGGTTCTTATCTTGGACTGATGCTGACAGGAACTAGTCAGTAAATCTTAGCAGCTTTATCAAGTGCTTTTTGTTAGATACTCAGAGAAAATGTGTCCCTTAAACATAATCCAGTGCATAATAAAGATGTGACTGCTGTGGCTTTTGTCCTTTGAACAGTTTAGGCCGGACAGGAGGGGAAAGAGATCTTTGCTGGGGCAAGTTACCCCAGAAATGTGGTGGAACCTCTGTCCATGGAGGTTTCCAGGACTCAGCTGGACAAAGCCATGGCTGCCTTTGTTGGCAAGAGGCCTTTGAGGAGCAGAAGGATGGGCTGGAGTTCTCTGTGCATCTCTGATGGGGTCATGTTTCTGATTAATTATTTTCTGACATGTCAGTATTTCATGACTTACATATGTTAAGGGTATTGATTTATGCCACTTAACTGCAGGCTGGTAGGATAAGAATAAGAGGGCAGCATTGATGAAAATTAAGAGATAGTTACTAATTTTTAATGGAAAGAAAAGTGAGATGTAGAGCAAGAAAATAAGCAGTGCATGTTAAAGAAATGATATCGCAGCAGATTTAGCAGTTCACTGAATTCTTACAGCCTTGGGTGGTAACACTGTACTGTGGAAGTGCTGACCAGTGCTGTGGGATGGAGACCATTACGCAGTGTCCTGGGATCCTTTTGCCCCCTCATATCACTCCCCCACCTTCTGTTATTTGTGTTTTTCTTCATCTACATCTACCCCACGTGGGTCTGAACCAGAAGGGGGGAGAAGACCTCATCCTCTTGGAGGCCAAAACTCTGTCAATCTTTGCTTTGTGTGCTTGTTTCCAATTTATTTTTTTAACGTCAGTCTCAAAGACCAAAGATTTCTGCCCAAGAACCTCACAGCAGGTGTTTTTTGGTGCTCTTTGATCACTTCTAAACTGACTTTCAAGCAGCAGAATAAGAATGCTGTGCCTTCTAATACATTGAGTAACTCACTGTGTTAGAGTGAGAAACGTGACCCTTTTACAAGTTGCTCAGGTGTCTTTTATCTCAACTAAACACATTGCTGAGTAATTTTTAATCTCTCTGCTTGTTGCAGCAAGAAAGCAGAGAACAGATACGGTCTCACTCTGTTTCCAGATTAAATACTCTGGAAACGAACAAATAATTCTGTATATTTTAAGATGCATATTGACTGTTTGGAGGGAGGAGGGTTGCTTCAGCTGTCTGTCTTGAACTGCAGTGTTTAGTGGGGTGTAATACATTTCATCTGATTTAATTGCTAACCTGTAAGTCCAAGTGCCCTGCTTTAAAAATGAGATTCGTACATCAAAAAGCCCATGAGTTTGTAAAGGGGTTGGGAATGTTCCAAGTGTGAATCTGAGTTGAAAAGAAAAAAACACCCCATAAAAGATGATGTTTTCATAGATGTCAGTTAATTTAGCAGTTTATTACACCTTCAGTTTAATGCTATTTTCAAATTTTGTATATCTTTCTAGCACTTGAGCTTCTATGCCACAGGAATGTTAGTTTAATTCTGGTTATTAATTCCGTAACTATGCAAAACTGTATAATTACTTAATACCGTTTTTAAGTATGAAAGACTGAACACACAAACTAGGGAGAAACTATGCAGGGATTTGAACCTAATTGTGTTGATTCAGAACTGTTGTATTTTCCTAATCACCTGTTTAATTTGGAAGAGCAGATGCTTCAGATATTTTCAGGCTCTGGTATGAACCAGTGAATGTGGGAGTACTTTGAGGTGTAATACTTGAAAAATGCCAGTAGTCTGTTTTCTTCTAAGCAAGCTTTGTTTTGCTGTTACAGTTCTGGCTTGTTTTACAAATATGTTGCCTGCGTAAATTTTAAGGCTTGCTGTGTTAAAAAAGCTCAACTGTTTTAGTGGTTTTACCCTATTTTAAGAACAGAGTAAAACTTAAAACACATTTTAAGAATGTGTCAGTAACTTACACAAGCTCTTTGTGTTACTGTGTTAAGGGGATGTGGAGGAAGGAAACTGATGTCAAATATTGATCTTTCCCTGTGCTTTCTGTGACCCAGATGAGCTTTGATCCAAACCTGCTCCACAACAATGGACACAACGGGTACCCCAATGGTACTTCGGCAGCGCTGCGCGAGACCGGGGTTATCGAGAAGCTGCTGACCTCGTACGGCTTCATCCAGTGCTCGGAACGGCAGGCCCGGCTCTTCTTCCACTGCTCCCAGTACAATGGCAACCTGCAGGAGCTCAAAGTAGGAGGTAACTGAGCTTTGGGACCAACACCAGTCTCTTCCACTTGTCATAAAGCTTCTTATCTCGTGGCTGCTGCTTCTGGGGCTAAACTGACAGTGGATAATCCACCATTCCTGGTGGGAGCCCTTCCCAGTGCTTTGTGCAGCTTGTGGTACAAACTGGTGTGGAAAAGGAAAAAGTGCAATGTTAGGTCAGACTTGTCTAGCTGAGATGGAGGCAAGTACTCGGACTGTGAGAGAATTTACCTCTTGTACTCCCTATTTCTTTGTTTAGAATTTGAGGATGGCCAAGTGTTTTTCAGCATGAGGAGGCTGCAACTTCATGCTGATAATTACCGTGAGAGTGAAGTTTCTAAACTGTTTAATGGCCTTTGTTGTGTTGTCTGAACTTCAGTGTGTGTGTAGTCTGCTGTATAGTGAGCAGGCCAGGGGGAGGGAATTACTGTGGAATTACACCAGAACAGTCCATTAGCAACAGGAGATAATAAGCAGAATAACCAGAAAATATTTGCAAATCATGTGTCCTTCCTTGATAACAAAAGCACCCAAGTTCTACTTGGTTGTGTTTGGCTACAAGCAGTGAATTCTTAAACACAGCCATTTAGTGATTTTTGTAAAAAAACCCCAATCCCAAACAGGACTCTGACGACGTTGCGATGTTTGGTTGTCTTGCAGACGATGTTGAGTTTGAAGTGTCTTCTGATCGCCGAACTGGAAAACCCATTGCTATTAAATTGGTGAAGATAAAGCCAGAAATATTACCTGAAGAACGAATAAATGGACAAGTTAGTGCCTATTTTCTATACCTGCATCATTTCCATCCTTTACTCCAGCACAGAAAACTGGGTTCATTTAGCATGGATATTAACTACGTACAGTATAGTTACACTGAAATATATTTCAGTGTGTTCTGGTAAAAATTCAGAGGTTCAGTTTGAGCTCTTACTTGGCTCCAAACACTTCTTAGAGCCAAGAGGTGTTCTGTGAGATTGAATAGTTGCAGTGTGGCATTCCCTGCTGAGTGTGTAGTAGAGGATACTGAGATTCATTTTGTGTTCAACAATGCCACTCCTGAAATGACTAGCAATGGAATTTTTTTTTTTTTTTTTTTTTTTTGACTGGTAGGTTGTGTGTGCTGTTCCTCACAATTTAGAGAGTAAATCTCCAGCTGCCCCGGGTCAAAGTCCAACAGGGAGTGTTTGCTACGAACGTAATGGGGTAAAGCTTGCGTATTTTACTTGAACTCTTCACTGATCCATCACTGTGGTCTATGAGAAAAAAAAAACAACAAAAAAAGTGCAATTTAATGTAGACAATTGACACTGCACTGAACTGTGCGGTTTTTGGCCAAAAAAAAAGCATGCTTTGGTAATTACTACAAAACATAATGTTATTTAGACAGTTTGCTTGCTTATATCTGTGGAGAACTTCCTAGAGCCAAATAGTTGTTCTCTTTTAAGCTTGATGAAGTTCATGTATCCTTATCTTGAACTTCTAAGGTTCAGGAATTGGCCTTTAAAGATGGCCATGTACAAAACCTTTCAACTTGAGCTGCTTGTTACAGACTCACCAAAACAGCACGATGGAAAAAGAATGTTTTGCATGCCATGTTTATTATTGTTTATTTTCTTGCTAAATTAGGCAGATATTGTTATTAAAATTGTGTTAATCTTTCTGTGAAAGAACTATTCTGCAAATAGAGTAATTTTAATTAATGTTAATTTACAGGAAGTATTTTACCTGACTTACACCCCAGAGGATGTTGAAGGAAATGTACAGCTGGAAACAGGAGATAAAATAAACTTTATAATTGATACAAATAAACAGTAAGTTGGTATTTCTTTTCTGGCTTCATATTTTGTTTTAGTAGTCAGGCAGAATTCATACCTATTCCAGTAACTATTCTGTGAAATACAATCTTAATTTTTGTTTCAGTTTTGAGTTTACAGTTTGCTCTGTTTTTTTTTCCTCTAGTACTGGTGCTGTAAGTGCTCGTAACATTATGCTATTAAAAAAGAAACAAGCCCGCTGTCAAGGAGTAGTCTGTGCCATGAAAGTAAGTGATTTTAAGTTTCATTTGAAAATGGAATGCTATTTTGAAGAGTGCTGTTCAAAGTAATATTTAAGTTGTTAAGAGCTGTGAACAGTTTGGGCTGTGGGTGTAAATTGTGTGAAACGGTTTAAACGGCTCATATTTGATACTGAGGCCCTTCTTGACAAAGAAAGTTCCATTGATTTCTGTTTATATATTGTGGCAGTCAGCTGTGTACACTTGGAAGTGCTGTACTGGGATTCTGAGTCTATTTTGCATTTAACAGAACCTGTTAAATGATTTACTGGTATGTTCCGATAATGGACAATTAAACACTTTTTTTTTCTGTTCACAGGAAGCCTTTGGATTTATTGAGAGAGGTGATGTCGTGAAGGAGATATTCTTTCACTATAGTGAATTTAAAGGTGACCTAGAAACCTTACAGCCTGGTGATGATGTGGAGTTTACAATCAAAGACAGAAATGTAAGACGAAATCCAGTAAAACGGAAGCCAAGGTCCTGGGGCATAATTGCACAGCTCTCTGCTTTCTGCAGCTTTAAAAAAGGGGGGAGGAGTTTCATTGAGGTTCACTGGGAAATGTCTGTTACTTTCTGTCTTCTCTTTGGGTGTTTGACTAATTTTGTGCTCTTAGGGTAAAGAAGTTGCAACAGATGTTAGACTGCTGCCTCAAGGAACTGTCATTTTTGAAGATATCAGCATTGAACATTTTGAAGGAACTGTAACCAAAGTAATTCCAAAAGTACCCAGCAAAAACCAGGTGAATTTCAGTAGTTAATTAAATTTGTGCAATTCTGGTTTTATTGTAGTGACTTCCAGAACAGTTATTGCCATTTCTCAGTACCTGTTTGCTGTGTAAGCATCATGTCAGAGTAAAGATTTACCCTTTTTAAAATTTTAAATCCAAAGAGGAAGAGTTAGGGTAGTGGTACATGATGGAGCGTGTGTTTTCTTTCATGTGTCAAATACTTGCTGTAAAATTTTGTGGAGTTAGGACATATCCTTAAAGCAAAAGAGTAGGGGAAAGGGGAAAAATATTTGCTAGGATAAGCCAGATCTGTGGATTCTTGTGAGCATTAACAGTTAATGAGGCTTTTGGGCTGTAATGTTGGGCTTGGAGAGGTGTTCATGAGCACTTCCATTAATGTTTTAGGTGAGTCTCTGTTGGTGTGGGAAGGTTTGGGGTGTTTTGAAGACTTAATAAGAAAGAACCTGCCTTTTAGAAGTGTTGTGAGTATGGTTATAAACTCTCTCTTGAAACAGAGAGAATTCCTTTGGCAGGACATGGGTGGGGCTTAAAAAACCCATTACCCAACCAACAGCTCCAAAAGCCACCTTGCATTTGGCAAGTTCCAGATGAGGAGTGGTGGAAATGGAGCAGAGCCTGAGTCCAGCAGGATTTGGCAGAAGCACTTGTGCTGTTTGCAGCTGTGCTGAGCCTTGCCAGTGAACTCACCCTTCCCACTGGCTTTTCTGTCCCCAGAGCGATCCATTACCTGGCCGCATCAAAGTGGACTTTGTGATTCCTAAAGAGCTTCCCTTTGGAGACAAGGATACAAAATCCAAGGTGACCTTGCTGGAGAGTGACCACGTGCGATTCAACATTTCCACGGACAGGCGCGACAAACTGGAACGAGCCACCAACATTGAGGTTCTCCCCAACACTTTCCAGTTTACTAATGAAACTAGAGAAATGGCAAGTATCCATCTCTAACAATTTCTCATTCTTGATGGGAAATGAAAGTAAAACGTGGGGTGTTTTCTACAAGAGATACAAAAAGCACTTGTGTGTTCCATTGCCTGCTCTGAAATCCAGCTCTCAGATTTGCAGTGCAAACAACGTAGAAAATTCAGAATTAACGCTCTGCATCTTTGCCTTAGAAGAATAAAATCTCAACTATTTTTTAATATCTAAATGAAGTTATATTAGGAAATTAGACATTAACTGGCTTTCTTGGGCGAGATTGCTGGCTGGTTATAGCAGACAGAAGTAATGTAGTCTTGAGCTGATTGTTTAAAATTCACATACTCGAGTCTAAACAGGTAAACACTCGTGTTCCTTAGGAAAACTGGAAGACCCTGGTTCAGGGAGTGAAAAGTGTAAATAATTGGAGGAGGCACTGTGAGCAGCTTTTGGATTTCAAATTTTTTGGCCAATCTCTGTCTGAGGGTCAGGCAGGAGGATGGTAGAGAGCAGAGTTCTCTCAATACAAAAAACTCTTTGTGGATTACAGGGACTAAGATGGATGTGCTAATGAGTATTACAGAATATCTTTAATTCCCGTAACTTGGAATGTTGGTTCTGTTCCAACTAGACTGTATCTTTGCCTTCCTTTGCAATTTGGAGTTCAATTACAGTGTTGTCACATCAGTGTGCTGTGAATTAGGGACCCTTGGCTGTAAAAAAAACCCTGAGTTTTGACTTCAACCTTTGAGATTTTGGGTTTCTCTCTTACAGACTTCTCGTATTTCTACTCTGGCTACACATATCTGCCTGCCTGAGTTGAGCTGTCACTGGGGTGACAAGTGTTGGCAGCTTCTAGGAAGGTTGGCTGGTTTGCTGGAGTTTGTGAAAGCTGTTTAAGAGAAGAATGTACCTTTGCACTGTCATTCAGATCCTCTAAGCTTGTCCTGAGACTTGCTAAACTCTGTAATAACTGGGTTGAAGGGAATATGTTAATGAATTAACATTCTTAATTCTGGCAGGATGCGGCACTAGGGTTTGGGTATATTCTGTTCATCATTCAGCATTCCATTTCTAGTGGTTATCAGCAAGGCCACTAAACTCCTGTGTATCATGGGAGTATGTTCCCATAACACACACCCAGCGGGTATGGGAGTCTTGTTTAACAGCTTCTTTATAATTCCTTCATTTGTGTCTGGAAATCAGATGGTTTTTCTCTTAAACTTCTGTCTGAGCACTGATTTTATTTCTTGTTTTTATAGGTAGTTGTATGTTTAGTGTGTGTTTGTATGATTTATGCACTCTATAGATGATACGGTGTTTGTAGAGCTGCCCCATTGTGTTCTCTGTGTAGTGGTACTGGCAGGTTCTTCAACTTCAGTCCTTGTTATAGTGGCTTAAATTAATATTCTCCACTCTTCATCATGAGTTAACTTCAGGAATGAGATGGGAAGAACTTGTCTGCATTTCAGGTTGACCGGGGCCGTGAGCGCCAGGGTTTACAAGGAAGGACGTTGTTTAAACCAAGTATTTTCCTAGGATTCAGGCCTTCCTGCCATCTCCTGACATGTGGAGCAGCTGCAGACAGATGTCACATACCAGGGATAAAACTGTAATTGTTGATTTGGCTGTTCCAGGGTGTGATTGCAGCAATGAGGGATGGCTTTGGCTTCATTAAGTGTGTGGACAGGGATGCTCGGATGTTCTTCCACTTCAGTGAGATCATGGATGGAAATCAGCTCCATATTTCTGATGAAGTAGAGTTCACCGTCGTTCCTGTAAGTGGGATTAATACTCTATAAAATCGCAGCTTTTAAAGAAATGATGCATGGTCTGTCTATAATGTGATGGATTTATTTTCCAGGATATGCTGTCTGCCCAAAGGAACCATGCCATAAGGATTAAAAAGCTTCCCAAGGGCACGGTTTCTTTCCACACCCAGTCAGAGCATCGTTTTGTGGGCACTATAGACAAAGAAGCCACTCCAGCCAAAGCCACTAGCCCAAATAAAGGCAAAGAGAAGGTAATGCTGCTCTTCTGCTTGTGAATATCTGTTCTGCATTCCTGCCATTACAGACTGAGGCTGCTTCCTTAAAATCTCTAATTCAGCTGGGTTTGAAGCACTGTTTATTCTGTATAGATGTGAACTACAGCTGATGAGAGCAGTCAGTGAAAACTAACTTCTCTGAACAAGATAATAAAAATATTGTTAATAATCACTAATGATCCTACTGTTGCTGAGGGTAATTCCCAGGAACTTGATGGGGAGTCACTACGTAAGATTCTAGTTAGAATTATTTCAGATTAAGTTTCACAGGGAGGACCTCTTACTGTTTTATTATGCTGCTTTAAACAGTGCCAAAATACTTAAAAGTTCCAATAGATGCTTCCTGGAACTGGTGGTAATACTTCATTGCCTTTTAAAATACTGTCTGGCATCGTTTAAAGCTCCTTACCCAGAGTTTGGTTGTGTTTTTGAGCAGTTACTGTACAACCACTGAGACTCCAATGAGCAGTGCTTGAACTGTGTGTAGGAAACTGTTCATAAAGAGGCAGTGACTGCTGAATTCTGACCTCTTGTTTTCAGGAAGCTGAGGATGGAATAATTGTGTATGATGACTGTGGAGTAAAACTGACCATTCCTTACCAGGCCAAGGATGTGGAAGGATCTACTAATCCCCAGATAGGAGATAAGGCAAGATAATGAAGTGTACTATTGGGAAATACTATTCTGGGCATTGTGGGGTGTGAGCTTCTCTTTGCCTTTACTTGGAACAAATGGAGGACAAGGGATCTGTGTAATATTACCTAGAATATTGTGTTTAAATGGGTCAATCTTCTGTATGAGTAAAAAATACCCTCCAACCTGGTGATTTATAGATGCAAATAGTATCCTACTGTGTAAATGATGCTTTTTAAATAAAGAACTTTTATCACTAAGTGGACACTGCTTGTCAAGAGGAAACGAATCAAGCATAATAAGAGCATAGAGACTAAGATGGATATTGAAGAGGGAGAATATTCCCTCATGAGCATACTGGCCTGAGACACAATGGACAGGGAAAAAGCTTGGAGATCAGGAAGAGCAAGAAAACTCTCAGAAGCCATTCTAGTTACTGGTTATTGTTTCTAAAAACTGAAACAAAGAGTGAAGTGAGGCGCATCCCACTGTGGGCCACTGGTGAGCAGTGTAGGGAAAGGAGGTGATCCCCATGGACAGAACGATTCTCATGTTTAAGGGGTGAAAAGCTGAGTGCTGGAGGCTGGTTTGCCTTGCAGGTATCCCAGGTGTGATGCTGCTCCCTGGAATGTAGGAATGTCAATGGCTGACGTGGTTATGGGAAAGTAGTGACTAGGAAATGACTTTCCTGGAGAGCCCAGGTACTGCTGCAGAGCTACACAGCTTCAAAATTAGTTAGTTTGGGGGTCTTTTTGTTGGTGGTCATGGTTTTCTTTGCATTTTTCTATCTGGTATTGATTCACAACTCTTCACCAGGTTGAGTTCTGTGTGTGTGAAGTGAAGAGAACTGGGCTGCAGACGGCTGTTTCTGTCAGGATGCTGGGACGCAACTACAGCTCCAAGAGGCTCTTGGGATACGTGGCAGCCCTGAAAGATAACTTTGGGTTTATTGAAACAGCCAATCATGATAAGGAGATCTTCTTCCACTACAGGTGAATGGCAGTTTTATGTTTGATTGTGTGTCTGGGGGGGAGTGGGAGGGTGTGGAGTTTTGTTGGGTTGAGTGTTAAACCCATTTGCACTTTACACACACACAGAATATATATATATTTATATATGCTTAGATATCTACAGTTTCATTTATCATCTCTGCTGGACTGGTTCAGGCTTTTCTGTTAGTCAGCAGTCCTGGTGTTCTGTGCCTCTGAATCCCAGGCCAAGAAATCCAGTTGTGTTATATATTTGAAATGCTTCACTTTCCTGAATGAGGATTCCTTGTAAAATGCTGAGGGATTTAAATAATTTCTGATAACTGATGTGGATGTTGGGTGAGCATCACTATTGTCTTGTAAATAAAGGAGAACTGTTTATCATTCTGTTCCTGCAGTGAATATTGTGGTGATATTGATAGCCTGGAACTTGGAGACACTGTGGAATACAGCTTGTCAAAAGGCAAAGGAAACAAAGTTAGTGCAGAGAAAGTGAACAAAACACATGCAGGTAAGGCTGTACCTGGTGTTTTCTGCCTACAGGGCTCTTGGCACATGCTGAAGGGTGAAGTTTGTTAATGATCCATTTACAATTGGAGCTGAGAGCAAGAAGATGCTCTTTGTGGGGTCCCTCATTGGTTTTGTGGAAGCTGCTGCCTGGGTTTCCAGAGACAAGCACAGACCAACAGTTCTGTGCACAGTAGCAATTCTTTGGATCTTTAGTATCCTCTGCCCTCCTCGCTTGGGGGTTATAAGGAGAGGCTGAGTGGCAGAACTGGCCAGATCAGTACCTGTGCTAATTGTGCTGTACCTCACAGGGGAAAGGTTGCAGGAGGAGAGCAGATGGGGGAGGGTATTAAGGACTTGGGGGTGGGGGGAATGCATACTTTGATTATTGGATGATTAAAGAGAGTAGGGAATGCAGTGGAAAAGAAGTGAAACACTTTGAAGCTTGAAAAGCAAATCATGACCTTAAGTTTCTTGAGGAAAATTTTTCTACTTCCATGTATGAAATGTCAGTGTGATTTTGATTCGGCGTCATGCAGTGCAAAATGTTGACTCCTGGTCAATCTGAATCACTTATTTAAATCAGTTTTAAAATAAACTGTGATTAAAACATCCTGTTCTTCTACTCTGTCTCTTTTCAGTGAATGGTATCACTGAAGAAGCTGATCCAACTGTTTACTCTGGTAAAGTAATTCGTCCCTTGAGGAGTGTAGATCCCACACAGACAGAGTACCAGGGCATGATTGAAGTCATGGAGGATGGTAAGATTGGTTCCTCTTAAAATTAAGTGTTCCTTTCACAACTGCACAAGTTGAATTCACTGTAAATAGAGGTGTTGAAGGTTTTATTCACACTACAAACTGTATCCACACTGCTAAGCTGACTGTAAAAGCAGCATTTGTAATACTGGAAATCTGAAATCAGGTGGGAAAAGCCCCTCAGTTCTGTCTCATACTTTCCTCCCCAGGTGAGATGAAAGGAGAGGTCTATCCCTTTGGAATTGTTGGCATGGCCAACAAAGGTGACTGTCTGCAGAAGGGGGAGACAGTAAAGTTCCAGCTGTGTGTGCTGGGTCAGAACGGGCAGACGATGGCTGTGAACATCACCCCGTTCCGCAGGGCCACCGTGGAGTGTGTCAAGGACCAGGTGAGTGACCCTGTGAGCACCAGGGCTGTGGTGGTAGGAAGTAACTGCTCCAGCTGGCACAGAGCAACTGAGAACCACTTCAGCACTGGAATTTAGGGAGCTGTGCCCAAATGGATTGCTCTGGACTCCAGCTCTAGGGAACAGGTGTGTGTAACCCATGTGCTGCCTTGTGCCAGGTTCTGGTGTGACTTGAGTAAAGGTGAGCTCAGAGCCTGGTTTGGTGCTGAATCATCAGAACTGCCAGGCAGCAGTTAATTCTGAAGATTTGGGTTTGAGATGTCCTAGAAAGTGCTGGTTTCTGCTGAACAGGATGTTAAAAAAGTGTTCAGAAAAACAAAACATGCACATGCTCTGCTTCTGGAAGAAGCTTCTTCACAGCACTAAGCAGTCAGTGATTACAGCCCACCTGAAAAGCAAAGGCTGATCTTTGTTGCATCTTGGCATGATTTAAAAGTTAAATGCTGCAATTGCTTTCTGTTTTTATAGGTATTGTGCAGCACTAATCTCCAGTCATTTATGGAGAGGCTGGATGAGTATTCCTGGTTTATACATGAGTAGAATGGAAATAGAAGTAAATGGCTTCTTATCCCAGTGACAGGCCAGAAATTGAGTGGTTGCTGCTGTGGCTTCAGGGTGGAGTCTCAGAGCTTGGGGCACTGCTGTTGTCTGTTTAACACAGCTGCCAGGACTTCGGGCAGTTTTCAGAACTTGTTCTATAGACTTTAGGATTTAAATGTGACTTTACAATGCCAGGAAGAGTGCTTGGATTTCCAGAAGTGTTGTCTCCATACAGAATATTCTGATCACTGTAGAAGTTGCATTTCCACTTCTGTTAGGCACCACAGTTTTGGAGTTTTGTTTGAAAGTAGTTAAACTGCAGTGATGAGTTAAGTTACTGCATCTGTCTGCATGCAGAGCAAATCAGTAACCTTGTGATGTGTTGCTTTTCAGTTTGGTTTCATTAACTATGAAGTTGGTGACAGCAAAAAGCTCTTCTTCCATGTCAAAGAAGTCCAGGATGGTGTGGAGCTCCAGGCTGGGGATGAAGTGGAGTTCTCTGTAATCCTGAACCAGCGCACAGGAAAATGCAGTGCCTGTAACGTGTGGCGTGTCTGGTGAGGCTTTGAGGTTGAAGGGGTTGACCCTGGCACAGTGTCTGCATCCCAGCAGAGCCCTGCAGGCTGTGTCTGCCTGAGCTGGATGTTCCTGGAACAGGAGCTCTGGATTCCAGCTGGCTCCAGGGAGAGCTGTACCTGAGAGTTCCCAGCTCCTAGACAGGATCCAGTGCAGGCAGTAGCAGCCCTCCAGCTCTTCCTAATTACAGATGGCTTGTTCTCTTTTTAATCTATTTTTAAACTCCCCCTTGTAGCAGGAATTTGGATACAGCCTTGCAAGTAGAAGTTAACGATAAGGAAACTGATGGTTTTCCTGTGTGGGTGCTGGCCTCTGGCCAACCCATTCCACAATGCTGCCACCTGATTCTTGAAGAGCTGCTTTCATTTTTAAATAGAAAACTCATGTTGTTAGACACTCTTCTTTTTAGCATGGCATTTCGTACAAGTCATGGGTTTGGGGTATTCTTAACTGTTTATGCACTTGAAGAAAATAGCGTTATTTGTATTTTGTTTAAGCTTGAGATAGCACTTCAGCAGTAACAGAAAGCTGATGATTTTGTCTCAAAATTCTGTGTTCCCATCATCTTCAGAGATGTTAATGCTCTGCCATGACATACTGGCAACTTGCAAGCCTTTATTATTGCAGTTGAATCACAGAATCACAGAATGGGTTGGGTTGGAAAGGAACTTAAAAACCATCTCGTTCTACCCTGCTATGGGCAGGAACACCTTGCACCGTCTCACGTTGCTCCAAGCCCTGTCCGACCTGGCCCTGAACACTCCCAGGGATTGGCAGCCACAGCTTCTCTGGGCAATAGAAACGTAGGAAACACTAGTCAGGTGTGCGTGAGAGTAAATACACCACCTCTGCTGCCTGAAGAACACTCTCTGGAGAGCACTGAGCTCCTGCTGTTGCAGAGTCCTGTGTGGAGAGTAAGGTTTGGGGCAGGGACAGGCTGTCAGCCAGCTCTGCTGTCACACAGTATCAATTCTGCAGTCTCTAACTGCTATACATGACTGTAGTCAAGGACTGCGAAAGCCTGGGGTGCCTTGCCCAGCTCGGGGAGGTGACAGTGCCCTGTGTGTGCTCTCTTGCAGCGAAGGCGCCAAGGCCGTGGCTGCTCCGCGTCCCGATAGACTCGTGAACCGTTTAAAGAGCATCAACCTGGACGATGCCAACGCCCCGCGGCTCACGGTGCTCCGCCAGCCCCGGGGCCCCGACAACTCAAAGGTACAGACACCCAGGGCAGCATCACTCACTGCAGGGGCTGCTTGGCTGGGGTAACAACACTGCTGCCTCTGCTGGGGGCCTGAGCTGTTGGCTCCTGGGCTCTGCTTCTGTTCTGTTCTGGACTCCTGGCCTGCTGTGGGAGGGTGGATTGTTGTGCACAGTGCTGTGCCCTGTGTCAGTGATGTGTGCTGTGGTTTCAGAGGAGCACGCAGGAGAGAAGAAACCCCCTGCTGCCTGTGTTGGAGCCTTTCTGTCTTGATTTCTTGGCTGCTTTAGTTTGCTTTTCATTTATAAACTTCAGAGATAGCAAGTGAAATCCATTTACCCAGACATGGCTTTCACACAAAATTCTGCCACCTCTTGATAAAGCAGGAGGAGAGAAGTGTCTGGAATCTCTGAAGTGTTTTGGACTACAAGGAACACCCCACGGAACCTGTTTTATTGCTGTCTGTGTTTCTGAAGACAAACATAACTAATTAGAAAGGTGCTGCTTGGATGGAACAGATCAGGCTCTGCCTCAAAGCCCAGTGGCAGTGCCTGGTTCACAGTTGGACTTGACGATCTTAAAGCCCTTTGGCAGTCTAAATGATTTCATGATTCTGTGGTGCTGGAGCTAAAAGTTTGTTCTGTTTTCCTTGCAGGGATTTGGTGCAGAGAGAAAGATCCGCCAGGCTGGCGTTATAGACTGATCCCAACCCCATGGTGACGTTGGGCCGCGCGGTGGGGCTGGCGAAGGGTACTGAATATCTCCCTGTTCATCCCTTCCTCCAAATTCTCAGAAGCTATTCCACCAGTTTTAACACCTTCTCATGTTATGTTTAAAATTAAATTTACAAAACCATTTTAAATTTCTGCACAGTTGCATTCTGGAGAACTTTAAGGTGGCGCCTTATAGTATCACATTTTAGAAGCTTGTTTTGAATGGTGCATTTAACGCAACTGGTAACTGCAATCTCCATTGCCTCTGTGAGTAAACATAGACAGCTCTGCTCGGGCAGACCTTGTGGAATTCTGCACTACAGTTATTATGCTTTATCCTTGTTTTTGGCCAAGGTTTATTATGCCTTAGTGCTCAGTTGCATTATCTTCCCTCCCGAGTGGAAGGGAAGACTCACTTCAGCTCACTCTGCTCAAATTCTGAGGACCATGTGAGGGTGGAATAAGTTCAGTTTATATCAGATCTCCACAAACATTCAGATACCTTGAGTTGATGGCCAAATGTTACAGTGTTTTCCTAGTTCATTTAACTTGACTCCTTTAGCCAGTCCTTAGAGCTCAGTGCAAGTCTCTCCCAGGGTCGGTGGATTTTGTAGTGTTCTGGAACAGACAGTGCAGAATTTCATAAGGCTGAGGTGTGCCATCAGTGTGGTAATTTAAATATATTTAAAACAATGCACAAATCTGCTGCTGCTTAGAACACTGCAGCTTCTAAACCCAGTTTCTTTTACTGATTTAAATTTAAAAAGAAAGAAGTTGTGCCTGAAGTGGATACATTTTTTTTGTTCTTTTTGCAGCCGGCACCCAGTGTACTGTAAGAGAATAAATACTTAGGCTTTCCATAGCTGTATTGAGACTTTCATCAAGGTGAATAGTTGATGTCTGTGTGCTTTTTTTTGGTTTTTTTTTTGTTTTGGGTTTTTGTTTTTTTGTTTTGGGTTTTTTTTTTCCCCTCCCCTGCCCCCCTCCCTCCATTTCCCCAGTCACACTTTATCAAGCAAGAAAACTGAATGATTGGTCTAAGTATTACTTTAACCAAAAAGATCAGGAGTTACTTTTTGGAATAGAGGGCAGTACTGTGGTTTGGATTTTTTTGTTTTTGTTTTTTTTTATTTTGGTTAATTTCTTTTGTTTTGGTTTTTTTTTTTCCAGTTTGGTTTTTTTTTTCCATGTTACCTCTATTCTCAATTTAGGGTTTTCTTCTCTGGGAGATGCATTATCTTTGTAAAACAAAACATTGCTTTCTCCAATTTTTTTTCTGTTAATGGCAAAGAATGGAAATAGAATAAAGTTTTACTGATTTTGAAAAAAGCCTCGCTGTGCTCAGCCTCTTCTTTCCCCAGTGGGGGCTATGTTAGACTTGTGTTGTCCCCATCACGGGCTCGTGGCATCTCCCAATTCTCATACCACCCTGAGGGGTTTCTGTGTTTATTCCAGTTTGCACAAAGAAGGGAGCTTTCCCCGAAAGGCTCCCCATCATCAACACTTTACACTATTTATACATTATACCAAACACAGCAGCATTCCTTGATGACAAATTTCATAACTTTTAATTAGTATCCAACCCCCTATTTAAGATTTCTCTCCCTTCCCGTCCAGGTGGTTTCTCTTCGTTTGAGGTTGGGGTCTGCAGTAGGGGGTCAGTGGTTGTGATCCCCACTGCTGGAATTAATTCCCTTTCTCCAGTTCCTGCTCCCTCCTGGTGCCTCTGAGCCACACAGCCCCTTCCTCTTGGGCTTGTGGTCTCTTACCCTTAAAAGATGAGCCGAGTGCACGATGCTCGCGATGCAGTTACTTACCCAGGACTGCCCAGCTGCAGCTACTCATTAACAACTTTTTTAAAAAGTACAAAGTGTGACTTAACCCCCTTTTCAAATCTCGAGGGGCTCGGTGTCATTCCCACTTTCAAAACCACAGGCTGCGGGTTCCGTGTCCTTCCCTCCTTTAGAGCCCCGTGGGTCGGAGTTGGTGTCGTTCCCCGTCTAAAGCCCCGGGCTGCGGGCTCGGTGCCGTTCCCCGCTCGGAGCCGCGGGCTCCGTGCCCTTCCCCCTTGTGAAAGCTCTGGGCTGCGGGACCAGCGCCGTTCCCCGTTTAAAGCCCCGTGGTTCGGGCTCGGTGCTGTTGCCGGTTCGGAACCGCCGTGTCCCGGCGTGTCCCGCCCGTGTCCATCCCGTGTCCCGCCCGTGTCCCGCCCGTGTCCCTCCCGTGTCCATCCCCTGTCCCGCCCGCGTCCCTCCCGTGTCCATCCCCTGTCCCGCCCGCGTCCCTCCCCTGTCCCTCCGGTGTCCCGCCCGTGTCCATCCCCTGTCCCGCCCGTGTCCATCCCCTGTCCCGCCCGTGTCCCTCCCGTGTCCATCCCGTGTCCCTCCCCTGTCCCTCCCGTGTCCCTTCCGTGTCCATCCCGTGTCCCTCCGGTGTCCCGCCCGTGTCCATCCCCTGTCCCGCCCGTGTCCCTCCCGTGTCCATCCCGTGTCCATCCCGTGTCCCTCCCCTGTCCCTCCCGTGTCCCTCCCGTGTCCCTCCCCTGTCCCGCCCGTGTCCCTTCCGTGTCCATCCCGTGTCCCTCCCGTGTCCCGCCCGTGTCCCGCCTGTGTCCCTCCCGTGTCCCTCCGGTGTCCCTCCGGTGTCCCTCCGGTGTCCATCCCGTGTCCCTCCCGTGTCCCGCCCGTGTCCCGCCCGTGTCCCTCCCCTGTCCCTCCGGTGTCCCTCCCGTGTCCATCCCCTGTCCCGCCCGCGTCCCTCCGGTGTCCCTCCGGTGTCCCTCCGGTGTCCATCCCGTGTCCATCCCGTGTCCCGCCCGTGTCCATCCCGTGTCCCTCCCCTGTCCCTCCCCTGTCCCTCCCCCGTCCCGCCCGTGTCGCGCCCGTGTCGCGTGTGCGGAAGCGGCGCGGGCGGTGACGCGCGGGCGGGAGGCGGAAGCGGCGCGGGGCGATCGCGGGGCGGCGGCGGCGGCGGGGCCGGGCCGGGCCCGGCGAGGCCGCGGGGCCATGACCGAGTACAAGCTGGTCGTGGTGGGCGCCGGCGGCGTGGGCAAGAGCGCGCTGACCATCCAGCTCATCCAGAACCACTTCGTGGACGAGTACGACCCCACCATCGAGGTGCGCGGGGCCGCGGGTGCTGGAGCCGGTGCGGGCTCAGAGCCGCGGGATGAGAAACGCGGGGGAAAGAGAACTCCCCTGTGCCGGGGGCTCTGCCCGTGCCGGGCGGGCGGGGATGCGCCGCGAGGTCCCTGCAGCCCAGCCCGGCCCGGGGCTCTGGGAGCGGTTCCTCCCCCGTTCTGCCTCGGGCTTCCTAAGGCAGCCAAAGGCGAGCAAAAAGGCCACCGCGGGTCTGTGCAGGGCGTAGGTTCTGCTCACGGTGAGGGTATTTATGATACTCTTTTTTTTCCTTCTCCTATTGAGGATTTTCTTTAAAGCAACAGGAGTTCTGTGTTTTGTAACAAAGGATGGGAGGGCTTAGAGTCTCATTTAAAATGTGATTGATTGAGTATGGTTTAAAATGTGATTGTTTGGGTAATATTTAAAATATTATAGTTTTAGATACTGGTGGTTGTTCATCAGACGTGGATGAGAATCACAAAATCCAGACAAGTTTGGGTTAGAAGAGACCTTAAAGCTCGTCTCATTCCACCCCCTGCCATGGGCAGGGACACCTCCCACTATCCCAGGTTGCTCCAAGCCCCATCCAGCCTGGCCTTGAACACTTCCAGTTATCCAGGGGCAGCCCCAGCTGCTCTAGAACAGCTGGAAAAGCTCCTCTCTCACTCCTACCCGTGTTTTTATTATTATTTTTATTTTTCATCCCTATGCCCTGGGGTGGACAGGAGCAGTGCAGTGCTCACCCCAGGTCCCCGTGTGTTGCAGGACTCGTACCGGAAGCAGGTGGTGATCGATGGCGAGACGTGCCTGCTGGACATCCTGGACACGGCGGGGCAGGAGGAGTACAGCGCCATGAGGGACCAGTACATGAGGACAGGGGAAGGCTTCCTCTGCGTGTTCGCCATCAACAACAGCAAATCCTTCGCCGACATCAACCTCTACAGGTTGGGCAGTGGGGACAGGGGCAGGGATATTGGCAGAATGAAGCATTGAAGTGACTCAGTGAAGGCTCAGTAACAGACAAATATTAAATCTCTCACTTCTTTCAGAAAGTTCTGTCACTGTTCTGTGCCAGGACGTAGAATCACAGACAGGGCTGGGTTGGAAGAGACTTTAAAGCTCATCCAGTGCCACCCCCTGCCATGGACAGGGACACCTTCCACTGTCCCAGGCTACTCCAAGCCCTTGGACACTTCCAAGGATGGGGCAGCCACAGCTTGTCTGGGCACCCTGTGCCAGGGCCTCAGCACCGCCTTTAGTCAGTTAAGACTGGGACAGTTTTTAGGGTTGTTGTGTTATTCATATCATCAATCCATATAAATATCTCCAAGGGGTGCCAGGAGAACGGTGTCAGACGCTTTTCTGTGGTGCCCAGTAATAGGACAAAGAGCAATGGCCATAAACTGAACCACAAGAAGTTCCACCTCAACATGAGGAAAAACTTCTTTCCATGAGGGTGGCAGAGCGTTGGAACAGCTGCCCAGAGAGGTCCTGGAGTCTCCCTCTCTGGAGACATCCCAAACCCACCTGAATGTGTTCCTGTGTCACCTGCTCCAGGTGACCCTGCCTTGGCAGGGGGTTGGGCTGGGTGATCTCCAGAGGTCCCTTCCAACCCCAGCTGTTCTGGGATTCTTTGATCAGATGCCATTTACAGCTACAGAATGGCATCTCTAGGAAAATGGGTGAGAAATCCAGAGTGGAGTTATCCATGGACAGAAAATGAAGTGTACAAAGTGCTTGGCCATCCTGCTGACCCCCAAGGTCCTGCTCAGCTTTAATCTGTTTGAATATTGAACTAAACCAGATTTTATATTTAGAAAATAGTTCCTAACTTTTTTTTTTTTCAAATCTGTATTCCTAAAGAGAACAGATCAAGAGAGTGAAGGACTCGGATGACGTGCCCATGGTGCTGGTGGGGAACAAATGTGATCTGCCCACGAGAACAGTGGACACAAAACAGGCCCAAGAATTGGCAAAAAGCTACGGAATCCCCTTCATAGAGACCTCTGCAAAAACGAGACAGGTGAGGGGCCCCCCAGGGTCTGACTTCTTCCTGGGAAATGCAGGAATGACATTTTTCCATGTGCTTTTGCCTTATTTACAGCAGAAGCATTTTTCAACCCCTTTACAGTTTTTAGCTTCTATTTCCCCACTCACTCTTAGCTTGAAAGAGTTCTGGGTTGGGCCAGCACAGGAATCACTTCAGACTCGTCCTGACTTCCTTTCAAGTGGGTCATGTTGATAAATAACATAGAGAATAAAAACATTTCGACTCCTCTGAAGTTACTAAATAAAACTTAAAAGCTAACTAGGAAAAAAAATACTCAAAATAATAAATATAACTAAAACTAATACATATAGAGATAAAGAGACTGACAGTGGTTTTGTGGGAAATTATGTAATAAGAAAAAATAGCACATGCCCAAAAAAAAGTTCCAAAAACCCCCACCTTTAATATTGAAACATTCAATAAATACAACCACCAAAACCCCCTCTTAATAAACCTCCAAAACCATAAAAAAACTCCCAATAAGAAACAAATGCCTGCAAAACAATTCTGAAAAAATAATACTTATGTATTAAATAAAAATCACATTTTAATTACAATAAATAAATACCTTATTATAAAGTCTCACAGAACACACAGAACAAAAAGAAACCCACCTACTTTATACTGCTTCAAATAATGCTAAAAAACTGATTCCAGCCAATTCCAGCATCATTCAGTGTTGGCAGGAGGAACAGCAGAGTTTCAGCTGCTCTCACTGGGGAGTGTCAGAGGCTCAGCTCGCTCACCCCAGACCTGCTCGGCTCTCTTGGCTCCTTAATGAAAGGCAATTAGCAGATTATGTTTGCAGACAGAATTCCCCAGACTGGACTAATGGGCTTCTCCAGTGCCTCCTTGGCCACGTGTCCAGCCAGCCCTGCTCTGCCCGAGCAGGAGAACAGAGCAGGGAAGGTGCAATTATTGAACAGCAGCCAGAAAATCCTAAAGAGTCAAATTCTAAGAATTCTGAAACAGAGCTGATAAGGCAAGGAGCAGTTTGTTTTCTGCATGGAACCTCCCTCAGATATGGTTTTCCATGTTTGTTTTAATGGTTGTTACTCCAGGAGGGGTCAGGACTGTAAGGAGAGGGTTTGGGGCATCAGTGTGAGTTTCATTCTCTTATGAACCATGGGATGAGTTGGGTGCTGCTCTTCCTATAGAATTGTGTCTTTCAAATCCATTAAGGGGTTCTGGCATGGACAGATCAGTGATTTCAAAAGCTTCAGGGAAGGAAATACCTGACCTTGTGTTTGCCTTCAGGGTGTGGAAGATGCTTTTTACACTCTGGTGAGAGAGATCCGGCAGTACCGGATGAAGAAGCTCAACAGCAGCGAGGATGGGAACCAGGGCTGCATGGGACTGTCCTGCCTTGTCATGTGAAAAGGTGAGCTGGAATTCCACTTCTCCACTGGCTTCTTGTCTCTTTGCCTTCCAGCAGTTGCTACATGTGCCTTAGAAATGCTGGTTGCTGTAGGTGGGGTTTCCTCCTATCACACAACCTATTGATTCCCAGAGATTTGGATCCTACAATGTATTAATTCTCAAAAAAGAATAATTCCCCTCTAAGTTGGTGACAAAGCTTAAGAAAAGGAATTTTCATTCACATCACCCTTTTGGCTGATGGGTGGATGGAACAAGATGATCTTTAAGGTTGCTTCCAACCCAAAACATTCCATGATTTCCGCTGATTTCAATGGTGTGATTTTCTGTATCATTCCTTTCCATCTCCTTCCTTTGGGAAACCATTTGGGCTGTTGGAGAACGTGTAATTTCTGAAGAAACACCTTGAAAGAGGGCTGTGCACAGTTGTGCTGCTGAGTGATTGACTCCTGCACAGCTTCCCTCGAGCTGTGTTCCCTTGGAATGGGCTCGTTCCAGGATTAACCAAATAAAGCAGTGCAAGCAATGAAATCTGAGTTCCCAACTGAGTGAAATTCCTTTCATCAGTTCCCTGAAAGATGTTGCTCATGACTGTGAAAACAGACAGACCAGCTCAGGACTGGCACTGCTGCACTGCACACCCACCCCAGAGTGGGACAGAGATAATTAGTGCTAATTGGAGGTGCCTTTCTGTTCTAGATGCCAAGAAAACGTGGTTCAGGTGCAGCTGCTGGACGAGCCTCGATCTGTGCTGCCTCTCCTGCTGATGCCCTGCAGTGTTTTGGTGCCAGTGACAGACTCTGGGCACCAGAGTTAATTAGCACAAGGTCCTTTTTCGTGCTCCATCTGAAGAGAACATCCATGGCATCTACCTCCCTGCTCAGCTCACGGAGCAGCAGCATCTCTGGATGTGCTGGGATTCTTTTCTCACTGTGTTACCTGGGTTCGTTCAAGAAGAAAACCAGTCACAGAAGTGAACTATAGAGACTAAATGCTGTGAAAAAGATGACACTTTACCTCTAGAGTAAAAGCTAGAAGTGCTGTGTGTCCCCTGTCTGTTGGATTCCGTGCAGTGCTGTCAGAGGAGTGGCACAGTAATGTCACACGGGGTTGTGCCACCAGAAGTGCCCCTGTCCCCTCTCAGATGGGTGTCTGCTCTCTGTGCACCTGTACAGCAAAGTGCAACATCTCCAGTGCCAGGAGTGCCACCTACCTGATCCTCCATTTCTGTAATAAAAAGGAAAACCTTTCCTAACTAAGTGCCTGTTTGCTAAGAAGATTTGAAGTTGTCCCTTGGGTTGAGGAAAACCCCAAGGACTGGAATTTCTTGGGAGCTCATTGTCTCAAGCAGGCAAGTGTGGTGTGGGTGATCTGTGCCTGACAGGATCCTCCAGCAGGAATTTGGGGGCTGGAAAGTCCAGCAGGCACTTGTGAGACTCTTGGACAAGGGAGGGGACACACTGCATCTGTGTTTTACTTTCTTTGTGGGTGGAACAGTTTATATTCTGTATTGTTTTCCTGCAGCATTCAGATCTCTTCCAAGTTGGACCAAACCTGTCAGCTGTTCATTTTTAACATGAACTGCCAACATTTCTGGGCAGCTTCTCACTAATTAATCTGGTAACTGGAGGTTGCTTTGGACAGCTGCTATTCAGCTCTCTCTGTAACTTGCAAATTGTTTTATTCTGATTTTCTTACCACAGACTGTAAAGAGTCTCTTCAAAATGTCTCTAGACTGTAAAATGTAGTTGGAGTTTCCTTGTCAGGGAAGGAGTGTGGGGGGTTGGGGTGACTCTGTCAGGGGTGCAGAAAGTGGCTGTCCCTGGATCCCTGGAAGTGTCCAAGGCCAGGCTGGATGGGGCTTGGAGCAGCCTGGGACAGTGGAAGGTGTCCCTGCCCATGGCAGGGGCTGGAATGAGATGGGCTTTAAGGTCCTTTCCAACCCAAACCATTCTGGGATTCTGTGCTGGAGGGGAGAAGGCCGAGAGCTGCCACAGACACCTGAGCCAGCTTCTGATTGCAGCATCCCTGCAAAATGAGGAAGGAGATGAGTTCAGTGATGGCTTCAGAGAAGATGTGGGACAGACTGATGGGAATTCTGGGCTCTGACAGCCTCCAGCTGAGGGAATTGTGAGCTGAACGAGTTCTTCCCAGAACAAAACATCCTCCCCTCATCACTTGGGCTGCCCAGGTGTGGTCACTGCTGCGAAACCTCCAGTGCTCCTTGGAACGCCCCGTCCTTTCCTGGTCCTTGTGCTGCTGGAATTGGGTTCTGCTCCGTGTGCTCAGGCAGGAGAGCAGAATTCCCAGCTCCTCTGATGGAGGAGGAAGGAGCCTTCAGCCAACAGAGGGAGCGTTCGGGCAGTGCCAGACCAGCGGAGCAGGGGAATTGCAGGAGGCTCAGTTTCAGTTTGTTGGTGTCAGTCACACATCTTCATTTGGAGTGCTCAATTTCAAGTGGACATTAGAAATCAGTAAACAGAGAGAGAAGAATGTTTTCCTTTTAATCTTGCTTCCTTCACTACTTACATCCTTCATTCTCTTCTGGGAATTAAGAGGCTCAGTCTGCATCACATTTTCTTTATCTGTGATAATCCTTATAAATACTTTTCTCAATTTATTTTAACTTTGACTGACGTGACACTGATAAGAATTAAACCCACAAAAATTTTAACATAAAATAATATTTTCCAGCACCATACACACAGTGGTGGGCAGAATTGTGGGGACCATTGGCTGTGGCTTGGATTCAGCTTGTTTGATGTTGCCCAGAGAAGCTGTGGCTGCCCCATCCCTGGAAGTGTCCAAGGCCAGGTTGGAGCACCCTGAGGTAGTGGGAGGTGTCCCTGCCCATGGCAGGGGTGGCACTGGATGAGCTTTAAGGCCCCTTCCCACCCAAACCATCCCATGACTGATCTCATGCTGCAGGTTAAACGTGACAGAGCTGCCACCACTGCACAGCCAGGGCTGAGAAAGCTTTGTCAGGGAGAGTTTTCTGTGAAAGCCTTCCCTGTGGCAGGAGATGAGTGGCTGCTCCTGAAGAGATGTGTGACACATGGGTGCCCAGTTAATAAAAACACCCCTGGAAAATGACAAAAAGCTTTTGGGATGCACATCTGGTCACGTAGAGCAATGCGGAGTTTGTAAGGATGTTGAACGGTGACATTCTGTCATCCAGGTCTGTGGATGGGGTTTGATTTCTTGGGAAATGCAGGAGTTTGTTTCCTGGCAAGCAGGGTTGCTCAGAGCACAGCTGCCTGTGGCCATGGGAAGCCTCTGGCATTTGATGTTTGAAGGCTGTGTGGTCAGTCTGGAGAATTATTTGGATTCAGGTTCATCACAGCAATGCTCCACACTGCCCAACATGCTCTGGGTGTCATTACAATGTACCAGCTGTAGCTCCAAAAGCTGGGAATTCTCAGAAACGTGTGGGAACCGACTGGAAAATGCATCTGCTTTCTCTTTGCTGTTCTCTTTCTCTTGGGCTCTATAGAACCTGAAAAGGGAAAAAGCCCTGGTGAGGATGGGTCTGTATTTATGCCATCTTTGGAACCTTTAGAAGGGTTTTTAGGATTTTTCCAGTTTTTAGGATGCTGCAGAGCTGATCTGCACGGGTGATACTCCCATCTCCATCAGTGTAGTTCCAAATCCAGCAAAAAATCAGGGTGTTGTACTAGTCAGGAGTGTGAACTGAATGGCTGTAATTTGTTTCAAGCTGTCTCACAGGGAACTCTGGGTTTGGTGGCAACCAAGAACTGGAAGGACAAAACCCTGTGAACTTTTGGGAAAATGACTTAGAAGATAAGCACAGAAGGTTTTGCACAAGACGGGTCCCTGGAAAAGATGTTTTAGTAGATTTGGTCCAAATATTGTTATTTAGAACAGCACAACTCTGCACTGGTGCCAAGCTGATTTCACTGTCCTGACTGGGCAGAACAGACATAAACAACTTTTGTGGTAAAATATTAAAAAAGGGTAAAGCTCTTGTTCAGAACTTCCAAGTGCCAATGACTGTGATAAATGTTGCTGTTGCTGTGGCTGAGCACAGCTCTCCAAGGAGCCAGTGGAACTCTGTGGTTGATTCTCTTTGTGTCCCCCCTCCGTGGTCTTGTTCAACTGCTCTGATCCTGTCCTTGTCCTTGGTAGGACTTTGGATTTAAACCAGGATGTTTAAGCTGCCGTAATTTTTAGTGCAGCTCAGACTTAGAATTGGATTTCAAGCAGCCTCAGGCCTGTGGGGGAAGGAGAGCAGTGGGAGTTTGAATCCCATTCTGAGCTGTCTGTGCTCCTCAAAAACCCCAAACCTTGAGTCTGCCTGTGTGTAACCCCCAGGATGGTTGGGAAATGTTGGGATCTGGACCTTTAACCCAAGGGCTAATTTGTTGTTACTTTGTTTAATTATTTGCTTTCAATAATGCATCTCTTTTGGTTTGAAGTAAATTATTTTGCTTCTTAAATAACTTTTTTAAAGAATAAACTTTGAATTCTTTGGTTGTTTTCTTTGGGTTCTGGGCATGGTATCCACGAGTGGGTTACAGAAAGTTTATCACAGTGCTCTCTCTTTGTCTGTGGGGTGGGATTTACACCAGTTGCCACTTCTGTCATGGGGCATGGTCAGCTCTATCACAGATGTGCCCTAGAGCATCAATGAGCAGTGAGAGTGGCCTTGAGACCTGCCACAGGCTTGGTCCTGAGTCCAGTTAATGACTTCACCAACCTGTGCATCTTGCTACTGCTGAATGTCTGTTTGCAGTGGGGTCTCTCATGCTGACTTATATTAAAAAATGGAGAGGGAAGCTCCTTTGCTTGATATTCTGGTGGCAAAAACAGCTATTAAGTTACTGCTGTGCCCAAATCATGCTCTGTTAGGCTTTTAAATTGCTTGATCCAGTCTTCTAAAATACTTCCCTGTTGGCTTTCCTCCTGCAAGAAGGCAAATTGTGTCAGACCACACAGTAAGTAAATGTGCTTCAAGTGTATTTCTCCTCAGACGTTGTGTCAGGTATCTGAAACCTGGAGTCCAACCTGGGTTTTGTTTCAGGAATTTAAAAACAGACCCCCAGGAACAGGGGCATGCACCTCCTGCCACTGTAGCTCCAGCAGTCACTGCCTATTCCCAGAGGATTCACACCCTGAGCTCGGGTGGGTGCTAAAAACCCAAGGGTTTCTTGGCTTGCTGGGAAAGTTTCCCTGCAATATCTTTGTTCCCTGCAACAACCTCCCTTGTTCCTACAAACAAGCTCCCTCCTGAGGAACTGATTTTGGTTGTGCCCTGGAACAGAGGCTGATTTCAGCAGCCCTGGGGGGATCTGTGCAGGGGATGACTGAGAGCAACCTGGGGAGAGAAGAATTTGCTGAGAGTTTCCCCAGTGCTGGGTGAGTTGATCAAAGGCCCAGCACAGCCAGGAGTGCCCTGGGGAGATCCATGTTGTCCCCTCTCTGTTCATATTCCTCCTCTTCAGGATTTAAACCATTTTCTAGAAAATCTTGCCCCATGGCCTCTGTTTGGGCAGCTGCCCCTGTGCTGTGGATGCAAGGCCAGGCAAGCTGCAGAAGATCCTGCACAATAACCCAAGCTGCCAAATTCCTGCCAGGTCCAACCATTTTCCCTTGGCTGGACCTGGGTGGAACGAGGGCAGCTCAGAGGCGAAAGTGTGGGGTTTAGAGCCACTCCAAAGCCTCTGGGTGTGAATCATTCACTTTCCAGCTGAAAAAGAGGGGGAAGACAGGTTGGTTGTGTCAGTCCTTGAGTTTGCACAGGCCCTGGATCTAACTTTAGTACAGCGTGCCCAGGCTTTACTCAGATTTCCACCATGAGCCCACTCAAGCTGACCCTGTGATTAAAAGGGCTGAGGGATCAAGAGATGATCAAGATTCTTCTCTTGAGGAAGATGACCCCTGTATCTTAAAGGTTATTTTTGGTTTCAGATATGAATCCCAAGATATTGATGTATCCAGGAAGGTTAAGGGCGGATTTAGTCCTTGTGGGACAGCAAACAAGCAGGAGCCAGTTTTTATGGACCTTGAATGAAACAGTTAAACAATAATATGGTGTGGGAACTCAAACTCGGGGATGGGTGAGAACAAGAAGAATTCATCACCTGAAGAATTTATCAGCATGAGAGGAAGCATCCCTGGTGCTTCTCCTCTGCAGGGTGGAGGGAGGGCAATTTATATTCTTGGGGAATAACAGGGAAGTGGGGGTAAAATTCCCTAAATTCTGGAGAATTTCTCAATTGTCACCCAGCATGTTCTGAAGTTGTGCCCATCAAATAGTGGGCACATCTCTTCCAGAGAGTTGCTGGATGCTCTGGAAATTATCTCAGCTGGAGATGCTGTGCCAGGTCTCAGCTCACCTCACTTCACTGGCTGTGCCACAAGATTCCCTACGGACAAAATCCATGGCTTGTTATTTCCAGCTCTGTATTTTATGCGGGTGACTCTCTCACCTATTCCAGCCTTTTTCTTGGACAAGACTTTTCCATAGCTCTTCCTGCAAAATGTGGCACAGGAGCCCCTTGGATGCACATGTAATTCCGAATAACATCTGTTCCAGGTGGTTCTTCTGTTCCCTTCAATGCTATGACCAAAGCCACCCTCTAAAGCAGAGCCAGACTGTGCCCAAATGCTTTGTCCTGTTCCAGGGCAGTTTTTCAATGCCATCAAGAATCGAAGCACAAACAAACAGAGAAAGGCTCTGTTTCACATCAAAATTATTTTATCCTCCTGACCTCTTCAGCTCCACCACTTCCCACCAGGAATCTGAATAAGAAGCTCAGAGTTATCCTGGCAACACGTAGGACACAACAAATTCTGGCCTTTTTCTTCACACAGGAGGTGTTTTCCAGCTGCAGGTGAGATCTGAAGAAGGTTTGAGGACACCCTAAAGGAGTGTACAGCCCTCAAAGCCAATATGCTGGAAACAACCTGCTTAAAATGAAGCCAGGAGGTGCCTCCCAACCTGAGAGCTGCTCTGCCAGACCCAAGCCACGTGTGCAGCTGAAGGCAGGAGCTCCCTGACCCACCCTGGGCTGGACTGAGATCTGGTCTCTGTCAGATACACCTTGGTTATGGCTCACCACATACAGAGCTGATTATCATAGCAACATTGTGACACAAAACTTGATAAAGGCAGTTCCTGAAAAGCTCAGGAACAAACCGTGACTCCCTACACCTTCCTTTAATTTGTTGGATTCATCTGGGAAGAAGTGAGCCCTGTTGGTAAAATCCAGGCTTTCAAACAGACCCCTCCCTCAGGAAAAATTCCTGAACAGCTCAGGTGAGAGCATATGGTTTGTACCTATCCACAGCCCCTGCTCTGATTGGGGATTTTCGTTAAACCTTTGGTTCAGCACAGAAGGCATCAGGTTTAGTCTCTCTTAAAAGACTGACTTCCACAGACCACACCAGAAAGGTGCAGCTGCCCAGGAAAGCAGAAATCTGGCCAGACACCAGGAGACACTCCATAAAGTGTAAAATGCAAGCATGACTTAAAGAAAAAGATTAATTAAATTTGAGTTCTGCTTTCACCTGCTTCAGTGCAAGTGGTTGTGGCTGCACTTTAAATAGTCCCACAGTTGATCTCCAGTCTCCTTTTAGAGTGGGAGAGTCTGATTACAGGGAAGGGAAAGCGGTAAAATTAGTGTTGGGCTGCCAGGCAGTCACTTGGCCCCTCGTGCTCGGGGACACTGGGGTGTTATTGAGGCTCTGCAAACGCTGCTACGATGTCCCGGGTGAGAATTCCAGGTAGGTCTGAAAGCCAAGTGTGAGCCAAGGAGCCACGGGGCAGGTTCCTCCCACATCCTCGGAGATTTGGATGTGTGGTGTCCAGGGGACCTCACTGGGGCCTTCGGGCATTTTTCTTCCTGCTTGGAGATGTTTTTGGATAGTGCAGCAAAGAAATTGTGTTATTGTTTAAATCTTTCTATGCTTGTACTGAAGGAAAATATTGTCTCTCCTGCAGTGTAATGTGTCCTGTAATGACACCATTAAATCCCTGTGGAAAGGGTCAGAGGGACTTCAGGAATCTCTGGTCAACCTGGTGAAGCTCAGAAGATGTGGGGAGCTGCAACCCCGAGGGGATGGGAGCACGAGCTGGGCAGCAGGAGCAGGGCCAGCCAGGCTCTGCAGGACAGTGCAGAGGGACATGTGACAGGTGACTGCACAGCCCTGAGTGATAACAGCACCAAACAGCCCTGATAGGAGCATGTTTGGAATTGCAGGGCTATGGTGTAAGAGACACTGCCCTAGCACATGAAGTTGGTGTTAAAGCCTGGCCCTGCACCGTCAGTGGGAGGTTGTGAACCTTCCTGAGTGTAATGTTCATCCACTAGAGAGATGAAAGGTCAAACTAAGCATTTCTGGGATGATTAGCTGGCAAATGAATACATGGAGTCAGAATTGTGGAGTGTGTGTTCCGCAGGCTGGGCTTTGGGAAGTCAGCAGCTGGTGAGCCGTGATGCCAGAGCTCCAGCCTGAACTGCTGGCTCAGATGGAAAAGGCAGGGGCTGCACCCTCAGATGGTGCTGCCACCCTGTCTGACCAGCAGTGAGGAGCTGTGGGAGTGCAGAGTCTCAGCTGTGTGATCCTGTTAGGGAATAAGGGGAGATGTGACCACAGGGGGATGGAACTCGGCATCTCTGAAATGACCATCCATCCTGAGGGCCACAAAGGAGAGAGTCAAGGGCAAAAAATAGCCAAGCCTGGTGCTCAGAGTCACTGAAATATCTGCTTGCTTGGTCAGCAGGAGAAGGCTCTGCTGCCCTTCCTGTGTTCCTGCTGCATCCCTGCAGGTGCAGGGAGAGACCTTCCAGGCCAGCTCAGTTGCAGCACAGGACTGGTACCCATCAGTCTCTGGTGGTGTGGAGTGAGGTGATCTGGGTTCTAGAAAATGCTCCCCCTTGGGCTCTGCAGGGAAAGCAGAGACTGTGTCAGGCAGAAGCTGTGCCAGAGCCTTGGGTGGGATGTAACTGCAGTGGGGTTTGGTTCCACGCTGAGGCACCACCGAGGCTCCGTTGTGGGACAGGCAACACAGAACTTCCATCTTGGCATTCCTCAAAGTGACAACTTCTTCTCTGCCTTTCTTATTTTTCTTTCAGTACCTAAAGGGGCTACAAGAAGGCTGGAGGGACTTCACACAAGGGCAGGGAATGACAGACAAGGGGGAATGGTTTTAAGCCAAAGGAGGGTGGGATATTGGGAAGGAATTTCTCTCTGTGAGGGTGGGAAGGCCCTGGCACAGGGTGCCCAGAGAAGCTGTGGCTGCCCCATCCCTGGAAGGGTCCAAGGCCAGGTTGGATGGGGCTTGGAGCAGCCTGGGATAATGGAAGGTGTCCCTGCCCATCAGATGAGCTTTAAGGTCCCTTCCAACCCAAACCATTCTGGGATTCTATGATTCTTTTATAAGTGGAAGGCATGGAAGGCTTTGGCTAAACTTGTACTTTGCTAATCCCTTTTTAATGACTGATGAGATGATAAGGCAAAAAGGCTCCAACTTTGAGGGGCTGATCACAACAGCTTTTATTTTGTCTCTGTTTTGTCTCAAACAGCAGAACATAAAGGTGAGTATTGCTGGGTTTCTCTATGCTCTGCTGTGTTACTGCCTGGACATGATCACTGGAACCAAGCAGCGGTTTCGTGATCATGGTGATCCTTCAGCAGCTGGAGAAATGCTATTTCCTGGCAGTGCCAGCTCTGCCCCTCGGTGTTACACAGAATGCTCCCACCATTTGGTCCTTTGATACAGCACCAAAATATGCAATTTGTTAAATACCCTCCTGGCACCCTGAGTGCTGTGAGAACCCTCTGTCCGTTCTGCTTTGGTCCTCACCTGTGACCATGTCCTGTGTGACACTCGATGGTGAGGTCCAACCTTGGGCACTGATCCTCGCCCTGCTTCGTGTTGAGCTACCAAAACCTGCTGCCAGTGCCCCTGTGCTGCCATGCAAATATCTGCTTCTGGGAGACGCTGCCAGCAGAACCCTTGGGTTCTTGTTTTATGGTGTTTTGTTGGCAGTGGAAGGGTTTTTAACCTTCCTTGTCCTCCTCCATAAAGCTCCAGCCAGCCCTGTGTCAATGGAGACTTCGGCACCTTTGCAGCACGATGCACGTGGTGGGCTGGGGAGTGCCCAGCTCCCCGCACTGGGTTGGTGGGAGCTGAGCGCTTGGGCTGCCAGCTCTGCCCCCTCCATCCACACCTCTGTCTTCCCCCTGACTGCTGCAGCAAGTGGATTTCAGGCTCCCTGGAGCTGTAAGGGCTCTGCCAATTTTCCCCTCTTCCCCCCAGTGCATGCTCCCATAACTGCCCTTCCCAAGGACCTGCTGCTCTCTGGGCCTTTGGGCAGCACTCTTGGGCTGTATTTACTATTCCTGCTGTACTGGGGATATCAAGGGATGTCTCCAGCCCACCAGGTGTGGCCTGGCCTTGCTGGAAATTTGGGAGGTGGCTCAGAGTCTTCTCTGGGGTGTGGGGGCCATGAGGAAATGGCAGCTGAGCACGGAGCTGCCTGCAAGGGGCACCTGCCTGTTCCAGTGGCTGGGAATCACCTCCCTGTGGGACACTGAACTCCTGCACCTTGCAGAGATGGACGAGTCCATGCGCTCCTTCGCCGAGAAGGTCTTTGCCTCCGAGGTGAAGGATGAGGAGGTCAGGGGAGAAATCTCTCATTTTGATGTGGAAGATATCTGCCCCATCTCCCGCCAGGAAATGACACTGCACATGATGCTCCAGGAGACCAGTGCCATGGTGGAAAAGCGGTGAGTTCCCGGGAGCTTGGGCAAGGAGAGGAGCACAGCCTGCAGCCCCTGGCCAGAGCAAACAGGGGGGATGTAAATCAAGGCCCTTGGGCCCAGCTCACCACACCTATGGAATAAATCCTTGATAATCCCAGGGCATCTGTCAGGTACTCCAGGATTTCCTCTCCAATTGTTCCCACTGTTGGACAGAAAGAAACCCTTGGCCTGTTCCCTCGGTGTCAGCACAGCAATGGCCACAGAGCTGTTGGGGAGGGAGACTTGGGGACTCTGGAAAGATGCAACTTCCAAAGCCTGTGGCTATTTTGTGTGCTGTGGGCTGTGCTTCTGGCAGCATCCATTTAAGGTGCTCAGAAATCACTGGTCGGCTGATTCATGTTGTGCTCAGAAATCACCAGTGAGTTGATTCGTGTTGTGCACAGGTAGAACATGGCTGTGGGAAGTCCCTGGCCCTGCACCTGTGTGTGACCATGGAATGGGGCTGTTTGCCTGAGCCTTTCCTCCGTAGCAGGAAGAAGCTGATCCACCAGAAGACGATTGCGCCGGCAGTGTCTGTGGCTCCCAGGTCTGTGCCCAGCCAGGCTGCCACTGATGAGGCCAACTCCACCTGCCCCCAGTACCAGACTGTGCCCGACTTCCAGCGGGTGCAGATCACTGGGGATTATGCCTCTGGGGTAGGTACTTCCACGGCTGCTCCCTTCCCATGCTGGTTGCCCCCTCTGGTCCCTGCCTGTCCCTCAGCAGTGCCCACTGACACAGGAGTCTGTACCAGCTGCAATGGGGAGGGTGTCTCCCAGCTCAGTCTGTGCCTCACAAGCATCTGGGGGTGCCCTGCTGCATCCCTGGAGGATCCAGAGCTGAATTCCTTAGCAGCAGCCGTGGGGGGCTGCATGTTTCCCATGGGATTCTCCAGGGTGGGCCTGGCAGGGCGGGCTGTGCTCACTCTGTCACATCCTCTCTGCTTGCTCACAGCTCTGTCTGTCTGAGGTCTGTGCACATCCAAGCATCCCAGAATGGCTGAGGGAGGTCACCAAGGCTCTGGCACAGGCAGGGTCACCCAGAGCCATTTGACCAGGACTGTTATCACATCCTATGCTAATCCTGCCTCACTCTCCTCCTCAGCCTCCTATTACATTTATGCTGCTTCTAAGAACCTGCTGGAGGGTTGCTCAGCCTGGAGCTGCATAGCAGAGGGGATCTGGAAATCCCTCCCTGCTCAGGCACTCAGCATGTTCCCCCTGGCATGACTGTCCTAGCTGGGAGTGCTCCACTCCAGCCTCTTCTGACTGCCCAAAACACTTGTTTGTGCAGTAAATCAAAAATCCTTGACACACTGTGTCAGTGTATGTTGTTGTTCCTACTTCAGTTTCAGCCTGGGCTCCAAAAATAGCTTTAATGTTTTGCCCAGGCCTGGCTTCCATTTCAGGGCCAATTACTGATTGCAGTGAGGAATGTAAGAGGGGGTGACATTAGAATTCACTGGTTCTGGCACCAGGAACTTTCCTTTGCCATGCCTGGGTCTCTGCCTATCATCCCTTCCTTGCCCTGCTCAGGCAGAGCAGCGGGACATTGATATGGTATGATTTATGATATGATGAGATAGATACGATATGATGAGATAGATATGATATGATATGATATGATATGATGATATGATTGATATGATATGACAAGAAAGTTGGAGAGGGACTTTTTACAAGAGCATGTAGTGACAGGTCAAGGGGAATGGCTTCCCAGTGCCAGAGGGCAGGGATGGATGGGATATTGGGAAGGAATTGTTCCCTGTGAGGGTGGGGAGGCCCTGACACAGGGTGCCCAGAGAAGCTGTGGCTGCTCCATCCCTGGAAGTGTCCCAGGCCAGGATGGACAGGGCTGGGAGCAGCCTGGGATAATGGAAGGTGTCCCTGCCCATGGCAAAGGCTGGAACAAGATGTTATTTAGGATCCATTCCAGCCCAAACCATTTTTTGACATTTACCTTGCTGTGACCAAAATCTCCCTCCACCTGGGTGCACCAGGGTGTCTCTTGGACACCCGTGTTCCAGCTGTGTGGCTGCCTTCAGCAACAACTCTCTCGCAGGTGACAGTGGAAGATTTTGAAGTGGTGTGCCGAGGTCTGTACCGGGCGCTGTGCATCCGGGAGAAGCACATGCAGCAGTCGGTGCAGAGGTTCCCCAAGACGCCCTCGCAGTACCTGCGTGCCATCGAGGGCGAGCCCTGGAAACCCAGTGACATCGGCCCAGGTACCTCCAGGCACCCCAGGGGCTTCTTCTGGCTTCAGTACGGGGCAGGGCTCAGGAAAGGGCTGTGGAAGGCACTTGCCCAGGCCTCCTCCTAGGTGTCACAGTGGTGGGGTGCCCCTCCTGCTGTGTGCGGTGGGGGAGCAAGGCAGGCCTGGGAGGTTTGGGCCGGCAGCCTTATAGAATTCTCCTTTTGGTGCAGTGTTCACCCCGCCAGTGAAGGATGGACAGGATCCCTTCGACACTGGGAATCTCCCCGAGGACCTGGGATACCATGTCCAGATGAAGGATGGGATAGTTTATGTCTATGCAGACAAGGCAGCGGCTGAGAGAAATGAGCCAAAGGACCTGCCCTACCCCAGCCTCGAGCACTTCATGGATGACATGAACTTCCTCTTGGTCCTGATTGCACAGGGGCCTGTGTAAGTGCACAACCCACCAGGTCCTGCCTCAGTGGGCAGAGGGAGGTCAGGGCAGCCCCCTCCCTGTCCTGGGAAGAGGGAGGAACCTGCTGATGACACACCTGGCTGCCCAAGTGTCCTTGGCCCTTGTCAGCCCTCTTGACTTGTGTCTTAAGCAAAGCAGCACTCAGGGATTGGAGACAGGACCTGCAGGTAAGCTCCCAGCTGGCCAGAGCTCTGTAATAGAGCCAGGGGAGGCACCTTAGGGAAGCAGGGCTGGGCAGCATAAGCTCCTCCACCCCAGGCAGAATCTGTGTCCCTGTGCCAAGGGGTAAGGAGCCCAGTGATTGTTCTGCCCTTTGCTCTCACCAGGAAGACCTACGCTCACCGGCGCCTCAAGTTCCTCTCATCCAAGTTCCAAGTGCATGAAATGCTCAATGAGATGGAGGAGATGAAGGAGCTGAAGAACAACCCCCACCGGGACTTCTACAACTGCAGAAAGGTAAAGGGCAAGGCTTAGAGCCCCAGGGACCCTGGAGAGGAGCTGTCACAGTGCCTGTCCCTCCCCGGGAACTGGATGTTGGAGTCCCTGTCTGTAGCAGCAGCATTGCTCCTGTGAATGGGAATGTGCTCCCTGTGATGCTCTTGGCAAAGCTGTGCCCTCTGGTTGTGTTCACCTGCTGAGCTGACCCCTGCTCCCCACACAACATGCTCACCTGAGGGGTCTGTTTACCTCCCTGGGATGGTACCCCAGCATCCCAACTTGAAGCTGTCCCTCTGTTGTCCCAGGTGGACACACACATCCATGCTGCAGCCTGCATGAACCAGAAGCACCTTCTGCGTTTCATCAAGAAATCCTACCATGTGGATGCCAACCGCGTGGTCTACAATGCCAAGGGCAAACAGCTCACCCTGAAACAGCTTTTCCAGCAGCTCAACCTGCACCCCTACGACCTGACAGTGGATTCCCTGGATGTTCATGCTGTAAGTGGTCAGACATTTACTGTAAGATCACTCTTGGGCCACTCTCGCCCCCCATGGCTTTTCCCTGTGCACCCACACATGTTGTGTGCATTAACATTTGTGTCAGGGTACGGCAGCTCCTGGCTTTCCCATTTTGGGTGGTTTGGCTCAGTCCCTGCTCCCTGCCAAACTGTGAGGGCAGTATTTGAGCCTGATCGCCCTGCTCCAGGGCCGGCAGACATTCCAGCGCTTTGACAAGTTCAATGACAAGTACAACCCCGTGGGGGCCAGCGAGCTGCGGGACCTCTATCTGAAGACAGAGAACGCCATCAACGGCGAGTATTTTGCCACCATCATCAAGGTATGGACAGAGGGGAGGAGAACAGGGTGAAGCTGTGGTGCTGCTGTGGCTTCCCTTGCCATGGTGTGCTCTGGTTTGCAGGAGGTTGGCTCTGACCTGGAGGATGCCAAGTACCAGCACACGGAGCCCCGGCTCTCGATCTACGGGCGGTCACCTGAGGAGTGGGCCAACCTGGCCAAGTGGTTCAACACCCACCGGGTCTATTCCCCCAACATGAAGTGGATGATCCAAGTCCCCAGGATTTAGTACGTGCTGTGGGGCTGAGGGAGCACTGTGCCTTACAGATCCCTCATCCCTGAAAGGGTTTGGGGACAGTGGGCCATGTTGTCCCTCTGGTTACCAACTAATCCCTGTTTCTGTCCACAGTGATGTGTTCAGGTCTAAGAATTTCCTCCCCCACTTTGGGAAAATGCTGGAAAACATATTTGTTCCTGTGTTTGAGGCAACTGTCAATCCCCAAGCCCACAAAGAGCTGAGTGTCTTTCTACGCCACGTGAGTGTCACCTGCTGATGTTGTCAGGTGTGGGGAGAACTCGCATTCCTGTTTGTGCACAAGAAATGGGGTATTGGCCCTGACATGGAAAATGGCATCAGTTGGCTCGTGGTCCTTCTGCCTCATTCTGGGAAGGCCAGAAGTGCAGGGAGGGGTCAGACTCCCTGGGCTGGCTGCTGTGGTGCTGAGAATTGCTGCCCACTCACCTCCTGGAGAGGTGTGAGCTTTATTCCCAGTCCTGGACAGTGCTTGGGGGGTTGTGAGGAGTGAGGTCTGCAGCCTTGCCCAACCCTGCCCTCGGGGAGCACAGGGGTACAGCTGGGCTCTGGTGAGCTGTGGTGGGGCCGAGTGAACCCACCTGGGCATGATGAGGTGCAGAGTGTGAGATGCACTTTTTTGTTCCCTTGCCAAGCAGATCACGGGCTTTGACAGCGTGGATGATGAATCCAAGCACAGTGGACACATGTTCAGCACTAAAAGCCCAAAGCCAGAGGAGTGGACTTCTCAGAAGAACCCATCCTATACCTACTACATCTACTACATGTATGCCAACATCCTGGTGCTGAACAACCTGCGCAGGTGAGGCCTGGGATCTGCCAAGGGGCTGCCTCGGTTCTTTGACTGTTGGTGTGGAAGAAGTGGAGCTCTCCTCGCTCTGTATTTGGAGCATCACGTCCCAGAGCAATCCAAATACCCCTCAGTAGGAAATGTGATGGACTGGGAGGAAAGCTTAGGGATTGCAGAGACACATCTATTGCATGCACAGAGGAGAAATGAGAACGAGCAACATGCTCCTAGGTCAAGCTGGATTCTTGGGGACTCATGGTAGGGGCAGAGCTGGGCCTGAAGTTGGGTCCAGCCACCCAACCCTGCCGTTTGCCTGCTCTGAGTGCTCCTTCCCTGTGCCCAGGCAGCGTGGGATGAACACGTTCCTGTTCCGCCCGCACTGCGGCGAGGCCGGGGCCATCACACACTTGCTGGCAGCCTTCATGACAGCAGATAACATCTCCCATGGGCTCAACCTCAAGAAGGTATGAGGAGCAGGCTGCCAGGAGCAGCCCAAGCACGGCAGAGCAGAAGTGCTCACAGCTGCCTCCATGTAGCTGGCAGTTACCTGTGCCTCTGCTTCATGCTGACACATCCTGGCTTCAGGCAGATGTCAAATGGTTCTCTGGGTTTCTCCAGGCATGTTTGGGGGTGCGGCTGAGAAATGTATTAGATTTTGGGGGGTTTAGCCTCACAGACCCATCATAGAATATCTTTGTTACCACTGGAGCCAGCTGAGTTCTGGTATCAGACAGCTCCTTGGCCTCTTGTGTTCCTTGGCCTGAAGGATTGATTGCTGGCTTGCCCATCTCTTTCCCTGCACACAATTCCCTGGCTGAGGGCTGGCCTGATCTGAGGAGTGACCTTGGAGAGGTGGAAGGTGCAGCAACTTTATCCCTAATGTGGTACCTCTGCTCATCTTTGCAGAGCCCGGTGCTGCAGTATCTGTACTTCCTCGCCCAAATTCCCATTGCCATGTCCCCACTCAGCAACAACAGCCTCTTCCTGGAGTACGCCAAGAATCCCTTGCTTGACTTCCACCAGAAAGGGCTGATGGTGTCCCTTTCTACAGATGACCCCATGCAGTTTCACTACACCAAGGTACAGTGTGAGCTGAGCACTGGGGCTGGGACTGTGGGGCTGGGACTGTGGGGCTGGGACTGTGGGGCTGGGATTGTGTGGGCCCCAGTTTTTTTTGGAAGCCAGTGGCACTTGCTGAGGGTGCAGCATATGCTGAGCCATCTCCCCCTCCACCAGCAGAGGTTCAGGTGGGATATTAGGAAAAAATTCTTCACTGAAGCAGGGGTCAAGCATCAGAACAGGCTGTCCAGGGCAGTGGTGCCTGGAAGTTTTCAAAATATGAGAACACGTGGCACTTTGTGATATGGTTTAGTGGGCATGGGAGTGCTGACTGAAGGTTGGACTTGATCTTGGAGAACTTTTCCAACTCCAATGATTCAGTGGTTCTGTGAGGTCTGGGACAGCTGCTGCAGAGCATGGGCTGTGCTGGCAGAGGCTGCTGACCCCTAACCCTGTGCTGCAGGAGCCCCTCATGGAGGAGTATGCCATCGCCGCCCAGGTGTTCAAGCTCAGCACCTGTGACATGTGTGAGATCGCCAGGAACAGCGTCCTGCAGTGCGGCCTGTCCCACGAGGTGGGTGTCCTGTCCCACGAGGGGTGTCCTGCAGTGTGGCCTGTCCCACAAGCTGGGTGTTCTGCAGTGTCTCATATCCCATGAGGTGTGTCCTGTTCCATGAAGTGGTGTCCTGCAGTATGTCCTGTCCCATGAGGTGTGTCCTGTGCCGCAACCTGGGTGTCCTGTCCCACACGGTGTGTGTCCTGCAGTGTGTCCTGTCCCACGAGGTGTGTCCTGTGCCGCAACATGGGTGTCCTGTCCCATGAAGATGGTGTCCTGTCCCACGAGGTGCGTGTCCTGCAGTGTGTCCTGTCCCACGATTTCTGTTTCCTTCTGGGGTGGTCCTGCTCACGGCCTGACAACGGCGACCAGTTCCGCCCATGGGCTTAGCGCTTCCCTCGGGCGCTGCCAGCGGGGGTTCTGAGGTCGGTACCGCTGTCTTTGCCTCTGGCAGGAGAAAGTGAAGTTTCTGGGTGAAAACTACCGGGAAGACGGGCCCGAAGGCAACGACATCCGGAAGACGAACGTGGCCCAGATCCGCGTGGCCTATCGCTACGAGACCTGGTGCTACGAGCTCAACCTCATCGCCGAGGGGCTGAAGAACGAATAGGCGGGGGCCGGACTGCGGGGTCGAGGCAGCGCCGGGGCCGTGCCGGACTCTGAGGGCGCCGGGGCAGCGCAGTAAAACCCCCTCTTGTGAAGCGGCTCCGAGCGGCCTGAGGGGAAGGGGGCGGGACCGTCGCCTAAGTGACAGCCGTGCCAACCAATGGGCGGTGGCGGTGCCACCCTGGGGCGGGATGAGGGCGGGATCTCGAGCTGAGTGACGGCCGTAACAGCCAATGGGCGACGGCTCCGTGAGCGCCGGGCGCGCTCTGCGGGAGCGGGCCGAGGCCGCGGAGAGACGGGACGGGGCGCGGCGGGGGCGGGGCCTCATCCTGAGTGACGGCCGCGTCAACCAACGGGAAACGTCTCCGTGCGTTCCGGGGCGGGGCGGAGGCGGGACCGCCGCTTGAGTGATGGCTACACCAGCCAATAGGAGGTGGTTCCGTGCGCGCCGGGAGCGTCCTGCGGGAGCGGGGCCGGGAGCGGGCCGAGGCTGCGGTGAGACGGGCGGGGGGCGGCGGCGCTGGGTGGGAGCTACGCCGGGCAGGACGGGCGGGTGGCCCGGGAGTTTGGGGCTTCCAGCAGTCGCGGCCGGGCTCGGGCCTGTCGGCCCCGAGGGGTCCCCGTGTCCGGGCTGCGGGCAGCGGCCGGTGCAGCATCTTCCCCGTGTCTGACGGGCCGGAGGAAGCAGGTGCCCTCTCCAGCTGCCCGGGAGGAGACCCAGCTCGCAAGGGGAGCCGGAGTTGTGGTGGGTTCATCTCCACCACTCGTCCAGATGCCTGCAGGGAGGGTGCCGGGCGGACGCAGCCGGGGCTGTCCGGTGATGGGCGCAGCCGGACACACGGGAGGGTCCCGCTGACCATCGGAGAACGCTTCTCCCGGTGAGGGCGATGGAGCGTGGGCTGCCCAGGGGTGCTGCAGCGTGTTTCCCCGCGGGGACATCCAAAAGCCATCCTGCTGTAGGTGCCCCTGCCTGAGCAGAGAAGGTGACACTTTCAGAAGGTCTCTCCCACCCTCCACCACTCTGTGATTCTGTTCAGCGTTTCTTCAGGGCAAATAACTCACTGCTAGGCTGTGGTGGTTTAGGTCTCACTGGGTATTTGTGCTTTGTTGCACTGAGGTGCGTGAGGCTGAGTGGTTACAGAGCTCCTTGGGCATGCTGGACCAGTCTCCCCTTGCCTTCCCCAGTTCACTGCATACACACACCCCTCTGTTCCAGTGACCGTGGCTGAACACGGCCTGGCTGAGAGGGTACCTGGCTGTGATAGAGCCCAGAGAGTGCTGTAGCAATTCCTCCTGTCAGTTGGGACTGGCATCAGCTGGTGATGGAAGGAAAGTAGAAGAGCAGTTGCAGGAAAACCAGCCCCTGGAAATGTGTGTTTGGGCAGTGGTGGCTGGAGGGTCTGACCTGGATGTGACCTGGATCTGACCTTGAGTCCTAGTGCTGTCCATTGCTGCTTGGCGAAATTTTTATCTCAGTCTTCCAGTTGTAATAATATAATATAACATGGATATGACTCAGTGTGCGGGTCTGGAACACGTTATCTGGATGGTGTCTGAGAGGTTTGCTGGTGCTGCCTTGGTCTGCACCCTTTGAACCTCCTGGGGCAGCTGCCTTGGTGCTGCTGAGACTTTCCCAAAGGACTGAGTGGTTTGTTGTAAAGTGGGAGACAGACACAGCCTGTCTGGGGTGGCCCATGTAAAGCCACACAGGCTTTGTGACTTTCCTTTGGAATCTCACCTCTGATGGTGGCACCGAGGGATTGCTTCAGGATAAGTGTTGTTTGATTTTTAACTCCATGCCCAGCTTGTGTCTCGGTTCTTGTGTGCGTTCCTGGGGCTGGCAGCTGGCCCGGGGTGTAGGGGCTGAGTCAACTGCTGTTGTCAGTATTGCTACCGTGGGCATTCAGATACTGTGAGTCAGGTTAAAAACCCACGGCTTTAAAAATAGTACGGTGTGGGTTCTGTCCATGTGCCCTTTGGTGTAGAAGCCTTCAGGGCTGACATGTTGGAAGTGTTCTGATTTGGGGATTTTCATATCTTGAGGAAAAACTTGCTTCCAAGAAGTTGAATTTCATCACTTAGAAAAAGACAGTCAGTACAAAAGTCTTAGGACCCATGGCAGAGGCCAGACTTAACCTCCTTTTGCTGTATAATTTGGATTAGCAGCATATTTTCTGTGTCCAGGGGCTGTGGCCATGGATCTAATGAGGCAGGACTGTTCCTCGGCAGAAGATGCAGCAGCATGGAAGGAGTTAATACCTCGTGGTTAGAGTAGCTTTGTATCAAGATGGAAATGACTAAGCACACTGCATTCCTGAAGAGTTACTTATTTTGATATAAAATCTGCTTGTTTGGTACTGCCCATGTCGTTGAGGCATCAGCATGGCAGAGTTATTCCGAGGAGCTTCAGGGTTGTTCCAGACAGGAGCAGAATGGGAGTAGCTGAGAGCTCTGGAAGGGGTCCTTTCCCTCCAGGAATGAGCTGCCAGCTTCCCTAGGCTTCAGAAGACCAGAAACTGCTTTTATTTGGCTATTAACACAGGAGGCTTGGCAACAAGAACTCTGGGGTGGTTTAGGACTGCACAGCTTTCATCAAAGGACTGAGATTGCCTCAGAGCTGCACAGGCTGGTCCAGGCGGTGTTTCTGTTCCCAGGAGCAGGACAAGGTAAGGTGCTGTGTCAGTGCCTCTGTTCTCACTGTGCCTCTGCTGCAGGGTGCTCAGGGGGCTGAGGGGTTCCAGCAGCACGGGTGGTGGAGGGGCTTGACCTCAGCACTAGACAGGGATTTATTCTGGAACAGCACTGGCAGCTTTCTCTCCTGGAGAATGTGGTTTCAGGAAACGGAATTGTCTTGAGGCTTTGCATGGAAAATGTGTAGTGTGCTCTCTGGCTTTCAGGGCTGGAAAAAGAGTCAGGGCTACCTGTCATGTGCTGTGAACATGCTGAATTCTTCTTCTTTGGGAGCTTTCAAATAGCGTGGGTCAGAGAGGCGGTCTTTTGTCAGAAATGTGTGATGTTTTGTCTAGAAATTATGTAATTTTCCCCCAAACTGCTGCTTCTGGTGAAATAATTCAGTATTCTTGACTACACCGATCTCCTCTAAGTCCTAATGCGGTAAGGGTGATAAATTTGGCTTCTCTGGAAATACCAGGAAGCACAGGTGAAGGAGTTTGGAAGGGGAGGTCAGGATGGAAGCGGTCACAAGTCTGGTTATTCTGTGACAGGTATGATTTGTGTAGTGCTTGATACGAGTGCTGGCTGCCTGACCCAGGTGGTCTCTGCCAGCTCTGTGTCCCTGAACTGTGTTTTAGCCTGTCCTGGACTGCATTTAAGGGTTACTTAATTTGGATCGCACCACCGCAGTGTGCTCTTTCTTCACCAAAGTTCAGTCTCTACTCTTGCCTGGGCTCACGTGATGAGCTGAGATTAAATGCCTGGTTCTTGATAGCAAGCCTGGGCAGGTGAAAAACTGCATTCCTCTCCTCCTTGGATGGCTGTTTTGGAAGAGACAGTCCAGGGAGCAGCACTGAGCAGGGGAGAAACTTTAAGCTTGTGCTTGACTGTCCATGGATCCCATTCCTGCACGTTCAAGGCCAGGTTGGACGGGGCTTGGAGCAACCTGGGATAGTGGAAGGTGTCCCTGCCCATGGCAGGAGGTGGAAGGAGATGAGCTTTAAAGTCCCCTCCAACCCAACCTGTTCTGGGATTCCAGGATTCCATGTGCTGGCCCAGGCTGAGCTTCTCCTCCGCGTTTCTCAGCTCCCAGTTGTGCCTTACCATGGGAGCATGGACGTGGGCAGTGGGAGAGGGCAGGAGCATTAGGCCTTGACTTGGGCCCTGGCTCAATGTGGGGAAGCAGAAATGGGTCTGTGGCTGAGGAAGCTGCAGCACAGGCAGTTTTTGTTGCAGCCTTCCCAATGTGAGCCGTGGCAGGAAGGATGTGGGGCGGGCTGGCAGCCAGCAGAACTGCCCAGCTTGGGCACAGCAAGGATGGACCCACCTGGAAAGCTGTGCAGGGCTACTCAGCCTCCTCTGGGCAGTGATTTGTCCTCATGGATGTGGGATATCAGGAAAAAGTTCTTCCCCCAGAGGGTGGTGGGGCACTGAACAGGCTCCCCAGGGAATGGTCACAGCCCCAAGGCTGCCAGAGCTCCAGGACTGTCCTGTGCAGGGCCAGGAGTTGGACTGGATGATCCTTGTGGGTCCCTTCTATGATATTCTGCAGATGTTTTGCCAGGCTGCTCCCAGAGGAGCTCACAGCTGGAGTATTTGGAGGAGAAAGCAGCCAGTGCTGCTGGGAATCAAAGCAGCTGTGGGCTGCTGTGGGGATGGGCTGCATGTGCTCCATGAGTGCTTGTGCTGGACCTGTTTAGAGCTGTGGATAAACCCTTGCTCCGCACCACGGGTCCTTTGGGTTCCTCTCCCTGTGCCAGTCCTGCACCCAGCAATCCGGTGTTTGAAGACCTGGCAGGCACTGGAGGAGCCTGGTGTAAAGCTGGAGTGCTGAGGAGGCTGTTGGAGCCCTCTCCTCACCTGGCTGTCCCCAGCAGAGCCTGTCCTTTGCCAGCCAGGTCCATGGGAGTGTCCTGGAGCGCTGGTGCTGCAGCAGTTCAGTAGTGGCACAGCAGAGGGAAAGCTGCTTTCCTGTCTGCTAATCAGGGCTGTGCAGACACGGGTTGAGGAAGGATGGCTCTGCCCTGGCTCAGGATGTTTTGGCAACAATGCCTATTTATACGAGAGGGCAGGGGCCCCTCGCTGGTGCGGGAAGAGGGTCTCCAGCGGCTACGGAAGCATTGAGGACAGTCTGGAATGCTGATGAGGGACAGAGGGCTGATGATGGAGCAAATATCCCCAGCTCGGTGCTTACCCAGATTGTCCAAGTTTATCCCGTTCACTGCTGAGTGGGAGAGTTCCCAGCAGCTCTCTGGGACAATGAGCTGAGCAATTCCAGCCTGCAGGAGCCCACGCTGTGGAGACAGGGAGCTGCTTCCCACAGCAACAGTGCTGCTTTGGCAGGGAGGGAGACTGCAGCACAGAGCCAAGGCTTGGTGCCATGTGTGCCCAAACCATCCCCGAACTGCCTGGGAGCCCTGGGATGTCCTTGACCAGTGAGCTTTCTCATTAATGCTATCAAGTCGATCTGCCAAGGCCAGTGCTTTGCTTTTAATTGCCCCACTGCAGATCAGCAGCTTCAGGGATAGCCCCGAGCCCTGGAATTTGAGATGTGGTACCCGCAGTGGGAAGGGTGTGGGTCTGCTCTGGTGGGGGCTCTCCACACCCAGCCTGGAGAGTGGGGCATGCCCCTTGCCAGGCAGGCTTGAGCTCCTCTGTCTCCCAGCTTGGTTTGCTGCCCATCCCTGGCTCTGCCCACCCTGCCAGGCTGTGGTGACTCAGTGCTGGCCGGGTGTGGTGGCAGTGGCTGTAGAGGACACGTGCCCAGGGTGGCAGTGGGAGCTGCCTGGCTCTGTCAGCTGGAGCCTGAGCACAGGCTTGGTGTGACTCTGGCCCCTGGTCCCACCTGGAGAAGGTCTGGCTGCTTTCTGCAGGAATCCTCTGCTTTTCCGTGTGTTTTTTCCGCCTGCTTTTCTGCTGCTGTTTCCCTGCCTTTTGCAGGGGGATGTCTTGGTGCCAGGGGAATGTTACCAAAGCCAGTGTGGCCCCTGGCCTGAGCTGAGCACTTGTCTCCTGATAAAAGTGGAGGTTGTTAAATACAATGCTGGAGGATTGGAACTTCTGAAATGGGATAATGGCCCAGAGAAAGGGAGGAACAGGGCTTGTTAGAGCCTATGGGCTGCTGTCTTCTGTCCAGGATGAGTTTTCACCTGTGCTGGTATATCTGAGAATATTGGGGATGGCTTGTGAGCTACAGGTAGAGCCAAAGGGCTCCAAGGCTGAGGATTCCACACATGAAATGTCTGTACTGAGGCCATGCTGGACCTGCAGGTGCTGGGTCTGTACAGCAACCCCAGTTTTCCCTGGTGGTTTCACCTGCACTCCTTGCTGGATTACCTGGAGGATGTGTGCTGTATCCCCCGGATTACAGGTGTGGGAAATCTCAAAGAGCACAGCTCCTGTTTGTGCACGCTCTGCTTGGGTAGGAGAAGCCAAAATGTTTCTCTAGCATTCCTTCTCTGCTGATCTAAACACGGGCTGATTTTTCTCTTGAAGGTGAGAACTCACCTGTTTCTTTTGCCTTTTGAAACTCCCCTGGCTGCAAGCCACAGGCTGGGCACCGATACCCTCCCATTTCTTGGATGGCAAATGTAGGTCAGGTGTTGACAAACAGAACACCAGGCAGGTTTTCACTTGTGTTGTGGAGCAAGGGAGCACTTCTGGGAGGAGGATGCGCTGCTGGAGTCGGGCTCTTCCCCAGCCACCACAGCTCTTCTCATCCTGTGTGAAGCAGCAGCTCCTCTCTGGAGAAGCAGACGTGGTTCCTTTTTTCTAGAGCTGCCCTGGTGCCTCGTGTCCTGCTGTGTCTCTGCTGAGTGGGGTGCTCAGGTGGCACAGGGATTTGTCTCTACTGCCTGAGCCTCAGGAGGAGCTGCACTCCTGCAGAAGGGCTGGCTGAGATCCACACTGCTGTGTTCCTCAGCCATTAAATAATTTCCTTGAGTTTGGATGCTCGGGATCCCTCAGGGTGCTTTTGTGCTGTTGTGTTTGTTTTTTAAGCCGGTGAAGCCTCAACTCCCTTTCACTCCCAGATGTGTACACAAACAGCCCCGGTGGGGAGCGAGCTCTGGAAGCCTGTCCTGAGCACGCGGTTGCTGTGATCTGGGGAGGAATGTTCTGCAGCCATTGCCAGGGAGCAGCTGGGAGTTCGGGGTGGGGAGCAGCATGGCTGGGGTGCAGCTGATGGCTCTCGTTTTTGCCCGCAGGTCGGAGCAGCCAGCCCGGACTCTCCCACACCGCTGGGCACTTTGGAGTGTCGTGCCAGCTTTGATGTGTGCAGGACACGGGAGGACGTGGCTGGGGCTGGACATGGGCTGTGTGTGAGCACTCTGGCCCCTGCCATGCACCCCACGGGGGCTGGGGACAGCAGCTTCTCCCGCGCGGCCGTGCAGACCCTGTCCCGCAGCCACTGCCGCAACATCAAGCAGAAGATCTCGCAGTGGGAGGGCAGGACACGGGGGTGCCCCAGCAAGGAGAAGCAGCAGCCTAAGGACTTTGGAGTAAAGTATGACCCCAACTGCAATGCACTACCCAAAGTGAAGCCAGAACGCACAGAGAATGGCAGAAAGGCTGGGTCCAAAGATCCAAAGAGCCTGGGGTTGGATTTCAGGGAAGATGCACGGAGCTGCTGGCAGGCTGGGGACTGTGCTGGCCCAGCTTTCCGAGCCAAGGAGAAAGGAGAAGGGCAAACAGGCTTCCCAGCCCCAGGGGTGACACTGCCCCCAGGGAACTTCTATACCTCACAAGCTCTGTGGAGGAGAGCAGATCCCCTCCTGCCTGGCAGAGCCCCTCCTGTTCCCTTGGACCTCCAGAGGAATCGAGGCAGCCCTGGCTCCACGGAAAGAGAACTGCAAATCGAGGGAGTGGACACTCTCTGCAGAGCAGAGAGGAGCTTGAGAAACATTTACTCTGAGGTTGAGGGGCAAGAGGAGGAGCCAGCTCCTGATCCACCACCCAAACCCCGCAGGACTTTCCGCTACCTGGCAGAGAAGGGTGCTGGTGGTTGTAGAGATGCCAGTGCCACCAGGGAAGCTCCCCTGCAGAAGCAGTGTGGAAGGGACCTGGTGTCATCCTCCAACAACCCCGAGAAGAACATAGCCAACAGGAGGATCAGAGGGAGAGCCCAGAGGTACATAATTCATCTCTCATGTCTGAAATGTTTCCTTAAACCGCTTTCTAGATGGGTTTCAGCAGCTTGCTTGGCATGATGTCCTTGTGGAGGTGCTGCTAGTGATGATGCCTCTTTTCATGGGAAAAGGATATTCCTGGGAGGAGGTATCCTGCTTTTGCTTCTGACAATCTTGCAAAGAAGGCTACAGGTTCCAAACAGATATCAGCCCACACCTTAGAACATAGTGGAGTGACAGTGTGCTGGCCCCAGGGAGAGACCTGCCTGCTCCCTGCCTGCTGCTTGCCCTCAGCTGCAATTTGTGGATGGCAGAGTAGCTTTCTCTTGGGGCACTGTGGCTGCTGAGTGTTTGGCTTTCCTTTTTTTCCTCTTTTTTTTTTTTCATTTTTCTCTTGCTGCTTAAGGCTGGAGGCTGTGGGTAGTGCTGTTGCAGTAGCTTTGGCTGGTTTTCCCTCTTTCCCATACCCTTCTGAGGTGGCTTGATGCAAATCCTGCTCGCAGGTGAGCTGCCTGTGCAAGACTGGTGTGCACAGTACCGGCAGAGATGTGGTTTGAGGTTCTGAAACCTTCCACTGTGGCAAAGTGTGCAGCAAGAACCCGAATTTTATGATGATGGTGGGCTAGATCCCTGCAGCTGCTTTGTGACCTCTGTGCCCTGATTTCAAAATAGTGGCCAAGTGGATGGAAATGCCAACCCACAAATGCATGAACACCCTGAGCACGAGGAGGAGAGGCCCAGTAGGAAGCAGTGCCCTGGTTCTGAGCTGCTCCAAGTCTGCAAAATGTGGTTTGGGTTCTTGCCTCTGACAGGATGGGTCTGGCCATGCCTGCTTGGAGTGTGCTTGGCCATGGAGCCTCCAGCTCCCTTTTTAACTTAACAAATGTCCCAGAGTAAGTGAGCAGGACTTGGTGCTGGCTTTGACTGGGATAATTTTCTTCTTGGTGTGGTGCTGTGTTTTGGGGTTGTGATGAAAATATTGATAACAGAGGATTGCGTGAGCTGTGCTCACACAGAGCTGGGAGGGGACACAGTGGGGACAGCTGACCCCAGGAATATTCCAGACCCTGTGATGTTGTGCTCAGCTGTTAAAATTGGGGAAGAAGCAGGAAGAGGGGCAACATTGGGAGTTTGTGTTCCCAAGTCACCATTCTGCATGACAGAGCCCCTGGACACAGCTGAATACCTCCCTGCCAAGGGAAATAGGGAATGAACCCCTTGTTTTGCTTTTCTTGCCTGTGCAGCTTTTGCTTTACCTTCCACACTGTCTTTATCTCGACCCATGCACGTGTTTTCTCTCTTTTACCCTCTGATTCCTTCCCCCATCCCACGGGGCAGGAGCAAGGGGCTGAGCTGCTGCCTGGGGCTAGACCTCAACCCTTGGAAATGCGGGTCCAGAGTGGAGCATCCATGTGCTGGATGGTCCCCAGAAGGGCCACACTGTGTGTGGACTGGAGACAGCAACTCAAGCAGGTGCCTTTAGAAGAAGTTCCACTGGTTTTCCTCTAGGAAATCTTTTGAGTTTGAGGACATCCAGGGCTTCCGCAAGCGGCCCGCAGCCAGCAGCTCCCACAGACCTCGGGAGGAGACAAATGGCACAGCAGGATCCAGGCTGGTCTACACCCAGTCCGAAGACAACATCTACGAGGACATTATCTGTATGTGCCTGTGCTTCTGGGGGTGCCCTCACTGTGTTTAAGGGTGGCAGTTTTGGGGAGGGAGGAGTGAAGGTGAGGATGCATTGAGGCCCTTTCTGGCTCGGGGACTTTTAAGGTCTTCCCCATCTGGGGGTCTTTGTTGGTGTTGGTGACATCTGCACATGAACAGCCTGATTTCAGATGTCATGGGAGGTCACTGGAGTTGGCCTGTGCTGAACTGATTTCTTTATTAGCTCTTGGAAGGCTTTGCTTGAGTGCTGCACAGAGATCAGTGTGAACACTGCCAAAACGAGCTGCTTTGCAATAGAGCTGCTTGCTCTGCAGGGGAAGAAGTGTTTTGTTCTGCTGAGTCTGTGTACAGTTTGCCAAGTTGATGTCAGTGGGTTAGAAGGATGTGGTGGGAACCTCATCCAACTTTAAACAGGTCTCCCAGACCCTGTTAAAGCTTGGCAGACAACTGCACACTCTCCCCACTTATATCCCTGGCAAAAATACAGGGCTTTATCTCCTTTCATAAATCCCCCATCCAATGCTTTTCCCAGGTCCTACGAAAGAAAATCCTTATGAAGATATCAGAGCACTGCCCTTGCCCCTGTGGAAGGTCCCATCTGTCTGGAAGCTGCCCCCTCCCCGGAGCATCAGCAGGGCTTCCAAGGTAGGGTGGGGGGATTAAAGGGTCAGGTGTTTGCAGAAGCATTCTCACAAGGGCCCTCGTTTGTGCTCACCCCAGCCTCACATTCCACACTGCAAGTCATTGGTTTGCCTTATTTTTTTATTGTTTGTTATTAATGTAAATAATATGTAATGTAAATAATGAACAGCCATGGCAGCTGATTAAGCTGCTAAGGAGCAAAAGAGTAGGAGCAGGAGAGTGTTGGTGAGATGCTTGAGTGGGAGGGTGGGATGGAGGGCTTGGCAGAGCAGATTCACCAGCTGTAATCTGACTCCTCTGCCTGTGACCTTGGACCAAAGCTTGATCCCATGCTTAACTATCTCTTCTGCTTCTGTTTTCTAGCCTCCCCCAAAACCTCCCTTCCTCAGTCGCAAGTCGCTGGAGCTGAAGCCCTCCCAGACAAGTTTCCAAGGGAAGATGGGGAAGGAGACCTCCCTGCCTGTCACTCTGTCTGAGTGGAAGCTGTTCCGAGCAGTAGAGGCTGCAAGCAGGAGAAAGAACCTGCCCTGGGTGAGCTTGAAGTGTGAAACTCCACTTCTTGCCTGGCATTTCAAGCTCTTGCTGCTTTGCAAGTGCTTTGTAAGTGGCCACAGAGCTGTGTGCCTGGCAGGTGATTGCTGCTTGGCACTGCTGCTCCAGCCATTCCCTCTCCAAGTGGCAGGGGTGGTGTTTGGGGATCTGAGTGCCAGTTCTAGCTGGGACAGTGGTGTTTTTGTTGGCCAGGAATTGGCAGACAAAGTGCTCAGTGTTGACCTGGAGGTCAGGGCTGTGTGTGAATACAAGCCCTGCCTCGTGCTTTGTCATCTAAGCCTTGTTCCCAGTGTTTCCATGGAGCGTGATGGTGCTGGGTTTGTGCTCTTGGTGAGCTGCAGGGGCAGCTCTGGAACGCTGTGTGTGCGTGTCCCCTGCTCCCGGTGACTTCCCAGACTCATCCTTGTGTTCACTGCAGGCCCTGAGCTATGGAATGGTTGTGGGGCCCTTGGTTACTTGGAATGTTGGCTTGGAGTTCTGTACTGGCATCAGGAACAGCTGTTCCATAGTTTAAAGGTGAAGAGGAACTCTCAGGGATAAGAGCATTTCACAAAGCCTTCATACAGTTGTCCCTTCTGGCCTCTCCTTCCTGCCTGGCTGCAAAGACAATCATGCTGCTGAGGCCAGAGGGGTGAGGAAGGCATTTAATCCACCTTCACACAGAGGACTGTTGGACTGTTCTGACTCTCCTTTGGTGCCTTGGGAACCTTTCTAGATCCTTGTGCTGGTTGCCAGCTCACATCCCTTGGTGATAAAAGGCACCATGTGCTGTAGAAGGGCAGCTGCAGCTGCCACTGTGGTGGCACTTTGTGCATGGGACTCAAATTCCAGTTGTGGTAGCGGCAAGGACTTATTTTTGCTGTGGTAAAATCATTTCACTTCAGCAGATCTTTATTTCATCTGAAAGTCACGTGTATTTGCTCAGATTGCACAAGACCGTGAGGTAGAATTGGACAGCTGCAAAGGACTTTTTAAACCTTTAAAGTGCTTTGGAGTATCAAGTAACTCCTGTCTGTGTTTTTAAACAAACCCTAGGTCTGGAAAATCAGGAAGGAGATGGCAAGATTATAAAAATGCTGTGATGGAGAGTATCTTTCATTTGGAGAGGGAAAATAAAATGTTCTCCTAAAGCAAACCTATTCCAAAAATCTGGTAACAATTTACATGCAGGAAGAGCACTTTACTCTCTTTGCTCATGAGGAATTGAGCCAAGATTGCTTGAGAGATTGAGAAAAGGACTGGGGTCTAAAAAGATAAAACTTTTTGCTTGAGAAACACATGGCTGCCTTAAACACACCCAGGGTGGTGACTCAGCTGCACAAAAATCAGGACAGAAATGAAGATCTTCTAGGTGAGGCTGGATAAAAAGGGAAAGAAGGCAGATTTGGCAGGAGAAGCGCTGCTCTCTGCTGTGGGCTGTTTGTTTCCTGCAGCCTCCTCGTGCTGGGAGGACTGGCTGAGGCAGAAGATGGGGGAGAAATCGATTGGAAAAGGAGAGCCTAAGCCTGATTTGCTGATCTGGGGATTAAATGCTTGAGCTGAACAAACAGGTTCTCTTTAATATATTTCGTTTTATGCAGTATTTGTGATGACAAATGTCTGGGCCCCACCCTCCCATGTTCAGTTTAATGAATTCTTGAGGCAGGAATGAACTTGACCTGCTCCCTGCATTTAGGGTAAATCCCTCTTCACATGAAGCGAAAGCCGCCTTTGATGTGGGGAGTCAGGAGCCACAGGGGCACTGGCAGGTGAGGGGAAAGCACAGAGCTGTGACAGGGACACAGAAAGTGTCAGGACTTTGGGTTTAAGGCTGTTGTGACCAGTGGAAGGAAGATGAACAGCATCAACTCAGGTTGTCAAAATGCTGACCCTCCTTTCATGTCTGTGGCTTAGTCTGCACTGGGCTGTGCTTTTTCCCAACTTTTTTCTTCCAGTGGACCAGGTATGTGGTCCTGCAGCACAGACCCATTATTCTGTCCCACTGTCTGTCTTCATTTGTGCAAAATCACAGAATGGTTTGGGTGGAAAGGCCCTTAAATTCCACCTCATTCCACCCCCTGCCGTGGGCAGGGACACCTTCCCCATGACCAGGTTACTGCAGGTACATCATCCTTTCATTGCAGCAAACACCTGGGACAGGGCCTGTGCTTGGAGCAGCCTTGTTCTGTGCCTCACTTGTGCTTTAGGAGACTTGAGCTGACATCCAACTACAGCAGCAAACCCAAAAACCAACCCCCAAGCTACAGTGAGAGAGCTCTGCTTTTTCTGGGCTTGGAAGGAATTGGGATGCTGGAGAGAGTGTTCTGAGTCCTCTGTGGGTTTGTAAGATGTTCTTGCATAGAAAATGGAGATCTGATGCCAGACAGTTTGTCACTTCTATTTGGGAAGGCAAGTGTGACAATTTCCAGAATGCCTGTACGGTCTGGTGTCAGCTTTGAGCTGTGCTGACAGTGATCCCTCCCTTGCAGCAGAAATCTGTGCTCATTCTTTATCCAGTGAGCTAGGTTAGGAGGACTCCAGCCTCTGAGCCAGGGTTCCTGCAGGGTTTGGGAAGCTTTTCCCAAGTCCTGGATAGTGGCTGTTGGGCTGCCCTCCTGTTGGCACCCAGACCTTTCTCTGGACCCCCACATTAACCTCTGCTTCTACTTTGGATTTCAGCTGGTACTAAAAATACAGGAGATCTTTGATTCCAAGCGTGGAAAGAAGAAGGTGAAGGTGCTCAGTCCTGCTGGGAGAGAAGCAGCTCCAGTGAAAGGTATTGGGGTCTCCAGCAGCACTGTCTGTGCTCTGAACACCTTGAGTGGCACAATTTCTCTGCCCCCTGGCCTGGCACCACCACCTCACGCTGACACAACCGTGCAAACCCCAGACTTGTGGCTGGAATTGAGCTTTCAGCTCAAGGAACACTTGCCTAACCCAAAGATAACATGGTCACAAGGTGGAGATTCTGAGCCTGGAGAGCTGGGCTACTGGTTAAAAGTGCCTTGTCAAAAAAATCAGATTAAAGCAAAAATTCCCCAGAAAACCACTTGGCACGAGAACTGCCTCTGACTACTGCACTCATTGTCTGTGTGCCTTGTTCTGATTGTGTAGCCATAGTAGGGTCTTTATTCACAGCATATTCTGTTCAGCAACTCTGTTAAGTTTTACAGCAGCATCAAACAACCAGCTGCTTTGTGTTCCTTGCCCGTGTTCAGCTGACCTGCAGGTCATTCACTGACAGCACTGGCTTGATACCAGCTCTGCTTTTTGCAATTTGCTGTTGTAACACATTTCCCAGCTGCCCTTCGCTGATGCTTTGGGCAGGATTGGTGGGCAGCCCCGAGGGATGTTGATCTGATGAGTCTCAGGTTGTCTCTCTTTCCCAACTTTGGGTGTTGCCCATCTTCCTTCTGCATGGCTAATAAGTGAAAACTATGTGTGTTTCAGGTGAAACCAGTGGGAATGAAAGCGATACGGAAAATCAGCCCAAAAGTGAGTGAATCACAGGGGCTGGTCCTGTCCCCACAGCACTGCGCCCTTGGTGGGATGAGCACTCTGACGTGTGGGATCTGCTGAGACAGGGACAGGGAGCCTCTGAGAGGCCAGTTGGCCCAGTCTGGGAGCTGTTACTGTGACAAACCAGCCTCTTTTTCTGCCACTTCCCCTGAGCCCTTGAGGTTTAATGCCATTAACCTACCAGTCACCAGAAGCAGATTCATTTTTGGGTTGATGCCGTAGCTTGTGAGAGGTTGTTCCTGATCACCTTTGCTGCTGCTGCTTGAGGTCATTTCCCTCCTGATTCCTTCCCTTGGTTCTGTTTTATGTAATGCTGTGAAATGTCTTTTCCTCTGGGGAGAATTCACCTGGGTATTTGTCCGGTTCCAATGGCCTGAGTTTGATCATAGACCCAAACTCCAGACTTGAAACACCTCCTTGGTTTTAGCTGGTTTTAGCTTCCATGTGAAGACAGATTAAACAGAAGGATCTGGCACAGGCTGCCCAGAGCAGCTGTGGCTGCCTCATCCCTGGAAGGGTCCAAGGCCAGGCTGGATGGGGCTTGGAGCAACCTGGGATAGTGGAAGGTGTCCCTGCCCATGGCACTGGATGAGCTTTAAGGTCCCTTCCAACCCCAACCATTCTGGGATTCTATTAATTATTTTAGGTGTTTCATTTACTTGAAGGGATACATTCAAAAGGCTTTAAGTTGGAATGAAAAGTGAAGTTCCATTTTTTCATGTTAAGGAGAGTAGTGGAGAGTGAAGAATCTCAGCAGAAATACAGTGATTGAGTCACTGCCTGATGGAAGAGCTGTTTGAAAGTGTCTAGGATGTGTCACGGCGCCTGGGCCGCAGGAATTCCTGACGTCAGAGTGCTGTGCCTGTGCTTGTGAGTCTGTCCTGCCTGTCAGGACAGCCCAGCTCAGGGGTTTCTTGGCCAGGGAACTGCCCCTGCCTCTCCTGAGTGCCTTTGGTGTTTGGAGTGGCTCCCTGAGTCCTGGCAGCTCCTGACCTGGTGGAGCTGGGCTTCCCTCCCCAGTACCCCGTTGTGTCACTCTGAGATGTGTGAAAGAACATCCGGGCAGCAGGAGAAATTTCAATTTCTCAATCTCCATCTCCTGTCGGGGGATTTGCAGAGCTGCTGCAAGGCCAGTGCTCCCCATCTGAATCATAGAATCCTGGAATTGTTAAGGTTGGGAAAGACCTCTAAGGTCATCAAGTCCAACCATCAACCCAACACCACCGCCGTGCTCACCACTAAACCACATCCTCAAGTGCCACATCCACACATTTTTTCAACACCTCCAGGGGTGGTGACTCCACCACTGCCCTGGGCAGCCTGTTCCAGTGCTTAACAACCATTCCAGTGAAGAAATTGTCCCTAATATCCAATATAAACCTCCCCTGGTGGAATCTGAGCTCACTTCCTCTCCTCCTGTCACTTTTTCCCTGGGAGAAGAGCAGCTCTGTGAGTGAGGGGCCAACACAGGCATCCCATGTCCCATGGAGAGCAGCCGGATGTTGGGCAAATCCCCCCATCCCTTTTCCCCCTCTGATGGCAATGCTGAGTCCTCTTGTGTGCCCTGTAGGTGTGTGGCAGTGCCAGCCACAGGCTGGTTTGGGATTTATTCCTCTCCCCAGGTCGCCACAGGTGCCTGAGGCACTCGGCCTCCAAAAGGAACCCGCACTACCAGACCTTGGAGAGGGATCTCATCGAGCTCCAGGAGCAGCGGCTCTTTGAGCTCTTTGTGGTGGTGTCCTTGCACAAGAAGGCATCTGAGGTCACCTACACACCCCACATCATCCAGCAGTTCCCCAGCAAGGTAGGAGTTGCATGGAAGCCTGCCCAGGGAGCTGCTCGGCTCTGTGTTTCCCTTCTTAAACGACACTGGTCAGGATCTGGGCTTGGAATGTGAAGCACCTTGCTCTGTTACAGACCTAACTTGTAGTGTTGGGAGGTTGTTGAATGTGTCTTGATAATGAGTTTATTGTCTTTTTTGAACTAGGAAGGTTCCTACTTAATTCAAATTTCATGAAGCCATAGGGTATTTGATACCAGCTGAAAGACAGGAGAGAGTGCAGAGCTCTGTCCCAAAGCTGGCAGGAACCTCCTCGTGGCAGTCTGTCCTTTGTAAACAAGGAGTGAAGCACTGATGGTGCACAGGAACTGGAACCCCAGGGCTTTTATGCTTATTTACACTGCTTTGAAAAAGGATAATAATAAAATGGCAAAGCTGTTTGTACAAACCCCCAAAGCCAGGAGAGCTGTGGAAGTTAAAGTGCTGTAGCTAAACCAAGCCCTTTGAAATAAGCTGTTCAGCCCAAATGGGTGGCAAAATCAGCATGTGACTCTGAATTACAGTTCAGTGCCCACAGCTGGGAAGCTGAGATGGAGCCCTGGTGCTTCTGTGGTACCAGATTGAAATGAATATTCAGTTGTCACTGTCTAGGCTTGTACCTGCTGCCTTCCACTGAAAACAGAACAAAGCTAGGAATTCTGGCTGTGCCATCAGGAGGATGCCAGGGATTATTAAGGAATCTGCATGCCACCCACATAGAAGAGATGCCAGATTCATTCAGGGAAGTTATAGGGGACCCCAGAAGGTCCCACAGTGCCCCAGTTCCTGCTGCCTAAAGGATCTGTGTGCAAATACCTCCAGTGTCTTAAGTGTGTAAATGCCTTGGATTCACAGGATGAATAAGGAACTACAGCCAGAAAGTGCACAGTGTTAATTTACTAAAACTGAACACGCCCAAATAATATCTGCTAAAAGTGCAAACTTTAGGGTGTTGGGAGGCAGAAAGAAATGCAGCAGATTTGGCTTTTCCCTGGTGCAGCCTCTCAATCTGTCCATTGCCTTTGGGAAGGGCACTGCAGGGTTCCCCTCCTGCTCTTTACTGGCTTTTATAAAGGCACTGCCACAACAAATTATTTTCTCAGTATTTACTTATCCTCTGTTCAAATGGAAGTGTTTTGGTGAGTGACTTTAGATGGGACAGCGTGTCAGATTCAGCGTCTCCCTTCTAATATTAGCTTTGCTTCCAAGTAATCTGCTGTCACTCTCTTCTTTGGGCTGTGTGCCCAAGGACATCTAAGCTTTTGTACAAGTGTTACTCTGTGAAAATGCTGTTCTGTTTTCCTAACACTTTGTGCTGTCACAGCTTGGGACACTGGAATAGCCCGGATGTGCTGAGTGCCTAAAATCAACTTTATGCCATAAACTTTCCACTTCTCGGGGGCATTTCTACTTAAATGTGTAAAATTTCCTTACATTTCTCATGGAGCCTCTTATCTGAACACCTTTCTTTTGCCCTTTCTGGGCAGTTTTGAGCATGGAGTCCTTGAGGACTCTCCCCTGGAATCCTTGAGGGATTTGGTTTGAACCAACACGTGGCGTGGCTGGAACGTGCGATTCAGAGACACCATTTTTGCACTCGAGTTATGAGTGATCTGCACATCAAAAGCTGAGCACATTCCTGTTCCTATTAGTGTTTTCAAATCTCCCAGGGGTAGAACCAAGGCAGGCTGACCCAGCCATCATTTGGGGGGGTCAGTTCTACCTTTATTTTCCAATAAACTTAGGCCATGCTTGTAGATCCTTATTCTGTCCTTACCAAGACCAGTTGGATCATTTTACAAATGTCCCATCAGCAGGAAAAATGCAAGATGGGAACTGGGAATCTGCTAATAGTCAGAACATGTTCTCCTGTACCTGTGCATTAGCTATGTGATGGATCAGCCTTTGGAAGTGTCAGGAAGATGCTTTCTAAATGCTGCAGCTGTGCACCAACTTCAGTGACTTCAAATGCGTGTGTTACCCCTCCAGCCTGAACATCCCTTCAGACCATCAAAGGATACTGAAGAGAGGCTAAAGGTCATTCCCAAATTCTGCTTTCCAGATCCCAAAGACTGGTTCCCTTCATCAGACATTAAAAGGTAAAGACTTGGTTTTGAATACTCGTGACTGAAACAGGCAATGCTGAAAGCTTTGGGGTGTGCCAGAGGAGCCGCAGCCAGAGCAAGGGGAAAGGGAAAGGATGAATCCCCTGTGGTAGGAGGGAAGATGAGGTGTGGAGGTGGGCTGGGGAGCTGCTTCTGCCTTTCCTGTAAGGAGGACGAGTTTGTCCAAGGCCAGCTCCTGGGGCTGGAAGTGCTTCTGCTGCTCCTTGGCTAAATGGAGAAGCAGCTGGGAAGGAGGAGAGATGGAAAAGCTCATGGGGTGCAAGTTTTTACCCTGAACAGATCCCAAAGTCCTTGTAATCGTGCCTTGGCTCTCGTCAGCATGACCAGAAGGAGTCTGTGTGCTTTGTCAGTCTCTCCCCTGAGCTGTGTGGTGAATTTAACCCTGACTCTGCTTTGGTCCCCCAGTGAAACCTTTTCCTTCGTGCTGACGGGGGAGGACGGCAGCCGCTGGTTCGGGTACTGCAGGAAGCTCCTGGTGAGCATCTCTGTGAGGGCTGGGGGTACAGAGATCACTGTCTGGGCACTGTCAGGACATGACTCAGGGCTGCTTTCCCTCGTGGGTCACCCATCCTGTGTTGCTGTGGTGGTGCCAACCCTTGGGATGCAGAGGGAAGGGTCACGATGGTGCCCAGAAATAGCGAAATGGGCTCTGGGCATGAACCAGCTCCTGGAACTGGGTGTTTCTTGAGAACTTTTGTAGTCATAAGTGTAGGGGGGACTGCAGCAGAAGGAATTCTGCAGATCAGCTGCAGTGTGGGTGCTGGGTTGTTCCTTGCCCCTCTGCTCTCAGCAGAGCTGTTGCTGTTGCCTTTCAGCCAGAAGGGAAAGGGAAGCGCCTGCCCGAGGTCTACTGCATCGTGAGCCGCCTGGGCTGCTTCAACCTCTTCTCCAAGGTGAGCTGGCACAGCCTGTTCCTTGAGCCCTGGCAGCCTGCAGGCTCCACAGAGTGACTGGATGCTTCTGTCAGGTTTAGTGATTGCAGCTCATCCCAGGAGAGTGGTGCTTCCTCGCTGTCTTTGCTTTGAGAGGGGAAATAAAATACTGGTGCTGAGTCTTGTCAGCCGATACACAAATCCATCAGCAATTACTGCCAGAAGGGCTTCTAATACCTGGTGTTCCTGAGGGTGCCCCTTCATCCGCTTCTTCTGTGACTTGGAAATGGAAAATCAGTTTGGGAGGGGGTTGGATCTCCTGGTTTTTTGTAGCACCGTGAGGAGGGCAGATAAAGAGGTGAAGACTGGGGAAAGCTGCTGCAGATAAAGGGCAGTTATTGCAGAAGAATACAGGGACAAGATTTGGTGAAAGGGGGTTCTGATTGTTGGAGCACAGTTTCTAGAACGGTGTTTCAGAGAGGTTTCTTGGCGAGGGGGATGGGGTGTTGCTCCTCTTACCCCTCTAAATAATGAGAATTCAATTACTACATCCAAGACATTTCCTTCCAGTAGCAGGAGATGGGAGAATGGAGAGTTGTGCTCACAGGAAGCTGTTCCTGTTTGATTGTTCAGACGTTTAAGATGAATTTCACAGGGGTCCCAAGTGAGGTGGGAGAGGCCTGTGGGTCTGTGCTGGAGCCTTCTCCAGGGGAATGCTCTGACAGATTCTCCCCTCTGGTCACCAGCAGCAGTGACCCAAGGCCCAGTGTGTTTCCCTGCAGATCCTGGATGAGGTGGAGAAGAGGCGGGAGATGTCCCCAGCCCTCGTGCACCCCTTCATGCGCAGTGTGATGGAGGCCCCGTTCCCCGCCCCAGGACGCACCATCGCCGTCAGGAGCTTCCTGCCAGGAGCAGGAGATGAGGTAACAGAGGTCAGGATGGGCTGCCTGGTGTCTGTGGGGTCTCTGGGGCACAGAGGCTCTTTGCAAACTGCACGGTGATGCCTGGAAGTAATTAGTCTGAAGAAAACATCCTGAAGTTGGAAGGGAGGCTGTCCCAGAACCCTGTTTGCTGTGGAATCATCGACGGTGGAAGTGATTCCCTGCTTTTTAATGAAGAGCTTCTTGGGCACTCTTCTGTGCTGCCCCATGCCAGCTGTCTGGGATTCTATGTAGAATCATGGATTCAGAATATCCTGAGCTGGAAGGGACCCCCAAGGATTATTGAGTCCAATTCCTGGCCCGGCACAGGGCACCCCAACAATCCCACCCTGGGCATCCCTGGCAGCGCTGTCCAAATGCTCCTGGAGCTCTGGCAGCCTTGGGACTGTGCCCATTCCCTGGGGAGCCTGGGCAGTGCCCAGCACCCTCGGGGAAAGAACCTTTCCCTGCTCTCCAGCCTGACCCTGCCCTGGCACAGCCCCAGCCCTTCCCTGAGTCCTGTGCCTGGTCCTGCCCTTTAGGAGGAGCTGCAGCCTGTGGTGAGCTCAGGCCCCTCTGCTCCAGGCTGAGGGTCCCTGCTCTGGGCTGCCCCCCCAGCTCTCCCTGTCTGTGTCTCCTCTCAGGTGATGGAGCTGTGCCGCCCCTTGGACTCCCGGCTGGAGCACGTTGACTTCGAGTGCCTTTTGCAGTGTCTGAGTGTCTCCCACACCATCCGGGTCTTCGCCTCTCTCCTGCTGGAAAGGAGGGTCATCTTTGTGGCTGACAACTTAAGGTAAGAGATGAGTCTGAGAAGTTCTTTCTGAGGGATACTATCACTGGATGTTGTTATTATTTCTTCTGTGTTTGGACCTGTCCCATGTCCAAGCTTGTCTAGTTTTGCAATTAGTTTCATTTGAAAACCTTCTGCACTCTCCACACAGCATGTGCATGCCTAGAATTTGGAGTATGCTGTTTACACAAGAGGAGATAAGGGAATGTTTCCTTTTTACCTCTTTAGTCTGGGTTGATGGTGGTTTTAGCTCCCTATAACTGAGTTCAGAAATGGGTGCATGGGGCCTCTGTTGCTGCACAGACTGTACACGAGTGACACCTGCCCTGAGCGTTTCCAGCCTGTCCTGAAGGAGACACTGACCACCCACCCTGTGCTTCTCCCATCTTTCCAGCACTCTGTCTAAATGTGGGCACGCTGCAGTGGCAACGCTTTACCCCTTCACCTGGCAGCACACCTACATCCCCGTCCTGCCAGCTTCCATGATTGATATCGTGTGCTCTCCGACCCCATTCCTCATTGGCATCCTCTCCTGCTCCTTGCCACAGCTCCAGGACCTGCCCATAGAGGAGGTGAGGATATGTGAGACAGACAATGTCAGTGGGATGAGGTTGTCCTCTCTGGAATAATCTCTAGATTCTGTCTGAATACAAACTCTCAAACTTTTCCGAGCCACTTGGTGAATTTGCCAGATAAATGTCAGGGTGTTGCAGTGTTATCAAAGATAAATAATATTCACTGTTCTCAGAGACAGGCTGCACTTATGCAGAACTTGTGTTCTGTGTGTGACATCCCTATTTAAAAAACATCCCACATTTAAAAAACAAATTAAAGACCTGGGGTTTTTTCTATACAGCAACATACCTGGTTATGAGTCAGTGTGTTTTTTACGTCTTTCCCCAGGTTCTGATTGTTGATCTTTGTGCTGACAAGTTCTTGCAAGAGGTGAGTGAAAGAACAGTACCAGTAACTCATGGTTTTGTGCCAGGAAAAGGCATCGATGAAAGAAAATAATAAAAAGAAATCAGGAAAAGCTGGTGTTCGTGTGGAGACCTTGTAATCCTTTTGAACTGACAGAGAAGGGAACAGGCTTACAAATCCTTGTTGCAAGGTTGAGGTTGCATGAGCTGGAGAGCTCTGCAAAGCCGAAGATGCTGCTTGTCTGAGCTGAGTTTAAGGACTATTTCTTGGTTTATGATGTGAAGGGGATCCCTAAGATCCTCTGCTGCTTTTTATCTGTCTCTCTCTGTTCTCGTTCTGTACAGCACTTTCTCCTCTCCCATCCAGCTGCGGTGTGTTTGTTGGTTCGGGTTGTTGTTTTTCTCAGGAGCGACAGTCTAGGGAACAAATTATCACAGTTCACTTGTGGTTCTCTGCTGAACTTCCCCAAAAGTGCTTCTGCATCCCCAGACAAGTAGCTATAAAAATACTGGGGATTTTATTACTAGTTCAGGATATTTGCTTCTCCTTTTCCTTGCCTCACTGTTCTGTTTTGCATTGCAGCCTGCAACTGGAGAAAGGTATTAAAGGATTGGGATATTTTTTTAACCATATTACTGAGACTTGTTGTATTTTCTCAACAGACTTTTACTGGTTTTTGTGTGTTTTACTGGTGAAATAAGCCTGAGTCTGTGTGGTGGCCAGCTGTGTGTGTGACTCTAATAAAATGTACTTGGGGCATGCTGAGCAAATGTTTTTAATTTCTGTGGCTGCAAAACAAATATATTGTCTCCCTCAAGATACACCGTATCACAGAATAACTCCCCTCTAACTGCTGTAGGCATGTTAGAATATTTCTAATCTATCCCCTGGTTCTCCTGCTGATCCTTGGCCATTTCTGTCTGTAGGTATCAGATGAGGACGAGATCCTGCCCCATAAACTCCAGGCTGCACTTGTACAAATCCTGGAAGAACGAAGTGAAATTCTGTCACATGGGCAGAGTGACACACAAGGTACTTTCTGTGGGAAGGTTTCTATGGAAAAGTGTTTTCCCATTAGTAGATCCCAAGGAGTTGATAAAAATGAGCAAATTGGAATAAATGCTAAGAAGTGACATTTTAGCTGTTTCCCTGTGATCTTGCTGAGAACATCTTCCTTGTGAATGTGTGAGAAGTTTGGTGTGCTGACAGTTCCTCTTCTCACAATTAGTGTGTGCAGAACTGTAGTTTCCTTTGGGCCAACAGCCTCAGTTCCTGTGCTTTGAATTTTGTTGTATTTTTCTGAGTGGCAGAGACAATGTTTTTCTCAGAGAATGTAGCGAGTTTCTGTATTTTAGAGGGTGATCTGGCAGATCATTTCCAAAGTTTACTGCTTTATACATGATCCATCAGATAAGGAAGTGTGAGAAAAGCTCTGAGTGGCTTGAGAGAATGGCACCAGAAAACTATATAATTCATAAAAACAAAGTTCGTTTTCCAGAGAGCTTGTCTTCTGTAGTTTGCCTGATTCTTGAAGAGAATTAAACTTGGCCTGTTATGAGCTGGCAGCTTATTAGACACCAGATGTTTGACAGGGAAAATGAAATTATGAATGTTTTAACTGCTGCAAAAGCTTCAGAGCTGAACCTGTCCCAGCTGCAGCAGAAAGTTGACAATGGGAAATTGAATATTTGAGCTGAGACTTCTCTGATATCAATCCCCTGGAATCTCCTAGTCTGAGACAGCCAGTACAGAAAGTGACTGAGGTCTCTAGAAAAGCTGCTCCTCCTTTGGGAGAGGAATGACCAAAGCAACAAATGTCCTCCCCACAGGTGACATGACCCTCAACTCCCTGGTCTCTGAGGCTTTTGTGCAGTTCTTCGTGGAGATTGTGGGGCACTACTCCCTGCACATGAGCGTCACGGAGAAGGGGGAGCGGGTGTTCCAGCGGGAGCCCTTCCGCAAATCCCACGGCTCCCGCAACGTGCGCCACTTCCTGCACTTCTTCATGGAAACCCAGATGTTTGCAGGCTTCATCCAGGACCGGGAGCTGAGCAAGAACGTGGTCAAAGGTAGCTTTGGCATCAGCCTCTTGTTCCGCAGACTTGCTTTCAAAGTATGGTGCCACGTGCCTCTGCTGTTGAGATTTTGTCACATGGAGTAGCCCTGTGCCCTTCTAATTACTCAAAAGAATTCTGTTTATAAAGCAAAGAATTTCTGCATCTCCCCTTTCTCCTTGATCCTGCAGCTTACACACACCACATGCAGGATTTCCTTTCATGGCCTTGTTAATCATGATGCCACATGCTAAAAGATGGAGTAACTCATTTGGTGAGTGATTTTTAATTTTTTAATTTTTTTTTCTCTTTAGGCCTTTTTGAGGTCCGTGCCTTGGAGTATTTGGAGAGTATTCCCGAGACGGAACGAACTGGAATGAACAAAATCCTTCGCAGTCTTGGTAAAGGAACATCCTAGCTTTTGTTCATTGTTAAATTTTTTAAAATTAATTTTAGCTGTTGAATAATTAATTTGGTGCAGAGGAAGGCCCCTTCTCTGCCTTGTGCACCTGTGTCCCCTTGTTTACATTTACTGCTTCAGGGGACACTGAACATTGTGTGAGATTTTTCTTTTATTTTTAAGCTTTTGTGTCTTTATCTAAAGTTTGTGGGAGTTGCTGCTCTGAGAGCTGTCCAGGCTTATTCCTTAACTTTGGTCCTGGCTGATGCTCAGGGGACGGAAGTTGTGTCTGCTGGCAGAGAAGGCCATGTGTGGCTTTCCACCTTAAGTTCCTCAGCCTGATGAGTCCTGGAGTGTCTCCAGCTCACAGAGTCCCACCGATGCCTTTTCCTGGTCTTAAAATCAAGAGGCATACACGGTTAGAAGGGGAAAAGGGATTTTACCTTGGTATTTATTTTAAGGATCCTTAGGTGCACACATCCAGGTCATATGCACCGAAATGCACCCCGCAAAAAATGCCGCCCCCAAAAGATCTGGTATATCATTATAGGTGTTACTAATTAGCAGATCTGTCAAAGATTCCCCAATGAGAGGCTCGAGTGAGCCCCCTTCTCCAAGGAGCCTTCCCCTGGATGGTTCTATCTTAGTTTGCAGAATGTGTTCTGGAGAGGACCTTGGGGTCTGGGGCACACTGATCCCTAGCTACGAAGCTTCTAGAATGTTTCGTCTCTTAGCTTGACAAACAAGTCCAAGAATGTAGGGAAAAAGCACTAAGAATACAGGAGGTGTAAAAAGGTATAACAGGGGTATAAAAGAAAAGGCAAAAAATCTTCATGGCATCACCACAATGATTTGGGTAGGAAGGGACCAGTTCCTGCCCTGGGCAGGGACACATTCCACTATCCCAGGTTGCTCCAAGCCCCGTCCAGCCTGGCCTTGGACATTTCCAGGGATCCAGGGGCAACCACGGCTTCTCTGGGCACCCTGTGCCAGGGCCTCCCCACCCTCGCCTAAAGCTCCTAATGCTGTTTTTTCTCTGCAGGCAGTAAAATGAAATTCCTGCAGAAGAAGTGACCGGGCGCTGCTGCGGGACAGCGGCGGGACGGGAGAACCGCGGACCCCGCCCGGGGCCGGGCTGCGCTGTGCCGGGAGGGCGGGGGCGGGGCGGGGGCTCCGCGTGTGCCGATCGCGTGGATCGATAACAGCTCATGGACCGATAACCAGCTCCATGGATCGATAACAGCTCATGGATCAATAACAGCTCGTGGATCCAACCCTTCACGTGTCTCCGTTTCCTAAAGGGGAGCGGCCGCGACGGGCGGGGCGGGGCCGGGAGGGGCGGGGCCAGGGCTGGAGTCGCTCCGGGAGCGACGGGACTGAGCGGGGAGGGGCAGGGCCAGGGTCGGAATCGCACCGGGAGGGGCGGGGCCAGGCCTGGAAACGCTCCGGGAGCGGCGGGACCGGGGCTGGAGTCGAACCGGGAGCGGTGGGGGTGGAGCCGGACGGGGGGGCGGGCCAGGAAGGGGCGGGGTTTGAGCCGGGAATGGGCGGGGTTTGTGCTGGAATGGGCGGGGTTTGTGCCGATGGGGCGGGGTTTGAGCCTAGAGGGGCGGGGGTTGTGCTGGAATGGGCGGGGTTTGAGCTGTGAGGGGCGGGGTTTGAGCTGTGAGGGGCGGGGTTTGAGCCGGGAGGGGCGGGGTTCGTGCCGGAATGGGCGGGGTTTGAGCTGTGAGGGGCGGGGTTTGAGCTGTGAGGGGCGGGGTTTGAGCCGGGAGGGGCGGGGTTTGTGCCGGAATGGGCGGGGTTTGAGCTGTGAGGGGCGGGGTTTGAGCCGGGAATGGGCGGGGTTTGAGCCGGGAATGGGCGGGGTTTGAGCCGGGAGGGGCGGGGTTTGTGCCGGGAGGGGCGGGGTTTGTGCCGGGAGGGGCGGGGTTTGTGCTGGAATGGGCGGGGTTTGTGCCGGGAGGGCGGGGTTTGTGCTGGAATGGGCGGGGTTTGTGCCGGGAGGGGCGGGGTTTGTGCTGGAATGGGCGGGGTTTGTGCCGGGAGGGCGGGGTTTGTGCTGGAATGGGCGGGGTTTGTGCCGGGAGGGGCGGGGTTTGTGCCGGGAGGGGCGGGGTCTGCGGCGGAGCCGTGCGCGGTCCCGCCGGGTGTGACGTGATTCCGCATGCGCAGTGCGCGCGGCCGCGGCCAAGATGTCGGGCCCGGGGCTGGTGGCCGGGGACGTGGTGGTGGATGCGCTGCCCTACTTCGACCAAGGCTACGAGGCGCCGGGCGTGCGGGAGGCGGTGCGTGTGGGGCCGGGGAGGTGGCGGGTGTGGGGCCGGGGCGGCGGGCCGGCTGCCCGCCTGACGCCCCGTGTGCGTTAGGCCGCGGCGCTGGTGGAGGAGGAGACGCGGCGGTACCGGCCGACCAAGAACTACCTCAGCTACCTGCCCGCACACGACTACAGTGCCTTCGAGGTGAGCTGAGGCCGCCTGGCAACTCCCACACCTCAGCCCAGCCCCAGTTTGTACCCCGGCCCGGTGGCTCCCCGTACCCCGACCGGGCTCCCACGCCCCCATACCCGGCCCCCGTGCTCCCTTACCTGGCTGTGGCAGACACCGCCTGTCCCTGTCCTTCCCCGCGTACCCCTCTCGTGTGTCCACCACTGTACTCCTCCCCACCCCGCACCCCTCTTGTGTCTCTCTCCGCCCATGCTCCGGCCGTGTCTCCCCCGTTACCCGTTTGTGTCCTCCCCCGTACCCTGCCTGTCTCCGTCCTCCCCCCATTCCCCGCCTGTCCCTCAGCGCTGCTTTCCCCGCAGACCGAGATCATGCGGAACGAGTTCGAGCGCCTGGCGGCCCGGCAGCCCCTGGAGCTGCTCAGCATGAAGAGGTGAGTGGGGCTGGCCCGGGGGGTGCCCGGTGCCCCAGGTGCGCGGTGCCCGGTGCCCCAGGTGAGCCGTGCCCGTTGCAGGTACGAGCTGCCCGCTCCATCCTCCGGGCAGAAGAACGACATCACGGCGTGGCAGGAGTGTGTGAACAATTCCATGGCACAGCTGGAGCACCAGGCCGTGCGCATCGAGAACCTGGAGCTCATGTCCCAGCACGGCTGCAACGCCTGGAAGGTGTACAACGAGTAAGGCCTCAGCTGCTCTGCTGAACACAAAGTTCTGTGCTGAATTTCTATGTATTTCTTGTGTTTAAGTCCGGTGGAGATCTTTAGAACATAGCCTGGAATAGATGAACCCCTGTGAGAGAGCTGTGAGTGAAAGAGGAGGCTGATCTCAAAGCTGTCTCTGTGGCCAAGAAACAGCACGTGGTTTAATACATCCCAATCTTGAATTTTGTGGGTCATTGTTGATGATAGTGGGTGTTAATTAAGGCTAGTGACCCCCTGTGAAAGAATAACTCAGTAGTGGAAATGAAGTTGACTTACTACAGACCCTGGGCTTAGCCTGGAGCCATAATAAAGTCTAATAAAACTGCTGCAAAAGCCAAGAAAAGGTTGTAGAGTAGGGCTGCCGGAAGCACTGGGGATATTTCAGGCAGAGAATGTTAACGTCCACTTTTGGGAAAGGTTGGCTGAGCCTTAGATAAAAGAGTAGGCCAGAGGAATGCAAAACTTAGAGAGAAGGCAGAGGGTTCCTGAGCTCAGGAGAAGAGAAGCAGGTAAAGGATTTGCTGGCTGGGACAGTGTGGGTTGCAGGGGCTTTGCTGAATCCTTAACTCTGGGAAGTTAAATGTCAGGTGAAGTGGGACTGATTTAGCAATTGTGTGTTTTTAATGCTTTGCTTGCATTCTGTCTTCAGACACCTGGTTCATATGATAGAACAAGCCCAGAAAGAGCTTCAGAAATTGAGGTGGGTCATTCTTATTTATGTTTTTGTACTGAAATTGGAAGTGAGCCTTTCTCTCCATCAAGCTATACAAAGGAAGATGTATATGCTGGCTGCTGCCATGGTCACAGGGAAAAAGACCCAGTAATAACAATAATTAAGAAATGTGACCCTGTCCTCCCCAATCAGTTACATTCATCATGTCTGTTCTACTCAAAATTCTGTGTTTGGTTTGTTTGAACCTCTGCTCTGGATTTGTGCAATCCTCTCTGAAATGCAGTACTGCTTTCTTTTCACTACTGATAATCTCATGTGCAGTTGTCTCTGCAAAGACATCTTCCCTGATACTGGATTTGGCCTTTTACTTTTCTTTATTTCAGGGTTCTCTCTGAGCCCTGTGCTGGGATTTGTCCATCTGGATGTTGTCATTACAGTCCTGACTACACAAATGTCTTCTGGCAGTATTCCTAGGGATTGAGCGTACTGCAGTACAAGTACTGCAGGTATTAAAGAAATGAGAAAAAAACCCAAAACATCTTTTTCTCCCCAGGAAAAACATTCAAGACCTGAACTGGCAACGGAAGAACATGCAGCTCACAGCTGGGGCTAAGCTGCGAGAGATGGAATCCACGTGAGTATTGGCATTTCTCTGTTAACCCTTCCGCAGGTTTATCCTTTGCTTGAAACTTCCTTGAAATTCTTTTTCCTCTCGAAATTCAGTGATCCACTTGGCTGCTGTTGCTTTGCACAAAGTGTTTTAAAGTATTTGTAGTTTGGTTCCATGTTATATTTACTGAGGTTGAGCGAGTCAACAGATGGGAACAGGGTATATTTATTAGCTGCTTCAAATTGCCTAAATTGTCTTAAGCTCTTCTTCATCTCAATATTGGCAGTAAGTGGATGAATCTAGTACATTAAAATTTTTGTATTTTCAGGTTTAACAGGGTTAAAAATTGCTCCTTGTCACTTTGGTGTTCAAATGACTGTTGATGTCAACTGAGGATTATCGTGTATTAAGAAAAATACTGCTTTATGTGGTGTCTCTGCTTTCTTTGGAGGAAGGGTTGTCTTTGATTTTAAACCAGAGGACTCTTACATAACACTTAAAGGCTCTTTTTATTTCTTTTCTCTTACAGGTGGGTCTCTCTTGTCAGTAAAAATTATGAGATTGAACGAACTATTGTGCAGCTGGAAAATGAAATTTCACAAATCAAGCAGCAGCATGGGGAAGCAAACAAGGAGAATATCCAGCAAGACTTCCAGTGACTTAATCCTGACTGTCTTAGTGCAGCACGTGTTAAAAACTACAGACCAGAGACTTTGGAGATGCTGTCTGTAGACACCTCTAGTTACAGTTGTGTGAGGTGGTTAAAGGGTATTTCCATTGGTTTTTTCCATGTTTTAAATTCTAGGAGGACGTGTGCTGGACTCAAAACATCCTATTTAAATGTATTATAGGCGCCATTGGATGTACTGTGAATTGTTTCACTTTTTATATACCTAAAGTAGGAGCTCTTAAAAAAGTTTCACGTTGTTGTGTTTTCCCCCACACCTTTAATAAATCTTGGTTTGCTATTTGTCTGGTTTCTGCTTCATGTGCAAAGCCCGGGAGCTGTGGAGGTGACTGTGCCAGGTGGACCCCCTGAATCCCCTGTAGGAGCAGTGGGGGGAGATTGGTATGTGGGGTGGGGAGGTCTGTCCACAGCAGTGGGGCCGTGCAGTGCCCACAGCGAGGGCTCTGGTGCTGCCCGCTGCGCTGTTCCTCAGCCCAGCGCATTATTCCCGATCTTCCTCCTCCCACTGCCCTATTTCCTGTCCCCATGCACTGACTCCCACCCAGCTGTACTGCTCAGCGTCCCGGTGCCCTTTTCCCTATCCCCGTGTGGCATTCCCCCTCCTGCTGCTTGCTTTTTCCCATCCCGCTGCTCTGTTATCCATCCCAGTGTGTTATTCCCAATCCAGGTCTGCTGTTCCTTGTCCTGGTGCCCTGCTTTCCGTCCTGGTCCGTTACTCCCCATCCCAGAGCATTATTCCCCATTCCGATGCCCCATTCCCCATCTTGGTGTGTCATTCCCTATCCTGATGAATTTTTCCCCTTCCTGCTCGGTTATTCCCCGTGCCGCTGCTCTGTTCCCTATCCCAATGGGTTATTCCCCATCCCGATGCATTATTCCCCTTGCCGGTGGGTTATTCCCCTTCCCGCTGCGTTATTCCCCTCCCCCATGGGTTATTCCCAGCCCGTGTGTGTCATTTCCCGTCTGGAAGGGTTATTCCCCAGCCCCGGTGCGTTATTCCCCTTCCCGATGCGTTCTTTCCCTTCCCCATGGGTTATTCCAGCCCCTCTGTGTTATTTCCCGTCTGGAAGGGCTATTCCCCTTCCTAGTGAGTTATTCCCAGTCCCGACTGAGGAATTCCCCAGGCCCGTGCGTTATTCCCCATCTCAATGGGTTATTCCCCTTCTCGGTGCGTTATTTCCCAGCCCGCTGCGTTATTCCCCGTACTGATGGGGTATTCCCCGTCCTGGTGCGTTATTCCCCGTCCCGCTGGGGTATTCCCTGTCCCGGTGCGTTATTTCCCAGCCCGGTGCGGTATTCCCTGTCCCGGTGCGTTATTTCCCAGCCCGGTGCGGTATTCCCCGTCCCGGTGCGTTATTTCCTAGCCCGGTGCGGTATTCCCCAGCCCGCTGCTCTGTTCCCTGTTCCCGGTGCTCTGTTCCCTATTCCCGGTGCGTTATTCCCCAGCCCCGTGCTCTGTTCCCTATTCCCTCTGCCCTGTTCCCTATTCCCGGTGCACTATTCCCCAGCCCCGTGCTCTGTTCCCTATTCCCTCTGCCCTGTTCCCTATTCCCGGTGCACTATTCCCCAGCCCGATGCTCTGTTCCCTATTCCCGATGCTCTGTTCCCTATTCCCCCTGCTCTGTTCCCTATTCCCACTGCTCTGTTCCCTATTCCCTGTGCGTTATTCCCCGTTCCCGTTCCCCGTTCCCGGCGCGCGTTCCCGGGGGCGTGGCCAACCCCTGCCGCCACCGCCCATTGGCTGGGAGGCCGCCGACGCCGCCCAATAGAATCTCACCCCCGGGCGCAGTGACCGCCCAGAGCCCCGGCCTCGTGACGTCACGGCCCGCCCTCCCGGCCGCGCCGTTGCCGCGGGAGCGCGCGCGCGTGCGCGGCGCCGGTCCCGCCCGGTGACGCGGTGACGCGGAGCGTGCGCGGAGCGGGGTCGGGTTCAAAGGAGGAAACATGGCGGAAAACAAAGGAGGCGGCGGCGGTGGGGACGCGGCCGCCGAGGCCGCGCCGGGCGGCGGCGGCGGCCTAGAGCCTCCCGCCGGCTCGCCGTCCGCCGCCGCGCCGCCCGAAGAGCGCGAGAGCCCCGGGGCGGCGGCGGCGGAGCGCGGCGGCGGTGAGGCCGAGGCCGAGGCGGTGGCGGGGCCCGGTGCGGCGGCGGGGCCCGGCCCCAGCCCGGTGCCGCCGCTGACGCCGGCGGCGCCGGGGCCGTTCTCGCTGCTGGACACGTGCGCGGTGTGCGCGCAGAGCCTGCAGAGCCGGCGGGAGGCCGAGCCCAAGCTGCTGCCCTGCCTGCACTCCTTCTGCCGCCGCTGCCTGCCCGAGCCCGAGCGCCAGCTCAGCGTGCCCGTGCCCGGCGGCGCCAACGGCGACGTGCAGCAAGGTGAGCGCGGGGCTGGCGGCTCCTCCCGGACATCCCGCCGGGATCGCCTCCCCCGCCCCGGAGCGCGGGGCTTTCCCCGCCTCGCTCGGGCCCGTCCGGGAGCGCAGGGCTGCTGAGACACCGATCCCGCGGGTCCGGCCCGCCCGGTGCTGCGAGAGGGCAGGGGCGGCTGGAGCTTCGGGAGCTGTTGGGATTAGGAGTGTGGGTCGCGTCCTGCGGGTTTCCATCGCAGGAAGGAAGGACCGGGACTTGTTGGAGCGGGCACCGAGTTGATCAGAGGGATGGAGCAGCTCTGCTGTGAGGGAAGGCTGAGGGGATTGGGATTGTTCAGCCTGGAGAAGAGAAGGCTCCGGGGAGACCCTAAAGCCTCTTCCAGTGCCTGAACGGGATCTATAATATAAGTGGGGACAGACTTTTTCGCAGCACCTGTTGCGGTAGGACAGGGGACAATGGTTTTAAACTGGAGGAGGACCTGTTTAGATTAAGTGTAAGAAGGAAGTGTTTTACCGTGAGAGTGTTAAAACACTGGAACAAGTTGCTCAGGGAGGTGGTGGAAACATCCAGTGTCAGACTGTATTAGGCTCTGAGCAACCTGGTCTCGCCAAAGATGTCCCTGCTCGTCGCGGGGGAGTTGGACTAATGACTTTTAAAGGCCCTTTCCAACCCCAAATATTCTGTCACTCTCTCCTCTCTGTTTTGTTTTGGCTCTCAGGGGCGACACAGCAGAGGCGAGTGAGGAAGGGGGTGGGCAGCTGCTCGGTTCTGCAGCACTGGGGTAAAACGCGTCTAATTAAATTCAAATTCACTGTTGTTGCAGTATTACCTGCCCAGGTGGGAACGCTGTGTGCACTGCACCTGCTTTCCTGCGCACTGAGATAAAACCTTGCAGTGCTGTTTGTCAGCTGTGCCCGGGGGCTCTGCCTGTACATAACTTGTGCCAGGGAACAGGAGTACACTGCTCCTTCCACGTGTTCTTATCAGAATCACAGCTTGGGGTTTATTTTCCTTTTATAATACATGTTCAGGGATGGAATTGAAAAGCTTCTGGAGCTTTAGGGGAGTGACTCATATGCTGTGGTGTACAGACCAAAGTAGGGCCCTGGTAAGTGGTTTTGCAGGTCCTAAATGGGCTCTATGGTCAGGGAGACCTTGTTTGGTGACATCTTTGCACTCAAGCCTTTCCTGTGTTCCCCAGTGAAGGAATTAACCTGGCTTGGTAGAGATTTTTTCATCCAGACTGTTCAGGAGTTGATCTAGGATGTGCTCTTAGAAAGTTTATTGGTTTTTAAAAGATGATGTATTCAATATAGTTTGATAATGCACTCAGTGGAGCACTCAGATGGCCTTGTGATCCATGTTTTTAAATTCCAGATTCTACATTTTGTGTTATATCATAGAGTGACAGAGTGATTTGTTTTGGAGGGGACTTTAAAGCTCATCCAGTCCCACCCCTTGCCACGGGCAGGGACACCTTCCACTGTCCCAGGCTGCTCCAAGCCCCATCCAACCTGGCCTTGGACACTTCCAGGGATCTGGGGGCAGCTACAACTTCTCTGGGCACCCTGTGCCAGGGCCTCCCACCCTCACAGGGCAGTGATATGCCAGTGAAATAGACAGAATTTGGGAAGTAAGGTTTATTTTATTAGCAATTAGCAATATTATCCGAGTCGTGCTGTGTCTGTAGGATACAGGTGTGGGAACCACTGTGTGTAAACTGGAATATGACTTCTTGTTGTACACATTTTAAGGATGCTTGTTGGTGTGCTTTGGTGTAGAAAGAGTTAATCTTTGGATTGTTGCAATAAAAAGTTTTAGATGATGTGAGAAAGCTGCAGGGGACTGGAGCATCTTTCTTGTGAGGAGAAACTGCGGGGCTGGGTCTGGTTAGTCTGGAGGAGGAAAGGCTGAGAGGGGATCCCATCAATCTGTACGGATATTTCCAGGGTGGTGTCAGACTCTTTTCAGTGGTGCCCAGGGACAGGACAAGGAGCAATGGTCATAAATTGTAGCACCAGAAGTTCCACCCTAGTGAGGAAGAAATTCGTTCCATGGAGCGTGGCAGAGCACTGGAACAGCTGCCCAGGGAGTTGTGGAATCTCCCTCTCTGGACACATTCCTGTGTCTCCTGCTCCTGGCGATCTTGCCTTGGCAGGGGGTTGGACTGGCTGATCTGCAGAGGTCCCTTCCAAGCCCAGCTGTTCTGGGATTGTGGCAGTGTCCTGGTAGGGGCTGTGTGATCCAGCTGTGGTGGTACCCCAGCCTGCACGAACACGGGAACTGGCAGCAGCTCAGCTGAGGATGGGCCATGGACCAGCAGATGCATTTTGTGGGCAGCTCTCTGTGCACCTTGGGAGTAAAATCAGTTGAGTGGCACAGGAGATGGTAACCAGTAAATCAGATAGAAAATGGACATTCTGAGCCTCCAGAGAAGCACCGCAGTGCTTAGTCATGCAGGTTCCTTCCCTGTTTTGGTAGTCACAAAGTGTTACTTCCACTTCTGCTGCTTCTCAAGTCTCCTTCATCACGAGCAGGTGCTTTTTCATGAAGGAAGAATTAAAGAGAAGTGGTACCTGTAGCTGTACCTGAGGCAGGTTACACTTTGCTGCCGGCTCTCACTGCTGGATCGTGTGCCTGCTATCTTTCAGCATCTCTTCACGTAGATAAGACAATTACAAGTGATGTTTTTCTGGTTGCTTTCTTAATTATGTTCAGAATTTGCTCCGTGAGAGTTGTCAGGACTTAAAACAGTAGATACGTGTATTTATTGGATAAAAACTGTGGGAATTGAGTGTGAGGTCGGTGCCCACAAAGCAGTTCTCTGAGTGACAGCACCTTTCCTAATGAAGCTCCCTCTGCCCTGCTGGAGAGAGCAGTGAGGATGCTGGAGACAGTGGTGTTGGGTCTGGATAAGCATCTCTCTTTCTGCCAGGCTTCCATTCCCTTCAGAGCCACTGCTAAAGAAGACAGAAGAATCATCTCAATTCCTAAAAGTTTGAGAAACCCTGATTAAAGCTTAAAAGAATTATCTGAAGTTGTGGTTTGCTGTATTAGAAACAAGTACTTGGTGGGTTCATACCTGTTTTGCTGGTGAAAGAGGTTTATTTTGCTGATGGTTATATTTATGTAGGGAAAAAATAGAATATTCTTATTTTATGTATTTAAAACATATGCATTTGTTTAACATGAAAAGTGGCATCCCATATTCAGTTTAATGTCTTAATTGGTTATTGGAATGTGCATTTTATTTGGTGGATAGATGGTTTCTTAGTGGTGTTTCAGCTGTCCAGCTGGACTCCTCCTTTCAGGTTGAATAGGTTACAAGAAAATGCCTGTATGTATTTGTATCAGAGTATTCTGAAAAAAAAAGCTTATTTCTAAGTTAGAGATTTGAGACTGTAACCAATACTGTAAAACAACTTTTCCTGCAACCACTGCTGCTCTGCTCCTGGAGGAGAGGTCGTTCTGTGGTTTCACTGCCTGGATGAGATATTTACAATCTCTCTTAAGAAGATTATCTCAGCAAAGAGAGTGTGGGGCTCTCCCAGCTCCTTGGGAATGTCACAGTTATGATTAGGCCAGAAAAGCAAACGAGCTGAAAAACCTCCACAGCTGCCTGTGTGTGTAAACTGAGGAACAGCACATTTACTACCCAGAGCTGTGATGATCAGTGGTACCATACATTGGTTTGATATGGTGAATTCAGCTCCCATGCCCAGTGTTGCTCTGTTGAATTAATCACACCTTAAGTTTCTTAATTTGTTTTTTTTTAATTTGCTGTGAAAGGGGGATATAAAAGGTCTGATGTGTATGAGAGTGTGACATGTCCCTAACACCGAGTTTGGTGCTAGTTACTGTATTTTGAGTCTAGAAGAATAAAGTCTAGAAGAATAAAAATTCCTGCATCAAATAAGGCTGTTTAAGCTGTGTAAATGCAGCATCTTAAGTTTCTGTGGATGTGAGTAGAGATCACCTGAACTCTCTTGATTCTTTGCTTTTCTCCTGTGTTAGTAAGTGAGGCTCATGAGTATGTGCTGGAGCCCAGCATGAGTCCTGGAAAATGGTCAGTTCATATTCTGGACTTACTAAAAATCTTGCCGTGAAACTTAAATTTCAGTCTAAATTAATAGTGTATTGGAAAATATTTCCATCTGAGAATATTAAAGCATGTGTTATTTTTATAAGAATTAGTATCTGTGGCAGCTGTAATTTTTTTTTTTTTTGTTATTAAATATAATGTATTGTCAGTTCAGTGTGTGATAATTGCCATATAATCAAGGATTGTTCAAAAAACAAAAAGCTGAGTTAGGAGTGGACCTTGAAAGCAGTTAATTTTTTTAATGTATTTTTATTCTGACAGATTTCAATCTGATTGTGTTGCTCCCTTGACCTGTGAGGGGTTTGTTCCAAGGTCTAATCACTGAAATTAGAGCAGGGGTTTGATGTATGGCTGTGTAGAAACATGCTTGGACCCTTCCAGCGCTGAGAGAAGTAAATATCATGCACATGGAGTAACTACTATTGGTGTTCTCACCCAATAAATGGGACCTGGCAGAGATTCATTCCTGAGAGGGCTGATTCCCTCCCAAGTCTGAACCCAGAACGGAAGCTGGAGTTACTGGATTGCACAAGTGCTTGCAAATATTTCCTGAACTGGGAAGTTTCACTGTCGTTGTAACAATATAAACATCTGACAGGACTTTAATTATCTTACAGTCACTTAGTACTTCTGTGGGGGGAATCCGTCTGATACTGCAACCCAACCCAAGCCTGTGTGTGGAACCAGATGTCTCAAATGATGCTGCTTGCTCAACAGAAGTGGGTTTTGGGAGGCTGATTGTCAGGGGATGATGGGATAGAGTTTTAGGCTTGTGCTAATGGATGTCTCACATGTATCAGCAGAATCTGAAGCCATTCTTCAACACGAATGTGGTTGGAGTGGAGCCTCACGTGGGGTGGCAGGGCCAGGTGTGTCCGGCCCCACCCCTCGCCCAGAGCTGGTCTGGTGAGAGGAGGTGAGAGCAGGTTCCTCAGAGCCTTGTCCAGGTGTGTGGTGACTGTGCCTGGATGAGCAGTGTTGGACCATCCTCCTTGGACCACCAGGAATAGAAACCTCCTTTATTCCTGCTTGCACTGCCCACCCCTTTGCTGTGCACCCCTGGCTCTGCCTCCTGCCCCTCAGGCAGTGCTGAGGTCTCTCCTCACACCGTGTGTGCTCCAGGCCTGATCATTTTGGTCGCCACCGCTGGGTTTGTCCCAGTTTGTGAGTCTGTCCCGTGCTGGGGAGCCCTGTAGTGGCCCAGTGTGGTGTGCTGGAGTGCTGAGCAGGAGGAGGGATGGCTGTCCTTGTCCTGCTAGTGCAGCCTGGGACGCATTGCTCTCTTTTGTGAAGGATGTGCTGTTGACTCCTGTTCAACTTGTTGTCCATAACACACTTGAAACATTTTATTTTAGGGTATTAAGTGGCGTCAGAGTTACTTCTTTATCCTCGTGTTTTTACAGTTTCTGTACTCTTGAATGTTATGAAGCAACTAAAGAGCTGCTAAAGATTTTTGTGCTGCACACCAGAGCTGATGTTAAAGGAGTTGCATCTTACAAAAATAGGAATTTTAGTATGCAAGTAGAGATGTTTAGGAACACAAGTGTTTGGGGCAATGTTTGAATAAACTTTGAACTTACAAATATGACCTGCTAGAAAGACTCCCTACAATGTCCCAGTGGTGGAGAGGATCCATTGGGTGCTACTGAGGTGCAGAGTGATTTTTGGATTATGTACATCATGTGCATGCTGTGCCCTCCCTTGTTCACATCCGTGATCTCATCATATCCACGTGATCCTCATTCAGATCAATAACTCTCTTAATTATTCCATTGCTGCTTTTTGTTCTCTGTAAGGTCTCAGTGGGGTACGGTTGGGCTGTGATGTGTTTATTTTAAGTTGACTGAAGTCAGCTTGGACTTGAAGCCAACAACTGAATGTGGAGCTTCTTTCAAAAGTTCCTTATTTTGCTTTAGCTCCTGTGGTGGTTTTAGCCAGTAGATGAGTTTCCACGGTTCCCCGTGTGTTCCCCTTTCCTTCCAATCCACCTCCCCCTTTTCTAACCCCAGGGCTGGAGGCTCCCAGGAGGTTTCTGTAAGTGTTTGTAAACAAAAACTGAAAAACCAGATCAGAGGATAGTTGTAGGTGGGTTTGATGGGGAAACAGGTTAATTCTTACTGGCTCCGGGAGCCCTGTTGTTCTAGAGCTGGTCTCTGAAACATCTGAGGGAATTGCAGAAGGAAGTGTCCAGAAGGGTGGGTAGGGAGCAAAGAGGTTTCAGAAAATTCCAGGTTTTTTCTTGTGCAAAAGCAATGGGTATGAGTTGAACACACACTGATTCCTGAATACCAAGCTGGAGTGGGGACAGTAGCCAAAGACTTGACATGAGCTTTCACTGCAGAGTGTCTCTGTTTTGATCCTACAAGACTGGAAATACAGAGAATCAACCTGTCCTCTTCCATCTCTGTAGCTCTCAAGTGTCCTTGAAATTTGGGAGTATTTTAGTATTGTTAGTATTGATATATCAGCCTGGAGAATGCAATTCTGAGCAGGTTTTTAATATTTCTCTTATTGAAACTAGTTCAAGATGAAACCTGTTGAAAAAATCACCTGTTTAGAGATGCATTTAGAGGAACATAGTTGCCCTTGGGAAATTTTAAACTTTAATATGTAAAAGGTATTCACAGAGTTCTGAGTTACAATTCAGAAAAATACTTGTGTCGCAGCTTTAGGTGTGAGTTGGGAGTGGTAGATTAAAAGCATTTTCCACTTGAAATCTGAAGGTTTTTGCAGTGTTCCATAGTGATTTGCTGTACGATTATGATGCTGGGTTTTTAGCAGCCTTTCTGTTTTTACAGAAACAAAATTACCTTTCCTCCTCAGTTTACTTCAGCGTCGTGCTTTCTGACATGCTTTGGTATCTGTGGTCTGGTTCAGTGTGCTTTATCTGCACCATAAGCAGTTAAAAGGATTACAGAGATGCTGCTCTCATTAGTGTTCTTAAAGTCTTTGACAAATCAGAAGGTCTAATGTGCAATGTAAGGAGATGTGCCTGCGTTGAACTGATGGTTCAACAAGCGTGGTAAATCTGTGTGCTGGCATCTCCCTGCTCGTTCAGAACCTTCTCCTGGGATGTTCTCTGGGCTGGTTTGGTGAGAGGTGCAGGTCCTGGCCTCGGCAGGAGCTCCCAGGAGGGCTGGAGCCTCCGGGAAGGTTCTTTTTGTGTCCTTGGTTTCACCGTCATGTCCTGCCTTGCAGTGACCTGGGCTCCCACTGGGGCAGGAGCAGCCCTTCCCAGGACAGGGATCATTCTTGGGATGTGGCCAACATTCCCATTTCCATCAGTGTGGGCTCTGTCCCAGATCCCATCCATGTGCTGGGGAGAGCTGCTCCCAGGGCAGGTTCCTGTGGTTCCTAGGGATCCATCCCTGACCACATTCCTGTGTGTCTGTCAGTTCTTTGTGTTGGTCCTCAGCTCCTGAATGGCTCTGTCTGTCTCAGGAGACTCCGTGGGAGTGTGTCACAAGGAATCTGGGAATCTCCTTCCTTCCTGAATCACAGGCTGGGAAACTCTGGCAGGGGGGAATGGCTCAGGTGAGGAGATGAAACCCATCTCCCTTTGAGCAGGGTTGGCAATGCCAGGCAGGCTTTTCCTACCTGCTGGATTGGAGACTTGCAGTCCAAATTTCCAGGTAGGAAATTATTCCTGCTTCTCCCTTCAGTCAGCCTTAGGTAGTGTGAAAGGAAAAACAAAACTCCATTTAGGCTGAGTGTTGTGTGTAGCAGCAGATGGGGGACAGGAAATGTGTATGATTGAAAATATTTTTGCTGTTCTGCAGAAGTGTGGGACCAAAAGCAGAGCCTGATCTGAACTGCATCATTAATTAGGAATAGGATGGAAGGGAAAATTTGGTGCATGGAGCTGTGTCTTTTGAGTGCTGTGGAAGAGGGGTAATGAATATTTGTGCTCATGGTTGTTACAGGTCTTACACACTTAAGGCGTGTGATAGAAGCAGCTGGAAAAATGGGCAGTGTGGGTCCTCTAAAGTACAACAAAAGAAGCTTGAAAGCTCACTCCTGTTATCTGCAGCTCTTGTAAAATAGTTCATCATTTCCTGTGGCCTTTGAGGTCCAAAGAATGATTCTTCCTGGATTTCTTCATGGAAGTACTGATATCCAAAGGAGCATCTGTGGGTGGCTGGTGAAGTTTGTAGGGTGCTTAACTGTTCTTTTTTCAGGACCTGAAGCATAGCTGTGTTCCTGTAGTTAATGCTGAGGGCAGAATTTTGGTGACACTGATGTGTAAGGCAGAAAGGAACTGCTGCACAAAGTGTTTCAGACCCTCAGTGCAGGCTTTCACATGGTGTGGTCAGAACTTCCTGAAAGAAACTTCCCTTTTCTCAGCTCTTTGCTTCAGTGCTGCTCTTGACCTCTGCAGCATCAATTTATGGCTGTAAAATAATATGAAGCCATCTCTGAGGACATAGGAAATCTTGATGGTAATAATTAGGATTGAGGGAGATCATAAACCAGTCTGATCTTCATAATTTGTATGAATGTCTTGTTCTAATTCAGCTGTGATTTAAAAAATGCAATTGATCTTTAAACAGTAGTTTTTACTGTATGCTAATGCTTGTTGGAAAGCAGAGTTACAATGGGAATGTTTGTACCAGGACTAATGTGTTTGCTTTGTTTGATGTAGAAAAACAATGTAATAACTTCTGCTGGAGTATAAATAGGATGATACTTCTATATTTACTTTTATTTTCTTATATAAGATTTTTTTTTGCATTGAAACTGACAGTGAAACATTGTTTTTCTCAGAGGTTATATAAACATTTGAACCTTAGTTTGTCCTAAAATACATTCTCACTAAATTTTTACAATAAACTTTGTTAGCTTACAAATTATCTCAAGTTTTGACAGGTAAGGATGTCTTTTTTTCTGTGTAAATGCTATTTCAGTGTGATTTTCTCTACTTTTCCCTCCTGCCTCACAAAATTAGCCGCATCTGTATCTTTTCAGCACATTTGGTTTCTAGTGCAAATGGTGCTGCAGTAATTTGTTTTATATTAGATTAAAAGACCAGGATATGAGGTGTTTAGTGGCTCATATATTACTGGAAAGCTACTGTTGGAAATAAAGGGTGTTGAGATGTGAAAAAGGAGTGTAATGTGCTAAACAAGAATTGCAGGGCCTTACCTTTGGGTTGTGGTCTCTTGAGGTGTGTGCAGAACACTGGGGGCACTTTGTGTGCAGGTTTTATTTGAATGTGGAGGTGCAAAAATTGGGTGTTGGACTGTGAGAGCAGCACCGGAGGCTGCCCATTCCCTGTGTCCTCTCTGACAGGGGAAGTGGACAAGGTGGAATTTCCCCTGGCCAGAATCCAGCCTGTGGGCTGTCACTTGGATCAAAAGGCTTGATTTTATTCAAGCTTTCATTGGTTTGGCTACTTTAAAACCAACCCAACAGTTGCCTTAGAGGAAGGGGTTTGCATCTGTAGAATTTGACTTGCTGTTGTCTGGAGATTATAGATCTTGAGCTTCTTCTGTTTTGTTGTTTTCTTGGAATATTTTGTTTGTTTGACCCAAGACCACTAAAACTCGAGTTTAGGTTTGATTTGGTTTGGATGGAGTAGTTTTAATGGTAGATATCTGAAATGTTTCTTCCGTAAGTATAGACACATCAGCTGGTATTCCCTAAAGAATTTTGTCTGTCAGTTGTAAGAAAACCTCAAAATTCTGCATATGGGGAAGGTTTCAGTGTGTGTGTGAAAGCTCTTGTATGTGTAGCTGCTGCAGTACTGGTTGTTTTTCACATCCTGCTCTTGAGATGTGTTTGGTTTGGTGAGACAGGGAGTTCTTAGTTGGATTATTGTTGCTCTGCAGTGAATCTCCTGTGTTCTGAAGCCATCGTTAATTTTAGCACTTGAAAAAATTAATGCTACTCCACTACTAATGTAATTAATCTTCCTGAAATAAGTCCTACTGTCCTAATTGAATATCCACAAAGGAGCTGAGCATCATTTAATTACACTTCTCAAAGTTGTTTCAGTGTATAAAAATACCCAATGGCTTGGAAAGCTTCTTGAAGATTACGTTCTCAATAAACTGTATAGGAATTTGATTTAAGATCAAATGACACTTCTGTGAAGTGTCAGCCACTACCTAAGTTATAAATAGGTTTTCAAACCTTTATGGGGGTTGTTCATAGGCATCTTTAAATGTCAGTTTGGTTCATGTAGTAGCTTCTTTGCAGCCCTGCTGAGGATTTAAAACTAATTTAGTGATTACAAAGGATAACAAAGCAGGATGTTGGTATTTTATTGCTTCATCTGCCTCGCTGGCCTCATGGAAATAGGTTATATTAGAAATTTTCCTGTGTTGTAGCTGGGAGAACACTGGGACACGCTACTGCTGTGGCATTTTCAGGAACATCATGGAAGTCACCCCAGCTATCTGGGCACACCCCTCCTAATGCTTGTCTTGAGACAGGCTGGACCACAGGCTGTTCTAAAAAATAATTAACGAGTGCCTTGAGTTTTGTAATCTAAAATGAGCAGGTCAAAAAATGAAATATTTGCTTAGGGGCAACAAATGCCTTGGCTAAAAATACATATTGTTAGGTGAAGAAATAAGTAGGAAAAACTGAGTATGATGTAGAAATTGTCACAACTGGGTGAGGGATCCTTTCCTGTAGAGGCTTGTGGGGGTTTTTTGGGTTTAGTTGAGGGAGTGTATTTTGGGGTGAAACCTGTTCTACACCCATAATGGCTGGTTTTTAATGACAGTGTCAACCGTGGCATTATTCACCCAGGTGAAACGAGGAGTGTGTTTTGTGTTCTGTGCTTCTGGGCACGTTGATTTGTGAGTTTTGTCGCCCTAAAAGCCTGTGGAATGTTGTGTTTTGCAGTGGGGGTGATCCGGTGCCCGATCTGCCGCCAGGAGTGCCGGCAGATCGACCTGGTGGACAACTACTTTGTGAAGGACACCTCGGAGACACCCAGCAGCTCCGACGAGAAGTCAGAACAGGTAGAACCATCCTGCCTGCCCCAGCCTCTGCTCTCTGGGCCTGTCAGTGCTCCCCAGGATGATGCTGATGTCTCTTCCTCAACCCTCCTCTGATTTCTGGCCGTGTCAGTGCTCCCCAGGATGATTCTGGTGGCTTTTCCCCAACCCTCCTCTGATTTCTGGCCCTGTCAGTGCTCCCCAGGATGATTCTGGTGGCTTTTCCCCAACCCTTCTCTGATTTCTGGCCCTGTCAGTGCTCCCCAGGATGATTCTGGTGGCTTTTCCCCAACCCTTTCTGCTCTCTGGGCCTGTCACTGCTCCCCAGGATGATGCTGATGTCTCTTCCTCAACCCTCCTCTGATTTCTGGCCGTGTCAGTGCTCCCCAGGATGATTCTGGTGGCTTTTCCCCAACCCTCCTCTGATTTCTGGCCGTGTCAGTGCTCCCCAGGATGATTCTGGTGGCTTTTCCCCAGCCCTTTCTGCTCTCTGGGCCTGTCAGTGCTCCCCAGGATGATGCTGATGTCTTTTCCCCAACCCTCCTCTGATTTCTGGCCGTGTCAGTGCTCCCCAGGATGATGCTGATGTCTTTTCCCCAACCCTCCTCTGATTTCTGGCCGTGTCAGTGCTCCCCAGGACAATTCTGGTGGCTTTTCCCCAACCCTTTCTGCTCTCTGGGCCTGTCAGTGCTCCCCAGGATGATTCTGGTGGCTTTTTCCCCTGCAGGTGTGCACCAGCTGCGAGGACAACGCCAGTGCTGTGGGTTTCTGTGTGGAGTGTGGGGAGTGGCTGTGTAAGACCTGCATAGAAGCTCACCAGCGAGTAAAGTTTACTAAAGATCACATGATCAGGAAAAAAGAGGATGTGTCATCAGGTGAGTGTTGGGTATCACTTTGTCCTGCCTGTTCTGAGAGCCTTTCTTCCCCCAGTATTTTGGAAAAGTTCAGTAAAATGTTACCAGAGCAAAATTAGTAGCTCTAAAAGTAGAGGAAAAACTAAATTTTAGACCGCTTTGTGCAGTTTGATGTCCAGTGCCTTTGGAAATGATTTAGATCCATTCTTAATAATCTATTTAGATAAAAAGTAACTAAATGGAATCTGGAGAGCAGTGACATATTGATAATCTTATCCATTGTCCAAGGAAATTAAATTGCACATTTTGCTGTATTTTGTTATAAGGAGCAATTATAGTCCTCCCTGTAGAAAAGTATGTATATATAAATTTATAGTTACCTTAAATATATGATGTTACTTTGTATTGATATTGCTGAGTAAATGTAGAATTTGAATCTATTTTAGGTTTAATCTCTCAGTGAGCAAAATTGAACATGAGAAGTGTGTGTAGGGTTTGTTTAGATGTGCAGCCTTATTAGAAGTAAATTTTTAAACTGTTGTTTGATCATATATCATTTATAGCCTGTTGAGGTAATGTGGAAAATCATCTCAGAACAGGTCCAGGGTATCTGGATTTTAGCTTAGAAAATTTTATTTGTGAATGAGTTAAAAGTTCTGATTTAAAGACCTGTAGGTTCTCCACAATCTGGATGTGTTTGAAAAATGATCATTTTGAGGAAGAGAGATCTCAGCACTTTGCTCTCTCTTTCCATTTAGAGTGGATTAAGACCTTCATAATTGTTTTGTTGTATCCTTTCAAAGGAACAAACACTACTTTTCTTTCTGAAAAAAGTTTAATGGCTTAAAAGTTTGCTGTTGAGCTTAGTTCTTTTAGACAAGGATCTTATTTCATTTGCTCTGTCAAAGGTTTCTCTTTATGTCTTAATGAGTATTTTTAATAAATATTACCCATTCAAGATTAAATATATTAAGCCTCATAGATGAGAAACCTTCAAGTTCAATCAAATTATAGGGACCAAGAAAGAATTACTGATGTGTTTACAAGGAATGCTAAATTGTGACTCTCAATGTGATATTTCAGTTCAGCTTCCCCTTTGATACCTGCTGGGAAGGGGCTGAAAAATGACTGTTCCACCAAAATAAACTTTCTATCAGAAATATTACTTCTTGTGATTGTGGGGAAGGGCTGGTCATTGTCTTTTTTTCTTCTTAGACTCAAAGATGTGCCCTGGAGACTTTAAATTTCTCTCAGGGAGTGGCAGCTGTAGGTTCATCAGCTCCTTCTTTACAATAACTTGCATGATATAACCGGCTTCAGAAACGTTGGAGAGTGAGGAAAATGTTCATGTTTTAAACCCTACATGCTGTATCTTCCAGAGGCTGCTTTCCTCTTTGCTAAGCTCAAAATATCTTCAGAACACTGTGCAGCACTTTTTTAGCAAACCCAGAACTGGTTTTTGACATTATTTGTTATTTACTTCAGTGGAAAATCTAAGCAGTTCCAGAGGGGTTTAAATAACTCTTAACACAGGCAACATTTGCTTTGCAGTTCCCCCTTCAGTTGTGTTTGACTAAATGAGGTGTGTAAGGGTTTGGAGGGATAACCTAGAAAACCCATGGGGTAAAAAGTAAAAAGGTTTGTGAGGTTTGACCCATCCTTCAGTGTGTCAAGGTGAAATTGTATGGAATTAAATCTTTATAAACACATATACAGCATGCTGGTGTTCGTGTGCAGTCTTACGGGGCCTTTTGGGTGCTTGTGAGAAAAGAGGAATTCCTCCTTCTCCTTGAATGAATGAAGGGAAAACAGCTATGAACCACTGGCACTGTAAATCACAGAATCATTAAGGTTGGGAAAGACCTCTGAGATCATCAAGTCCAACCCCTGACCTGACATATTCACTCTTTAGCTTGAGAACAGATCTGGAGGTGCCTTTGCAAGTCCTTGGTTGTTACTGGAAGTTAGTTGTTTTGCTCTTCAGATTGTCTAAATTTTATTTTAAAATGCACAAATGGTTTATTTTTAAAAACAGAGGCCGTGGGAGCATCTGGTCAACGTCCTGTTTTCTGCCCTGTCCACAAACAAGAGCAGTTAAAACTTTTCTGTGAAACCTGTGACAGGCTGACATGCAGAGACTGTCAGTTACTGGAACACAAAGAACACAGGTACAAATATTCCCATGTCTTAACTCCTGTGCTGTGCTGTCTCAGAGCATGAAGTGGCATTGATGTGAACCAGCTGTGTTGGAAATTCTGCTGCATTTACTCCTTGTTGGACTGAAACCATCCCTTGCAAAGGAGAACCTGTGTGGAGTGATGGGAACTTCATCAGTTGCTTGAGCTCTGTCAAGTCTCTTAAGATCAGATCCAAACTGACATGGGCTGAGGAGGTTTGGTGTGATTCAGGTGTTAATTTGCCTGGCAGTTCCCAGTGCTGTCACTCCGTTCAGGACTTGAATGGAAATTCCTGCAGCCCTGAACACCTGGTGCTGTAAAAGAAGCAAAAGTGATAGAGTGAGTCACGGGTGAGGTAATTTTCTGAAAGGGCATATTTGATTGTGCAACAGTCTTTAGGGGAATTTTGTAAAGGAAAGTCTAAATTTTGCCTCTTGTATTAATATATTCTTCTAGTGCAGAGGGGAAAAGTGGTTTGGGTGTCGTTGGTTGAAAGTTGCCTCATTCCAGGTAAAAAGAAATGCTGGGTTTGTCTCTGCTAGAAGAAGAGTTGGAACCTCTTTAAGACACATTCCAACTTCCTGCTCTTTAGCAGCTCTGTCATGTAGTTGTTGAATGTCTGAACAAATATTTTTCAGTGTTATAGTAGAGAATCTGGGGATAACACATATTTATCAACCACTGCACCACTGCTTTTCCTAGCCAGGCTGCAGGTAACTCTTCTCTGTAAAGGTGCAATATTGGATTTAGTGCTGTTTTTCTCAGAATAGTGATTATTCTCAGACTGCCACAGCAGCCTATGGAGAACTTTTACTTTTGGAATTAGTATTATTAAAATATTAACAACCTCAAATATTCCTGCTCTGTTCTTTCATAGGCTTGGTCATAAATATCCTGGATGACTCCCTTGTCACAAAGGCTGCTCTCCTGGGATATATTCACTAACTTGTTCTAGTTGGTTTCTTTGCATCTGTTTTGTGCATGTTTCTAATGGATTAACAGATGGATCTTGTCCTACTTACCTGTGCTCTTCCAGAAGGAGAATTCTTCGCTATTAACTGCTTTTTTTTTTGCAGAATATTCTTTCCATATGGTTCTATGTGCAGGTGTGAATTACAGCTGATTAAGGCACTGCTTTGTCTGCCTGAAGTACAGCTGAGATTTTATGGAGAATCATGCCAAATGGAAAAAGAATTGATCTTAATCCTCTGTTTTCTTCTTACCTGAAATCCTGATAGTTTACACCAAAGGAGGGCGACTGACCATTTCAGTAGCACCATGGTCCAGTGTTCAGAGTTTCAATCATAGAATTCCAGGATGGTTTGGGGTTGGAAGGGACCTTAAAGGTATCCAGTTCTACCCCTGCCATGGGCAGAGATTGCTGGGGATTCTGTAGAAAGATGACAATTCTTTTAGCAGCCTGATGCTGTGTGATTCCTCTAATTTGGGCACTTTTCAGTCCACACACTTGGGAAGCTGGAAGTACAATATTGAAAAAAGAAAAGTATTTTGGCTGTAGCAAGAGCTGCAGCAGAATTTTAGCAGTACAAACTGAATGTATATTTTTCATTTCTCCTTCATGTGCAAACATGATTTTGAACTTAATGGAAATAATTTCAGAAAATCAGCAGCTCCCAAACATTCCAAATTTTGCTGTCTTTAGGCTTTAGGAATGCTACTTTTTTTGTATTATAGTATCTAAAATCTTGTGCTGCTGTCTGTCTGCAAGAACTTTAGACTGTTCTTAGAAAAAGCAAAATTCCAACACTCAGACTTGAAGAATCTGAACTCCTGAGGTTCAGATTTGTCTGTTGCTGGTACAAACTGAATTAACAGGAGCAGAGTTTTGTTGTGAATGATGTTCTTTGTCTGCGTCCCTGTTACTGTGATTGTGAGTCATTTAAATTAAAAAAACAGTGTTGCTGTAAGTTTGATGACAATCCAGGCAGTCTTTTCCTGTTGGATTGTTCTAGATTTTGACAGAAGACAACACTACTTTCTTTTTCATTTTCTTTGGGAGATGGTGTAAGTTGCTTCTAGTGCAGCTTACAGGATGCTTCATGGATTGTAGGAATTTTCTGTCAATTTGAATATTGGGAAAACATTGCCAAGATGTTCTGGGACCTTAAGTGTTCCCTGTTGTTAACAAATTATATTTCAGAAGCATGAAGTTTATTTATTGCAAGGACAGGACTTAGCAAGTGACTGGGAGAAATCCTGGGTTTTGAGCAGTTGATCAGAAAAGATGGAAACTTGTGCAGGTGCTTGATTGAGAGGCATTTTGCTTCTGTTGCACTGATAATTCCAATATGTTAGGAAAAGGCACCTAATCCTGTTATTTTCCCTCAGTGTTGGTGCTCACCCTCTTTTCAGATGAAGTGGGGGAAGGTACCTTTGTAGCAGCTGTTTAGTTGAAGAGCTTGGAGGGAAATGTTCTTCACTTGGAAGTATCAGAGGTGGAAAAAACACAAAGTTTTTTAATAGGAGCACTTTCTTCAGATTAAACTAATGCAGTCAGATATGAGCAGTATAATCTCAGCTGGAAAACTGGGGAATTTGGCATAGTTTAGGGGGTTGGTTTTTGGTACCTTTTAATGTGTGTTTAAACTATTGGTGCATTTTCCTCATCAAACTGAGGTTCCTGGTTTCTCCTTGAGCTGTCCCAAAGCCTGCTATCCTGGGAAATGAGGCAGTGCATCCCTGTTTGGTTGGAATTGATAATTTCCCACAGAGGTTCAGTCTCCTGGCCAGTAGCAAAGGACCTTATCAGCACTTAAACATTTTGCACACTGGTCGGAGTATGCAGAGTCTGGTTTTTCTCTCAGTGTTTTGTCACATTTTTTCAAAATTTCATGGCTTTCCACCTGAACTGGGAACCCTGAGTTCCAGCCCACTGCTCCCTGGTAATCAATGTCTTCTCTTGCATGTTGAAAAGGTACCAGTTCCTGGAAGAAGCTTTTCAGAACCAGAAGGGTGCAATTGAGAACCTGTTGGCCAAACTTCTTGAGAAGAAGAATTATGTAAATTTTGCAGCTGCCCAAGTTCAAAATAGGTGAGTTCCCCAGAATGATCAGCTATTACACTGTGTTTTTAATGAATCACAGTAAGATGAATGATGGGACCAGAATAACACATTGGAGTTAATTCTATATCTTAATTACTTTTCATAATGTTTCTTTTCCCCCCTACAAGACTGTGCATCTCTTGGAAGTTGTTACAAGAAACGAATATGAAAGGTTATGTCTTTTGTGGCAACTTTGAATAGAACCAAAGATGTGGCACATTTATTACACTTTGGGGATGGGGGAGTAAAAAAAGGAATACAAAAGGCAAGGAAATCCATCCTATGGTTTCTTCTAAGTTAGCTCTAGGTGACAGAAGCATTGAAATATTAAAATATTTTTATGTTTCTTATGAAGGCCTCTGATAACTATGTAACAAAAACTTGGTGTGAATTTCAATAGGAAATTGTGGTTGGTTGTGGGGTTTTGATTGGGGTTTTTTTTTCGGTAGCTTCATTTAAGATTTCCAGGGTTATCTGAAATTCAACGTCACGTTAAATACTGAATATAGAGGCAGAGGGAGCACGTGATCCCTGCTGGCTTTTCACCCACTTGGGTGACGTGGTTGTGCTGCAGCTCAGGGAATTCCACCGTGGTTCTCGGTGGTTTTGTGAGCCTCCTGCAGCTTTTAGGTCATTTGCAAAATGACACATCAGCTGGGGGTGGAAAGTACGAGGGCAGGAGGATGTGCACCAAAGATAGAAAGAGAAGTTCTGATGCAAATTTTTAACTCCTTGTGGTACCATCTACATTGAAAAAGAAAAAAAAAAAAAAGCAGTGTAAGGGAAGAAGAATGTACAACATGACAGAGGCAAATGTTTGAAGAGGGAAGCAATGAAAATTGGTATTTTTATATGCTGATTTTTCCATGGAAGTCTTTGAAAGGTCCCAAAACACAACACCATTGTGAAGCATAGAAATTTTACATGCTTGAAGAGACAGAAACACATGGGAAATAATTAAACTGAAAACTCAAGGAATGTCACAAAACATTCTCTGATAAGAATTCCAGGCCAGGAATGGGTGATGCAGATACGAATAACACATTGTAGTGGTGGGGGTTTTTTGCCCAAGAGTTTCTGGTTTCAGTGAATTCAGTGAATTTCTGCAGCATGGGATTGAATTGTGTTAAGATCTTTCTGCTGAGCCAAATGGCTGGTGCAGGTGAGACAATTCATTCCACTGCTTTGTTGGCTGGTAGGACCCAGAATCCATCATCCTAAAAACTTCAGGGAATGGGGAGAAAATAAAAAGGTATTACAATCTTGTTGTCAGTGTTGGCAGATGGTACAGAATTGCCATCATCTGTGATCGTGGAGCATAAAAGTGTTGAAGGAACAGCTCTGCTGGAATAATTGTTGGGTGCCAAAGCCAAGGGTGGATTCCACAGACTTAATGAAGGGTTGGTTGGGTGTTTTTTGCAGTAGGAGACCAGGTTGTGCTGTCATGAAAAACCACGTGTATCCAAGGTGCCTTAAAGGGCTTTGACCCCAGCAGTGTTCATCATCAGACAGTGAGTGTTGGTCCTGTGGCTGAATGGTATCAGATCCTTGATCTAGCAGCAAAAAAGCTCTTTAAAAAAGGACAACTTAAGTCTTTACGTTGGCTCATGGCAAAGAATTCTGCTGCAATGTGATCTTGTTAGATTAAGGCAGTATAGGAAGAAATAAACTGAGAACTTCCATGAGATTAAGAAATGCTGTATTTCAAATTCTGTGGACAGAGCTCAGGATGATTTGCTTGAGTCTGAAGAAGCTGAAAATGCATGAAAACTGAGGAAAAATGGCAGTGATGAAGAGGGTATAAAAATCTGACAGGCAGTAGTAGTAAAGCTCAACAGAAGAATCTAGACTAATATCAGGCAAATTATTAATGAAAGTTTTATGTCTTTATTGTGTATCAATTACAGGCCTGTAATAACTTTTTGTTACAATTACTTTGCAATTCAGGGTTGATTTCTGGTTAATATAATTTGTCTTAAAAGTTTAAAGCATCAGATACGAAATTTTCATAGTGAGAGACACAATATGGATATAAATATATAAATGCACATACAGACACACATGTGGTTGTGGCTGGTTAATTCTCTGTATAAAGTGTGTAAACTACAAGGGCTTTCATATTATTTGAAGTAAAACAAGTTATGAATTTGTATTTGGCAGTGAAGTGTAAAGTGACTGACAATCCATTGGTTTTGTTGGTTTTTTTTTTAGGATAAAAGAAGTAAATGAAACCAACAAACGAGTAGAACAGGAAATCAAAGTGGCTATATTCACCCTCATCAATGAAATCAATAAAAAGGGAAAATCTCTCCTACAGCACCTTGAGGTACACTTAAAATAAAAAGTTATGGTGGTGTTGAGCTTCCAGTCCCCTACTGAGGAGCCACGTTTGAAAATGGTTTGTTTGCTGTGGCTGCAGGTGTTGTAGTACTGATGCCTCTGAGTGGTGTGGTGGAGTTAAATCTCTTGTTTCTCCTCTCACTAGAGCTCGTGGCTCCTTCAGTTTTGTGTCTATGCCTTGTATTCAAAATTGGGCTCATTGTAAAGGAGTGTCTGAAAAATCTCCTCTTCATATTCTGTTTGCCATATTTCTGTATAACATAATTCTCATGTGTGTGTCATTTAATAATTTCCTCAAATAGCTTTTTAAGGCTTGTGTAAGAGCAGACAGGGCAGTCTCATGTATTTGTGCATGGAGGTGTAATGCTGGTGTTTAAAGTTCTATAGCACAGCATAATAAAGGAGACCATGAGTGCAAGCATCCTTTCCAGACTGCACACTGTGAATAATTGCATTCTGACTTCTATTAAAATCCATGAAAATTTAACTTACTATTACCTGTTTTATCTGAAGAGAGGAAATCCATTGTAAGAAGTTAGTTCAGTGCATATGGCCAGCCTGCCATGACACGAAAAATGTAAGATCAAATGAATCACAATAGATTTTTCCTGATTAAGGAACAATTATTTGTCAAGGAAATCAAAAGTTCCTGGAAGAAAAGAGTAGCTTGATCATGAGTAAAAGAAGTAATTTAAAATTACATGAATTTTGGCTTTTCTTGTTTACCTAGCATTTGTTAAAGTTTTCTTGGGACGTTTTCCTTTTGATCCGAAACCTGACAGCAGTTTGCATTTTCCTCCTAAATCTGAAAGCCCCATTGTAATAAAGTTTCTGTTTCTTTGCAGAATGTAACAAAGGAGAGACAGATGAAGTTAATCCAGCAGCAGAATGACATCACTGGTCTGTCACGACAAGTGAAGCACGTGATGAACTTCACTAATTGGGCGATCGCGAGTGGCAGCAGCACTGCCCTGCTCTACAGCAAACGGCTGGTGAGGGCATCCTGGCACTGGGAATCATGGAATATCCCAGCTGGAAGGGATCCACCCACAGAGATCATCCAGTCCAACCCCTGGCCCTGCACAGACACCCCAACAATCCCACCCTGGGCATCCCTGGCAGCGCTGTCCAAATGCTCCTGGAGCTCTGGCAGCCTCGGGGCTGTGCCCATTCCCTGGGGAGCCTGGGCAGTGCCCAGCAGCCTCGGGGAGAAGAGCATTTCTCTGATCTCCAGCCAGACCCTGCCCTGGCACAGCCCCAGCAGTTCCCTTTGGTCCTGTCCCTGCTCCCAGAGATTGGAGCTGTCCCTCTGCTGCTCCTGAGGAAGGAGCTGCAGCCTCCAGTGAGGTCTGACCTCAGGCCCCTCTTGTCCAGCTGAACAAAGTGCTCTCAGCCACTCGTGTGGGTGCACAGCCTGGGCTGTGCAGTTCTGTCCCAATCCCCATGTCCAGACAGGGGAAAAGTTCCAACATACCCAGAGCAAGATAAGCCACAAACAAGTCAAGTGTTTGTAACCAAAATGATAAATCACTTTTATTGACAGTAGTTCATCCAGTTCTGCATGTGCAGCTCGTTCACCTGCAGGACCAGGGCTGTCTGTTACTATAGACCATCCTTCTGACACCAAATTTCTGTCCCAATCTGGGAGTGTGTCCTGAGCCATGAACACAGAGGGGCAGGGGAATAAACTATACCCAGAGTGAGATTAAGACAAATGAGGCCAAATGTTGGTAATCAAAAGGATACGCCCAGTTCTGCCATGTGGGTCCTTCACTGCCACCATCATGTGGCACCATGTCTTCAGCTTTAGATCCTACAACAGAGCCAAGCAGTTGTGCAACAGTTCACCCTTTACCATAAGGGTTTAGGAGTGTTAGTGTAGAAGGAATGGGGTCAAGCTCTGTAAAGGCACCTTCGTGTTTCGCTGGAGTCATTGCAGCAGTGGTGTGGTGTAACAGTGCTGCTCTGGAATCCTCAGAGTAAAGAAGCTGTACAACGTGGGATTTTCCTGGTGAATTGAGACGTTCCCAGGCTGTGAACCAAACTTGCTGTTGCCAGTCCTTGTTGGTGTTCCACAGGCTGAACTCTTCTCGTTTCTGCACACTTCTCATTTCTCATTCTTTATTTCTTTGTCACCAACAGAGTGTTTTTGTTTTCTCTCAGATAACATTCCAGCTACGGCACATTCTGAAGGCACGATGCGATCCTGTCCCAGCTGCCAACGGAGCGATCCGCTTCCATTGTGACCCCACCTTCTGGGCTAAGAACGTCGTCAATTTGGGTGAGAAAACTGTGTTTGTTTATTCTGTGACACTGGAAAAACTGTTGAATTGGGGATGTTCATCCAGCAGAGTGAGTGCAGTGCAGTACATCTCTTAATGCAGGAGACAAAAACTCTCTTGATATAACCCATCCAGTCCTGATTCTTCTCCTTATCTTCTCTGTTCTTTCTATTAGCAAAGCTTTCTCTAAATGGATATTGTTTTCCAGGGGAGTGGTTCTAGGAATGGCCCTAATCACAGAATTAGAGTGGTTTGGGTTGAAAGGGATCTTAAAGCTCATTCTGTTCCATCCCCTGCCATGGGCAGGGACACCTTCCACTATGCCAGGGTGCTCCAAACCCCATCCAGCCTGGCCTGGGACACTTCCAGGGCTGGGGCAGCCACAGCTGCTCTGGGCACCCTGTGCTATTTCCAGTATATTAAATATAATCACTCAGACTTTGCAAAGTACAAGTTTTGAATGAGAGAAGAGGGGAGAGCCCAGTGAGACAGAGGTACCTGGTAGCACCTGCTTAATTTGTGAACTTCTCTGTTGGATAAAAATCTCATAGAAAATCTGATTAAAATACCAGCTTTTGTGTGTACTTGCTTCTTGCTCTGAGTCCACCATCCAGGTTGGGGTGTTCCCATCTTCAGTCAGGGATGTTTATTCTCTGGGACAGACAGGACACAGAAAGGAAACTCAACCTTAATAAAAAGGGACATGCAGATTCCAGTGAGTACACATTTACACATTCACAGTCAAAAACCAACATTTTGCCTTTTCCACATAAAAATAGGACAGGAGTTATCTAGAGAGGCAGCATGGTCCATCACGTTGGAGCAGGACAGGCCTTGCTTGTAGCAGTGTTTTGTGTCATGTTTGTAGAACCTGTTCTATGTCACTCAGTGGTGGGACACTCTCCACTGTCCCCCAGATATCTCTTTCCAGGCTTTGCTTCTTTAGGCATAGAAACTTTATGCTCAACATGTTTGTTTTTTGTTTTATTTCTCATTTTGTCCATTTCTTGTGAACACAGAGAAGTAATTCCTGTCTGTTGTGGCTTTTAAGATGTGCAGTTCCAGTTCTTTCACTCTTCCCTCACAGATCATGGTTTTAATTTTGTGGTTAGTTCTTGTAGTCTGAGTTCTCTTTTTGCTTTACTCATGTATGGTTATTGAAGACTTAGAGAGGAAATTTCAAGCTAAAATTGCTCTGAGGAAGCTGCATTAGAAACATCCGAATATTCCACAAATACCAACCTTTGGAGGATGATGAGATCTAACTGTTGATTGGTTCTTTTGGGTTTTTTTAGGTAACCTGGTCATTGAAAATAAACCAACCCCTAGTTATACTCCCAATGTAGTGGTTGGGCAGACTCCTCCAGGAACAAACCACATCAACAAAGCTCCAGGACAAATCAATCTGGCCCAGCTTCGACTCCAGCACATGCAGCAGCAAGTGTATGCCCAAAAACACCAGCAGCTGCAGCAGATGAGGATGGCCCAGCCATCTGCATCCGTGCCCAGGCAGAGCAGCCCCCAAGTCCTGCAGCAGCAGGTGAGTCCCTTACATGTTCTTATTTCACCTTCTACCATAACACTGAGATTTAAAATTGCCCTGTCAAATCTAAACTTGCAAAGCAATTTATAAACTAAAATCTTTTGAGATTTGAGATACTTTAATGTGACAGCTATTGGCTTTGCTTGATGTTATGTTACTACTACTGTGGAAAGAGATGGGCTTCTTTTCTCCATGTTAAAAGCACAAATTTTAAAAAACACAAACCCTTGCAGCCTCCCAGGTTGATCAGCATGCAGACCATGCAGAGGGGTAACATGAACTGTGGGGCTTTCCAAGCACATCAGATGAGAATGGCTCAGAATGCTGCTCGTATACCAGGAATCCCACGCCACAATGGACCTCAATACTCCATGATGCAACCTCACCTTCAAAGACAAGTATATCCTGTGTACACGCTTCATTTGTGCCATTGTGCCAGACTTTCATTCCAGTAGATGGTACCTCCAGCTGTAAATGTGTTTATCTGTTCCCCTGTAGCTCACAGCTACACACATTTATATGCTTCTATTCCATGTTGCATTACTGTGCTGTGACAGTTTTGCTGAACCTAAGGAAATTCAAACCTTAGGGGTGAAAATGAAATCTAATGTTTGTATTGCAGTTTAGTTCTGGGAAGCAAAACGTTCCCTTTTGCACTTTTCAGTGGCATTCAGCTGAAAAGAATATTCAGAGGTTTATTAGAGAATAGTGAGGAGTAGTGAAGTTCAAAGTGATGTAGTTGAGGGGTTTTGATTGAATCAACTGCTGAAGTGTTTAAATTCACACCTGAAGCATGGATGCAGAGCTCTGCGTGCCATTAAGAATAAAAATCCTTGACAATGAACGTTAACATGACTGAAATACCAAAAGTGACTTTATATTACTCGAAACAGTTCCTTTTATCTTAAAAAAAAAAATTAGGCAGACATGTAAACTCTAAAGCTATCTTTGGAGGAAGGAATTGCTTTAAGAAAATACAGCTATATACGAAACAATTTGGTGCAAGAAGTGCTGTCTGTTTAATACCTAGCCACATACAGTATTTTTTCCTTTCCAAGTGAAGAAGAGTAGCAGCTGCTCTGCCCTCAGTGCTGGCAGGTGCTGGGATAGCTGTGAGTGTGTGTTTTGCCCCGCTTGGGTTGAGGTCTCTCCCCAGGGCAGTGTTGCAGTGTGAGCTGTGCTGCCCGGCCCGGTGACCCAGCCTGGTGTCTCTGTCTCCCCAGCACTCCAACCCTGGCCACGCGGGGCCCTTCCCGGTGGTTTCCGTGCACAACACCACCATCAACCCCACCAGCCCCACCACGGCCACCATGGCCAGCGCCAACCGCGGCCCCACCAGCCCGTCCGTGTCGGCCATCGAGCTCATCCCGTCCGTCACCAACCCAGAGAACCTGCCCTCCCTGCCAGACATCCCTCCCATCCAGGTCAGTCTGCTTCCCTTTCTCTGGGGTTTTTTTTTTTGTTTTGGTGCCAGAAGCTCTCTGAGGAATGGTGGGATTATCATTTAAAGTTGGAGAATTGAAAGTCTTCAGCCCTTCTCTTAGGCATACAACTGTTTTCTCCATATAGGCCTGAGCTGCTCCACCTGTTAACCTTTAGATTAATCAGTATTTAATACGTGTCCTATAGTAAAATTGAGACTTTAAGTACTGTGATCACTTCCTTTCTTCCACAAGACCATCCTAGGAGAAGGTATCAGTGGAATAATTAAAAATGGTGTATTTTGAGTGCCCTGAATGGTGATTTATTCAGGGTTAAAATTGCCTGGAGTTTCTCTCTGATGTTCCTAGAAGAAACGGGAAGCACAGAGGGGACATGTCCCATTAGTCCCACAGAGAGGGGACACAAGCTGAGGTAGATTTTGAAGTCGAGCTCATTTGGAGACGTGAAAAGCACAATTTAATGTACACATGGAAGCAAAGAAAGTAAAAGTAATTTAAAACTGCAGGAGTGTTTGGAAGGGGAGGAGGATGACGGCTTCATCCTGAGAACAGAACCTTTGCATTGAAATGCCTGTGTAAAATACAGTTTTGGTCATGATACAGGAAACACAAGTAAATTTCATCCAAGATGGTCTGCTGGAATAGCAGCTGCAACTTTGCAACTCTTAAGTGTTCAGGGCTTGTATGTTCAGTGTTCTCAGGAGGCTGCAGGTCATATGCTGATGTGAGAATGGTGGGGAAGGAGGAATCCCATCTCAGTGTGAGCAATCTGCAGTGCTGAGGCTTTAGAACAAAACACCAAAGGGAGTGTGAGTGGTTGTGGCTGATTCAGCTGTGAGTGTGTGAAGCTCATCAGACACCAAGTTAGAAATTGTGGGATAGTCCAAAGCATTACCATGCAACTTCCAGGTGCACTGAAAATGCAGAATTCTGTTCAGATACTTTTTTTTATACCTGTTCCTGTAATAGCTGTCATGGATTAGTTGGATTTAGTGGATAGGAAGTGTTAGTCCTTCATGCTGCTGGCACAGTCATTAAAACTGCTGCTGTGCATGCAGGGACAGTGCAAAATGACATCGATTCAGGTCAGAGAAGTATGGTTGAAGCCCACCTTTTAATGCCAAAAACCCATCTTTTTGTAGCATGGATCACAAAAGAGAAATTACATGGTTGGCCCATCGGTCAACCACCTACCAAGGTGATAGGCTAGGAGATATAACCACCCATTTCAAAATATTATTCCCCGTAAACTAAAACAATTCCACTACGTTCTCACAACAGCCCTGCACCTGCACATGTTTACCAGCTAGCAAACCATCAGACAGCTGGCTTGTGTGAGAACGGAGACTTTCTCATGAGACAGTAAAAAGTGGAGAATTTTTTCTCTGCCAGCCTCCTCAGCATCTACAAAAACCCACTTGGAATGCAGTGTGTTTCAAACACGTTATTGCAGTTCTGTTGTCTTGCAGTTCATGGCTTTAGGCAGCAGGGTCCCTGTTTCCTTGGGTTTAACAGGTACTAAAATCTGTGTGGAAAGTGAGTGGCAGATTTCCCATCACATTAAGGAAAAACAAGATTATGGCTTCCCTTAATATCTAATTACGGAATAACTTTTGCAACCTCAGTAATCTGGTAGTTCATGAGTAACACCATGTGTGTGGCTGACACACTGAGCAGCTGGGAACCAGAAAGTTTGCAATGACCTTGAGTAAGTGCAGCCTAGGACCATGCTGGAAAAACTCAGATTTAGGAGCTTTTGAAAAATGTTACTTGAAGTTCCTGGTTTGAAGGCCTGATCTCTGTATGGAGCTGATAAAAATATTTGCTGATGTCCTGAATCTTTGAAGGGAGAGTGAACAATTCCAGTAAAGATACTGATCACAATTTGAAGGTGTGGAGCTGTTACAAAAGTTGAATTAGACCTCTCTGACTCAGATTTTTGTTTTTCCTTCTTAGCTGGAAGATGCTGGTTCCAGTAGTTTAGATAATCTGCTGAGTAGATACATCACAGGCAGCCACCTCCCCCCACAGCCTACAAGCACCATGAATCCCTCCCCAGGACCTTCAGCTCTATCTCCAGGGTCATCAGGTAAATCTGATGGGTTTTTCTAGAGATTCCAGAAAGTGATGGGTATTTCTGGTATTTAAGTTGAAAACAATTGCCTAGCATTTCCTGCCAGAAGGGAAGTGATGTTTTATTGAAAACTTGTTTTGCTCAGGAATAGATTCTTCTGGAAATTTAAATTTTACCCTCCTTCAGAAATGTCTTTATAGTAATATAAACTGCCAGCACAGCAATGCCGTGTTCCAGATCCATGTAGAGACACTGTCAGGCTCATTCTCAGTATAACCAATTAATGGTAGAGCTTTCCTTACGCATGTGAACAAATTAAGTCACCAGTACCTAATTTTGAGTTATTTAAACATTGAAAATGTCTATTTCTGTAAGTGAGAAGATATTTCAGTCAATAGGAAGAAATCCTTCCCTGTCAGGGTGGGGAGGCCCTGGCACAGGGTGCCCAGAGAAGCTGTGGCTGCCCCTGGATCCCTAGAAGTGTCCAAGGCCAGGTTGGATGGGGCTGGGAGCACCCTGGGACAGTGGGAGGTGTCCCTGCCCATGGCAGGGGTGGAACTGGATGATCTTCAATGTCCCTTCCCACCCAAACCATTCTGGGACTTGATGTTTCTCTTGGTTTTCTCCTCGGGACTTTTAAGATCCTGTGAATGAATGGGTGCAGCAGTGGGGCTTCCTGTATTTCTCCAAACCTGCATGTAAACCATGCAGAGGCTGCTTTTTTGACTTTGTTGGTGGTTCTCAATGCATAAAATTTGAGGATGTAATGGGCTGAAGGCTTTAGCACGGTTTGGATGAGGTGAAATAATTACTGGCATTCCAAGAACCGTGTGTTGTGACTTTTTTATTAAATGTGATGTGCTAGACTTTGTTGTGATCAAAAGACCAAGAGAACAGCTGACTTAGGTGACTTATTAAATTAGGATACTCCTGCAGCACTTCTGGGGTTACTCAGCACTAGTCAGTGAATGTAATCTTGTACCAAATCAGTTTCTGTGCTGCTTCATTGCAGGTTTATCCAACTCCCACACTCCTGTGAGGCCTCCCAGCACCTCCAGCACAGGCAGCAGAGGAAGGTGAGTGTCACATTAACACTGTCAGGCTAAAAAAGATCAGACATGAAGAATTCAGAAACAGAACTGGCAATTGGCACTTGTGCTTTGACATAACTGTGACCCAGGAATGGAAGAATGCTTACATGAAGATTTATATTTTTAATTTCTTTTCCTGCACTATGATTCTCCTCTGTCTTGTAAACTGGAGCTGTTGTAAATGCTCTGACACCCTTTGTCTTTCATTTGGGAAAGAGTTACCTGAATTTCTCCGCCCTGATGATTTATCCTCTTATTTATGTGCTGATGTCTTTCCAGCTGTGGCTCCTCGGGGAGAACTGCTGACAAAACTGGCATCAACTTCAAGGCTGACCAAGTGAAAGTAAAGCAAGAACCAGGCACAGAGGAAGAGATCTGCAGTTTCTCAGGAACAGTAAAGCAGGAAAAAACAGAGGATGGCAGGAGGAGTGCTTGCATGGTAAAGTTAGTTTATGCCCAGTGTGTTGTGGTTTTCCTGGCAGCATGTTTAAGAATTTGGAAAGAAAAAAAAAAGCAATTTTACTCTAAAGTTTCATTCTAGGAGGTATTTTCTCCCTGGCAATGCTCTGCCAGGCACAGGGTGGTCTGTAATGTAAATTTTATTGTTAATTATTAAAATGAAGTGTAATACAGTGTATTTGCTGCTTTTAGTCCCTAATTAATAAAAGCTGTGAGCCACCCATTGATAATGGACATTCCCACTGAGGTAATTGCATTCAGAAATCCTCCAGTCAGTCAAAAGTTCTTAGGCCAATGTATAAATCAAATAATTAGCAAATGAGTATTTTTCAGTGTTTCCCAGCTATGCTTGATTGAACAGGATTGGGTACAGGGTGGTGGAGTTGAGGATTTTTCCTAATGACAATGAAGTTGTCATTAACAGCTTTTAATAACTTACCAGTGTGTTTGGCTCGTTACATCAGAAGAAATGAGTGTGTTCTTCAAAGAAAGGACATGTGAAAAAGTAGTTTTCAATACTGTATGCAACTCAGCTCTTCCTAATGATTTCCTTTTGTTTTTGGGATATGAGTATGGTATCTGAATGGTGGGAGGCTTTTGAATTCCGGCACAAGCAGAAAGATGCTGGTGTAAAATCGACTCTGATTTTCTGTGTGCTACTTCCACTCCAGCTCAGCAGCCCTGAGAGCAGCTTGACACCACCACTGTCCACTAACTTACACCTGGAGAGTGAACTGGAGGCGTTGGGAAGCCTGGAAAACCATGTGAAGACAGAGCCAGCAGATCTGAGTGAGAGCTGCAAACAGTCTGGGCACAGCCTGGTGAACGGGAAATCGCCCGTGCGGAGCCTCATGCACCGCTCAGCTCGAGTGGGGGGAGAAGGGAACAACAAGGATGACGACCCCAACGAGGACTGGTGTGCTGTGTGCCAGAACGGGGGGGACCTGCTGTGCTGTGAGAAGTGCCCCAAGGTGTTCCACCTCACCTGCCACGTCCCAACACTCCTCAGCTTCCCCAGGTACCGGCAGCGGCGGTGCGGTGTGGGCTGAGATTGTGGATGGAACCCAAACTGGTGTTTCCTCCAAAATCAGCTCGTTCTGGGTGATTCCTTCAAGTACAAAAGTATGACATTTTCAAGGCCTTGCCTAAATTGTTTGTGTGTAGCTGGTCAGTGTTTATCTGATAACAGAATCCCGTTCTGTTTATCTGTTTGGGTGAAGTCTCACAATGTGATTCTGTTGTGTAAAGTTCGTTTTAAGGCAAGGTGAAAAAGGTGTTATAAAGTATTAAAACATGATCTGAGGGCAGGAAAAATGGCGTTGACTGGCAGAGTTATTGGGAGCATTAAGAGTTATTCCTTAGCTTTGAGTATCCAGGTCTTTACTGTGGTAGAATGTGAATGTGTAAGAGTGAGTAAAAGCTCTTTGTAGCCATCACTGATGAGAATTTATCCCTGGATGTCTGGAATAATTGTGGTTTTCTCTTTAGTGGAGAGTGGATATGTACATTCTGCAGAGACCTGAGCAAACCTGAAGTAGAATATGATTGTGACAATTCCCAGCACAGCAAGAAGGGGAAGACAGCACAAGGCCTGAGTCCTGTGGACCAAAGGGTGGGTCTCAAACCTGCAGGAATCTGCTTCCCAGGAAAAAGTACTTTCTCACATCAGCTACCCCCCACTGTCTGGAGATGGTTTTGCTTTGGCTGAGGCAAATTAAATGTAGTTATGGCTTTGCAAAACAACCCAAAATGATTAATGAGATTTTTCCTGCTGTGGCCATATCTGCAGGTGTTGGTGACTGTGGGAGTGCCCCAGTGCATTGGGACTGTCATCACTTAGTAGCTAAAATTTAGCATTAACACATATTCTGTATTTAAAGGCATCATTTAACATGCACTGAATTAAAAGTCCTTTGCATTTAGCATCGATGTCACCTTCATAAAATAGTTTTGTGAGTTTGGTGTGTTTAAGTGCATTCTGTGAGAGGTGCTGGGAGTATTCAGGTGCATTCCTGGGGAATTGTAATGACCTTGACAATCAGAATTAATTTTAGCTTTATCAGTCAGCCTCTGCGTAGTGTTAAGAGTATTATTGAATCAAATTCCTCTAAAGGAATTACAAGCAAAGCAAAGAAAAATATTTCAACAGGGAATTGATAGAAACACTCTGGCTTTGCTTTCAGATTGTTCAATTTTGTCTTGTGGGGAAGAGAAAAGTCTGCAGCTCAGTCCTTTCCTGTTCCATGTGGTTGTGATTGGACAAAATCAGTAAAAGTGGTTGTAGTTGGTATTTTATTTTTTAATTTGCAGTATATTAGCATGTCTCTCCATGCTTGACTTTAGCCCTAGGCTTTTGGTTAGGAGGGAGAAAACAAAGAGGAAATTTGTGAACAGTAAGAGGGGTTCTGCCTCTCAACCCTGCCCTCCTAAGAACTTTACCTTTTTAAATTAAGTTGAGGGGGTTGCATTTAAATTTTCTAGTACTAAGCTGTTAAAGTACAAGCCTATTTAAAGCAGGGGGATATGAATTTCTGGGCTAGGGATAAATTAACAGTATTAATCTGACCTTGTTTATTCCTTTATAAGAAATGTGAACGCCTCCTGCTTTACCTGTACTGCCACGAGCTGAGCATTGAGTTCCAAGAGCCAGTCCCAGCCTCGGTGAGTCTCCTCAAAAACAGCTTGTGATTTATATTTGGTATAACATCCCTGAGAGTCTGGAGCTGAATTTGGGAAGGAACTGACTGCTTTCACTAGAAGCACATCTCCCTTGATCAGTCTAAAAGTTCTGGCAGCCATCCAGCATTTCATGGGTCTGAGAGGGAAAGCAGCTGATCCTGGAGCTTCTCCAGGCAGTTGCTTCACTCCCAGTCTCAAAACCAGATATTTAAAAATACTTCCAATTAGCAGTTATTGAATTGGAACAAGATGTCTCAGGACACCCATGAAACTCAAAATGCTGTAGGAGGGCTTTTTGTTTCTTTTTGGACAAACTTTGGAATGAGAGGGAGGGAAGAAACTGCTTTGACTCTTCTGCTTTCAGCTGTAAAAGAAGTAACTGTAGTGAAAGGGTTTGGTGTGCTGTGAGAGACACTGCAGGTTAGAAAGAATCCCAGAGTTCCAGAGTGGTTTGGGTTGGAAAGGGCCTTAAAGCCCATCCAGTTCCACCCCTGCCGTGGGCAGGGACACCTCCCACTGTCCCAGGTTACTCCAAGCCCTGTCCAGCCTGGCCTTGGGCACTGCCAGGGATCCAGGGGCAGCCACAGCTGCTCTGGGCACCCTGTGCCAGGGCCTGCCCATCCTCACAGGGAAGGATTTCTCCCCAATATCCAATCTAATCTACCCTCCTTCAATTTAAAACCAATCCTCCTTGTCCTGTCACTCCATACCCTTATAAAGAGCTTTTTAAACAGCTTGAGGAAAGGAAATTGTTCTGCTTTGCTGAACATGCCTGAATTGTGTGATGAGATTAAGGGATTGATACCTTCAGTGTAGAAATTCAGCTGTGAACTCTGTCCATTCAGTGATAAATCACTGTTGGTTTTTTACAGATACCAAACTATTATAAAATTATAAAGAAACCAATGGATTTATCCACGGTGAAGAAGAAACTGCAGAAGAAGCATTCCCAACACTACCAGACCCCCGAGGACTTCGTGGCTGATGTCCGGTTGATCTTCAAGAACTGTGAAAGGTTTAATGAAGTATGTTAACTTCCAATCTCAACACCATTTTTCATTTTAGATGAAGATTTATTTCAACCTGGTTGTGCAGCTTCTCCAGTGAAAGGCTCTGCTTCCAGCTGTAACTTCTGCTTTTGGAGCAGATGCTGAATCAGACACTGAAAAACCAAATAAAACTCAAGGCAATTGCAGAATAACTTCTCATTTTTAGCTAAATTGGGAGAACAGAGGGAACTTCTAAAATGCATTCAGTGGTGTCTGTGAGTGAGGAGCAGGGTGACCTGGTTACTGTGCATTGAATTGATTGTAGAAGTGCTTAGGAAGTGCCATAAAGACAAGCAAAGAGTCCTTAATGGTGTCTCAAGCTGCCCAGGTGATTATTTTACACTCATGGAATGAGTAGAATCTGATGAGAAACTTCCTCTACTGAGGAGAAATGCCTTTCTGAAGATAATTCTGGTTTTAGTACCTCACACAGGCTGAATCCAGCAAAGCTTTGTGGCCATTGTGGCTTTTATTAACCTTCCTGCTTTAACTCCTGGGTAGTGGGGGTCTCACAAAAACCAGTTTCCAGTGGATAACTTGGCTATGGGGTCGTATTTTTTACTGATTTTGCAATGATCCCATCTGATAATGAAATATCTCTTACATGTGAAATGTGACTTGGGGAGATAAATGACCTGAGTGTTACTGTTAGTGGAGCAATGGAAAAAATAATCTGAATATCAAAAAAAAAAAAAAGATCATATTGTGCTGAAACAGAGCGGGAGCTAAGAGGGTTCCTGATCTCTGAGATGCTTTAAAGCAAGGATGACAAAAGGCATCACAGGGAGTGGCTTTCTTCTGACCTTAGAAATGTGTAAACCAGCCAATGTGTCTTATTTCTCTGTAAAATGCAACCTGAACTTGCAGTGTTTGGGCTGCATTTCTGGCCCTGTGCAGAAGGAAACTGAAGGAACTGCACAAAGCTACAATTAAAACCTCACTAGGAGAAATCAGGGTTAATAATGTGATGCTGGAAGTGCTCACAAGCATTTGGGACTTGGACAGCCCTGACTCCTTTATGTCCCTGCATTAGGGGAGGTTCATGAGCACTGGGGAAGGAGTTGTAATTGTGTGAACTTCTCAATCAAGGGAATTAATGAAGCATCCACTGTGGAGGGAAACATGCTGCAGCTCTTAGAGACCAGAGTAAAACAAAGGAGGAAGGATTGAGGGATGTGCTGATTTTTTCCTTGTTTTTTTAAAAAAAGAAAAAATGCGTTTCAGCTTGCCTGGCTCATGGCAAAAGTTGAGTCACTCTGACCTCTCACAGCAGCATCATGTCGAGTGCCTCTAAGCCAAATGCTTTTCCAAAGTAGAAATCCAAGTGGGGTAATCCCCAGGAAAGCAATCTCCTGGAGCACTTCCCTCCAAAGGAGACTTTCCCACAATCATGTCCAGGCAACTCAAATTTATTATGAAGAAAGCAGTCATGAGTAGAAAATGGCTGGGAGCCACTTACTTGTACAAAAGTTGTGTGTTCTGTTGAAGGTTTATTTACCACCTAAGACTGTTTTAAACCTGCTGCCTAAGTTTGGGAACTAAAGCTAACAAACCATAACAAACTGTGTTGTTGTTATGGCTGACTTTAGTCATCCAATCCTGTGCGATCTCGTAACTTTAGAAAGGATTATAATTTCATTTTTTTTGACTCTGGTATCCTTTTTAGATGATGAGAGTTGTTCAAGTTTATGCAGAAACACAAGAGATTAATTTGAAGGTAAGCGTTTCAGACCATGCACACTTGGTGAAGGGATGTGCATTTCCAACAGGTGAATATTCCTGTCTTCTTTCATCCACAGGCTGATTCAGAAGTAGCACAGGCAGGGAAGGCAGTTGCATTGTACTTTGAAGATAAACTTACAGAGATCTACTCAGACAGGACCTTCCAGCCTTTGCCTGAATTTGAGCAGGAAGAGGATGATGGTGAAATAACTGAGGACTCCGATGAAGATTTTATACAACCACGTAGAAAACGCCTAAAATCAGATGAGAGACCAGTGCATATAAAGTAATCTAATGATATGGACCTAAAATTTATTGTAAAAACTGTTATTTAAGTGTTCCTGGAATATTATCATGCCTACAGTGGCCATCTTGAAGAAGCTGATAGCTTTTTAAACAGTATTAGATAACAAACAACACTTGTACAGAAAAACATTCGCATCAAAAGGGGAAAAAAACTGTATTGTAAATTCTTGGTGGTTTGTATTTTTTTTTTTTCCTTGATTACTTGCGATATTCTTTCTTTTCCTGATGGAGGGGACACACTCACCCTGGTCTCACAGACAGAGGTGGAGGAATGTTGAAGAGAAGCAGATTTGACAGAGATGTTCCATGTACAGATAAGACTGTGTAGTGACACGTTCTGCAGGGCTGGACCAGTTCAGTGACTGTATCTTGCATTACACTGCAGTGTAAACTGTGAGCAGAGCTCCTGAAATCCCCTCTCTGTCCACTCAAGTGTGTGTTGGTCGTTGCTTTGATCATCCCATTGAAGCAGGATTGTGAATAACTGATCTTCTGTGTCGATCCAATTGTTGACATTTTGCTTTCTTTACTCCATTTTATGTATAGCAAAAGGAAAAAGAAAGAAAAATCATTAAACTGTTCTGAATTGGCGAGTGCAGGAATGTGAGTTTTTGGCAGATGAAAGGCTCAGCTCGTGGCTACAATCCCTTTCAGTAGGACAAGGTGTTTTTATTCAAGTCCTGTACCCAGAACATTTTAATGGCATCCATGGCAGAAGTCTCAGTGTTGTCATCTGTCCCCGACCCCCTGACGAGGCAGAATGTTCTCTCCAGTATTCATTCTCTAGTTTTCTGTACCTAAAATATAGACTGAAGAGGTAATAACTGGTTGGGGTGTTTTTCCAGTCTTCCTAAATATCAGTTTCTAATAGACCACTTGGCAAACAATAACCTATTAACTACCAAATGTGTAAAATTTCCTGTATTCACTTTGTCTTATTTGTAAATAGTGAATTGAGATTTCTTGCAGATCAGCAACATTTGCTGAACTGTTTTTAAGCTAATATGTATTCTTATTGATTGTTCCTATCAAGAAAAGATTTGTAATATATGCTATTTCTAACATTGCATTCATTTTGAGGTTCTGTCTTATTTTTCTTAGAGTACTTCTCAGAACTTTCTTCAGAAGCAGCTTGTGAGGGAAATGTGCAGAAAGATTGGAATCAGTCTGAGTTTGGGTTGCCTGTCCATCCATTGAACAAAGCACTTGCACAGGGTTTGGCCTTGAGTGGTTTCTGGTCAAAGAGTGAAATCAGAACAATTTCCCAATTCCCTCACTAACCCCTGAGGCACCTCTGCAGTGCCTTCCCTTGCACTGCCTCCATCCCAGCATTCCTGCTTAGAAATCACGGAATCACAAGGAGTTACAGCTTGAGAAGTTGTTTTCTTTACTGACACAAGTCAGACCTAGAAAGAATAAATACAATTTCTGGCCTTCATATTGATCTCGTTAAAGGAAGTTGAAGAATTCATGTAACCAATGAGCTCGAGAGGGCAGACTCTCAATTTGCCATAATTTGTGTGGATCCAGCAATCCTGTGGGAGATCCCTGGGGGTTTGGTGGACTCAGCAGAGCAATTCCTGTGACACTGTACACACTTTACCATCATGGTAAAGAGAAGTATTTTAGCACAATATCAAATGGAGAAATGCTCTCAGCAGTTTTTATGCAAATCACTGCAGATTTGGTTTCTTTTATAGGAACCAGGTCTGTGTACCTTGGGATTCTCCCTCTCTTGCAATAAATGAGGGGACTGAAGATGTTCATAACTCTCAGCTCACTTTACTCAAATGTTACACTTCAAACTCAAACTGGTTGGGGTTTTTTTTTCATTTCTCAGACATTAACAGTGCTGTTTTAAGTCTATTTTTTACCAGTTTGTATGTGAAAGGAAAAGGAATTCCACTTCAACGTATTAAATTGACAAAGAGCAGCAACTTTGCCCGTGGAAAGGCTGACGTGTGAATAGGACACTGGTAGTGACAAGGGATCATTTCATGGCTCTGTGTATTGCCTATTTATGCATTTCTAGTTTCTCAGCTTCATTTTGCAAAAGGAACATTATTAAAATTATCATGAAAATAAGATTCTGTGAACTCTCTTCACTCGGGGCTCCTGTTTTTATGGCGCTTCTGGTACCTTCAGGCCTCACCTTTTGAGCTGCTCCCTGGGCAGCAGCCGTGGATTGGATCCTGCAGAGACCCTGGGGCTGAGCCAGAGCATGGGATGGGCACGGGGGGATCCCAGCAGAGCACAGTGGGCAGTACTCGCCCAAAACCCTCCACGGAGGCTCGTGCCCCCCAGCTGCTGCAGGAACAGGACCCTCTGCTCCCCACCCAGACCCCAGAGCAGTTTCCAGTGTTTTGGGACAGCCTCTCCTTTGAGGTGGCCTCTCCAACCCTTCACTCCAGGTGGAAAACTTGTCCAGCTCGTGCTCAGCAGCTTCTGCACACCAGGAGTGAAGCTGAGCTGGACCCTGCTGAGCCCAGACCCTTGCACAGACCCCACTGAACCTCCAGAACTGCTCCTCCCGTCCAGTTCCCAGTGCTCAGTAGGATTATGTGGAATTTTGAATGTGTGCAAGAAATCTCAAGTGTTTCTTTTATGCGAGGAAACAAAACATTCTCTTCTTCTTCTTCCCTTTAATTTTTGAGCTCCCAAAGCAGCAATTCAGTGATTGTTTTGAAAGCAGCAAAGTTCTATTTGAAATAAATTGAAAGGGTAGATAAGCTCTGCTAATCCATTCCCTGATCCTGTAGTCTGGATGTTCATCACAGACCTGGGAAGGGTTTGCTCAGTGGAAACAATTTTTGGTGCCTCGCTGTTTGTAACTCATTCAGGAGCAAATTAATGGGTTTGTGTTAATGAGCCGCTAATTCTCTGGGCATCTTCTCCGTGCCAGCTGCTGGGTGTGCGCTGTGTGAGTGATTTTACCTGGGGAATCAGAGCACAGCTTCCGTCAGGAAATCCTGTAAAGTTGTGATCCCACGGGGTGGCAGGAGGAGTCTGGCACTTGGTGTAACTCTGCTCTCGTTTAAAATACTCCCAAAAATTTGTGTCTCCATTTTGGTTGAGAATTTTTTGTTGCCCCTGAAGTGTTAAGTTGATCCAAAGAAGGAAAAGGCAATTTGTTTTTGAAGTCAGAGTGCAAAGTGCCCAGTGTGAGCTGCTGGATGAGCTCAGCAGCCGTCCTGCCATGGAATTCCTGGTGATTAGCGGGAATTCAACAGCTAAACAGGCTCAGGGCTTTTATTTAGCTGTGCCCTGAGATTAAGTGGCCTAAAACACAATAAGGCAGAGTTATTATCCAAAACAATTATTATCCAACTTCTGCAAGCAGAAATGCTCAGTTAACTGGAGAGGTTGTTCCTCTGTGTGGGATGTCACTACTGTGACACTTCACTGTCACACACTTCATGCTGGATCAAACATTTCTTCAAGCCACTGGACAAGAAGTCCTTAAAATGAGCCCAAATTTCTGTTTTATCACCTGTTTTTGGCTGACCTGCAGAAGTTTAGGTTATTGCAGCAGTGTTTTGAAGCCGTGTGTGTGGTGTAGTGGGAATTGGCTTTTCCTTGTTTTTCTCACTCTCTTCCTCGGAAAAAGCAATAAAACTGCTTTGTCAGCTGCCTGTCAGCATGATGGGAATTCTTCCCTTTGGATAATGATTTTATAGGGAAGTTTGTATGCAAATCACCAAGCCTAGCTTTTAAAAATAAAGTGTGCAGCAGTTCCTGACAGTACAGAGTGTGGCATTTTATTTTAAAAAATTGGGGAAAGTCCCATCTTTTTTAAGAAGTAGATGTTTGAGCAAATAACGGAGGTACTTTTTTAAAATAAAAATGTAAATGCCACAGTTTACTTGGATGGCACATATGGATTGTATCCTTGGGTATGGTGATTTATTTTATCTTCTCAAAGTGTGTGTACAGTAACTCTTCCATCTGCTTCCACTTGGCTTATGGGGATCCTGCTTTCTGTGCTTTCTAATGTATCAGGACTGAAACAGCTTTCCAAAATTGTAGTTAATTTGGGAATCTTTATAATAAGTGGACTATAAAACGTATGAAATGCAGTTTTGGCCTTTTCTTTGTTGAGTGAAATCACAGCTCGAGGCTTCTGTCTTTAGGATTTATGGAATTTCTACAATGAGAGGTACTGAAATATTTTGTAAGCTGGACTTTGGCAGGATTCAGTGTGGAGTGAGCTCCCCTGGCACATTTGTGCCCACCTGCAATGGGGGATTTTTAGGCTCAGGACACCAGGACACATGTAAATAATCCTATACAGATTTGTGCAGTGCAAAGCTTGTTTTACATGTAAACATTCTCCTGGAAGGGTTAAATCATGGCATTCTTTGATTCTTCAGTTATTTCCTGCTTCCAGTGCTGGAACTGGCTCATTTTGCACATAATAAACTTGGCTCATCTTTTAATATGATTCTTCAAAACAAGCAAGTGCTGTTTCTGTGATATTGTATTATCTGAATCATCCTATTTAACTTTTTTTTTAAGAAGTTATAGTTTCTAATTGTTCTGCTCCTGTGTTATTTTGCTGGTGTGTAATTAAAAACCAGAATTTTTTCTTTCCTTGGTTATTTAATACTTTAGCTGCCTGTAAATATTTCTTGTTAAGTGCTCTGGAATGTGCTGTAGAAGTTGTATTCGCTCAGTTTAAAGCATTGTTTGGAACCCATTTTGGTTGGTTATTTCTATTAAATCAGAAAAATCATTCTTTCAATTTGAGTTTCTTTCTTGCACATCATCAGATACAGATTCACACCTGGCAGAAGACTTTCCTGACAACACCTGCAGTGTGGAAGTAGGGTGAAATTTGGGCTGCAGGAGCCCAGGTGAACTCAGCTGAGGCTGCAGAAAATGATTTGTCACGTTTATCTACACCTGGGCATGAAACACAAGGGTTTGGAGGTCTCTGTACCTTTTGCACGCAGTGAAAAAGCTGCACACCTGGAACTCTGCTGTGTTCCCTCGCCCTGGAGCTGCAGTTTGGTGCATGTGCCTTGAGCTGCTCCCCACCACTGACAAATCCATCTTTTTTTGAGGATGTTGCTGCTGGAGCAGTGTCCTGATGCTCCTGCTCAGAGCTAAAGACAGAACTGAGCTTTGCAGATTTTGGGCTGTGACCCAGCTCAGCTGCAGCTCTGCAGCTGGAAGTAGAACTTGTCTGGCTGGTTCTGGCAGGAGTCCTGAAATGATTGCAGCTCCCGGAGTTCCCCAGCTGAGCACAGACCTGTGAGAAGGAAGTGGAGTGACTTTGCACCTCAGCTAAAATTCCCTTGGAATAATTTTTCTGCAGCCAGTGAAGGAGAGCTCTGGTAACCTGGAGTGCCTCCCAGCTTGGGGGAGTGTCTGAACTTCCAAAACCCAGGTGAAGGCTCTGATCCAGGCAGCTCTGTTAGGTTCCAGTAGTTCCCTTCAGGCTGTGGCTCATAACAAACCCGAATTTTTCTCTCACTCTTTGTTTATTCTTTAAGTGGTGGTTTAGAGGCTCCTTGATGAGAGCTGTGTTCTAGGAAAAGGTTCAGCGAGCTTCACTGAAACTTCTGTTCTTGCTAAAGCAAAGAACACCTGCACTCGCTGCTGCACTTCTGGGCTCTGCTCCTGCAAGGAACAGGTGGTTTGCACCTAAATCGTTGCACTTTCAGCCCAAAAGCTGGTGGCACAACGTGGTGCTGGCTCTGCATGTGCTGGGCACGAGTGGATGGCTGAGTGCCCTGCTCAGCCTCCCGTGGAGCTGGCAGAGGGGCAGGGAGGAGGTTTTGGAGGGGGTTTTGTTTCTCTTTGCCAGGTGCTGCCTGGCTGTGTCCAGAGTGCTCCCAGCTCCACCAGCCCATCTGCTCCAGCCCTGCCAGCCCATCTGCTCCAGCTCTTTGGGTGGCTGGTGTTGGCCTTTGTGGCTGGACTGGCATCTGGCACTTGCAGCTCCTCTGTTTGACTCCGCTCAGTCCCTGGATTTCCTCCATAGGCTTGCTTCCATTTTTTTCCCTCTTAGTGCCCTGGCTTTAATTCTCCTGCCTTTAATTCTCCTGGCTTGCTCCAGACACACTGAGCTGTTCACCCCATCACACAGTGCTGCACTTCAGTTGCCAATTTTCATGTCACCCCAGGGTGAAAAATCCCATCCCAAAATTCTACCAAGGATTAGAAACGGCTGCTAAACTGTTCAACCCCTTGCTGCCATTGTAGAACTCACATCTGTTATAGAATCCCAGGCTGGTTTGGGTTGGAAGAGACTTTAAAGCCCATCCAGTTCCACCCCCTGCCATGGGCAGGGACACCTTCCACTGTCCCAGGTTTCTTCAAGCCCCATCCAACCTGGCCTTGGACAGTTCCAGGGGTGTGGATATCTCTGTAGACACAGATGATTTTGGAGTTACTGCTGTCTGAGAGCTGAGATGATGAGTCTGGATCTTCTCCAGAGCACTGGCCTTCCTTCCCCTTATTAATCTCCCTCACCATGAGAGCTCTCTGGATCACTCCAGTGCCTGAATAGGCTCACAGGGACTGAACTGCATTCCTGACTGTTCCCGTGTCCTTTGCTCTGTGTTAGTGGAGCAGATCGAGCAGAACAAAGCACTTAAGGCTGAGTAAACTGTTCCTTGCCAATGATCTTCCACTGCTTCCCATGGGCTGCCACGCAGTGCTGGGTGATCTCCACCTGGGTTAATGCTTGGGAGCTGGGATAATGTTTGCTCAATTGGCTGGGTTTAAAACCAGGGATATAAATTCCTGCTCCTTTCATTAACACATCAGAGACGAGCAGGTTTAGCACAGAATGCAGTGAGCAGATGGCACAAGGCTGGGTGGGAGTGGCCGAGGGTGCTGGGGGACTCCTCACCAAGGAACAGGCAGAGTGTGCAGGGCTCTATCTGCTGCTTCATCCTGGCACTGATGTTCATCTTCCATCCCTGGAAGTGTCCAAGGCCAGGCTGGAAAGGGCTTGGAGCAGCCTGGGATAGTGGAAGGTGTCCCTGCACCTGGCAGGGAATGGGAAGGGATGAGCTTTAAGGTTCCTTCAAAACCAGACTATGTGGGGATTCTCTGATCTGCTGACTGGCCCTTTTTGCACCCCCCAGCACTGCCCAGGGGCAGAACTTGCTGCTGTTCGTGCAGCTCAGCCCCTGCCCTCACTCAGGACCCCAGACACAACCAGAGGCCTCTGGGGCTGGGCAGGATGTAGCCACCCCAACCAAACCTGTCCAGCAACTGCCGTGGTATCTTTACTTTTTTGTCTTGTAGATCAGAGACAAAACCAAAAGCCTTTTGTGGTGGAGGAATTGCTCAGAAGTGTTTGGAAATCACATCTTTTGAAGATTTCCACTACTGTGTGAATATGGGGCTGGGATACACCTTTGGGCTGTGGACAATGGGATCTGCGTGGCAGTGTGTATCCGACTCAGATCACTTTCCTGTCAGGAAAGAGAGGGCTCTTAAAGTGGCTGGAAACCCCATTCATTTGGAATTTTCTTTTGGAGCTGGTTTGGTGCAGTTCTGCAACACCGTCTGTGCCCTGGATCTGACAGGGGGTTTGCTGTTGCCTGCAGAACAAGACGTAAAATTCCAAACTGAAGTTTATTTCCTCTTGGAATTAGTGTTTCCAGGCAATCCCAAATACAAGTTCTTTATCTTCTGTATTTGCACTAAACGTTTCCAAAGGAAGATGTCACAGCATGCAGTGCTGGCAGCAGGGCCCGAGCTCAGGGTGAATTCTGCTTCCTAAATGAAGACAGATCATGTGCCAGCCTGATGTTTAATCAGCTCAAGAGCACAGGGAAGGTGCGGGTAGTTCAGAGCTGGGATGGGAAGCACGGAGAGCTCTGGATAACCAACCCCACCCCCGCGTGAAGGCAGGGACCACGGCGTGGTGATTCGGGCATCATCATCCTGCCAAGAATCTGCAAATGAGCCGTTCCTTCCTTAAAATCCCTGCACGGACCGCGTCACCAGATGGGGCTGTTAACACAGCTCTGCCGCCGGGCTCGCGGGGAGCTGGGAGCTTCTTCTGGGCAAGAAACTCTTGGCTTTGGGTTCCGCAGGTGGGGAGGGACCTGCTGAGGGCACTGGTGGTGTGCCGGGCTCTGAACCTCTGGAGATGCCCCAGCCCTGCAGTGGCACCCATGGAGGAGGTTTGGGAAGGGAGATTCACCTTCGCCCTGCAGCACCTGCCGCCCTCACAGGGCCCTGCTGGGCTGCCGTGTGCGCACCTGGGGGCTTCGAGCTCAGTCATTTCTCTGCCTGTCTCAGCCTCGAGGAGCTCCGGGTGTGTGAGCAGAGCTGAGCCCTGCACGGGCAAAGCTGGGAATGTTTGTGCTGGGCACAGCCGGCAGCAGCAGCAATGATCCATCCTCTCCCCGCCTCCTGCCCTCCATGAGCCACGTCTGCTGAGCAGGGGAGAGGGTGGGATGTGAGAAGAGCCCCTCTGTCCCCTCCTCATCGCTGTGACCACAGGGCACACGGGGTTGGGGGAGCTGCCAGCACGCAGGAGCTCTGTGGAGGTCACCAGCTTTGTCCCCTGCCTCTGGCAAGTGTAAAACAACCATTCACACTGAAAAATCTCCTATGTGGGAATGTCACCAGACAGCGCCAAAGAGCAGAATCACAGAATTGTAGAATATCCTGAGCTGGAAGGGATCCAAAAAGGATCATCCAGTCCAACCCCTGGCCCTGCACAGGGCACCCCAAAATCCCACCCTGGGCATCCCTGGCAGCGCTGTCCAAACACTCCTGGAGCTGTGGCAGCCTCGGGGCAGTGCCCATTCCCTGGGGAGCCTGGGCAGTGCCCAGCACCCTCTGGGGGAAGAACCTTTCCCTGATCTCCAGCCTGACCCTCCCCTGGCACAGCTCCAGCCCTTCCCTGGGTCCTGTCCCTGCTCACAGAGAGCAGAGATCAGCTCCTCTTCTTCCCCCTGGAAGCTGTAGGAGGAACAAGGAAGCTTTAACTGCAATGAGGTCTCCCCTCAGCCTCCTCCAGGCTGAGCACCATCAAGGAACTTCTCTTTTGAAATCTTCTCCTGGACTTCTCATTTGAGCCAGGCAATCAGTGTAGCTCTGGGTGCTCTCTGCACTGCTGAGAGCAGGAAGGAGATGCTCCTCAGCCACCTTCTGTCTCTAAAAGCTTTGGTTTGGGATCCTTTCCATGAGCAGAGCAGGTACCCAAGGCAGTCACTGCTGCTGCTGCCAGAGGTTTGCTCTGAGGTCTGAGCTCACCTGCAGGCAGGAGCCTGAGTCTGATGCTTCTCTTGGGCTTGTGTGTTCTTGAAGTTGAGCAGAGCTGAGGGCAGCTGAGATCTCAGCCTGCCAGGGATCTCAGCCCTGGATTTTTGTGTCAAATCAGGTCCTGCAATGGATGTGGGGGGTGTTGATCCTGCTTGGAGCTCAGGACACCGAGTGTTAATAATAACTGTGGGATAGGCTGGGCTTTCCCTGTGTCCATCTCTTGTCCTGCTGTCCTGCACTGAATAGAAAGGAAGGGTATAACCACCTGGAATGAGTTAAGAAACAGTGATTAATGCTGGAAAGACAGAGCCAAAAAATGGGAATACTGAGACATTTTGGCTCTTCCTTCTTTACTCATTGGCAGAGCTGATGGGGCTGTGGGTACCTGTGTGTGATCTGGGTCTCCTGATGGAGTTGCAGCATGTTCCTGGTTTTACCAGCCTTGTGCAATGCTCCTCGACCCTCTGGAAAACCTGATTAATCAGAGTGTGTTGTCAGCATTCCATCCTCTGCTGTGTTGTCTGGGAATTCTCTTTCCCAGTTAGGAGTCCAGATCTCAGTCTGGTCTTTGTTAACTCCTCTATTCCCCAGTTCCCTTTCCCAGCAGGAGATCTTGTGCTCGGTGTGCTGCTGGTTCAGGGGGTGACTGGACATGTCAAACCAGTTTAATCTTCTGCCCAATTATAATCAGCCTAATTCTCCTCCAGATCCAGACGCAGGTTCCTTCTAGTGGCTGAGCAGAACATCAGTGTGCCAGGCCATCTTATTTGCTGCTGGCTGTTGAAAACTGAATTCCGTGGGAAGTAATTCAGTTATGCTGGTGGGTCTGGAGACTCTGTCCTGCCCTGTGGTTCCAAGGACCTCTCTCCTTCTTGCCTTTCCTGGGTGATGGGCCCAGCAAGTGGCTTCACAGGAGGGTTTCCTGGGTGCAGAATCATGGCTGAAATGCAATTTATTGGGCCCATATTTGTAAGATGACAGAGCTTCATCCAAGACCTGTACCCTCAGTTACTTGATGAGTTACTTCTTCCCTTTAACTAAACAATGCTCTTTCCTGTTTGTTCCTGAGTTCTCACAGTCCCAGAATCACGGAGTGGTTTGGGTTCAAGGGACCTTAAAGTTCATCTCATTGCACCCCTGCCCTGGGTGCTGGGTTCTGAGGGCAGTGATGGGGGGATGTCTCACTGTTATCTCAGCAGATGAACGCAGCAACTTTCTGCCAATGCTAACGGCAGGCTGTCCTTGCCTCTTGGCATTTAGAGCCTTGGGAAATAATGTTATCAGTAAGTAAAGATATTTAGACCAAAAAAAAGTCCCAGTGAACTCTTTTGGCCCTGAGATCTGATGCTGGCAGGAGCAGCCAACTCCCTATGAAGAGGGTACCCTACACCATCCTCTTCCCCACTGTCCCAGCCTTTTCTCCAGGGTGAGCAGCCTGTAAATTTTCTTCTGGGAGTGCTCAAGGCCAGGTTGGACAGGGCTTGGAGCAGCCTGGGACAGTGGGAGGTGTCCCTGCCCACGGCAGGGTGGAACCGGATGGGCTTTAAGGGCCCTTCCCTCCCAAACCATTCCATGTTTCTGTGACTGTTGTGGGTTCTGCTCTGCCCGTGGGCAGCTGGCAAGGACACCCTTATTCCAAACTGCAGGGCCTGACGCCCCTCTTTTGGGGGATGTGGAGCTCTGGGAAAGAAGATGCAGCAGAAACCAAGGCTTGGGAAAGGCCCACGTGCTGCAAGGCTCAGCTGAATCCGGTTATTTCTCCGTGAGGGTCCTTGGGGACGATTGCCAGCACATCTGTCATTTAGGATTCTGTCTGTTGTCACCTGTGGAAGGAGATTATTAAGTAGTGAAGTGATTGACAAGGGCTTTCTCTTTTTTCTCTTTATTAATAGGAGTATTGCAAATGCTGCTCTGGGCTCCCAGGGGAGCTCCCTGCAGAGGATGCTCTGAGGGTGAGCTGGATGTGTAAACAGCTCCTCGATGCAGATCCACACGTCTCTAATCAGGGAAAAACACTTGGACTGTGGGCTGTGGGTGTTGTCAAAGAGGTTTGGGATGGCTGAACGGGATGAGCTGGGAATGGCTGTGAGCCACACCACATTCCCAAGGGCTGGAAAGTGCCTGGGAGAGTAGGAGAGGGGATAAGGAGACTTGGCCCAAGACTTGGCCCCTTTAGGGTGTTGGATGGGAAGCACCAGCCCAAGGAATGCAGTTCCTGCACATCCATGCTGCTCTCTGGAGGCTGCTGGGGCACGTTAATCAAAGAGCTCTCTGGTTTCTTTTCACATGTTAATATCCTCCTGAAATAAAAACATTACTGCATCTTCTCTCCGAGGCACAATTGTGCACCATAGGTTTTGTTTTCCCTGTTACAAAATACTGCTATTTTTATTACTTGCATTTCCACTGGGAGGGATAAAAGTAACCAGAATACAGCAAATACTTTGTTAGCACACTGAGGGGGGGAAAAAACCAACTTATAACTCCTTATTTCCCATTACAGACAGCAACTTCTAGCAGGGCTTCCAGAGGGTTGAGATTAAGTATATTCTGCTTTGCTTTTTGGTTTCCATGAAAACACCTGTGGTTTAAAGCCTGGGTTAACTCCAAGGAGTGTTGGGGCTTGGGACCTCCTACCCTCTCTGCCAGGTGTTACTGGAAGGTGGCTACAGATGGATGTGTTCGATCTCTCACTGTGCAGACACATGGAACTTTTCCAGGGCCTTTTATCCACCTCTCTCTTCTTTCCTGATGGAAATGGTGCTGAGCTAAAGCCATATGCTGTGCGGACTGGGGATGTTTCAAGTCTAAAGACCCCTCATTTCATGGCTGCTGGAGCTGGGAATCAATGGCCAAAGCCTTGTCCTACTCTGCAAACCCTTAATGCCACCTGGAGCCTGCTGGGATTCAATGTCAAAGGGCTCCTCCTGCTTCCCTGAGCTGCAGTGGCTGAGGAGAATGTGAGAGCAAAGGCTTCCAGGGAATCTTTAGCACTTTATAACCAGAGACAAGTTTTAATCTCTCTTCTGGGTTCTGACACCAGCACTTTACTGGCCTTCAAAGAAAGTGCAGTCTTTTAAAAATAAATTATGCAGTGATACTGATGAAGGTGTCCGTGGCACAGAAGGCTGAAATGAGACCCTAAAAGCAGCAGTTATTCATCTGCTCTCAGAGAAAGGATGTGTTAATATTGATCATTAACATTTAGGCAAAGGCCAGCTTGAGCCTTCTGGCAGCTCTGGACCAACAGCAGCCACTCTGACCTGGGGGAGGTTGGATTAACTGTTTGAATCAGCCTGAGGAATTGAAATGGGTCTAATCACAGCCTAATGCTCGTCCCAAGTATTTGCTGCCATAATCTTCCGGAAATTTATGTCCTAAATAAGCCCAGCTTGCCAGGCTGACAGAGGCTGACAGCCCTGGGTGGCATCAGGATGCCAAATCATGGAATCATGCAATACCCTGAGCTGGAAGGGACCCAAAAAGGATCATCCAGTCCAACCCCTGGCCCTGCACAGACCCCCCAACAATCCCACCCTGGACATCCCTGGCAGTGCTGTCCAAACGCTCCTGGAGCTCTGGCAGCCCTGGGGCCGTGCCCATTCCCTGGGGAGCCTGGGCAGTGCCCAGCACCCTCGGGGGGAAGAACCTTTCCCAGTATCCAACCTAAACTCCCCTGGCCCAGCTCCAACCCTTCCCTTTGGTCCTTGGGCAGGTACCTCAGTGGGGCAAGGCTCTCACTTCATTCATTTTATTGAGGTTGTGCCTCGTGTTAAAGGCAGCTGTGGGAGGTCGGAGTTCCCTGAGCTCTCTTGACAATGGCTTTGAGCACAGCTCATCCTTCACTTCCCCAAACCCAGATCAGCTGATAGCAGCCATCTGATGCTGCCAGAGCAGAGATGGCTTTTTAGAGCTTCCAGCCCTGCCAAATCAGGCTCCGACTCTTCACCGTGAGCATATGGAATTCCAGGTCAATAAAATGTATTTCAGAAGCCTCATCACCAGGAAAGAGCTTTTAGTGTTAGTCCTGCCTCTGGGACTCTTCCTGCCTGGATGCACGCAGCTCCAAAGCCGCCTGGCTCCGGGTCCAGCTTTGTGTGCAACACAGCATATTCCAAGATGCCTCTTGGAATCGGAGCTTTTCAGGACACAAAGCCACATTTCCTTGCCCTGAATCCACTGAAGCCAGCCCTGCACAGAATGCCTTGCTGGCACTGCAGGACAGGAGCTGGCAGCAGGGACTGCCACCCCCCACCACTGTGGCCTTTGGGCTGAGCAGTTTCCTCCCAGGCTGTGCCCAGGAGGGGAGTGTGTAATTTATCTTTAAACTTCTCATCTCGGAGTGTGCTTGTGGTGCAGTCCAGGGATTTTCATTTTAGGGTACAAATTCTGCATGATCCTTCCTTCCTTCCCTTCCTTCCCTTCCTTCCCTTCCTTCCTATTCAAGGAGTGGAGCATCTAGAATTGAAACCCCAAGTTTCCACAGGGACTGAACAGCCAGGAGAGACTCAGAACACACAAGGAGGGAACCAGCATCTCCTTTCTATTTCTGCTGTTGCTCCGTGCTGCAGATTTGACACTTGGCACAGAGTAATTGCTTTTTAAACTGACTGTATTGGGCTTAAACTAATTCTTACCTCCCTGTCTCCATAGGATAAGGTGCTCTCCTCCTCTGTGCAGGCAGGGGTGAGGTGAGGATTTTGGGATTCTTGCTGTTCATACACCTACAGCCACCCTGTGTGGAGGGGCACAGCAATGCACGTTGTGTTTATCCACAGATGACTCGGCGCCGTTGCCAAAGGATCCAGATCCGCGTCATTTTTCCTGGCAAGAAGCTCTGAATCCTTTGTGAGCTGTTTCCAATTATTATATTAACTGGGAAAGTAAACAATGCCACGCTATTAGATAGAGCTGGCATAAATAAATGCTGCTGCTCCCTCTCCAGACTTGATTATTATTAAGAAATAAAAATATCAGCTTCAAATAGATCCTAATGCGGATTAAATGAACAGCATGTTCTGTCTCAGCTGGACAAATATATTTGTGATTCCAACTTAGGAGCACACATTCATGGAATCATGGAATGGTTTGGGTTGGAAGGGATCTCAGAGTTCATCCCATTCCAGCTCCTGCCACGGGCAGGGACACCTTCCCCTGTCCCAGGTTGCTCCAAACCCTGATGTAAATCCCCTCCAATGGGTATGTCTAGAGCACACCACCCTCATTAATCCAATTGCAGTGTGCTACAAAACTTCCCAGTTCCTCAAATGTTTGTGCAATGTTGTCTCTGGTGCTTGGCTTCTGCTTTACTGCAGGGAAAATGATCCTCTTTCGTCCCTCTCAGGTTTTAGGAATTTTCCCACTCCCTGCCTTGCTCACTGAGCAGCCTCGAGCTGCCACAAGCTGCAGTTTTCCTTCTTTCCTTGCAGTTTTCATTCATTTTGTGCTCTTGTCCACAGGGATTATTTCAGAGGTAATTCAAGAGCTGCTGTGTTGCCTGTAACTCATTTCTTTGTGGAGACTGTTGAGCCACTTTCCCCCAAAGTTTATTCCACTTCCAGCCCTTCTGGGGTAGCTGCTGTTTTACTGTTGGCTCTGCCTCTCCAAGTGTGACATCAGGGCACTGGACAGGAGCAGGGAGGAGATAAACGCTGCCCAGTGAGGGAAAGGCATCCACGCTTCCCTAAATGCCAAGGGATGCAGCTGCAGGGAAAAGCTCTGCCAGACTCGGGAAGAGAGGGTGGATGTGGATGGGACAACACCGAGCCCCTGCAGAGACCATCAGCTCTGCCAGGCCCCTGGGATTTGGGGAATTGTCTCTCCTTCTCATCCTGGGAGGTGGAAACACAGCTTTGGGAGCAGTTTGGCCTCCAAGTACCAACTCAGTCTGAAGCAGCTGGGAAAAGGAAGCTCTGGCCAGCCCAGGGGCTCTGCTGGGCTGCCCTGTGGGGTGGAGGGAGCTGCAGGGTCTGGGAAGGGGGTCCAGCTTCTCCAGGGCTTTTCCTGGGCTGCTCCATGGGGCAAAGTGGGAACTTCTCAGCAGGACATGAGAGGGAAAATCTGTATCCCAACTGCTCGGTGTGGGTGTGGGTGTGGGAGAGGGGAATTGGGAACCAGAGCTGCTGCTTTTGGATTTTCAGCTCCCACCTGGCTCCTTTCCAGCCTTCTGTGTTGGACAATAAAGAGCCTGTATGACATAAATTCAAAGGTACAAGGCGTAGAAAAAGTCTGGTTTTTGTTCTGAAGGAATGTTTGTTGAGATTATGGATGCTAATACCAGGATCTACTGTTATTGGTATCCAACAAGCCTGGAACCCTCTGATATGTAAATCGAGGCAAATATTTGACCCAAGGTGACTTTAAATATAAAAGTTCTTGGTATTACCTTTGTAATAAAATTAGCCCTTTTTCCCCCCACATAATTGAATTTTATTATTGATTTCTGTGTTACAAGCTCTCAATTGGGCATTAACCTTTTTCAAAGAGTTTAGCTGGGATGGCTTTTTATCTGTTGAAATCTCTTTAAGATAAATTCAAATTTCCAATGCAACACTTGACTGATATATTCCAGGAACTCCTGTCTTGGTGCCAGTTTTGATGGCTCAGTCAGAAACTGTTGCTGTGCTGGAGACATGATGTGATGCCTGGGGCTCGCTTGCATCCCCTTGGGTCCAAATCCTTTGGTTTTGGGACTCTGGGACACAAATGCCCCAGGGGAGCCAGTGAAAGGAGGAGCAGAGAAGAGGAGCTGTTCCCTCCCCAGCTCCTGCTCTTCTTGCCAAGCAGATGTTCTATGGACCCAAATCTCAGGTTTGAGGCATAATTTGAGCCTCAAGTTTCCTAAAAAAAATAAACGGGTGGGTGGGCTTAGGGAGTTTGTCATCTGAATGTGATGCAAGCTCTACCCGACCTTGAGCTCTGGGAAAGTACTGGGAATTGAGCTCTGGGAAATTAATTGGGTTTAGCTCCCATGTCTGGATCTCTCCCCAGCAAACACAGAGCTTTGGGGCTGCTGGTGTTGGCTTGCAGGTGACAAACACCTTCAGGAACAGCTCTCAGCGTGCAGTTCTGCCTCAGCCCGTTGGCAGCAGCAGCTTATGGAGCACTGGCCGGGCCGCGGGGGTGTCTCATTAAAAGTCTCTTTGTGACCAGTTGCTGGGTTAATAAAAGGTTGCGCTCACGTTGTCGTGGCAACAGAAGTTTTTGGGAGGAGCAGAGCTCGGCGGGGAAGTTGCTGTGCCAGACGCAGGTGCCATGTGGGGACAGCACCGTGGCAGGAGGGACGTGCTGGTGACGTGTCCAGAACACGCTGGTGTGACCAAGGAGGGACCAGGGTGGCCAAAAGGGCCCTGGGCAGCTTCCCACGGGGGTTGGGCAATGCCTTTGTGCTCCTCAGGTGCCAACCAGAGTCACACGGAGTCACCAGCCCAGCAGCTGGAGGAATTATCCAGCCTGGGAATGGGGCATGGAGCTGATTCTGTGCTCAGGGGAGCCTCGTGCTGCGCTGGGTGCTGGGTCACCCCTGGGACACTCGTGGTGAGACAGCTCCCAGTGCTCCAGCAGGTGATTAACAGGGAACATAAACACGGTCTAAGCACACCCTGCTGTGATGTGGGGCTGAGGGACCTGTGCAGCCCCAGCCCTGGCTCTCCACAACGCTCATTAGGTTTGTACAAGCTGCAAGAAGCCATCCTGCTGTACATAATTTTAACTGCCTGCTCCACAATTGCTGCTCGGGCCGTGCCTGTCAGATACATGCTCTGTCGCGTGGCATGACCTGCCTGCTAAATTGCAAAGGGAATAAAAAAATACGGCAGAAAGTAAAAGAAAAAATCTAATTATGAACTAGAATGGTGTTCTCAATCTCTGTTGCCATCTGCAGCCTGGTGTGTTAGGACCAGCACAAACAAATCAATAAAGCCTGCAGCTTCTCTTATGCTGCCTTTGGCAGTTGTAAGTAGTTCGTGCCGTGTTTGTGGGAGCACTCTGGTTCCTCCTCTCTGCTGATGTGCTGTCCTCAGCCAGGAGGTTTCACCACTCATTTTTTTTTGCAAAATCCAGGGTCGGGACCTGGAACTCCGCACCCGGAGAGATGGCAGCAGTGAAAGGGTTAAAAGGAATTATCTGGGCTGCAGCTTTAATACGTCTCGTGTGGAGGGCACGAAACTGAGTTTGGTAGGAGGTTCTTTGTCTGGAGCAGCCTTGGCAGTAAACAGAGCTGTGATCTCAGAGGCAATGAGGCACCGGGAGCGCCGGGGGCTGGACACTCCGGCTCTGAGCAGGGGCCGTGGGGCATCTCCGGGTGTCCCGGCAGGTGCTGCCATGCCAGAGGGTGGAACTGGAGTGAAGCTGCTCCTGTGATGAGCCCCAAGCCCACCCTCTGCTCCTAGTCTGAGTTTCCTAGAGAGCAGCGGGAGCGGAGGATGCGGAGAGGGCGATGAGCGGTCCCAGGGAGGACGGCCGCTGTCGCAGGGCCATCAGCATCCTCACCGAGCTGTGCCAGAGGAAAAGCCTGCCCAGCCTGGACCTGGACACCTGCAGGGAATTCCTCCTGCTGCCTTCTGACCAGAGCCTGATTATCTCCGAGCCAGGTACGGCCCCTGCTCCCGTCTGCTGAAGGGTGCTCGTGGAAGGCAGGAGGGCCATCCAGCCCCTACAGGGGGAGGAAAATGTTTGGGACCCCCGAGTTAGACCCAGGGGTTGGTCCTGGCACCCCTCTGGGGGGGTCCCTTCCCTTTCCACGTGTTCCATGGTGAAGTTTTGGGTGCAAGTCCTGCCTCACCTGTTGATGTGGAAGGGGATGGCTGCATGGGGGGACAGCTGGGATGTTCTGGGCTGCTTCACGAGCTAAAGTTCCTGGGAAAGTTCCTTTTTCAAAAACACAGATTCCTGTCCTGTGTAAAACAAAAACCAAAGCAACAAAAAGCAGTGAAGAGCCTCGTTAAGCAACTGGGGTGGCAGGAACTGATTGGTGCTATCCTGGTTTGAGAAATGGCGGGATCCGCAGGGATTGCATGGATTTCTGCTCACCACGAAGGGATCTTGCTGAGCTTTCATGTGCGTGTTTTACTTTCCCTAAGAAGTGCTTGAGTTGTCCCGGTCAGGTTGTAGAGCCAGGGAGGGACTCTGGTGTGTCAGGGATGAGTCAGGAGCAGGAATTCTGCTCCAGGAGCAAAGGGGCAGCTCCGTGTTGCAAAATGAGGCATTTTCCCTACACTTTTTCTCACAGCTACTCGCTCCAGAGAGGTCTCCTGCTGTCACTTCAGAAGACATTGGCAGGGACAGCTGGAACCCCAGGCTCGTGTGCTGAGAAGCAAAACCCCAGATCGCATAGTTTTTAGAATTATTGGTAGCCTGTTGTAAGTTGCTTGTGTATTCCAACATTTTCATAAGCGGCTCCTTCCAAGGGTCCTGTAGGCAATGATCTGTAAACCCAATGTAAACCCAGCGCTTTCTACAGCTCGAGTTTTCACAAACTTTTCTCCTCTGCTGAGCACATTGTGCAGAGACCCTGTGCAGCACAGCTGCCCATCAATCCCTGTCCAAGGATTTCTGTGTCACCTTCCCTCCCTTTCTCCTGCCCCTCTCTGCCAGGATCTCGTGCTGGGGTGCAGCTGGCACCCAGGGCACAGGGCACCAGGATTATGCCAGCCCTTGGTTTGCACTGGCGCTTCCAGCACTGCTTTGCTGATACATCCAGCCAAACACCTTCCTGTCACATCCCTCTTTGCCTGTAACTTAATTCTCTTCTTAAAATGAATTTGTTTTATACCTGCCTGTTCTGGAGGCCTCTTACCACAGCTGGTTGTGTCCTTACACGTCACACCCCCTGCAGCAGTTTTCTCTATTGCAAGTAGAGCAAACAGCTTGCAAACTTACTGCATCACTTCGGAACTCTTTACCTTGCACCAAAAATTAACGTTTTCCTGACTCTGCAGCAGAAATCCTCTGCACTGCTCTTGTTCTGTCCACCCTGATGTGACAGATCTGCATTTGTCTGTGCAGCCTGTCCAGGACCTCGTGTTCAGGTCGGGATCACATCATCATCATCTGCCCTTAGCATCACAAATGTTTTGTGCTCTGAGCTGTGGTTTGAGTGTCAGCCTCGGTGCCGCGGGCGAGCTGTGCCGGGCTGGCTGCACAAACAGCCAGGGCTGCTGTCTCTGCTCCGCACGGCTGGGCCCATTTTTATGTCTAGACAGCACTGAGGACACAGTTTGGGCCCGACATATACGAATATTTCTCAGTCCTTGGCTGTAAAGCTGCTCCAGCAAGGGGAAAAAATTCTGTTTGCATCAAGTGTTAACTAACACAGCTCCAGAGACATGATGCTTTTCCCATCAGTGCTGGATGTTTATCTAATTATCTGCACTGATGCTTTGTCCATTTTATCCTGAAGTCTCATGTTGAGCAGGTTTGCTCTCGGCCGCCTGCGGTCCCGTGTTCAGACGCAGCCAGCCCATCCTCACCAAGGCAGGCAGAGGGAAGGTGGGGCTGTGTGAAGATGAGCAGATGGCAGCAGGCAGGTGCCGTGTCAGAAGCAGGGCAGAGGAGCCCTGGCTCCTGCTGGAGTGTCCCCGTGTGGGCAGCACAGCCTCAGCAGCCACACGCCAAATTAGTTGGAGTCAAACTGGCCTTATTTGTCATCATCATGTGGAGTCTCCGGCGTCTCGGGCAGTTTGTTGCCTCCTGGATAAATCTATTAACTACTGGCTGGATCAGCCTGGCTTGTGGAGTGTCCTGCTGAAGTTCAGGTTGAAGGAAGCACTGCCAAAGCTGGAGCCAGGCTGCTCCTGCACAGCTCAGCACAGGGGCAGTTTGGTTTTTTCTGCTGTTTCATGCGTGGATAGGGAGCAGTATCCTCAAGGAATGTGTGGAGTGGCAAGGAAATGAGCCAGGTATCATCAGCCTTCTTGAACTGCATCCAAGAGTGGAAAAAACCTGTGAATGTAAAAATGTTACTGAATAGTTTATATAAGAGTAAGTTTTGATGTGGTGGTCTATTTTTTTTTAAAACCCTTCTGGACTGAGCGGCTGAAAGGGCTGCTGTGGATGAAGTGGATGCACCTCTACTCTCTGGTTATGTAATAGCTGAATCTCCTCCTCACAGCCAACAAGAGCAATCGAGCTGCAGCATTTCTCCTGTGTACACCCAACAAAGGAGGATTGCAGGCGCTGCCGGCGCCTCGCCCGGCAGCCAAATCTGTCAGAAAAATGAGGAGTTTGGCTGGGGAAGGTTTCGGTGCCGCTGCATCAGTGGGGATGAGAGGGGGAGCTCTCCCTGCAGTTGGGCCCGTGGCGGTGCCAGGAATAGAACTGATCTCTTGGCTGGGGGCCCTGAGATGGAGCGAGCTGCAGCATCCTTTTGTTGTGCCTATCTCCAGTCCTCCCCCGTAGCTCCCTCCATCTGATCGCTCTCTTCCCTGCCAGGCCTCAGCTGTCGTGCAGGGATGCTGGGAGTGTCACCCGTGCACGAGCGTGAGCTGTGGGCAGTGACACTGCCTGTGCTGTGGGGACAGCATTTACCACAGGTGATGTCCCTTAAGAGGATGGGCTCGTCCCTTCTGGGCCCTGGAGGAGCAGTGAGAGCTCTTGGATGTAGCTGAGGGAGTTTGTGGCCCAGCTGTACTGAAGGGCAAGGTCCTTGGCTGTGGAGCAGGGGAGTCAGGACCCCACAGGACCATGGGGATAGTGATCTGTCCCCCTTCCCGGCCCCTCTGCCCATGGGAGTGGAGCTGCAACAGGCTCCAGGGTCTTTGGGAAACGCTGCTTGGAGTGGTGCCATGCTGGGCTTCAGTGATCCTGGTGTGTCCCTTCCAGCTCAGGATGCTCTCTGATCCTGTGGTTCCCCACAGCCTGCTCCGAGCTCCCCTGAGCAATCTCTCCCTGCCTGCTGCTGCCCAGGGCTGCTCCGGGGGGATGGAGCCATGGTCCTGGCTGCGGGAAGCTCAGCTGCAGCATCCCTGCATCCCTGGATTCCAGGACTGTGCCGTGCCCTGCGCAGCGCTCACCAGCACGGGTTGAGCTGGGCACTGGTCAGGCTGCTCTCCCTTCGGGCTGAGCTGTGCTGCTGACTCACTCAGTGCTCCCCTGAGCCGGGTCCTGCTCCCTGTGGGTTTGCAGAGGCTGCCAGACAGTCCCAGGAGATCGTGTGGGGGAAAGGGGAAGCTGGACTCATTCTGAAATGATCCTGCAGAGCTCATGAGTGTTACTAAAGAAAGTAGGTTTAGATGGGATATTGGGAAGGGATTCTTCCCTGTGAGGGTGGGCAGGCCCTGGCACAGGGTGCCCAGAGAAGCTGTGGCTGCCCCTGGATCCCTGGCAGTGTCCAAGGCCTGGCTGGACGGGGCTGGGAGCACCCTGGGACAGTGGGAGGTATCACTGCCCATGGCAGGGGTGAAACTGGATGATCTTTAAGCTCCTTCCCACCCAAACCAGTCTGGGATTCCGTGATTCTGTGACTGGAGCCAGCGTCTTGTGACGATGATTTAAAGGACGATGCCTGGGTACAGGAAGGAATTTATCCTGGGATCAAAGCACATCCAGGAGCAAACCTCTGGGTTTGATTTCTACCTTGAGCACTGCTGTGCTGCGACTTTCTTTAAATAACCTAAATTGGGGTTTTTTGCCTTAGTGATCCGTTTGTACAAAGCTTTGGAACCAGGACAGGAAGCAGTGGGGGACGTGCAGAGGGGCTGCAGGTTGTCCCCAGCAGTCCCTGTTGATCTCAGCATGATGAGAACCCTCCTCAAACCCTCCCTCCGTGCACTGATCCACCCCAGCAAAACACTCCTGTGCTTTCCTGCTGCAGGAGGAGAAAACTGGAGTGAGAGGAAGGAACAGGGCAGCTGGGGAAGACACAGAGTCAGAGAGACCTTAAGATATCTGTGTTCCCCAGCACATGGTGTCCTGTGTTCCAAACCCCATAATTCAGAGCACATTTAGTGTTTTGCCCCTTGTGTGAACTGCTGTTTTTGAAGGTCCTGGTGCAGGCGGCACAGCTTGTACAGCACTGAACACCCTCCTGACACTTGGCAAAGACTATGAAAATGCTAAACCAAGCACACAAGTGTTCTTGCTGCGGGCAGAAAAAGGGGGGAATTTCTGGGCAATAACGGATTTTTCATCGCAGGAGTGTTGGTGCAGAAAGATCATTTTTTTATTGAGGAATTGCTTCTGGAGTATTTTCTGGGAAAAAAACCTATCCCTTGATAGATTAGTTTGATTAATGGGACAACTGATGACACCCCCATTCATGGTTATGGGATGCCTTCAGCCACTACCTGTGAAATATGGGCATGTCTTGAATTTACTCACCAGGCATAATAACACACTTTTCTGAATCGCCATTCAAGTGTATTTTAAGTCAATATAACAGTAAAGATGCTCCAAGCCACCCAGGCAAAGCTAATATTAATCACTGAAGCTTGAGTTTCCAGAGGCCAGGCATGTGAGGAGCAGCTCCTTGGGGCAAGTATCTTTTTTAACACAGAGTAATGCACTTGCAAAATGGATCTTGCCTTTCCTCCCAGAGAAGAGCCAGCCAGAGCTACGTGCAGCAGATTTGCTCTTTAGCCTAACTAAACCAGGCTCAGATGCTGGAGGTATCAGGTTCAAACCTTGCTGCCAGAGGAAGGTTTGTTAAACTGTATTGAAATAAGGTTGAAACCTGCAGAGTAAATCGAGGGAAAACGGATTAAACCGCCTGTCTACAGACGTGTCTCTGCTCATGCATTGTGTGCGGATCTGTGGCTCTCCAGCTGCCTCTGGCTATGCTCTGAGATGGTCCTGGTAAATAAAAAGCCCCTCTGGAGCTGTGTGGAGTGTGCGTGTTGGGGAGCCCTGTGAGTACCTACCTCTCTGCATAGGCGCAGCTTTGCAGCCGCCTAATTGCTGCTGGTTGATTCATTCCCGAGGCAGAGCAGAGAGGCTGCTCGTGTTTGTGGATTCGTGCGGACTCGGGAGCCTGTTCCGATGCAGCTGCAGTAGCCTCATGCATAGTCAGGGATCAGCATTCCCAACTCCATAGAAACAGCAGCGGGATCGCTGCCGGTGTTAATTGATGCGCGAGCAGGCGGAGGGCAGCGACCAGGGACCGCGCTGAGGAGCTGCCACCGCTCTGGTAAGTCCACATTTCTGAAGTTACTTTAATAATTCTTCGCCTTTTTTTTCCTCCCCCCCCATAATATGGAGCCGCTTATCCTTAAAAAGCGTTTTGCTTCCTCAAAATGCCTTTGCTGTTGAAACATTTTCCCGGCTCTCAGTATTCTCCCGACGTTGCACTGAGACCCAGCGTGTGCTGGGAGCTGGTTCAAACCAGGGCACAGCCTGGCCCCGATCTTCCCCACTGCTCTGTGGGATGACTCTGGGAAGGTGGTTGGTGTTCCTGTGTTTGCAGGTGTTTGTTGCTCGGCATCCTGGCTGTGCTGGAGTTGCTGCACTCGCCGTGTGCTCCTGGCAGCTGGATCATCTCCCATGTGTGTGCTCATTGTGCAGGGATAAACCAGACCCAGAACGCGGGGTTGTGTCTGATACAATTGTTTTATTTACCTATGACCTCAATTATCCTTGTTTATCATAACTGTTTCTTCTCACTGCTCACATTTCCAGGTACAATCGAATATTCTTTCTCAGGACCCCTGGTTTCCATCTCATCTTGGTTAGGCAGCCTTTTCTGCCCTTAATATTTGCTGTTTCTTTTTCAAAGATGACAATATATATTTTCCCTTCCCATCTGCATGTTGGAAAATCAGGGATCTTGTCTGCGAGTGTTTCCATCCAGCGGACTCCCTGACAGCAATCGCGCTGGCAGTCGATGGGGAGAGATGCAATAAGTCCCTCTGCCATATATTGTCTTTAATTATATTTGTACCTTGCAAAATGGCATCCTGGAGGGTCGGGGAGGGGATTTTTTGGAGTGATTGTCTATTAACTGTACATTTTCCCTGCCTAGGAAAGTTCTCCTGCGGGGAGCCTCGCGTGCGGCGGCGCCGCAGCTGCTGGCTGAGGGTGTCTCTCTGTTTAGTTCAGTTTGTTGTGCTGTAGCAGGTTCACGTTTGACAACATCACAGCAAACTGTGCAGCGAAGCCTGAAGGCAGCATGCCAGGAGCTCCCTTCACACCAGCCCTCTCCAAACTATCCTTAAGGCACACCGCCCTGGACCATTTGGAATAATAATTGCCCAGGAATTCTAGCCCCTGGTGTTGTAATACTCTGATTTTCTGGGCGTTTGTAGCTGCTGCAAAGAAATGAATACAGTTGTGTGGCACAGTGTGAGGTGACACCTCCTCAGTTTCTCTCTCCAGACGCAGCGCTTCATCTCCTGCATGATGGTGAGCTTTTACTCAGAGTTTGATCCCAGCTCTGAATCTGGGCTCTGGTCAAAATGCTCATGCTGAAAGAATCATGAGCTGCAGGGTATGGAGTGGTAGGAGCCACTGGAAAAGGGCATCTCAGAATCCATTTAATCGATGTGTGGGATCAGGCACAGCCTGCACACACCACTGCTGCACAGCAGCACATTGGAGGGGTTAAAGAGCCCTGTCTTTGTTCCAAGCTAATGGAAGCAGCAGCAGCAGCAGCAGCAGCTGATGGCAGGAGCAGAGCCTTGGGGAGGAAGTTCCCTCCTCACTCAGGGCAGCTTGAACAAAGAAATGCTCTGTTCCAAACCTCTGCATTTGGGTGCAGGGTGCCTGTACCAGCCGTGGGCTCCAGGCAGGTGAGTCCTTCCCAGCTGCTCCATCTGAATCCAGCTCTGGATCTGCCAGTGCCGCTCTGCCTGCTGTGTGCTGCTGTTTTCAGTGTGACAAGTTGAGAGGGACAGAGAAAGAGGGACTGGTGTGGGTTTGTGTGGCTGTTTTGGGTCTAGGTGGCTCCAGCTGGCAGCTCGAGGGCACCAGGCTGGGAATCACCAGGCCTGTGCAGCACCTGGAGCCAGGGCAGTTCTGGAAGAATTGTGCATCTCCAGTTTTGGGTTTCCCATGGGGCAGGTCCAGGCAATAAACTCACCCAGAATGTCTCATGGCTCAAGGAGCCCCTTGTGCTGGAGGGGCTCCGTGTCCTGGGCAGGGGGCACTCAGAAAAGCCTCTGGGAAGCTTTTCAGGGCTGCCTTGTCCCATGCTTGGGGTCTTCCTGACTGAGCTTTTTGGGGTCCCCAAACTGTGTCCTCTTGTGGAGCCTGCAGCCCAGGACGGGAGGCTTCCAGCACTGGGATGGGGAGAGACCCTAGCTCTACTCCCTGTCAAGCTTTACCTTGAGATCTTTTCTAGGCAGCCTGATTTTAGTGGTTTTTTGACCCAAAATGGAGTCTGAGAGGGAGACACAGGGAAGCCTTTCCCCACAATTGAATCCCAGTGTAGGAAGTGAGGGGCAGCGAGGTGGCAGCTCCAGGGTAGAGAGTCTGGGCACAGAGGCACTGCTGAGCCCAGCCTTGCTGGTGTCTCACAGTAGACACGGCTCTGATCAAGATTTTGAAAGGAAATTTTAAGTTCCAGGGTTTTTGGTTGCTCAAGGGAGGCAGAGAGATGGTGAAAAGCTTTTACTTGTTCCGTTTGCTTTGCATCCTGAAACGCAGTTGGATTTCTGCATCCCAGAAGTGTCTGGGTTTCTGTGGTTTCCTCTCTGCCTGGCTCTGCTCAGCCCCAGGTCTGGATAAGGGGCTTCCCTCGTGTTGAGCAGCCTCAGCCAGGCTCCCCTGGCACACAGGGCTCAGCTCAGGTGCTGTCTGTGCAGGGCCATATCCCGGGGGCATGAGGATGCTCAGCAGGGATTTAACCCCAGCCCTGGTCGCTGTGTGTGTTCAGCACCACTGAGTTGTTTACAGATGTTGCTACAGCATATTGTGATAAAATGTCATGGGATTAGCACACAGCCCTGTGCCATAATTGCATTCACTGTGGCTTATAATAGTTCATTAGCTTGTCATCAGTTAGGCAGAAAGCAATGACAACTCTTCCTATCACATTTATAATGCTCTAGAGAGCAGCTGATTAAGTCACAAAGTGACATAAAGCACCGGGGAATGTTTCCTTCGGCTTGAAAAAGTTTTTTTTTTCTCTTTTTTTGTCACTTTTGATAACAGAAATGCTGTGTTTCTGACAGCACAAAGCTCCCCTTTGGGTTGCACATGCCAGCAGAAGTTTCAGTGACAAATCTGATCTTGGATGCAGCCTGGAGGGAGAGCCCAAATCGGTCAATAATGGCTGAATACCAACATTTTTTGTCTTCAGGAGCCTGTGATGGGGCTCCTCCAGCCCAGCCACTTTACTGGGGATCAGTTCTTGTCCCTGATGTCTCTCGGCACCGTGTGAAGCCCACAGTCACCAGTGGGGTTTGTGGGGCTTGGTGGGAGAGGGGAGTTTTGTCTCCAGGTCCATCTGGGGAGATGGAGCTGAGGATGGGCTGAGGGCTGTCCATGGGCAGAGTCAAAGTCCGAGCGGGCATCTGGGACATTGGACACTGGGATTTGGTGTTGCAGCCCCGCAGAGATCCAGGCACTGTGGGGTTTCATTGCTGTGTTCTGGCTGCTGCGCTGGAGGTTCCTCCTGCCTGGAGAGCCATGCAGGGCTCGTCAGTTATTCAGGATCTTTTGTGTTCTTTTGGGGTAATTAACTCTTTCTCCATTCTATTTCAGTGAGAAAAGCCCAAGCTCCAGGCCACCAAACTCTCATCTTACCTCACATCCCTTTCTTTGGTGTATTGTGCACTTCCATTTGGTTGGACTTGATGATCTTAGAGGCATTTTCCAACCTTAATGATTCTGTGATTTGTAGGTGTTGATTTTTTTCCTTTTTTTGGTTACGTATACACACAGGGACATGAGTGCCTCAAGGTTGACTCTACACTTGAACATCACCTTTGTGTGTCCCTCTGAATTACTCTGTTCAGATTTCCCTCTGGTTTTTGAAACTCCCCTGGGGGCTGGAGCAGCTCCCACTCCAATGTCTGAGAGCACTTGCCGTCTGTTCCCTGGGTGAAAGAAGGACCAAACCATGAACTGAAGAACACCAGGTGGCAAAGGGTTTGACAGTGTCTCTTCTCTGTGTAATGCACTTGTTTAATCAGCTCTGTCAGACCATGAGCTGTGGCAGTCCCCACGCAGGGACTGGGCACGGGGTGCAGAGAGGATGGGGACAGCATCGCCCACACCTCTGTGCTGCCTCCTCTGGGCCAAGACACAGCAGGAGCTTCAGCTGCAGCCTGGATATGTAGGCAGGAATAAAAACAACTCTCTCTGCTCCTTGCAGGTAGGGCACGATGCAGGTGACAGCTCGGGGGTGTCCCAAGGGCTCATCCTCTCACAGCCGTGAGGTGCTGCAGGCTCCAGCATGACATGGGAAAGCCTTGAGGCTGTGGCTGGGGATGTTATATTCATGGGGATTAATAGAACTTTATTACATGTGCAGATTCATGGTTTAAGTATTTTCTCCTTAATTATAACTTGGAGTTTATAAAATTGGGGAATTTGCAGGTATTGGCGCTAACGAGCTGAGAGCTGCTTTGCAGGACAGCAAATTCTCAGAGAAATCTCTGCTCTCTGTGACCACTGACAGCACCCAAGGGAGCAGCTGGAGCTGTGCCAGGGGAGTTTAGGTTGGATACTGGGAAATGTTCTTCCCCCAGAGGCTGCTGGGCACTGCCCAGGCTCCCCAGGGAATGGGCACAGCCCCGAGGTTGCCAGAGCTCCAGGAGTGTTTGGACAGCGCTGCCAGGGATGCCCAGATTGGGATTGTTGGGGTGTCTGTGCAGGGCCAGGAGCTGGACTGGATGATCCTTTTTGGGTCCCTCCAATTCAGGATATTCCATGATTGTAAATTATGCAACAGCTAAAGGAACAAAACTTTGGATGAAGTTGTCCGTGTCTCGTGTTGCAGTGCATTTCCCAGCTATAGAACCACACCCCCACAAGAAATACAGCAAATGGTGAGCACTGGTGGTGCTCAGTGAAGTGAGTTTCACCTGGATGTGAGGGATGAGGTTGTTGTTTGCTCCTGGGCCATAGATCAGCCACTGAAACACTGGGTCCCTGCGAGGTCTCCCTATGAAGGGTTGTCTCCATCCTTAACGTGCAATAATGAGATGGTTTGAGTTTTATAGTCTTATATAATTACTCTCAAAATAGCTTCTGATTCATCCTCCCCTTTGAAGCTTATAGTTTGCATTCTGATAAGCTCTTGCATGGCAGGAACCCTGTGGTAGCAGCAAATTAATTTTTAAGAAGTTTTTTGCTGTCTGACTGAAACTTTGGCACCAGCAGTTGGAGCATTCCTGTCCTGACCTTCCCAGGATCCTTTTCCTGGCTGCGTGTGTGCAAGAGACAAGGAGGCTCTGTCAGGGTTCCTGGGGAGCCTGTGCTGGCAGGAGGAAGCCGGTGGGAGCTGATAGCGCAGGACTCAGAGTCCGAGGACTGGGGAAGCACAGGAACAGGATAAATCTCATTTTAGCTTCCAGAGAGACTCTGTGGCTGGATGGGGCTTGGAGCAACCTGGGATAGTGGAAGCTGTCCCTGCCCATGGCAGGAGGTGGAAGGAGATGAGCTTTAAAGTCCTTTCCAACCCAAACCATTCCATGATTCCACGATTCTCTGGATGTCTCCTCTCAGAACATCCTCCTCCTGAGCATTCCCACCCTTCTGCTTTGAGAGGGGTGTTTGCCACTGAGCTCTGTGCAATGAGCTGAGTGTGAAAGTGCTCAGCAAACTGTGAGAACTTGTTTTCAATCCACATTCCCTGTGCTGTCCTCTGTGGAATTACTTGTGGTTGATATGGAAAAACAGAACAAGGCTTGGGACGTCCAGAGCAGCTGGGGCTGGCTGCTTTCACCTAGAGAAACCTGTCCTGTGGTGCTGGGAGTGTGCACGAAGTGGGGGGGTCTTTCAGGGTCTCCATGGGTATTTCACACCATTTTGCAGCCCTGGCCAGCTGAGAGGAGCAATCAGTGTTTTTTTACTTTCATTACCAAGAGAAAAACAACCTGGTTTGTGAGCAGGGACAGGACTCAGGGAAGGGCTGGAGCTGTGCCAGGGCAGGGTCAGACTGGAGATCAGGGAAAGGTTCTTTCCCCGAGGGTGCTGGGCACTGCCCAGGCTCCCCAGGGAATGGGCACGGCCCCAGGGCTGCCAGAGCTCCAGGAGCATTTGGACAGCGCTGCCAGGGATGCCCAGGGTGGGATTGTTGGGTGTCTGTGCAGGGCCAGGGGTTGGACTGGCTGATGCCTATGAGTCCCTTCCAGCTCAGGATATTCTATAATTCTGTGATTCTGCTTCTTTCTGGATGGGTCATGGTGCCAAGTACTTCTGTGGCTTCATCTCCCTCTCCCTCAAACTCTCGGGTTCAGCGCTGCCCTGGGCTGGGAGATGGCCCCTGTCCCCTGAGGGAGCCTGACCAGCAGCCCAGCTCCGGCTGCTCTGAGCAGGGTGTCCATGGGTGACACCTGCTCCTGGTGCTGGGATCACTCCCTGGACAGGAGAAGCTGTGAGGGTCTAAAAAACCAAGTGTGTGACCCCCGGACCTGCGGGTGATCGATGGGGTCAGATGTGCTGCTGCGGGAGGGCTCTGCAGCCCTTATCACCTCCCGCAGCATGAGATAACGTCTGAGGGGCAGAGGGAGCTCTGCCCCACCCTGAATTGTGTCTTGAGCTGGCCCTTTAACATCTGCTGAGAGGCTGATGAAATATTTCCCCCTCGCCAGGACCCACCTCTGTGCTGTGTTCGAGCAGCAGCTCCTGCGCTGCCAGGCTGCCTGGGAGAAGTGAATTGACGGCAGCCAGACTTTGAAGTGACAGCTCCTAATGACTCGTCTAGCTCAGGAATATTTCGGGGCATATTCCTGTAGCTCCTGCCTGCCTGGAGAGCACCATCAGCAAATCAAGAACTTGATGAAGTTTCAAATGACAGCCAAATGGCAGCGAGGGGGCCTGAAATGTGACAATAAAGCCATCAGCAGGGGACTGGCACACTGGACACAAGCCCAGCAAAGAGGGGCAATCAGAGAGTGGCGTGCAGTGCTTCGCTGTCACTGCCATGCCCTGTGCAGCCCCCAAGTGCCCACACACTGTGAGCTCTGGAAACACAGAGCCTGCTGCTGCAGGAACTGGGGCTGTGTGGGGTGACAGGGACAGTCTGATCTGTATCATTTGCTCTGCTACCATTCCCAAGGCTGTAGCAGGCTCGGGGAGGGATAAGGAGCTGGCTGAGGTCTGCACGATGCTGCACTGCAGCTCACCTCTCACCCAGAGCAGCATCCCTGGATTTATAAGCCAGCCAGCTTCCTTTCCAGAATCCCTGTGGCAAAGGGCTCTGTTTGCTGCTGCCCTCCGTGGTGGCCCTCAGGTTTTGCTCCGTGCTGTGTCCCCGAAGGGAACATTCCCTCTTGTCTCTGTGGTGCTGCTGGATGCTGATGTGGGGTTCTGATATTTGATTTCTGTTCCATCCAGTCCCTGTTCCTTCCTCCAAAGCCGAGCAGCTTTGCTAAATAAATATCTCCGTAGCTGGGGTTTAATGGAACCCTCCTCCTCCTCCTCTGCAGCTGCTGCCCTGTGCTCCCCCCTGCCCTCCAAAATCCACCACAGCTCCCCGTGCCCAATTTCCAGCCCTCAGCTAATCAGGCTCACATTGCCGATGCTTCTCAATAGAGAGAAAATGAGATCAGCAGTTGGTGGGTGCCTCACGTGGTCTGTTGTAGCCCCAGAGCTGCCTGCTCTCCTCCAGCAACACCTCTTGTAGTAATCCATCACTTGAGTGTGTGCTCCCTGCAAAGCCCTACAGAAACAGAGCAATATATTCTCACAAACACTCCTGCAAGAGAAAAATGTAGCTGAAAATGGACAGAGAAGCCTGGAAGTATCTGCTGGGGTGGTGTGAGCTTGGTGTGTGCCACTGGGGAACCAGTCACACAGCCAGTGTGAGTGAGGTGATCACCATCACCTCCTGCTCTGGGCTCTGCCACCTCCTGGAGCTGCCCTTCCAGGAGCTTGCGCTGTGGGAGGATGTTCCATGCTCCAAGCTGTAGCTCAGAGTAGCCAGGAGTGGCTTTTACAGCTGAAGGGATCCCAGCAGGGAGCAAAGCAGCCTGAGCTCTCCCTGATGCCCAGATTTTCCATGAACCACCAAAGAACTTAGGAGGAAGAACCTCTCACAGGGAGGATGATGCTGGGCTCTTGGCAGGGTCAGGCTGGTGGCTGTGTCTGGGTCTGTGCCTGAGCATGGAGCTGTGGGACCAAGCAAGCTGTGGTGGCAGAAGGTGGGGTCAGAGTGTCCCCACTGCCTTGGTCAGGGGCTCCAGGGCCTGAGGAGATGTCTGTGCCCTCACAGGTGACAAGAGAGGAAGGGGACAGCCAGGTCCTGGGGGCTGGTGGCATCACCCTTGTCCCACACTGCACCTCACTGGGTATTTCCAGCCTCTTGAACTTCCACTTGTGCCAGTCCAACTTTGTTTAAAAGCAACAGGTAGCTGGAATGACTAATGGCTGCTGGAGTGCTGAGAGAGCCATCAAACATGTTTTGTTTTCTCTGTGGGGAGTGGGTGGAAGGAAAGCTAAATTACATCTTTGGGATATTAAATACAACTCTTCACATTAAACTCAGAGTTATCCATGAATCTCTTTAATGACAGTGCAAGCCACTTCACAGCAGTAAAAGTCAATGTTGCCACAATTAGACCACTATTGTCTTGCAGTTAATAGACTGCTCTAATCATGACTTTGTCATATTATTAATCGTTTTCTGGTTGGACTTTGCTAATTATCCCCTTTGGTAACTCAGTTTGGGCATTAGGAAGTCAGCAGGGACATCAAGCTGAAAGGCAGTTCAACCGTATCTCTTCCTTAGCTCCCATCCAGGATGAAACGAAAAGGGGGGGCTGTGCTGAGGAGCTGCTCTACGAGTTCATGGGTACCGTGGTGGGAAGGGCTGGACCAGCCAAGGAGTGTTTGCCCCTTCCTCAGTTTAGCTTTACAGTTTTAAACTGCCCCACTCTTTCTTTGTCCTGCCCTGGGCCGTTTGTCTTTTATTAAAGGCAGTAGGAAGTAGTGACTCTGGAGTTGTTGCAGTTTTGAGCTTTTTGGTGAGGTTTAATAGCAACGGGTTTGGGTGTTAAAAACCAGTAAAAACACAAACCAAGAAGTCAAGTCAAAGGAGAAATGGAATGGGTTTGGAGAGAATCCAGTCTCGTTTGTGCTCTTGGAGTCCCCATTGCTGTTGGCTTCAGGTCCTTTCTGTGGTGTTTTGGTAACAAGGGGGTTATAAAATAAGTATATAATAAATATATAAGCTCGGTGGCTTACCCTTAACATATCAGCTCAAGCAGGTAGATCATAGAATCACAGAATCACAGAATGTTGAGGGGTTGGAATGGACCCAAATCCCTGCCATGGGAAGGGACACCTCCCACTAGACCAGGTTGCTCAAGGTCTTGGCCTGGCTTTGAGCACTTCCAGGGGTGGATCCTGTCAGTGGCCATGTCCATATTTTCCCTGATCCTTGTTCTCCCCTCCTTCCTCGTTACTCAGGCGGGAGCTCTGTCACTGCTGCCCTGCAGCCAAAAACATTTTCCAGCCGAGGGTTCCTCTGGGAAGCAGCGCTCACTCCCGGGGGGAGCCAGGCTGGAAAACAGCCGTGTTAATTTGTGTTTGCAACCTCCTTCTTTTAGGCTTTATCTTTTCAATTACAAGTTGTAATAAGACCGATTTTCCAGTTTCTCCCGTGTCTCCTGTGGGAGCCGGGCGAGGATGAGGGAGCAGCACTGAGTTTGGCAGGACCGGGGTGAGGAATGGCTGGAGCTGCTCTGCACTTGTACCACACCACTCTCCTGATAATGAAGTGACAAATAACTGTTCATGTTTTAGAGGGGAATAGAATAGAAACACAGCTCCTGTCGTGTTTTGCCTCGGGTGGGACATTTCTCTGTGAGCAGTTGGGATCTGAGCTGTTCCTGCATTAGACAGAGCCTTTCCTCACTGCTGGATGCTGGCACACCCCTCCTTTCCCTCTTTTCCTCTCACCTTGGATCCAAACCTTGCAAAAGGGGGATAATATCAACCAAGGAACTCATTCTTCCCCTGGGCTGAGGTGTCCTTTTGGGGGAACTGGCCTTACCTCCACCCATGCCAGGAATACCAAAGCAGCCTCTGGCCCCGGGGCATTTTCTGTTAGATGAGGAATTATCTTGTTTTTACAGTTTCTTGTAAGTTAAAGGACATTTAAAGCACAGCATTTTCAATACCAGGTATTTTTAAGAAAGTAAATGGTATTTTCAAATTCCTAAGAGAAAGCTCATTAAATCAATGAAGGTCAACTCTGTCCAATTGATATTTAAGTTTAATAAGTCATGAAGAAGTCTTGGAGAATTCAATGTCATCTTCAAACAACCCAATATTCTAAGCAGGCAGATGCTTAAAAACTGTCTGTAAAATCCTGATCCCTTCCACTAGTGCTTTGTGTCAGCTGTCAGAGGAAGGAGTAGGAGGTCATGCATAAAAGTATCTGTGAGTCCTGTCAGATACATTATGAATGCCAGCCCTGCAAGGAATGACAGGAGCCAGGATCTTTCTCAAGCTGGCAACAGGTTTTCTGAAAGGATAATAGATTATTTCTGATGGTTTCCATTAATGAGCCTGGTGTGCTGGCAGAGCCATGCAGCCTATAAAACTCCTTGGAATGGGTGGAAATATATTTTAAAAAGTCTTCTTTGTCATGCAGCAATTCCCAGCGGTGAGAGATTCTGCATTGCAATGATTTCCTTTGTACCAACACAGAGGTATTTGCAAAAAAAGTCCAGGTTCTTGAGTTTTCTTATGAATGTTTGACACTGAGTTTCCTGGGCACAATTCCAAGATTTAACTCAAAGTATAGGGAAGTGGAACCTCTGTGCTCTCAGCTTTGGTGAGAATACATTTAGGCAAATCTCTAAGGAAGTTCTGCTGCTGACTGGTACAACCTTATTTATTATTGAATAAGATGGGACCTGTTTATTCACCCCAGCAGCGATCTGTGTTTCCACCTCGGAGCTACAACAGAAGATAAATGACCTGCACAGGAGGCTGGGAAGGAAAAGAGAAGTTGCAAAAACCTCTGGGTGATGTTTATCCTTCCCATCTGCACCTTCCAGCCCTTCCCTTCGAGTCAAAAACCCCGTGGGCAGCCAGGGAGCTTTACCTGGAGCTCCTGCTGGATTTGCTGGGCTCAATGATTTTGTGGGAAAGCAGTGCCTTTCCTCCAGGGTGTGAGGAACAGCAGATGGCTTCCCAGGCTTCTTCGGGTGTGGATGTCACATTTTGTGTCTGATGCTGCCTGGAGATTTCACTTACAGGAGCTGGTGTGAGAATCCCAAATTTGCACTGGCTGCTGCATTCCCAGAGAGACCCGAGAGAAAGTTGATGGTACAAATGTGCTCCTGAACACTTTGCTGTCATGGTTCACCAATGGTGGGTGGGGGGTTTGTTGTTTTGTTGTGGTTGTGGAGGTTTTTTTCAGTAATTTTGAAATTCAGCTCTTTATTCAAGATAAAAACTTAGTCTTTCCTCATACTTCACAGATTTTTCTCAGCCTTAACATCAAGGCAAGGTTAGATGGGGGTCTGACCAACCTGGGATAGTGGAATCTGTCCCTGCCCATGGCAGGAGGTGGGATGAGATGATTTTCAAGGTTCCATCCAACCCAAACCATCTTGTGATTCTATAATTAAATGTCTTATTACAGCTTTATAAAACTATAGGGAACAGAAGGTGTTTTATGGCTCCTGTTTAAGGTAAAGCACATCAGGAATCACTTTCAGAGCAGTTGGGATGGAGCACAGAGGGGAGTTCCCAGCTCAGAAATGCACTGGGCACCCACCCTGTTCCTTGGGGCTCAGGCAGGGAATTCAGTGTGGTCACACAGAACATTTATGGTCCAAGAATAGACATAGATAGGGTGGGTAAGAGGTTATGCTTGTTCCATATGAACTTTTGGGGTGTTTGGTGTTTTTTTGCTTGTCTGTCCTGTCCTGCACTTGGGTAATTTAAGGAGTGTGGCTTTACTGGGTACTACAAATAACAAAGCAATCAAGGAATTGTCCATGAGCTCAAAGCAACCCGTGATGGAATTGTCCATAGTCCTGACACTGCAGACTTACCTCCAGAACAAAACCTGGCTCCACAATCAGGGACTGGTATTCCTTGGGATCCTGAGCTCTCGGAGTTTTGGTCTGGATGGCAATCTGGGAATTAATACACTGTAGGAAAGGAAGCAAAAATAGCCAATGTTTTCTCTTTGTGCAGTGTGCTGTGAATCATTTCACAGCCTAGATGAAGTATGTATATATATATATATATATATATATGTATATTTATACACACAGACATGTATATATATCTCTTCCATTTTCCTGATTCATCAGCCACACGTACGGAAGCTCTTTCCTCTCCAGAAAAAAAGACTGAAATACACAACACATGAGGTAAAAGTGTCTCAGAGCATCAGAGCACACACGCAGCTCAAGTGCTGTTCAGACTGAGGAAGATTGTGTAGTACTTTCTGTACAAACTCCTGCTATGTTTGGTTTCTCTGCATCAGCAGCTTGTGATTATTTTTTCCTTGGTGCTGCTATTTACTTTTTATTCCCTATGGGCACATCTGGACAAGATGTGAGCGCTGATAGTACAACAACAATCCACTTCCAGGATCCTGGTAGATGGATTTTTTCATTACTGTGCCTGAGCAGCTGTGACATGAAGCAGAAAGGCACTTTCTGTGGTACAGCACCCGAGCTTGTTTCTGTCGTGGAATTGTACAGATCTTCTTGATTTCAGACTCAGCAGTTTGCTGATGCCGCAGAACAAACCAAGGATGGTATTTTATAGCCAGTTTAAGCACCAGGGTGTAAAACATCACAGCTCTGCCCATATGGAGATACCCATTTCTCCGCAGGTGTGTCCCGAGCCTGTCAGGGGCTGCTCATTTGGGCTTGGCTCTGGCTTGAAGAATCTGCTAAGAATTCTCCATTAGTTGTGATTTAAGTCAGTTTGGACCATTTCTCCCTTTCGCTTATGATTTTCTCACCATCTGTCTTGTCTTTTCTTCTTTCCCATCCCTCCCTGTCGCTGTCCTTCTCTCCCTCAGAGCTCTCCGTCAGCCTCCTTGCAGTGATAGTTATTGTGTGTGGCCTGGCCCTGGTGGCAGTGTTTGTGTTTCTCTTTTGGAAGCTGTGCTGGGTTCCCTGGAGGAACAAGGCCCTTTCCTCCCACCTGGCCGTGCTGCGGAGCGAGGCAGGAGACAAGGACAGCATGGCAGACAAGCTCAAGGACACGGGGGCCATCAGCTTTCTGGAGGCAGCTGTGAAGATCAGCCACACCTCCCCAGACATCCCTGCAGAGGTCCAGATGTCCATGAAGGATCACATCATGCGGCGCACGCGGATCCAGAGGCAAACCACGGAGCCGGCGTCTTCCACCAGGTGAGGGCTGGGATGGGATGCTCAGCCTGGAGGAGCCTGAGGTTGGAGCTCATTGGGGGCTGCAGCTCCTCCCAAGGGGCAGCTCTGAGCTCTGCTCTCTGTGACAGTGACAGAACCTGAAGGAGCAGCTGGAGCTGGGCCAAAGGGAAGGTTTAAGTTGGATACTGGGAAAGGTTCTTCCCCCAGAGGCTGCTGGGCACTGCCCAGGCTCCCCAGGGAATGGGCACGGCCCCAGGGCTGCCAGAGCTCCAGGAGCGTTTGGACAGCGCTGCCAGGGGTGCCCAGATTGGGATTGTTGGGGTGTCTGTGCAGGGCCAGGGGCTGGACTGGATGATCCTTGTGGGTCCCTTCAGCTCAGGATACTCCATGATTCCATGATTCTGCTGGGTGGGGATGCTCAGGAATGGCAGGAATGGGGTGCTCAGCAGGGGCGAAGCTCTGTGAGCAGCTGGAGATGTGGGAAGATTGTTGGATGGAGTCTGAGGCTCAGATACCATAGGGGAGACTAAGGAGAGCACCTACACACCAGATTACTGTCCAAAGCTTGGCCATCAACCAATGAATGTGTTAAGACTGGTTTACCATGGCCCTTTTAAAAAATTCGGGATTCAGGTCCTATTACTGCGACTTGACCTCATTGTGTCAAGTCACCCGCATGCTTTGGCCACTTTAATTTTGTTCTAACATGAGAGGCAGGCTGAAGTATCAATGATGTACCCTGTCAGACAGAATTAGACCTTTTGGCTCTCTCTTGCTGTTGTGGCTCCTGGCAGAAACAATTAGATCAGCACAATTGATGGATCGCTCACTGCACAAGCCCAGAACCAGCTGCGCACGGTGCTTGTGCTCAGATGGGGACAGAGACATCAGCATCCTCCTCAGGAAGTCAGGGAAAGGCTGTGTGAACCTTGGGACACCTTCTCAGCATGGATACAGAGGAGAAATTTAGATTAGATGTTAGAAAGGGGTTCTTTACTCGGAGTGGAGTGAGGCCCTGGCACAGGGTGCCCAGAGCAGCTGTGGCTGCCCCATCCCAGGAAGTGTCCAAGGCCAGGCTGGAGCAACCTGGGATAGTGGAAGGTGTCCCTGCCCATGGCAGGGGGTGGAATGAGGTGAGCTTTAAAGTTCCTTTCCAACACAAACCATTCTGTGATCCTGTGAAATGCAGCATCTCTCCTTGACACAGAAGGCGGTGAAACGGGGACAGGGAAGAGGGATCACAGGGTCCTGGCTGTGCCCCAGAACTTCTGTTTGCCTCACTGGCCGTGTCTGGGATGTGCACAGGAGTGTGACAGGGAAATCAGGCACTGCTCAGAAAATTGGCTGCACTTTTGCAGGATTAGTGAGGCACCGATGGCAGCCCCCTGTTTGAAGGAGCTGAGTTAAACCAGCACGGCGCCACCTGCATTTGTGAGCCACACTCTTTTATTTATCCTTGCTGCTTTTGGACAGCTGATTCCCTCTCTGCATGCACACGCTCCTTCTGCTTTTATTACACCTTTCCAACAGAGGAGGAAAAAACCCTCAGCCTGTCTGAATTAGGACAAACAAAGTGTGACTTGGCTGTACGTGGGCAGGTTTCAAACCCACTTTCTCCTTGGCAGGTTCCTCTGATTCACAGCCCAGCCTAACCCCGTCCAAAATACCTCTGAGGAACCTGCCAAAGTCTCCAAGCACCATGTATCACTGAAAGCTAATATTCTGGCTGTAGAGTTCTTAGTTTGGTTGAATAACTCTATAAAGTGCTCTTGTAAACACCAGATAATCTGGAATAATGCCCTGAGTCCACAGAAAGCTTTTATGCTTTGTTCAGATAAAGCTCTGCTTACACACAGCTTGTGCTGGAGGAGAGCTCAAGGCAAGAGACGCTTCCCGACGAGGCTGTGCCTCCCTCCCTGTCAACAATTATCTATCAGTTTCTGATGAGTCTCTTGGAAAAGCCTGGAAGCAGCAATACCCAGCAAAGCCAGGCTGGACAGGGCTGGAAGCAAGCTGACCTAGGGGAAGATGTCCCTGCCTGTGGCAGGGGATGCAGTGAGATGAGCTTTAAAACCTTCTGAACCCAAACCATGCTGTGGTTCTACGAGTAAAGCCTCACCTTCTGAACTGGTCGTGGTTGTCTCACCAAAAGAAAAAGATAAAAAAAAAAAGGGATTTTTTTGCCTGAGAGCACTTAGTGCCAGTATCTTGGAAGTGTAAGGACTGAGGGTGGGGAAAGTCTCCATGTGGTGCTGTCTGTGATTTGGGTAAGGAGTTGTTGGGGCCCATCTGTTCAGCTGTGGGCTGTGACTCGTGCCACAGGTGAGAAAGTGCAGCTTGTGGCAAATACTCTGGAATTTAAGAAATTTGCTGGATTGATTCCTTGAAGGTTTTTGGAGCTGTTCCCCTCTGTTCACATCCATAACATACATGGTTTCTGTGCAGAGGTCAGGAGCACCTATTGAACTCGTTCTGTGCTCTCTTGCTTTCTGAGTCCAGGGGAGAAAAAGGAGAGCAATGTGCTTGGAAACCCACAGAGCTGTTTGTGTCTTCCTCCTGCAGGCACATCTCCTTCAAGAGGCACCTCCCCCGGCAGATGCACGTGTCCAGCATGGACTACGGCCTGGAGCCGCCGGCCGTGGCCGAGCAGCCGACCAGCATCGGCCGCATCAAGCCCGAGCTCTACAAACAAAAGACTGTGGACACCGAGGACCCCAAGAAGGAGGCAGAGAAAACCTGTGGGAAAATCAACTTCACTCTCAAGTACGACTATGAGAACGAGACGCTGACTGTCCGAATTCTCAGGGCTTTTGACTTGCCAGCCAAAGACTTCTGCGGCAGCTCGGATCCCTACGTGAAGATCTACCTCCTGCCCGACCGCAAGCGCAAGTTTCAGACGCGAGTCCACAGGAAGACCCTGAACCCCACCTTCGACGAGTCCTTCCACTTCCCCGTGCCCCACGAGGAGCTGGCGAGCAGGAAGCTCCACCTGAGCGTCTTTGACTTTGACAGGTTCTCCAGGCACGACATGATAGGAGAGGTTATCTTGGAGAACCTGTTCGAGGACTCAGACCTCTCCCGGGAGACTTCCATCTGGAGGGACATTCAGTACGCCACGACGGTGAGTATCTGCTGGGTGGTGTGGGGATTCTCCCCAGGGGTAAATCCTTCCTGACTCCCTTGCCTCCTGTTAGCCCCAGGGACCTGCAGCCATGGCACAGTTCTCTGCCACGTGCACATGATCCCAGTAAGAAAGAGCTCTGCGGGGCCAGTACCAGCCCGTTGGTGCTGAGAGGTGTTGGACGTGCTGCTGGCAACCCTTCCAGAGTTGGATTTGGGTCTTTTAGTAGTTCTTTTGAATTCCCCCTGGAAGGAAAGCCAAGCCTCAGAGAGGAAAAGTCCCAGCCCGTTCCATGTTCCACAGGGCTGGCAGGAGAAGCCAAGTGCTCACATTGATCGCTGAGTGCAGAGCAATGACATTAACCTCTCCATAATAGCTGTCTGCTCCTCCTCTGCCCTCCCAGGAGGATCTGGCTGGTCCTCAGGGCGAATGAACAACTGAACTGCTCTGCAGCTGGACACCAAATCAGCCATCACCATTGTCATTTCACATTGTTATTTCTGAAACTGAAAGATGAGACATCCCCACCCCTGTGGCTGGAAGCGTGGGCCCTGTCACATCTTTCCCAGTGACTGGCAGAATGCCACAACTTGCAAAAATCTGTCCTGCAGCTTCCCTCGTAGCTCATCTCATACCTTTGCTCTCCTGCTTTCTGTGCTGAGGAGGGAACTGTCAAACATGAATATATATTGTGGCCAGCAGTGCCAGAAGACATTTGCTTTGTAACTCTCAGCTTTTCTCTCAGCACCACGTTCCCCACCAGCTATACCCCTTGGTGACTTCCATCAGTGCTTGCTCTGCTGCAGGGTGTTCAGAACTTTCAGAAAGCTCTGTGAAGTCCAGCAGGTGTGCACAGCCCCGTGTCCTGTGCTGCTGTGCCCAAGGGGACGCGGTCCCAGGGCACTCAGGGGACACGGTGGGCACGCAGCATGTCACCCTGGGAGGTGGCTATGGGGCTGGAGCTGTCCTAGGAGGGCGCGGAGAGCTTTGGCCCTGCCAGCCTGAGGACACAGGGATGGATCTGGTGCCTGCCAGGCACCCTGGGGCAGCGCTGGAGCGTGCTGGGAGCTGCTCTGTGCTGCCTTTTGAGCACCTTGCTTGGAAGTGCTGTGGGAAGGAGGCACAGGATCAACCATGAGGAAAGCAATAGTTTTAGTTAGCAGGGTGCTCACAGCTCTTGGCTTCCAACCTGCAAACAGCGACAGATGTTATGATTGATGGATGGTAATGAAAGCAGAAATGCTGGCAGTGAGGCAAGCAGGCACCAGGCACATCCATTCACCCAGAGAGGGGCTGCTGGAAGGGGAGCAAAGTGCACCAGGTGTGCTGATGCCTCCTGGAGGAATCTGCCTGTTGGTTCTGCAAGCAATAGAGAATGTTTTCCTGGCTAAATAATCTCGTTTAATGGGGGAAAACCCCACAAAAGCAGGTGGAGATGTGCCAGCAGAAGGGTTATTGAGGGAAAAGCCTCCAGAGAAGGTGTGAGGGGAGCAGAGCCAACCCCATGCCCAAGATGTGCTGTGCAGCAGCCTGGCAGAGCTGCCACACATCCAGCACCACGTTTGTTTCCATCCCCTCGTCCTCTCTGTGCCATTCTTAAGGAATGTGTTGCTCCTGGAACATCTCAGCCAGCTGTAGCACACCCAAGGACATTTCTGTTTAATCAAAATTGGGAAGGGTAAATACAGTTTGCATAAAACCCCGAGAAAGCTCTGGGTGCCTTATAATGCATGAGATCAATGGTGTGGGTAAGAGGGTAGGGACACACTCAAGCACTGATCTGGTCAAATAGCCAGCACTCAGCTACTTAATTAATGACTGTACAGCTTGTGAATCAGGGAAACATTTTTGGTTTCAAGTTTATTGATTCAGAGCTTCCATTATTTCCTAAAAGGTACTGATAGGAATTTTGGAAATGTCCCAATGTCTATAATCTGCAAGAAAATAATGCACCCACAGGACACGCCTTGCTCTCCTGTATTTATGGTTGCAAAGAGAAATCTCTTGACCTGATACAGTGAGGTCAAAGAACAATTTATGTTCATTTTATACCCTGAACGGGTCCTCTCAGTGCAAGGAGAGGAATAGAAGATGAGATGGTGTCCAGAGGGTGCTGTCACCATCTCACACGGGGCTGCTCTCTTCTGACATCTTGTCCAAGGGCTCCTGACCTCATTCCTCCCAAACTAACTAAGAACAAAGAATGCATGAAAGAATGGACCCAATCAAGATTTTATATAATATTCATTAGTATTCTGCACGTCTAAGTGGAATAAAGATTTAATCTTTGCCTTACCTGAGAATGAGCAGGAAATAATTTGGCAAAAACCTCATCCATCAACAAGATCTATTCCCCTAACACTTAGCAAAGCTTTAAGTGCATTTACTTGTCTTTCTAGTTCCATCACTCTACTCCTAACAGCTACAATTTCTTTTCAGCAGATCATTATATCACATTGAAAGGAATCAAACACACTGTTTCCAAAAATAAATGGGTTGTTTGCTCTACAGATGTGGGATCTGTATGTAGAAAATAAGATATTTTTTTTTAAATCCATTTTTAGAAGGTGTTTGGAAATCTTTTCTGCTGACTTCAGATAATGATGCTTTCTAGTTTAAATAAGACATTTGGTTTGTTTATTTTTCCCTGAATTCCCAATGGCAAGGCAATGATGGAAAGGGCTTTTAGGAGGTGTAGTCGATGAAGCTGCAGGTACAAGAAGTGCTAAGAGCCATGGATAAAAGTTATTTGATGGGGCACTAAAAGATTAAATTGCATTGGCTTCTGTGTAATCCAAAAGTACCAAACATTTCTGAGTGCCATCTGCTGGTTAATTCCCCATTTATACTCACACACACACAGCCTCACACTGTGCCAGCTCCTTGAAGGTGTCTCAGAGGGCTTGGTGGTCCAAACGTAAACATGTCACAAACTAAAAGCTCAGTGGGCCCTTCATGGTTGTCTTCTGGTTTAAAGCTTTGACACCTCAGATGGTAACTGCCCAAGAACTCACGCTCAGCTTCAGAGAAAACCAGTGTGTTACTCAAAGATGTTTTCATTTTATGCAGAAATGTTGGGCACCGTCACAGTCATAAACCTCTATCACTGAATTCATCCCTGCCCATGGCAGGGGGTTGGAACTTGATTATATTTGAGGTCTTTTCCAACCCAAACCAGTCTGTGGTGTTGTGCACTGATGGCACTGGCTGTAGTAGGAAGTTTCCGAGGAGTTTGTTGCAGTGCACAACCGGAGAATACGGCACCACTGAGGGTCAGGAGCTCATCTTTCTGTCACCTCACTGTGTTTGTCACATTCCTGGAGGAACCAGGCACTAGAGACATGTACTGTACATTCAAACAAAACTTGATACTAGTTTGATTTCCTTACTGCATTGATTTGGTGTGAGATATCCCATCTCCTCTGTGTGAGCAGGGGAGCAGGAGTGCATCAGCTGTGCATTAGCTGTGCATTGCTGGGAGGCTGCAATGGGAAGCACAAAATCTGCTGAGGCAGAGGGAGATTGTCCTTAACTTAGATGTGAAGCTGTAACACATTCTTCCTGTTCTCTGTATTCATTTTTTAGCCAAATAGTATTGGGGTGCACTGGAATCACCACCATGAAGTGTCCTTCACTCCAAATGGCAAGCAGAGGAAGTGCTGTGGTGGAGGAGGAGGAGGCACCTGGCTGGTTCTGCACGTTTCCAATAAAATGTGTTCTCTGTTTTATTGAAGGAAAGCGTGGACCTGGGCGAGATCATGTTTTCCCTTTGTTATTTGCCAACTGCAGGTCGCCTCACCTTAACAGTCATTAAATGCAGGAATCTCAAAGCTATGGACATCACTGGTTACTCAGGTGGGTGTTTAGTGGCTGAGGGGGACCCCGTTGCATCCACATTTCCTCCTCTTCCCTCACAGTATCCTCAGTGGATGGTGGGTGAACCATCCCAGGAACACCTGAAAAAGCTTTGTCTGCATTTTAAGTGCAAACAAAATGTTTAAAGTTGAATTATCTGTCTGTTGTTTCCCATCCCACTGGAGGGTTTGGAGTGCCAGAGCTCTGATCCATCTCTTGGGTAGGACACTTAGATCTGTTGCAACCCTTTATAGCCAGAATCAACTGTCTCACCCCGAGATCAGGAAAGGATCATGGGCCACCTGGATAAATCCCACTGGAATGTGCATTCCCCTGTCCAGTGGCCAGTAGTCAAACCTAAGGATCACAGCCACCTGAAGACTGTTTGCATTCACAGTTTCAAAGAGCTGACATTCAGCGTGCACAAATTCTGGTTTTCATCATAAAAACCAGTGTCTTTTCCAGACACCAACTTAAGAGTATTTGAATTTCATTGTACAAAAGGCAGTGACAACAGAGACCTTTGCAGAAAATGTTTCTGCTCAGTTGGAGCCATACGAAATGTCTGAGAGTTGAGAATTCAGGTGAAGCCAGCTCATCCTTTCTGCAATAATAATATTGCAGTGCTGGTTCTCTGGTGCCTGAACCTCAGGTCACCACCCACACCAGTATGAGAAATGGTGGCTTTTACTGCTCTACAAACAAACTTTTTTCTCAAAGTGCATTTGAGGAGTGCCTCTGGCTCATTGGAACTCACAGCCCATCCTCTGATAAAGCTGTTTCTGCGTTGCAAAGGAAACAAAATATACCTCCCTCAACAAAAGGTCTTTTCCTATCTCTTCCTCCCTAGATCCATATGTCAAAGTGTCTTTGCTCTGTGACGGGCGAAGGCTGAAAAAGAAGAAAACCACCATAAAGAAAAACACACTTAATCCCACCTACAATGAAGCAATAATCTTTGACATTCCCCCCGAGAACATGGATCAAGTCAGCCTCCTTATCTCCGTCATGGATTATGATCGGTAGGTGGGAGGCTCTGGAGAGCTGGAGGGGAGAGCATCCCATTGGGTGCAGATTTTCCTTCTCAAATGCAATTTTCCGCAGTGTTTTCCACAGCCTCGATGGCAGAGCTCAGTGGTATCAACCTGTCTCTGGTGATTTATTGCTACAGTGACATTGATATTTATGGTTATGGAAAAGTAGCGAGTTTGGTAAAGCTGGTCCCTGCTTTATGGCATTTCCTTGAGCAAGTGCCATGCTCCCCTTGGTTATTTACTTATCCTGAATCCCATGTTAGAAAGCAAATAATGTGTGAGCGGCCCTGGGTGTATGAATTATGCATCGCTGAGCTTAGGGTTATTCCTGCTGTAGAGCTCTAGTCAAACTCCTTCCAGATCCTGTGTCTGGACTGATCTGCCTTTGAAATAATTTAAAAACTGCCATAATTGCTCGTGGTGGTGGCAGTGCTGGGGCAGACACCACAGCCCAGGCTCACCAGCAGCAGGAGCCAGGAGTTGCCTGGGCAGGTTTGGGCAGCCTGAGGGATGGATGGTGATGCTGCTGCTTCTCTGCCGTTCCTCAGGGTGGGCCACAACGAGATCATCGGCGTTTGCCGCGTGGGGGTCAACGCCGAGGGGCTGGGCAGAGACCACTGGAACGAGATGCTGGCGTACCCCCGCAAGCCCATCGCCCACTGGCACCCGCTGGTGGAGGTGAAGAAATCCTTCAAAGAGGTGTGTGGGGTTATCCTTCCCTTTCAGTGCCTGTGCTCAGCGTGAGTGGGCTGGCTCCAGGCTTTCAGAGCGCTCCTGCTCTCGCCTGGGATTTTCTGAGCAGAGCTGAGGGAATTTTCTCACCAGAAATGAACTCTAGAAAACAAGCACTTCTGTATTGCCTCGAAATAGCTCCTTGAGCTCGCAAGCAAGACTGAGAAGAACTGTATTTACAGATGTGACTGTTACATTTTGGGTTTTATCTTTTCTTTTTCTTTTTTTTTTTCCTTTTAAAATTAGAGACTGAGAGCAGTAAGGAAAGAGAATGCTGCTCTGATTGCAGAACAAATTGTCCAGGGATATTGCCTATTTCAAGTTTCAATTTTTCATCCTAAAAGATTTTTCTGTTGACTCATCTCCGAGCCTTTGAGGGAGAATAAATAGAACAAATGTAATTGCTCTAAGCATCTCCAGAGAAGGAGATTGACTTGATGCAGCCCCAGATCATAAAACAGGGCTGAAATGCCTGGGTACCTTTTTGACCACCTCTGGCATTTTCTTCCTCCTTGCACTCTGATCTCTCACGCTTCTATAGAGCTCTTTGGCTTTGCCTGATTCAGGTCATAACTTCTGGAGGAGAGAGATGTGGAAAAGGCACACATGCCTTTGACACTTCAAGTATGAGAAACAAGCTCCAGCATTTGTGGCCAGTGATACGATAATAAAGGCAATAAAACCTCCTGCAGTTTCTGGGGCTGAGGAGGTATTTTCCCTCAAAGCCACAGAATAAGTACTTAACAGAAAGCATCTCATTTTCCCCTTGAAGTTCAGTGCTGAGCTGCAGTGAAAGGCAGACACTGGGCTTGCTGAGATTCCAGAGTAGTGTGAATTAGTGTATAAACCCTTTGTTTCTTTGAAATCTGCTCCTTCCTCCAACAAAGAAAGGGTGGTGAGGCCCTGGCACAGGTTGCCCAGAGCAGCTGTGGCTGCCCCATCCCTGGCAGTGTCCAAGGCCAGGTTGGAAGGGGCTTAGAGCAGCCTGGGATAGTGGAAGGTGTCCCTGCCCATGGCAGGGTGTTGGAACTGAATGATCTTTTAGTTCCCTCCCAACCCAACCTGTTGTATGATCAAGGAGTCTGTTTGTGCTCAGTGCCCTCTGTCCCAGCCCAGGTCAATTGCACTCAAGGGAAAACCTGGCAATTGATATTTTAGCTTAAGACACAATGGAGATGGATATATCAGACAATGGACACCTGAAAATTTACCCTCCCTCAACTGAGATGATCTGTGAGCTCCCCTTGCACCTCTGTGAATCAGCCCAGGGATTAGCTATGCAGGACGGGGGTGAGTCAGAGCAGAATTAAACCCTTGTGCACTTTGTGTACAGTGCTAACTCTGCCTTTGGGTGCTGAGCAGCACCAGGATTTCATTCTCCTTCCCCTGCTGGAACCCTGGCCCTGGGCATGAGCCATGTCTGGGCAGGCTCCATGTGTCCCACTGCTATGGGGACCTGGGCACCAGCAGCCACAGGGTTTCAGCAGAAAGGGAATTGATCTATCCTTTGATCTCTTGGCATCTGTAGCACCTCACAGTGTGACACCAGCTGCCATGGCTGACCCAGGGGCAGCAGTTCTTTCTCCAGGTTGCAATTTTTGTGGCTTTACTACACAATTTTTCAGATGCAGGTGAGGTTTTGAAAGAAAAACTCCTGTGAAGTTTTTGAAAATCACTAGGAAGAAAGAAAGAAAAAAAAAGCATTATTGTTATGATAAAACACGAAGAAACCAAGGAAGACATGGAAGATGACTCACCTTCTAAAATATACTTTGAAAACCGTGGCTGAGCCCCCAAGACTCTGGAAAAAACCTGAGTGAATCATTTCACCCCTCAATGCACCGGTCAGGAGCTCTGCTTAAAAGGAAAGAAAAAGCCCTCTGATCATCTGTTCTGGTATTTCTGCCACAAACTGGTGCACAGAGCCAGCAAGCAAATGGTCCCTGTGTTTATTTGCCCTTTTAGGTTTTAGCACTGCTGTCTGCAAATCCCCAGTGCAGCCTAAAAGAAAAACTGAACGGAAAAGGCACAGGCTCCTGGAGACAAATTAATGGGAAATGGTATTTGTTGGTTACAAGTCATTGCATCATCTTTTCCATGTTGTGTTTGGGCATTTTTGGAAAGAAATTTGGGGGTTTTGGTCCTGTACCCTCAGCTCTGGGTCCCTGTGCAGCTGCTCCATCTTTCCAGGCTCTGTGGGCTGCTGGCTCTCTGTGCCTCTGCCCTGACTGAGGATGCTGGGGGAGAGCTGCTGGCCCTCCATCCCTTCTTCACCCTTTGTTGGGGTGAACTCGGGCTGTGCTGACATCTTGAGCCTTCATCCTCCTCTTTGTCTTCTTCATCTTCATCTCCAGGCGCCTTTGCAGCAGCAAATGGAGCGTTTGCTTCCCAGTTGATCCTCGTGATGGTGTCTGTGTGCTCTGACCCTCAGTGACAGCCTCTGGCTCCATCTGAGTCTTCCCTGATGGAGTGCTTGACCTCAAGCCCAAGGCGAGGATTGAATTGTCCCTTTGATGTTTAAATGGAGGGATGGGTGACCGGAGCTGTTTGCCCGGGGACACGGAGCTGCTCCAGGCACTGCCATCTCCCCACACTGTGGTGGGGGTCCCAGCCCCCTCCCCACCACTCAGGGGGGAGAAAAGTGTGGGAACGTGGAATTTCTTTGCTAACCAACACCCTGCCTGGTGTGCTTTGGAAGAGCTTTGGCCAGGAGAAAGTGCTCCCACCGTATTTTGACTACAGCTCAGAATCACAGTTTCTGGTGAATTTGCCAGGAAAAGTGTCACCAGAGACGTGCTGCTCCAGGAGGATGGCCCAGCCCTGACCCTCTTACCCTGCCACAGCAGGGATGGATGGATGGATGGATGGATGGATGGATGGATGATTGTGTCCATGATGTTGGACCAATGACCTCCTCCTCCGTTGGGCCACTGGTCCAACAATGGTTCTTTGTCCACCATGAGGACCTGGGCAGCTCCAGCCTGTCCCAGCAGCCGCAGTGCTGGGCTAACATGGTCCAACCCCTCACTTCTGTGCTGACAGCACCTCAGGCCCTTCCTCCATGAGCTGGTGCCACTCCTTCTTCGCTTTCACTGATGCAAAAGGCTCCAGTGAAAAGGGAAATGCTTCGGATGCACATCATGTCTTTGATTGCTCCATATTTATCAACAGTGAATAACAAACCATAATGACTGCACTTCACTAATGACCATCATCACTAAAGAGAGAACATGGAGAACATGTGCAAATGAATCATTAATTACAGGCTTTTAAGCGCTATCCTCCTCACACAGATGTTCAGAAGGCGAGTTTCTGAGCAGAAAGGGAGAATCCCTCTTGCTGCTCCATTGTGGGGTTATTCCAACAATAATTTCTTCCCCTCAGCACAAGTTGTTCCTGGTGTTCAGCCCCGAGGTCCCTCTGGCAGCTGCTGCCTCCCCGAGTGCTTCAGCCACCCCACCCATGTTCCTTCTGCATTCCTCCACACACCCATCAGCCAGGTTCAGGGATGTGTCCACAAGGGGAAATATAAAATTACTGCTCCTTCTTCCAGGCTTTGAAGGGAACTTCTGAAAACTGGAATTTCCCCTGTTATCTACAAAAGACAAACCCTGGTATCGCAGAGTCGCATCATCAGCGCGATGCAAAACGGGTCTTTGATGTTGCCAAGTGCCTCTGACATCCAGCAGGGGAGCATTTATTTGTTTAAAACATCGTTCCAGATAAAAACTGATAACTCTGCTGAGAGCCGAGTCATGCCCATAATGAAAAATAAGCATTTGTCTTTAAAGATAAGCCCTTCCAGACTTCTGGGCCTTTTTTACTTTGAACTGGTCCCAGTTTCTGACTGCTGACTACACAATGCATGGCCCACCTTTTTGAATTAAATGAAGGAAAAGTATCTCCAGGACTTATTCTTGGAAGAGTTTTCATCACATTTTTGGAGTAGCAACGTTGTCGTTGTCATTGTCATGCAGCCAGCAGGAGGCAAAGAGCATGGGGAAGGCTCTGCCAAAAGCCCATTTCTATCGTAATTTCTGCGATCTGTTATTTTACTGGCAATGCTCATGGGGAGTTTGTATCCGTATTATCAATTCCTCAGGGATTTTGGCCAATATATCTGACATGAGAAATATAGAAGGAAGTGTTTCCTTTCCTTAAGGCAGCTGTTTGGCAGGACAAGTTTCTCATCTTCATTCATTAATTTCTGCTCAGCCCTGATGAAATTGAGGCTGTTGAGTGCAAACCTGTGCAGGGAGTTACTTTACACTGACTGGCTTCTTTGGGGAAGGAAACTGGTCAAACTGGTCAAACTGGCCAAATTTTTGACCATTCCAAACCCATGGAGCATCTGCAAGGGCTTGTTTGCCCTGCTCAGCCTCCCTGTGAGCACCAGGCTGCTGCTCTCTTGTCTTCATTTGTGATGGCTTTGCCAAGGCAAGCGTGAAGTCTGGTTCCCCAAGTGAGTTTTCACCCAGAGAAATGAAATTCATACATGCTTGAACATTAATATCAGCCAGCAAAGAGTTTCTGCTTATGTGGGAGGGGAGGGAATTGATCCAGGCAGTGGAAATTCTGCCTCCCGTTGTCTCTATGAGATGTCTATAATTTGTCATTGGAATTTAATAAAACAAGATGGTGAGATGGGCAAGTGCTCAAAAGCTTCAGGAGTAATGGTTTGAATTATGATAATAGCCCCCAAGGCAGATGATGAATAATTTAGGATACCCTAAGTATGGCAAAAATAATGTTTGCTCCATCCACCGAGTCTCTGATCTGATTTTCCCTTTGAGAAATGTCTCCAGTGCTGTGGACAGAGCTGCTGTGGAGTAAAATTACCAGACTGGAAAGACTCAAGTACTTCTGAGCTTAGACAGTATTTTTAAACCGAGAAGACAACAGCAATAAAGCAGGGAAGAGCTGAGAGCACTTTGTCTTCACAGCACACACAGATACTGCTTATTTTCCCCTTTTTTTTTTTTGGTGAGGAATCCTCACAATTGGGAATTGATTTACAAAGCAGTAAAGTAGATTGTTCAGTAATTCCTCCTGAGTGGTTAAACACAGGCATTGCATGAGTTGGAACTCGTAGAGCAGATGGGAACACGGCAGGGCAGGAGTCGGGCAGGGGTGGGATGAGGTGGATGGGATGGGATGGGGTGGGGTGGGATAAAATGGGATGGGATGGGATGGGAATACTGAGGAAGAGGGGATGGACGACACAATGCAGGGTTGGGAATAACCCCAGATAATCCCTCCTGTTTGCTTAACTTGCTTTCTCTTCTGTCCTCCAGTGGCACGGCCGGGCAGCGAGCTTCGACAGCCAGGGCTCCTGTCCCTCCCCCAAGCCGCCCCCCACACCGTGATCCAGAGCAGGAAGAGGAAAATGGGACTAAACCAAGTAATTTTTGCGCTTGGCCTTCAGTCTCAGGTTGCTGAGGGGCGGTGGCAGCAGCGGGACTTTCTGGTGTAGTTGTTCCTGCGTAAGTAAAGGTAGAAACCCGTTTTGTGGTCAAATATGTTTTTGTCTAATATGTCTCCCAAGGTGATGTTATTTTTGTGGCTTTTGCTGTACAGATCTGTTTCCAGAGGGAGAAGGTGGACTGAGACGTGTGCTGGGAGTTTGGTCTGTAAAATAATGTGTAAAATAGTTTTTAGTGTGTGCAAAGGCTGGAAAGGGGCGAGGAGGTGTCTGCAGAGAGCAGAGGTGGCTGGGACGGGGGGGCAGTGGCCACTGGAAAAGCCGTGGCAGAAGATGGGAGAGACTCTTCCAAGCCGCCAGCAGCTCCGTCCTCGTGGCCAGCCCCAGCCCTGCAGAGCGTTCCCAGGTTTCCTGTTCATGTAGAGGTGTCCATGAGCTCTTAGAAGTTTGTGCAGTGTGTACCCCATAATTCCTTTTGTCATATATAAAAAAATGCTGTTGATTCCTCAGGAGGGAAACCCTGGGTTTTTTCCCCTGTATCTGAAGTCTCCTCAGAGCTATTTGCATGAACCATTTCTTCAGCCCCCTTTGTAGCTGCTGCTCATCCCCCAGGACATCCCCGCGTTATCTGGAGCGGAGGGAACGGCCTTGCCACGGGTGGGATTCAGAAAAAAAAGGGAGAAAGTGTTACAGAAATGGGTGACACCCCTACATGACCACTGGATCTCTATTCCTTATCTCATCCAAGGAATAAAGGGAGACCCAAGGGGGAAAGGGAAACACGGAAACATGGCTGATGCTAAAAAAAGCTTCCAAACCTTTTTCTTAAGACTGTCAGCACTTCCTTAAAGAATAAAGTTTCTCAGCCCAAGCCCTGAAGGAAGGTCAAGTTCTGGGGAAAAAAAAAAAATGAAGCTTTGCTGGTTCCTTGGCTGCAGAGGCCAAGAATGAAGTTAGAACATCCCAAGTACTGGCTTTGCAGCTAAATCTGCTGATCTTTATCAGCCAGCTGTGGATTTTGGACGCTTTCTCATCACGGATTTTTCTCTGAGTTAAGAAGTGCGTTAGTGCTGTTTATTACACCCCAATTAAATCAAGCAAAAGCAAATATTTTGGTTTCGAGGTAGAATCTGCGAGCGAGGCAGCCGGTTCTCCTCCCCTCAGGTTAGCAGGACTGCGTTCATCAGCCACAATCCTCAGGTCAACTTCAGTTCCCATTTTCCCAAATGTCACCACGTCACCCCTGGCTGCACATCACGGCTGGCAGAGAGGGGTGTTTGCATTGCACCTGGGTGAGATGAATCCTTTGTTCAGTGAAGGGTAAATACATCATTCCTCATCACACCTTGTGTCTTAATTCTCTTTATGTGCCACATGCTATAGAAGCAGAAACTCAATAAAATTATTTTATTTGTAAGTGCTGCCCTGTCTGGTGAAGTATTTCCTCCTGTGGAAGCAGTAATTGTGTGTTGTGTGGTGTTGGATGGGTGCAGCGATCACAGTGGGAGCTGTAAAATGTGATAATGACAGAGCCTGGCACCATGTGGGGCTGGGCAAGGGCAGACGGTGTCATTTGGAGCAGACCTCAGCTCTGCAGCTCCTGGTTGGGCTGGGACAGTCACTCCATCCCCTGGGGAGCAGCTGAGCACCGGTTGCAGCAGCAAAAAGTGTATTTCAAGCACACTGCAACAAAGAAGTGCTAAAACAGCATTAATTTCACAGCACAGAGCGTTCTGTGGGCTTCTGCTGAGGAACAAGGGGAGGACAGCCTTTCTGAGACCATCATCCCGTCCAGGAATGTCCCATGTCTTATTATGGGGAAGAGTTTCTGACCATTAAACTGATTGACTGGGTGGGTCAAACACTGGCCCCGAGCCCCTGGACCTTTGCCAGGGCTGGAGGAGCCTCAGGGAAGCAGGGCACTGAGCTGGCAGTGCCTCCGGCAGGCTGGCAAACCAAAGGGCAAGACGTCCCCAGAAGAAGCCACAGCAGTCCCAGCTGATGGCACTTGACAATCATTAATTGCACCAACCCACTCAAATCCTTTTCTTCTCTAATCCAGGCTTTTTGGGTTTTGGCATTCTCTGTATAATCTCCATCTTTTATCCATTCTCCTTTTTATCGAGGATTTAGTCAAAACATACGTGGGGTTTGACACAAAGCTGCTATTTTTAATCCTCACTTCACACAGATAATCAATTTCCCCTCAATACTGGCTGTCACTCGCATTGCTGGAAAACTGGATCTCATGTTAGTGAATAACACCCGTGCCTGGGTGGCTCAACCCCTCCTACATTTAGATTTTAAATGCTGAGGTTTTGCCACGTCCCTCAGCCAGGGGATAATCAGCCCATTGTGTGTTTGTCATCGCAGCCACTGGGGGGGATTGGTCACACTCATGGAGACGATCTCCACGTACCAGGGCAAAGAGTTCCCTTTCACCCAGGGAGGGATTAGAGCTCTGGGAAGGAGCTGAGCCTGGCACAAGAACTGTCCCAAGATTTGTTGAGTTGTTTTCTTGCTCCTCACTTGCTGCTCTCAACCCTGTAATAGCAACTCACAAGAAATTTCAATTATTTCCAAGCAAAATAAGGAGGGTCACCCCAGGGCCATGTCCCACAGGAGGGTTGGCCATCCTGGGGCTCCTTTGAAACTTGCTGCAAAGGGGAGGATGCTGCTGCAAGCAGCCACAAATGAACAGTCTGTTTTATTGAGTACTGCAAGCAAAATAAACACACAGAGCATTCCCAGACCTTCATTTTTTTCCTCCTTTCTTTTCAGTTTTGGTCTCACAGTCTCCATTTTCATCAGCAACTGACTGGCTGCAGGGAGGGCAGGGGACACTGGAGGGAGGGAGGCCATGTAGTGATGATTTGTTTAATTTGGGGACTTGGGGACAAGGGAAATCCCATGGGTCCAGCTCATTGCAAGGGATCAGAGGGCTGGGAATTGTCCCAGCCTTGTGCCCTCCCACCAATTTGAGAACAAAGTAAGTTGTATCTGAGGAAAAAGCGGAAAACATCCAGTGGGAAGTGAGTTTCAGACATGGAATCACGGAATGGATGGGTTGGAAGGGACATTAAAACCCAACCAGTGCCACCCCTGCCATGGGCAGGGACACCTTCCACTGTCCCAGGTTGCTCCAAGCCCCATCCAGCCTGGCCTGGGACACTTCCAGGGATTCAGGGGCAGCCACAGCTGCTCTGGGCACCCTGTGCCAGGGCCTGCCCACCCTCACAGGGAGGAATTTCTTCCCAATATCCAGCCAGGGTAATATTCTCCAATATTGGCTTCTCACTGATCACATTATTGTGTGATGGGGTTTTTTCCCATACCTCAGCAACACATTTGTTTGGCAAAGTGAAGAATCTTGTCATAACAATTCATATTTAGTCTCCAAATGTGGCATTTAATTGCTAATTACAGAATGCTACTCACAGGTTGGCAAACCACACACACCAAAGAAAAAAAGGCCAGTGAGGAAGAAAACAACTGGGGGTTTATAAGGGTTTAAGAAATAAACAAACATGGTCTTTAATTATCTTAGGGGAAAAAATAGCAACTAAGACATAAATTTAACTTCAGTATTGATGTTTGTGTCACAGCTGCCATAGCAAGGCTGGCTCTGTGTCCCTGGGGCTGGGAATCACTTCTATATGGGAAGTTTTTGGGAACAAGAATGGCAAACCCCACCTGGATGCCAGGAGCTGGAGGGAGGGACTGACGGATGGGGGCTCTGGCGCTCTGGATCCCAAACCCAGCTCTGTGCAGCTTCATGGGATGAAGGAGAGATGCAGAGAGGGCAGTGCAGGGACACACAGAACATTCCTGGATCTCACAGCAATTGCTGCCACTCCAAAGGGTGACTCAGTGGTGACAGACAGGGTTTGTGGGCACAGGCAGCTCCAGGGGGGCCCAGCTCTCAGGCAGGAGCAGCTTTGTGTGCTTTGATTTCAATTTTATTCTATTTCATCCCAAACCTTTTATTTACACATAATTCTTGATTAGCCTGTAAAGAGCATTCAGTCAATGGGCTCAGTCCCAAACACATCCCAATCCTCCTTCAGTCTTTAGTTCAAGCAATGTCAGTTCAGATAATTTTATCTTTGCTTGCAAGATAATAAATTAGACAGAAAATTATATATAGCTCATTGGAGAAAATTACAGTCCTGATCCTCGAGATCCTGATCTCAGTCCTCTGTTTGTTCTTCACTTTTACTACTTCTGTTATTTGCCTCCTAATTAGGCAACCCCAGACTTCTCAATCTCATTTTGCCAGAGGTTTTCTCCCCCAGGGCCCTCATTGTTCTCCCTGCCATTAAGATTATCCATCAGCGCAGTTGTGCACTTATTTAAATGCCGGGTCAGGGATCTCATCTCTGCTTCTAATGCCTCATGCAAGGATGTTCTCCCTGGGACTGCAAACCCTGCCTGTCATTTCCAGGGAGTCACAGCTCCTGGATGAACAAACCCAGGGGGCAGGGGGGGCTGGGATGCTCATCCCAGCACCAGATATCCCAGGAGACCTGGGTGATCCCTGCACGGGGCAAGAGATGCCTGCTGGATTAGGACAAGGGGGAACGGTTTTAAACTAAAGGAGGGTGGATTTAGCTTAGGTATTAGGAAGGAATTGTTCCCTGGGAGGGTGGGCAGGCCCTGGCACAGGGTGCCCAGAGCAGCTGGGGCTGCCCCTGGATCCCTGGCAGTGCCCAAGGCCAGGCTGGATGGGGCTTGGAGCAGCCCGGGACAGTGGAAGGTGTTGGGGTTGGGACTGGATGAGCTTTAAGGGCCCTTCCCACCCAAACCATCTGTGATTCATTTGGCCATAAGAGGTGGTGCAGTTTGCTCCTTTGCTGGGGTGAGCATCACTCCAAAATCCTCTTTGACAAGAAGCCAGAGCTGCAGGTGAGCCTGGGAGAAGTGGAATTTGTCTCCTCTTTGCAGAGGCACAGGCTTGGATATTCTGGATTTCTGTCCAAGAGCCAGAGGCATCCCAGGAGCTCTGCCTGGCTCCCAAACCCCTGCAGCAGCAATGTTACTTAAATGTACAAGAAATGAATTTTTTTTCTGGACTTTTCCTAAAGATAATTTGTAATTATATTTTACAGCTTTATATATATGTATCTTTGAGACAGTGCGTTAGTCATGCAAATATAATTATATATCTTACGTTCCCGTGTCATTTTTAATTAAAAACATGGTATTTAAAGCACATATATTTCAAAAATCCAACATAGGCTTCTATTAAAAATGCAGTTCGTTAAAGCTAATAAAGTACCTGGATGGGTCAGGACAAACCCAGAGCCTGCTCCGTTGCCGTGGGAACAGCCGGCATCAAAGCCGAGTGCAGCCGCGGTAACCTGAAGCACCCGAAATAACAGGGAAAATGTGATTAGGGGACAAACCCAGCCCGAATCCGAGCAGCGTTTTCCCGGCTGCGGTGCCAGATGTGGCAGATCGGGGCCAGATCCCCGTTTCCCGGGGCTGGAGGAGCTGTCGGGAGTGGCCGAGTGGCGATTCCGACGCTGGACCCCCAAGGGCATCCCACGGGAATGCGATGTGGGGCAGCCTGGGGGGAGTTTGGGCACAGGAGCCCGGGCAGGGAAACATCCCAGAGCCGAGCGGAGCATGGGGAGCGCGACCCAGCCATCCAATTCACATATGCAAATATTTTTCTGGCTCGTTAATTGCTTCCGAAGTGGAAGATTTCTCCTAATCTCCCATTAGCAGCTGCACATCCCTCTCCATTCCAAATTGCCGTGGTTGAGGGTTTGTGGCTGTCGGCAGGGACAGAGTGGAGGAGCGGTAATTTTTTAATTAAGTCGCTTTGCCGGCGTTCCTCCCGGGTGGCTGAGAGAAACGAGGGAGGATTTTGCTCATCGCTCTGCTGATTCCCTGGAGACCACTCTGCCCACCCCTCCGGGGATGCCCCACCAAATCTCCCTGTCCCAGTTCTGCTCTGCACCAGCCCAGTGCGGACACTGGTCCCACAGGACCAGTCCCGGGCAGGGTGAAAACCCCCGGAGCACCTCTGCTCCAAAGGCAGCTGCACCAGGAGCAGCTCCGGACACAGCTCCCACTTCCCGGAGATGATTTAATGTGGTTTTTCTGGGACGTGATGGTTACAGAAAGCAGGAGCACCTTCCTGCCTGGGGCATAACCTCAGCTCTGCCTAATGACCCTCTGATTGCTGCCCTCTGCGTCCTCACGGGGCTGCTCCCTCCACAGGGATGCACCTCGTGTGCTGAGGGAATTCTCCCCTCCTTCCTCAGGCCAGCAGGATCTGAGGAAGCATCAGGATGCACCAGGGAGCATCCCATGGTTGTGGAGGATTCTCCTCCTCCGGCTGCTCACTGGAAGCATCTGTGGTGCCTCGGGACTGGCCAAGTGCCACCCTGGGCATGCAGACCCAGCTGTGTTGGGTACTCCAGACAAAAGGGATGGTGCTGGCGTGGATCAGGACCTTTCCAAGCTCATCCCTCCAGGGCGATGCCACCCTTGAGGGCTGTGCTGCCCTGGAGTTCTTGGATGGTGCTGTCATTCCCAAAACAAAAGTTCCTGGCAGCAGGAATGGAGCTGATGATGCAATTAAAATAATTATTTCCTAAACCTGCATGTCCCTCCAAGCCTCTGGAAGTGGCTCTTGCAGTGGAGAGGAGAATGGAAGAGCGGGCTCAGAGCTGCCTGGTTTGCCAGCACACAGCTGAGCATGAGAGGGGATGATGACACTACACCCCAGCTGTGCTAAATTTCATGGGATTTATTGGTACTGATGTCTCTTGATTAAATTATATTTCTTTCTTCATTTATTCTCTAACAAGCTGAACATTTCAATTTCCGAGGCAAACCTGGGTCGGGAATGGGAGGAGGTGGCAGCTGACGCTGATATTGGAGGGGCTCAGTTGGAGAGGAATACTTCTCATTTAAACCCCTGATTTCCTGAAAACCTACACTCAGGGGAGAATGGACAATTTCGAGCCAGGCTGAGAGCTGCAATTTCCTGCAGCAGCCACTCACAAAGCCGAGAGTGGCTCCATGACCTGTGTGGTGCCAAGGATCCCCCAGGTTGCAAGGCTTGGAGCAATTTTAGGTTAAAAGGGAATCATAGAATCATGGAATGGTTTGGGTTGGAAGGGACTTTAAAGATTATCCAGTTCCAGCCCCCCTGCTCTGGGCAGAGAATCAGACCTTTCATTTTTTCTCTCCTGAGCAAATCCATGGAAGTGCTAATCTTTGCATCATTTTCATTTACAAGGGTTAGGAGGTAATTTAGGAGAAATCCATTTAGCTGAGCAATTAGCGAGTCAATAACACACTTCTGCATTTTATTAGAAATAGAAAAATTGGTAATTTCTGTTTGTTTTGACCCCACCTCTGCAGTAATGGCAGCAATTTTCTGGGATAATCCCAGTTACCATGGTTATATCTCCCTCCAGGTCCTTGGCCACCTGCAGCAGGAGGACACAGGAGCGTGGGCAGAGCCAGGGCTGCTGTGCTGGGGGGATTGCCCCAGCCCCCCCAAATTCTGCATGCTGGTGTCACTCCAGTCTCCCCTGCCCTGCCTGCACCACTCATCCTTCCCCAGACATCAGATGGAAAGTCAGGAGGGCTGGGAACCCCAAATTTGCTGCTCCATCCCAGCTGGGGATGAGGGATTTGGAGGCAAAGAGACAAAAAATCTCTACCTGATATTTCTTGGAGCTGACTCACAATCCCTGAGCTGCAGCACTGGGAAAGAGACCCCAACCCTCCTTTCCCAGGGAGAGTCACTTCACCCCTCAGCACTTTTGCTTCAGGAAGAGGGATTAAAGCAGAAAATTCAGATCTATTCCAAAAAGGCACTGGGGAGCTGATTTTGAGAAATTAAAGAACTGCTTAGCTGAATAGCTGAGCTGGTATTTTTCTGTCCTCAGGAAACAACTTTGATATAATAGCATTAGTAATAATAACACCCCAAAGAAAATCCTGGTGAAATCATGTAGACTGCAGGATGCGTGAAATCCCTGGGATGGGGCGAGCTGCCAGCATGGGTCCTCCTTGTGTCAGCAAAATCCCTCCTGGATGGGATGGAGACACATTACCACAAATGGGAGCAGCTCAGGAAAAATAATCCATCTCAATCAAAGAACCAAAATAGCAGAAAAATCTGCTAGTAAATGAAGCTCTCCAGAAAATACTGAAACTTGGTGCGTCACAAGCCACCGCTCTTCTGACAGGGCTGTGAGCTCCCAGCTTGAAGACTTTATTTTATTTCCAGAGGGAAGGAAGGAGTAGACAACACTGGGAAGCATGAGAGGAGCCTGGGCATCCCCACGCTGGCTGGGGCAGGGGGGACCCAGCTCTGCAGTGGCCCCATAGTTCTGCAAAATTCATCCTTTAAAAAGAAATTTCAGTTTCTGTCCCTTCCTTTTGGGAGGATGTAGCACATCTCTGACAAAGGGAGAGGACAGTGCAGGGGGTGTGAGTACTCTGGAGGGGTTGGGGGGCTGGGGAGGGATGAGGGGAGCTCTGGGCCATGGAAGATTTGGCAGGAGCTGGGTTTGGTGTCTGAGGAGGAGAAGTGGGGCTGGGGGAAGTGGCTGGGCCCAGCTGGGGCACAATGTGCTCGTCCTCCAATCTCAGCAGCAGAGTCAGGATCTCCCCCAGGCAGGAATGGCTCTGAATGAGGGGACCCCCAGGGCTCTGCCCCTGCCAGGCTGAGCACCCCTGGCCAGACCAGCTCCAGGTGAGGGGCACACATGCCAGGAAAGCCTCCTCTGGCACCCCACAGTTCCTGTCCCTGCACCCAGAGCCCTCCTGTCCCCAAAGCCACCAAGTGCTCTGCAGGTCCCTGAGCTCCCTGACAGTGCCAAGACGAGAAATAACAGAGCTGGGCTGGAGCACACATTCCAAATCCCTGCTACCCATCCGAGATCCCACCTTCAGAGGGATGATTTCCATGTCAGGAAGCGTTTGGGGTCAATTTGGTTTTACTTTTTCTGCACTGCCATTAGGAAATGACGAGGACTGTAAGGGAGGTGCTGCCTCTCCGTGTCCCTCTTGGCCCGTCCGAGCTCATCCCAAGCCCCGGTGCCCTCCCAGCCCTGCTGTCAATCCCTGGGGGGAGATTTGCTGCCTCCCGACTCATGTGTGATGAGTTACACCTCAACCAGATGTTCCGTGGGCAGGAGAACATATTCGAAGTTAAAAGCCAGCGATTAGAGTTGCCAACCAGCCATTAAGAAAGTATTAAATGGAGAATTATCCCCCTCTTCCTGTTTCAATACAATGGGAGCTTCATAATGCACTTGTTTAAGTTGCCTGGTTTTAATTTTAGTTCCCGTGTTTCTAACAGGGCACGCAGAGCCATTTCACTTTATCAATAGCTCCTGTGAGCTGGAAAAGTCAGGGAGGGGAATAACGTCAATATCCTTGAGAATTAGACAAAGGAGGGAAAATTAGCCCAAAGATGTCAGTTTCTCTTTCCCACTGATAACACAACTTCCCAATTTACTTGACCAGATTGCCTCGCAAAGAGGAGTATTTTTCAAGAGGAGCAGAGATGAAAGGGATTGTTACTTATAGAGGCTCTTCTTTAAAGAGATTAAGTATTTGGCAATTAAAGCACGAGGAGCTGCAGACTCCCAGGGGAAGGCTGGAGCAGCCCCATTAGCATATTTTCCACTAACCCTTCCTTTTGGAAAGGATGATCCCACTGCCCCCGCCCGGGGCTGGCTGTGGGGCTGCAGCCCTGGAAGGGGGAACAGGAGCAATCCTGTGCCCAGAGCCACCTCCACTGGGACCAGAGGCAGGGGAATGAAGGAATGAAGGTTTTTCACAACCTTTTTGTGGGGAAGAGGGTCTGGCTGTCCGTGTCTGCTCCAGGTAACCGGCGCAGGACCAAACTGGGAGAACAGGGAGTCTCTGCCACGGGTGACCTTGAGTCAAGGCTGAATTTTCCTGAAACTCTTGTCAGTTCAGCAGGAATGGCTGGGAGAGCATAGGCAGGGCAGCCAGGGCTGGGGCAGTGCAGGGCAACTGGGAGCAGCCACAAAAATCCACCTCCACACAGGACAGAGGCCCCTGAGGCAGCCCTGCCAGGGTCCCTGCATCCCGCTGGGGTCCTGCACCCAGCTGGAATCCCTGCATCCCATTGTGGTCCCTGCATCCCACTGGGGTCCCTGCATCCTGCTGGAAGTCCCTGCATCCTTCTGGGGTCCCTGCATCCCACCAGGGATTCCTGGGTCCCACCGAGGGAGCCCAGGCCATCCCATGGGCAGGGCTGGAGGTGCTGCTGCTCCCACTGGGGGTCCTGGCTGGGGCCGGGCAGTGCCAGGGTGGCTGGTGGGGACAATCAATACCCCTGAGGGCACCAAGGGCTCTGACAACAACTCCTCCAGCTGTGGCACGACCTTTGCTTTCTCCTAATGTGGTCAATAAATATTTAAACAAGAAAAGAAAGGAATTGATAACCCCGGCAGGAGATGGCGAGTTCTGGCACCTGCAGGAGGCTGAGCCACCCCCGTGAGGGTGGGGGGTGTCCATCCCATGGCAAACAGGAACCTGTGTCCCTGCTGCTCCCCTCTTCCATGAGTGACCCCTCTCCTGTGGGATATCTGGCAGGAGAGTCACCCAGACAGGCCAGCCTGAGGTCCCTCACACCCCTCCGTGGCACTGGGGGATGGCAGGGACTCAGCTCTGGCAGGAGAAGGGTGACCCCATCCTGGAGGCAGCCTGGGGACAATCTCTGCTCTCTGTGAGCAGGGACAGGACCCAGGGAAGGGCTGGGGCTGGGCCAGGGCCAGGGCAGGCTGGAGAGCAGGGAAAGGTTCTTCCCCCAGAGGCTGCTGGGCCCTGCTCCCCAGGGAATGGGCACGGCCCCAGGGCTGCCAGAGCTCCAGGAGCGTTTGGACAGCGCTGCCAGGGATGCCCAGGGTGGGGCTGTTGGGGTGTCTGTGCAGGGCCAGGAGCTGGACTGGATGGTCCTGGTGGATCCCTTCCAGCTCAGGATATTCCCTGATTCCATGAGCACTGAGGGTCGTGGTCCCCACCCCCCCACCCCCGGGTCACAGTGTGCCTGCAGCCAGCTCAGAGCTGAACCACCCCTCTTGGTCACACGTGGCTTTTGTCTCAGTGTTTGTCAGCAGATGGAGATGAGGCTGTTCCGTTTTACAGGAATTATTCCAAGGATTAATTAGCTGATGTTTCCTGGAGTACTTTGAAGATGTGGAGTGTGAGATAAGTGCTGTGCTCTAGAAGCCCATCGGGCACTGCAGTTATTTTGTTCATTCTACTCCTCATTCCCAAAGTGTTCGTACAAAACAAATTCCACAGGAGCTTGTGGGGCTCTGATTGACCTGGTTTAGTGAGGGGCATCTCTGCCCATGGTCCTCAGCACAGGGAGGACGTGGAGTCACTGGAGCGAGGCCAGAGGAGGCCACAGAGCTGCTCCGAGGGCTGGAGCCCCTCTGGAGCCAGGCTGGGAGAGCCGGGGGTTTTCACCCGGGGGAGAGAAGGCTCCAGGTGTCACAGGAAAGTGCAGGTCTGATGGTGCAGGACTCGTTCCAGGCTACAAGATGGTTTCTGGAGCAGAATCATTACCGCCCCATCAGTTTTAATTCAAGCTGGAGAAATCATCGGTGTAATTATTTACTACTGTGAGATTTCTGAAAATTATATTTCTTTTACCGCCATTATTGATCTTGAAAAGGGCCATAAATTAACTTGACAGTTCACAGAGTCCTTCACACTTGGATGGTTTCTCTGCTTGACTTGCACTGTGTGTTGAACTTTCAGCACCAGCCAATTACAGTCATTCAAAGTGGGTATTTGAAGATTTTTCTTATGCAACCAGTTTGATTATAATACCAAAGAACTTGAGGCAAATACCAAGTGGCCTCCATACGGCAGGACAGTTTGGCTGGAGCTGGGCATGGGGGGATGCTGGATGGGCTTTAGGGTGGCACTGGGATGGCATGGCCACACCACAGCCCTGGGAGAGCAGGTGGCCATGGGGGCCCCTCAGGCGCTTGGCAATGGTGCTCCCCACGGGGCTGGCACCTCCCTGGGGTGCCCAGGCAGCTCCTGGCCTCTCATCCCAAAGGCAGCCTGGCACTGGCACCAGCAGGATGCAACCCTCACCCAGCCAGCCTGGCCCATGGCTTCAATGCTTGTCCCCAGAATGGACCTCTGATGGGAAAAAGGGACGCTCGCGGCACTGAAACCCCTCCTAATCCATCCTCTGTGCCCTCAGGATGTTGTGATGGGATCAAATCACAGCAATCCTGCCTTTCTGGGGGCCCAGGGACAGAGATGGGACAAATCCTGCACCCTGCAGGGGTGGGGGGTGAGTGAGAGCACGAGGGACAGTCTCTGCTGGGGCAGGAGGGACGTGGCCTGGGGGAAACGTGGGGCTGCCCCCAGCCCCCGAGGAGCTCCCAGCACCTGCCCTGTCCTGCCCCATCCCCTCTGGGGCTGCTCTGTGCAGGAACTCGGTGCCAGAGGAAGAGGGGATGGAAGGGCATGGGGGAAACCTTACATAAGGTGGAGATTCTGCGGCTGCAAGGGGAACTCTGCTGTGCTTCATTAGAAACAAAACTCAGTAAATCAGCAACATCTGGGGCCTGCTGGCTGTGGCGCCGCCCCGGCATGGGAGGGAAATCTCCTGTTGTCCTCCCAGATTAAGGGATTTTGCTGTTTGCTCACAGTTTTGTACATGTAAAACAAGCTGGCCCCGACCAGCAGCCTGCCCAAAGCCTCAGCTTCAATCTCTGCCCTAAGCCCTTCCAAAACCCTCACCCAAAGCCCCCAACATAAACCCCTGCCCTAAGCCCCAGGCCAGCCCCCTGCCCAGGCACCCTCCCAAGGTCTGTCTGTGCTCGCTGCTCTGAGCCCTGCACGGACACCCCACCCTTGGGAAGTGTCTTTTGGGGTGTCTCAGGGGCGACACGGAACTCAGGGCTCTGACAGCCCTGCCCAGCGCCCCACGCTCCCCCAGGCAGATGGCTGCACTTCACTGCATAGTATTTATTCATTATATCAGAAAAGAAAACCTCATTAAATTAGTCCAGGACTCTGCAGGGTGCTCCCAGGCAGGGACACCCGGTGCTGGGGGGCGGCTGGGGTGGGGGTCCAGCATTTCCTCATTTCACAGTGATGGGAGAAGGGGCAGAGACGCCGTCCTGCGGGCTGGGCTGGGCAGCGCCGGCGGCCCCTCAGACCTCCAGCTTCTTCTTCATCTCCATGCGGTAAATGATCTGGTAGCCGTCGTCCCAGGCGTAGATCTGCCTCTCCCGGGGGCTGTACTTGAGGCTGGAGTGGGAGCCGTAGCGCTTGGGGAAGTAGACGAGGGAGGCGTCCTCGGGGGCCAGAGTGCCGCTGACGTCGAAGACGCACTGGACGCGGGCGCGGCTGGGCAGGCGCGTGTTGTACACCACGTGCAGCGCCCCGCACACCACGAAGGCGCCCTCGGCGTTCTCCCGCGGGCACGGCGTGTCCCACATCTGCTCGATGTCCAGCGAGGCGGGGTCCAGCTTGGCCAGGCACATGTTCTTCTCGTCCTCCTTGGTGGCGTAGATGGCCCAGAGCCCCTCCTCGTCCGCCGACACCTCGATGTAGGTGGAGGGGGAGAGCCCAAAGACGGGGATCTGCTCCTCGGCCGGGAACACCGAGCTGTCCACCACCGTCTTGTTGGCCAGGTTGAACTTGATCACCTGGAAGGACAGGCCCTGCTGGCGGATGTAGTAGAGGTGCCCATTGTAGACGAGGTGCCCGGTGCCCACCCAGGGGTAGGGCAGCTTGATGCGGGCGGCCTTGCGGGTGGCAGAGAAGAGGGTGAACTCCCGCATGCGGGGGAAGACGTAAACCGTGTCATTGGCGGTGCCGTCGAACACATAGATCTTCTCCGAGCTCCCCGCAGCGTCCTTGGTCCAGAGCCCCGAGGCACTGCCGAAACGCTTCAGGATCTTCATGGCCCTGATGCTGGCGATGGTGTCACTGCAATCTGCAGGAGTGGGGCAGCCGTGACAGCCTGGGAACCGCCCGGCCCTGCAGCGGGACTGCTGCTGCCCCATGCTGCCTTCTCACCCTGTCCCACCGCGGCCCTCAGGCAACTGCCTCGAAAACTCGCTGAAGGGGTTTGAGTGCATCCCTGGTGGCATTGAGAAGTCCCATAACACACCCATGCCATGGGCAGGGGAGCCACCCTCACCCCAGCCCTGCCCCAGAGGCTCGGAGATGCACAGGGCTCCGGCCTGGGGCTTGGATGCAGCTCCCAGGCTCGGGGGGATGCAGGAGCTTGTGCCAGAGGCATCTGAGATGCCCTGCTGGGACACAATGCCACAGCCTGTGGCTGGGGGACACTTGGACTGGGGTGGGCTGGGAAGGGTCGGGGTAACCCTCACACAGGACCATTCCCCAGGGAGCCACAGCAGCCCCTCACCTGTGAGCTTGGTGTACTTCTCATTCTTCCTCTGCTTGGCTGTGGCCACCTGCTTGTCCATCAGCGTCTCATCCACCTCCACGCAGGGTGGGGCAGGGTTCTGTGTCTCCAGGTAATCCACTTCTCGCTCCAGCCGGTCCACGCGCACGGCCGCACTCTCGGCCTCCGCCCGCATCGCCTCCCGCTCCTTCTCGGCCGCCTCCAGCATCCCCAGCACCTGGTTCTTGAAGTCCCGCAGCTCCGTGGAGTAGCGGCTGCTCTGGTCGTGCCACTGTGAGATCCTCTCCTGGGGTGGCCAAGGGGACACTGAGGTCTCCAAACCTCACAGCCCATCAGTGGCAGCTGTCCCAGCCTGCCCGGGCTGTGGGAGCCCCCGGAGCCACACGGGGCTCGTGTCTCTGGGTCCCATCCCACCCCATTCCTGTGGTGCTCCCAAACCCACGCTGCTCCTGTGTTGCTTCTGCAATGTTCCCAGACCTGTGATGCCCATTCCTGCAATGCTCCCATGATGTTCCCAGACCCACAATGTTCCTACTCTTCCATGACACTCCCAGGCCCATGACGCCCCCACTCCCGTGTTGCCCCAGATCCGCAGTGCCCCGGCTCTCCCATGACACCCCCATGATGCCCCCATGATGTTCCTGAACTCACAATGCCCCCCACTCTCCCACGATGCTCCCAGATCCCTGATGCCTCCATTCCTATGATGACCGCATGAAGCTCCCAGATCTGCAATGCCCCTGCTTTCCCATGATGTTCCCAAACCCGTGATGTTCCCATTCCTGCGGTGTCCCCATGGTTCTCCCAGACCCGCAGTGCCCCTGCTCCCGAGATCCGCCTGTCCCGCAGCGCTCCCACGCCCGTCTTGCTCCCGTGCATTCTCGTGCTGGGCTGTGCAGGACCCTGGCGGGGGCTGCCAGGACACCCCACACCCTGCTCCGTCTCCATCCCAGCTCCTCCTTACCCAGCTCCGCTCCCAGCCCCGCCGGCCTCCATGGAGAAGGGGTGGGAGCCCCGTCATGGGGCGATTCGGGGTGTGGGGCGGGTGTGGGGCCCTGCTCGGGGCTGTACCTCCAGGAGGGTGAGGCGCCGCTCCACGTACTCCATGAATTGCTGCTGCTGGGCGCGCAGGGCCGGGGCGAGGAGCGGCAGGAGCAGCAGGCAGCGCCAGGGCCCCATGGCCGGCAGCGAGAGCAGCCTCCAGCTCAGTGCTCAGGAATGCTCCGGCCTCCCCAGCCCTTATTGAATCCAGATGTGCAGAGGGAGGAGAGGCTGCTCCTTCCCCGCAGACCAGCCCCGGGCGCTTTAACCCCTTCGTGCCCCAGCAGTGCCCCCGAGCCGCGAGGATGGGGCTGCGTGCGGGGCGCAGGGAGCGCCGCAGGAGCCCTGGGCGACAGAAGGACAGGTCCTCATGAGCCGTGATGTGGGGACAGCCCGTGGGACAGCAGAGATGTCCAAGGGCAGCGGCCAACCTGAGCCTCGGCCTTGTCCAGGTCTGGTGGAGGCAAAGTTAGACCAGCACCGTGGGCACCAGCCCCAAGCCTGTGTCCCGTCCGAGCCCGTGTCCCCTCCGAGCCCGTGTCCCCCATGTCCTGGCTGCAGAGCCGGCAGCTCCTGCCCGGCTCCCCGTGCCGAGGTCCTGCGGATCCCCCTGGGCAGAGCCATCGGGGCCAGAGCTGGGACCGGGCAGGTTGGGCACTGCCGGAGCTGCCCGGCCACTCGCCGGCCTCTGGAGCCGCTTGCCCGAGGTGACCCAAGGGCTGGTGTGGGGCCGCTTGGCAGCTGCCACAGCCCCCGGACGGGGTCAGCCCAGGTGTGGTGTGATGGTGGGTGGATGGATGGATGGATGGATGGACGGACGGACGGACACTGCAGCTCCAGGCCCTGGCTGCAGCCGGGCCCGCGGTGCTGCGCCGGGGCGAGTGTGCCATCTAGTGCCGCTGCATCTGCCATCTGCCTCCCAAATCCGCATCCGGGATCCACAGCCCGCATCCAAATCCCGCACCCACATCCCGGATCTGCGTCCCATATCCGCATCCCACTCCCATACCCTGGGTCTGCATCCCGCACCATCGATAGCTCATTCTGGATATCCCCAAACCCCTCTCCCACCCCGCTTAACAGACCAAGTGACCAAATGAATAGAGTACAGAAAATTAACCCTTTTTATTGATGCATTGCAATTGTTCTACATTTTTACCATATTATGTAGAAAATACTTAAAATACAAGCTACTTTGTAAAACCAAAGACAAACATTGAATCCAAAGATAAACTATGTTTTCACAATGGACCCTTCTCCCATATAGTTAGTATTAAATTTTTAAATATCTATTTCTTTTGTTAAAATGATTTTTACATACCCCCTAAGTACATCAGCAATACAAACATAGATCAGTAATTGTCAGAAACTACCTGTATCTAGCGGCTTGTAAAAAGGAAGAGCACAACCATAAAAGAAAGTTAAATTTTACACAGTAACTAGCATATCAAATACATTTAATAAAGTAGGAATTCCATTGCAATATCAAGGATTCAAGCAGAAATACTAACATTACATATAATGTACTGCTACATGTAGTGAGATAGATATAGTTCAAGCTGAATCTGAAATCACACATTATATATAAAGTTTAGCAACAAACAACCATGTGGACATGCGGCACCATTCAGAAGTTTAAATAAAATAAAAAAAAGAAAGCAGGGCTGTGCCAATCCTGTCATTTAGAAGCAATTTAGTTTCATGTACTAAAAGAAATTGCTGAGTCAGAGGTAAATTACTGCATCCCATCAATTAGGTGCTAAGCAGGAAAGCCTCAGGAGTTGCCTCTGCAGGGGCTATCACAGCTGCAAATACAGGTCAGGTAAGAGAAAACTGATTGAACAGCTCAAGAATCACACAGACAAACCTAGCTGGGACCACGGCTATCAAATATTCCAAAGGTGAATCCCAAACTAGTTGTAAAGAAAAGGATGCCAATTCCTATCCAGAGATAGCAGATTTCTCTCCAAAAATGTGTAGTGGGCTCTGACAATGAGGAGAGTCAATTCTTGAACCCAATTTGAGGCTGGATATGCAAGGGAAGAAGGGATGTATCTCCTTAGAGCAGAACACAATACACCTAAACTGGGCATCATATAGTGGGGCCAGACTGGGAGGCCCTGGCCCTGCTGGGGTGGGGTTTGCTGTGTATCACAGAGGAACTCTGGGGTATTGACAGCTTGTTCCAAATGAAGCACGTTTGATTTTACCTACGCCATTTCCATCTCATCCTCCTGGTTCCAACACTTCTGGGAACTCGGGCAGTGGAGGAGATGACTCCGTGCTTTGGGAATACATTTGATTGGGATTAATTGTGTTACAAGGTCTCTAAATGGACATTTTAAGCTGCTTTTTTTAGGGAGAAGTGGGCAAGTTCTCAAAATTATTAGCAGATTTTGCTAGAGGTCTTTAGGGTTTTTTTTTTCCTGTTAGTGAAGTGTTTTCCATGAAGTCCTATTTGTGAAACAGGGAGTTGGAGCTTGGTTTGCCTTTCGGTGGAAAGGCACAACTCTGTACCCAAGAGGTATCTCAAGGCAAGTACTGAACACAAGCAATGTCAAAAAAAGCAAGAAAGTGCCTACAGCAACAAACAGCATCGTTTGCAGCAACGATGTGGCACAGCAAGGTTGGTTTTCCGCACGCTCACGGAAGTGCTCCGACTACAAACACACTGAACATCAATGTGGGCTAATGCTACCGTCCAGTTCCACAGCCCTCCATCCCTCCCTCAGTCCATCCATCTCAGGCCAGTCCAGACTTCCTTCTAGCAGGAATGTGGGCTTGCAGAAATGACTTGGGCATCTCTTGCCACAGCCCGGTCAGGACCGGCCTCCTTCCCACTGGGACGGAACATAAACTGGGGTTCAAGGTTACCAAACCTCTTATTGCTGCAGTAACACGACCGCTGGAACCAGTTTATATCATCCTTTTGGACAAGATACTTTATGTGTTAGATGAGAAATAATTCCTAGTACAAGGGACCCAAGAAAACAAAGTGTAGTCCAAAACCTGCACTGATTATCCAAAGTGAGTATTTCCTCTGAACACTAACCAGGGCTACAGCTGACAGACCTTCCCAACAACTCCACATTAGCAGTAGCATTATAAAACTTTTTAATGGTATTATGTGCTTTACAGCAGGCTCTCTTTGGTATAAATATTCTATCACCAAGCTAGCAATATTTTACACGACACGTCTGCTATTCCTGTGGGGGAAGGTAACGCCACACTAAACCTAATAAAAGTGATTGCACGTATTTAATCACTTCTGCAATATTAGACTGAACATTCCAATGCATTCCCAGCACTACCTTATTCGAAATGCACTGACAGACACTAACAGTACATGTGCCATTTCAAGGGAAAGCTTCAAGGGGACATCGCTTCACTGGGAACAAGAACGGAGCTCGGATGAGAGCGGTGACAGGGAGAGGGCTCTGCACCATCCTGCTGCTCTGGCTGGGGAAAGCTGGGTGGGTGAATTGCTTCAATTCGACGGGGGCTTGCTGGTCCCTCGTAAGGCAAGCTCACTGTAAACTCTAGTCACACTACATCATCATTTAAGGCACTACAATAAGGGGACACACCAAACAACTCTTCATCACACATACCTGTGCAAAACAAATCCAAGGTATCCTTTCCTCTCGTGAAGCTCTACTCCTCTCTCAGTGCTACAGTGATGAGCTCTAACCATTGCATTATATCACATACATTCCAACATGAATCAATTCATTTTGGTTTAAATACAAAGGATACAACACTTCCATCCCCAGGAACGTTTAAGAATTAGACAAACACTAAGTACAGAGTTCAAGTATAATCACTACACATTTTGATTACAAAGACAGAACATTTGGGGTTAGCAGGAAGTTTTGCCTGTTATATTTTTCTAATCAATATGTACATATTTCATTTTCTGTAAAATATTAAAACACCACCAATACAAAACTTCTAAAATAGTTTTAAATTCAGTAATAAACTTTAAAATCTGGATTTTTTTTCCTTTTTTCTTTTTCTTTCTCTTTTTTTGTCTTGTTTTTTCTCTTTTTTTTTTTGGTTGCAATTCCTACATGCACGTACTGTTTACAAGTCTTGTTAAGAGCGCTTTAGAGTAGCTGCTGACATATCCAGGAGGATACGCTCACAGGAGTATAAAAAGCTGTACACATCAATACAGTGATGTTTCATTGTATTTCAAATTCATCTCCCTCCTAAATGAATCACGTGAGGCAAAATATTAAGAAAAACAGAACAAAGCAAAGCCCTGTGCTTCTGTGAAGGAATCCAGCTCCATTATAGGGCCAGCATCTAATAAGCTGCAGAAACCAAATTTTAGAGCAATGCTGCACTATTCACTCTCAACTGGAGATAACAACAACACCCTGACAGAGCCGCTGAGCTCTGTCACACAGTGAGATCCTGAATGCAGTTTGAACCACTTAGAAGAATTCTGCAATGAACACAACAAAAATTCAGCTGGGTTGTGGAGAATTTTCGAGAAAACAAAGCAGACTCCAAGGTTTACAGGACTCCTGAATGTATCGTGTTGCTGGTATAAGGCAGCTGCCTCTACCAGTCCTTAAACAAAGCAGAGGAGTAAACAAAACACCTTTGACAGAAACATATATGGAGATGTAATGGCTTTTGCAGAACCAGCAATTTGTTAAAGACAACGTGAATTAGAGAACAGATGTTAAAATAGTAAATCTGATTTTAAAACTGCCCCAGCAACGTAATGAGATAAACATGCACTACATTTTTAGTGGCAATGTGTATTTGTGCAAGCTGCTAAAATAGAATCTGCAAATCTTTTTAAGTTACACAAGTTAAAAAAGACATCAGGATCTGTCGTCCAAGACACTGATTTGACACCCCTTTTGATTAGCACAACAGAACAATTTTAAATAAATGTGACCATGAATTTTTTAAAAGCATCTATAAAAAGTAAGTAAAATTTTAAAACTTAATTAGTGACCCTCGTACTGGTAACAAAGCATGCTGCTCAGTTAGAGACTGAACTCACCAGAGACATTTGGGAACAACATACAACCAGATCAGGGAGAAACATGAACCAGGCAGTCATTCCCAGGCAAAGGTTCACCTGAAATCCTTCTCCAACCTCTCCGGCCCATCGCAGGACAGTGCTTTACTGGGAACTACAAGTAGGAGTACTGGTTGATCTTGGTGGGGCTCAGCGGGTATCCAGTGTAAATAGCAGATCCTCTGGAAGCACCAATATAGGACTGGGGAGCGAACTGGTGTTGGTACTGGGCGGGGGGGACGTTGGCAGACGTCAGCAGGCTGGGCCCCACGCTGACAGGGACCTGGTGCACCAGGGTGCTGGGGTGGGCAGCGTAGGTGGTGTGGCGCGACGAGCCCTGAGGGGAGAACAGGTGGGCGATGGAGGTGGTGGAGCCCAGCGTGGCCGCAGTGGTGGGGGCATAAGTGTACATGTGGGGCTGGCTGGACAGGTGGGCACTGGCCGTGGCTGCTGCCAGGTGGGGATGCACTGGGCTGCTGTGCTGGAACGTGTAGGGAGCCTGAGAAATCGTTGACGTGAGGGGGGCCACGTAAGCTTGCTGCCGGCGTGGGACAGCGTTTCCACTTCTCTCCTGGGAGGCCAGCACTGTGGTTTGCTGGTTCTGCAGGGGAAGGAGTAAATGAGGTCAGTGGTCATGCTCAGGTGAGCAAGGGGCAGCCAGAGCCCCCCGACTGACACCTCCATCCCACCTGACACACGTGCAGACCCTCCCTCGTGACGCCCTCCCGCAGATCTGAGAAGGGTGACTGCAGTTCCATGGCGACAAAGGTTACGCTTGCTCTCCACAGTGGGGTCAAACTGCCACTCCTGGGGGACCACAGCTGGACAAGCGCAGGCAGGTCCTAGATCTGACCCAGCCCCAGAACTCCTCACACATCTACTCCTCTGCACCTTGGCAGGGTGGCAGCTTGCGGGGGCTGCCCCATTTTAGCACAAAAAAACCTGTCTGGTGCCCATGCCAGAAGGGAACTGCACGGGTAACACTCCCTCTCCTCTGAGAGGCTGCTGCAATGTGACCCAGAGATCAAGAGTCCTGACACAAAATGAAGTGAAACCAAACTTTGAATTGAAATATTCAAAGATGTCGGGTGCTAACTGCTAGTGTGAAAGTCCAGTCTTAATCTCCTGGTTGGACTTCTGTGAGGTCTAAAGAAAGGTAAAGAACTAAAGAATTTCTTCATACTGTGCCTCTAATTCAACAGCTGGATCTTGGTGTCACCCTCCCACCTGAGTGGCAAGAAGGACCTGCTGTAAGACAGGTGTGACAAGGAGCACAAAGAGAGACTATGGACATAACCACACCTCCTTCTCCTGCTCTCTGGTACAGGAACAAATCCTTTGCCTTGAGAAACTTTCCCTGTACTCCCCACAAAGTCTGTCCTACCCTGCACGACCCCAGGACAGAATCAGCTCCAAAGAATTAGCACTTGCAGCTATTGATCCTCTTGCAACCCAGCCCTTCTTCTCCCTGCCTTACACATTTCTAAAGCAGTTCTAAAGCATCCCCAAGGCCAGCAGAGGCAGGCAGACTCACCTGGCTGAGGTTGAGGGGCTGCACGCCGTTGGTGACCACGCGGTGGGAGCGGTACCCCGTGGGTGTGATGCAGCATCCTGACGACTGCCCGCTCACTGAGGCCACTGGCTTGCTCTTACTGGTGCTGCTCAGGATGCCTGGAAGATGTCACAAGCTTAGTCCACTTCTCCCCTTCCCACGCTGGTGGTAACCAGCTCTGGGCACTGAACTGACTGTTTCTGTCACAGAGACTTTGCTTTCATTACGATTTCAAATGTGACTAAGAAACCATCAGGAATGTTTACAGATCTTTCTAAATGCAGCCAAATGTGAATGAAAGGTAAATCTATCCAGGACTATGAAAACAGACCAAGGCTTTCAGAACAGCAGCTGTGAAACCTGAAGCTGAGAAAGACCCAATGTGGAAAGTCCAAAACTGTGAGGATGAATGTGTCAGGGACAGGAGAGCACCTGAGCCTTGGCAAAGCCCCTGAGCACCCTGAGATACCCACCTGAAGCCTGGGTGGCCACAATGCAGTCATTGAGCTGCGTTTTCAGGGGCGGCACGATGATGGTCCGGGAGCTGGAGCTGTCAGCAGCGGCTCTGCTGGGCAGCTCCAGGGCCCCCCCAGTGCTCCTGAGCGAGGACAGGGGGTCTGGGGCATAGGGGCTGCTCAGGGACGAGTCAGAGTCAGGGGAGTCGTTAACAGTGACGTAGCTGATGACGTTGGATCTCTGCTTCATACCCAAACTGCAGGGAAAAAAAGACAAAATGCAAATGGAAAACATTCTAGCTTTGCCCACCAGGTTACAGATCTCCCTCTGGGATCTCACACCCTCCCTCCTTGTCAAATTAAATTCGGATTAACTACAGGCACAATGACACGGAGATGTGATGGAGAATATTCTGTCTTATGCAGCTCTTCTGAGCCTGCCCAGGGCTCACACATCGTGTTCCCCACTCTCCCTGATGCCTGAGCTGAGCCCAGCACAGCCCAGCACCGGTTAAATGAACATCCCACCTGGCAGGTTTGTATTTGCTGTCCTCTTCTTCATCAGTGTCGCTGCGGATGGTGATGACACTGACAGGGGGGCTTGGAGTGTCAGGGATCACGATGGGCTGGTGCTGCTCCTGCACGGGGACGAGCACGTTGGAGGAGGAGGAGGTGGAGCGCAGGGGGCTGCTCCCAATCAGAGAGTACACTTGGGTGGGCACAGGCTCTAGAGATGAGCTGGGCCTGCAGGAAAAGCACAGCAGGATTCAGCTCCAGGTCAGAGGCTGGGACAAACAGCATTAGGAACATACAAGCAGCAGCTTCTTCAAGTACATAAACAGAACCTCAGTGCAGACACTCAAACAGCAAAGTGCCACAAACACAGCCAAAGGCACTCAGGGCTGCTCTGAATGGGACTGATCCACCTGAACACTGCCAGAAACCTGCCACACCTCGTCCTGTCACTTGCATTGCTATTGCACCAACACCCCATGAGTGTAAGACCCCTCAGTAAGGACAGCAAAGCACTTGATCAATCATGTCCCTGCACTCACTGCAATTAATATAATTTAAATCAGTGACTACAGCACGAAGGCTTTTTCCAGGACATCTTGAAATGCAATTGTAGCACAATAAAGTTACACTCTCAATGCCTCTGTGATCAGAAGACACATTTTTCTCACCATAAAGGCAACCTCCACAAACAAACTCATGGCTTTTCTAGGACTGGGAAAGGAAGCAATGGAATCCTTACTTGGCTGTGCTCGGTGCTGGCTGCTTGTTCTTCTTTGCTGGCACATTGCTGCTCTGCTGCTGCCTCACAACATGAGCAACCCCAACATTCAGAGGCTGTGCTGTGGCCAGTGTCACGTGGTTGGTCAGCAGAGATGGCTGTTGCATGAGAGTGCTGTACTGATTTCCATGGGAATGTGCATTCCTGGGGCAGAGAAAACACAAGAGACCCAAATCCCATGACTACACTGCAGGAACCATGAGCTGCACCGAGCCCCTGAGGGGAAGGGAGACATTCTGGGCACGGTGATGGATGAATTCCCACTTGGCAGGGAGCTGGAGCCCCTGCAACCCTTACCTCCAGTCGGCCAACTGCTGGCTGCTGCCGATGGTCTCTGGGATCACGGCCGCCGGCTGAACAGAGTTGTGCAAAGCAACCCCTGGGAGCTGCTGCCAGGTGGAAGGGAGCAGGATCTGCTGGGTTCCCCCCGGCCAGGCCTGCTGCAAAACAACAAACACAGACACGAGGCTCACTAGGCTTCAGTTCCTGCAGGGGCAGGCAGAGATTTGTCCAAGCAATAAATGCACTGGGGTGGATTGTTAGCTTGCAGAGGTACAGCTCATCTTTGCACGTTTTCCCAAGAACAAGAAAACCAGAGGAATGAGCTTCCCCAACATTTTGCTGATCTCTTTTATCACTGCTGTCATCTGGAGAGAACAGTGTTTATATCATGCTGCACATGCAGCCAGGCATTGCACTGCCAGGCGCAGCAGCAGTGCTCGGGACTCTTTCTGAACATAAACTTACACCACTGTTCTGCTGAAAGGTCCCAAAATATTAAACCAATTTGGTCCTTTCTGCTTTTCTGCCTTGCAGGGCTCACACTGAGAGATCTGAGATTTGTGGTATTATTGTGGAAATTCACCCACCTCAACTGAAGCATTTAAGAAAAGCCACACTGAGAGATAATTTAGTTACATGAAGGCAGGTTCAATTCATTAATATTATCAATGTTCCTGTCCAAATAAATTTGACAGTGTAATATTTCCATGATTTTGATAATGTGGCTTTCTCTCTTGCAGCTTAAACTGCAAAATCTGCTGTTTTAAATTCAATGTTTCTGCAAGTAACAGATCCACTTAGTACAAATACCAGTTCCGAACAAGAAGCCTTCAAAGCAGAGAGCTGCTAAAACCTCTGCCAACATAAGCAGAATAATAATGATGATAATAATAATAACAACAACATTGAAAAAATAAAAAATAAAAAGAGAAATATGTTAAAAGTCACACCATGCGTCTTTCCAAAAGCCAACACCTGCACAAGACAAAGCAGAGAGTTTAATACAGCAAGATATAAATTCCCAATGAGAGGCAGAAATCGGGCCTTCCAAGCGACGAACTGTTTTGACAGAGGAAGGACAAAAATATGCAAAGCTGAGCAAATGGCTAATGCAAACTCAGGGGAAGCAGCAAGGGAGAAGTGTCGGAAGCACTAAAGGTGAGCAAATTCACGCCAAAGGCTCCCAGAATCCAAAGAGAACTAGTCAAGTCCTCCAGAGAAACTCAGAATGCAGGCTCAGAGTCTGGAGACAGCCGGCTCTGATCTCCACTGCTGTACAGGGGAGTTGAACCTCAAGTCCACTGCACACACACAGCAGAATAGAATTTGCCTGTTGAATCAAAGCCCAAATACACTTTGGAAAACATCACTAACAACTCACTTGTGTCCCAAGCTCTGCTACAGCCACCCCTTGCTGTTTTTGGAGCCCAGATTGCGGCCTTTCAGCAATCAAAATCCAACAGGAGGAAAGAAGAAGCACCCCTGGGTCTGTTTAGCTCAGAGCTGTGACCAGGAGAACCCCACTCTCCTGCCTTCCCATCCTCAGAACCAGGGAGCAGCTCACTTGGTTCACAAGAACTCAAATGAGTGGGTTTAAATTTCAGGACAGGTATGACTTGAGCAAATTCCACTTCAGCAGAGGCCTCCCTCTCGGAAGAAAATGACATTCAAACTACCACTTTAAAGCCACAAGAAACAACATGGTTCACACAATGGAATGTGCTTTGAAGGACACGTGAGGATACCAGCACTTCAGTGCACTGCACTGTTTTCATAAGCTTCACTGATCTGATTCTGGAGTTTTACAATGACTTCTTTGTGGCACTTGCAAAGTTGTTCTGATGCAGGTGCCAGAATACAGAAGAGGACAATTTTGCAAACATACACTTCTTAAAGGTGTGTTCGTTCTCTTCCCCCATTCTTTTTTAGAATTGTTCCAAATGACCTAAAAGCTACCTATTGCCATTTTGGATACTAGAGCTCACCTTTAATTTCAACCAAGGAATAAATATCAACTGAAAGTATCTGTGAAGAACAGAATCTTTATCTGGATGAAGCAAGCTACGTGCGATTGGCTATAAATAACAAAAGGCCAGAAAATTATTGTCAATGTTCAACAGAGGTTAAGAGAAATCAACTGCTAAAGCAATACATTAAAGAATTTGCTGTCATTAGAGATTTTAGCCTGTGTTTAGTGATCTGAAACATTTCTCCATACAAAGCAGCTTTACACGTGTTGGAAAAAAAAATATGGAGCTAACTTGCCAAGTAGGTCAAATTCTGGCCATCCAGGTACCTGTAGCAGAGTCAAGCTAAAGACTGATTCCTTTGTATTCCACAATCAAAAGGCAAAGATAGGAGAGTAAGCGAAGAACAAGAACGATTACAACTCTTCTAGGGTCTATTTTAGAAGAGCTTTCAATACTAGGCTAGCAAAGGGAATAGTCAATGGATCTGGATTCTTTACAGAGCCACACTAAACGTCAGAGTCAGACAGTGCTTCAGCAATGTTGGGGAGGAAAACAACAAGACATTAAGATGTAGCAAGAACACAGCCACAAGATGGCACATGCTTCCATGCCCTCTGCAAGTCTAAGTTAAAACAAAAACTCAGTTAGTGAACACAATCAAGGGAGGCAATTACCAGTACTGCAGCCGTCTGTTCGACCAGCGCCGGCCGGCCGGCTGCGCAGTTCAGGGTAAAGGGCACCGCATACTGCGGCGTGATGGTGGCTACTTGAGGATGAAGAGTTGCTACCATTAGTGGTGTACAGCTTCCCTGAAATGTAGATCAGGCAGTGAGTGAAACACACGAGCTGAGGCAGGTAAGTGCAGGTCAGTGCGTTGGGCAGCAGGGCCAGGCGAGGGGCACCGCGCTGGCGCTCTGCAGCGCGGGAGGGAAGGGATGCACCGACACCAACACCAACACCCAGACCCTGCAGCTCCTCCACAGGCACTTACACGGCCCTGAGGACAGCACGAGGAGCTGGGAATCTGGGAACCACATGCCCAGTGACACAGTTCAAAAGTCAAAATGAGTTGGGGAAAAATTTGGAGACGGGACCTCTCCAATGAGACAGTTCAAAAGTCAAAATGAGCTGGGGAAAAATTTGGGGATGGGATCTCTCTGACGACACAGCTCAGAAGCCAAGGTGAGTTCAGCTACTGGCACTTTACTGGATCCCAGAGGGCAAGTGACAGCCACACTGCACTAGCCATGGCACAGACTGCACCCTGGGCAGCTCCCTGCACTTGCTGTCAGACCTTCGAATCCACACACGGAACTCTTGAGAAAAGGTAAACTATGGGATTTCATGGAATGCACAGCAGGTCTTTTGTGGCATGAAAGAGCAAAGTTATCTGTGATGAAACCACCCAGACATGTATTAGTCCCTCAAATGTCTAATTCAAATCAGATTGTTGTTGTACAATTTGCACTCTTGGATTCAGGTGGGCCTTCAAGTGGATTCTGCTTTCTGGATGCTGTGACCTGTATCCTTAATGCTAAAGAAACCAGCAATCACAGAATGCCACCAAAATATTTGGACTGAACAAACTAAAAATTACTCCTCTGCAAGAAGGTCACTAAGTGCAATATACTGCCTGGAGAGTAAAACTAACAGAGTATGTGTTAATGCCAGCAGAAATGAAAACTATGCAAATAAATAAAAAATGCACTTAATTATAAAGGCAACTACAAATTTTCAGTGAATAGAACTTGTGAATCACTGGGCACTTATTGTATATTAAAGGATTACTTTTAGGAAATCAAAATGGTTTTAATTTATGACACATTACAATATTTAAAACAGCATTTTTAGAATGATTTGTGAATTTTGGTATTGCATGTTGCTTAAACTGCAAACTGCAGAAACAGATATGTCATTGCTACACATTAATTCACACTAAGAATGTAACTAGCTGAGAAGGATTCAGAAATAATTGTGTTGATTTAAAGATGAAATTTTAGCATGAGTAATCTATGTCGTCACCTCTGTTTACTGGGATCTCACTTCTCACAGCAATGACTTCTCCTGCCACGTTTTTAAAGTGTAGGCAAAAATGACCAGCACTGCCTGTAAGGCAGTGTCCATGCCTGGAAAAATACAGCCTGTTTTTAGCAGCTGAAAAACACATAATTATTCCCATTATTAAATCAAACTCCTAAAATCAGGGAGGTACAGGACATAAAATAGCTCAGACTTGAAATATTCCAGAAAAACAAAACAAAACAAGAAAACACTGTCTTAGAAGTGACCTGCATTTAACCTTTCAGAGTGTCCTGAGAACCCCCTGTGCTCAGGCAGGTTCTCCTGCATGGTGGAATTGCAGTTGAGCCTATGGGGGGGTTTTGGAGTGGCTTTTTTACCTGTGTGAGAACTCCAGACTGGATCTGCAGTGGCTGTGCTGCAGGTGCTTGTGGCACAATTGGGACAGCATTTTCCATCCTGACTGGGAACCCAGAATGCTTTGTAGTTGCCTGAAGTCCAGCTGTGGAGGACAAGACACATCACTAAGCTGCTTTATTTTTCTTTCTTTCATTTGTTTCCAAAAATCAAATTCCTACCAGGTAAGGGCAGAGGATAGAGTCAGATTAAGGGATAGAAAAGCTTTGACAGAATCCCAGTAAAACACCAGCTGAAGTAAATACTTCTGCATCCTGGGATCCTGAAGAGCCATGACAACAGCCAGCCCTCACCAGCTCAGCTCTGGGGAGTCTGGTTTGCAGAAACCAGACACCTAATCCAAGCTGCTTGAGACAAGTTCAGAGTTCAAGCCTTACACTGGCAGTTCCCATATCACAAATAACCCTCCAGACTAAGACAATCCAGCTATCAGCATAACTGCAGAACCCTGAGGATGAACAGAGGCACGAACAGAGCTCAGCCTGTGCTAAGATCACTGACCCACAACCTGTGACAATCTGCTGGTAGCAAAAACTTGCATCAGGGCTGTGAACTGAGGCTCAAACGCCAGATATTTCTCTTGAGATAACAAACACAGCAAGACACTGATTTTCAGGCAGGTCTGGCTCCTCTGTTCCCTGCTTTCTGTGGAATGCTGCTGTGTTCAGTTTGGGGGGAAAAACTGGTTGAGCAAGCAGCTAGAGCCTGCAACCCAGGCAGGCAAGATCCTGTCACCTGTTCCAGCACGACCTGGAAGAGGATCAAGCTGTCTGCACATGTCTGACCTGGTTCTGCACTTACATCTGATGCAAGAGCCCCGTGTGACACCCACAGAGAGCTCTTCTCAAGTCAGGGTTTTTTTCAGTTTAGTGCAAATCACAACTTCTCCTGCCTTAACTGACTGAAACCACAGGATCCCACAAAGGGTTCTCCGCTTACTTTGAAAAGCAGGGGGACAAACAATGAAGGTTTGCTGGAAGGGGTCTGTCTGTGTGCAGATCTGGGTGGTTCCAGGCTGCAAGGAAACGCTCTGCTGAGCCACTCCTGCCACTGGGGCTGCAGAGGATGGGTACAGGGCAGACTGGTAGTTGAGGAGGGAGACGTCCGAGTTGGCCAGGGAAAGGGTAGCAGCAGCAGTGGAATTGGAAGCCAACACACTGGCCTAGGAAAATAAAACAAACAAAAAATTATTTATCTCTTGTAATCTTATCTCTCTTTGTTATAAAACAAACAGCAGGAACCATCAATATTAAACTAGGAGGAAAACACCTGGAAAATGTTTGAGGTAAAAGGCTTAAGACAACACAGAACAAAAAAACATGAATTGCACCAACTTTACTTAATGTTGCTGAACCGACAGACAAATTTTCAATACATGAAGTAAACAGGCTCCTTGGCCTGAGTTTTGGAAAATTAGGCTTTGAGACAAGATCACAAATTTTGGAAAGTAGTTTAAATTTTGGCCTGAAGGCACCCAATTAGCCTACTCTGTGTCTTTGATCAGGACAAAATAGGTGAAAGATGCTATACCTGGTTGTGTACTGTGTTGAGCTGGTTGTTAAAGCTCATTGTCAGGTTTGTGCTTGTGTTAGGAGCAACGTGAGTGGTGAAAGGGCTCTTGATCTGATTCACTGTATCATACATGTTCACTCTTCTCTTGCAGATCTCCATGTTCTGAAAGCAAGATTTCACACTGGAACAGAACGACAGAAGGAAAACATCAGATTTGTAAAAACAGGACAGAGATGTGACAGATTCCCAACTTCATGCACGTGCTTTAGGTTCAAGTTCTTTTAAACCAACAAAGAATGTCCTAAAACATGAAAAGGAAGCTTATGAACACTCCATTCCTTACACATGCAATTGCTATTTTCAGATCAGCTAGGAACTGCAGAAAACAGCACTGACAGAAAGCTGGGAAGTGGTGTTCTGTGTTTCCAGTAAATCCTGAAACAAAACAACCCATCCAAGGGAGCTTACTGGTTACTGTGGGGGAAGTCCAGCAGATGTGTCATTGTAACAAACGAATGGTTCAAAGTCTTCAGTGGAGTAATTCTCTTATCTGCATCAATTGTCAACATTTTCTTCAACAAATCAATGTATTCCCTTCGGTCAGCCTTCTCTGCCAACATGTCTGTCCCTTCTAAGTCTGTAGACATATTCACCTGGAAAATCAAATGGGAGCAGTTCACACAAACATCAAATTAATTGCCTAACAATTCAATGACTTCACATCCCACAGAAATATTTATTAAGCATTTCTGTCTCTTAGCCAGACTCATTTCAGGTTTTACAGTGCTAACACACCACCTTCCCTTGCTCATTCTATGAGAGAAAGTCAAACTTGCACGTGGAATTTTCTTCTCAACAGGAGTTGGTCTATTCAAAGGGATCAACCAAGCTTCATTCTCCACTCCCTGGCAAAATGCCCTCACATTTTGGGGGAATCTATAAGGGGCTGGCAAGCCAGAATGATTCCACCTTCTCTGCACAGATGTAGCCTGATGCTAACAGCTACAAAAGCGATAGAAAATTGATATTTAAAATTTAAGGCCTCATGATATTAAAACCACTCAGATATTCCTTCATTTTACCTCTAAAGAGAGAATGAAAATAAGAATTATCTGTAGTTCTTGTCAATATTTCTGAAGAATAACAAGAGGTTTAATCCTACAAACACATTTGAAGGGGCTCAGCTCTCCTACTGCTCCACTATACTGAGAACAGGCTGGGTACGCTCCTGTCTAGCACACTGAGGCCTAAGAAAACACAAAACATTTCAAACAGGTTCATAATTAACATTTTGACTGTGTTTAATCCACTGATTTCTGATGCAAATTAGCACCATGGTAAACCTACATCAGTGCTCTGAACTGCCAGTGGAAGAGGACTGACTGCTCCAGCACAGGAGCCTCATTTTTAGAGATCTCCCAAAAAATTAAAATTACTAAATTAAGTGTGAAAAACTAATGAGTTATCAGTGTCCCAAGATCCCCACACACCTGCGCCATATCATCCAAACAGTTGAATATATATTTCCGAGCTTCTTTTGATTTTATTCCTGTTTCCAACTCATGTTCTTCTGGAGTCTATAGAAGAAAACATTCATATAAATGGAGATACTGCATATTGATAAGGAAAAAGCAACAAGAAATTGCTGAGGCAAATGATCATTTGCTGCTTTCAGACACACCACAGACCAGCAGGTCAAACCCAAACAGCCCTGGGATCCCATTTCCTCAGCTGGAAAGATCATTCATTGAAAGCTGAATTAACAACAGGATGACTTCATTTCAAGGCTTCCTTAGGTAGCGCATTAGCCAAAAGAACTGAAGGTTTCTGATTTAGGAAGAGAGGAGGCTATAAATATTCAAAATCCCTCTTCCACAAAGAAGAAAGGCAAAATTCCCTTCTTTTTGCTGCTCAGCTTTCAAGGCAAATCAGGCCTAAATCCCATTCTTTTCTGTCCTCTGCCAACCCATAACCAGATGCCTGTTAAACTAACGAAACCATCACAAAATACTCTGTATTTTACTGGTTGTATTGTCAGGAGATGACAACAAGATGACACACTTCCCTGAGAATGAGCAGCCCATAATAAGCACCCATTATCTCAATGACTGAACACCCACTCTTTGCTGGTGCTATCATGCACAGCTGCTATTGTTAGAGCAGCACCAGGAGCTCTGCACAGCTCCTGCAATCACAGACCCCAAATCAGCCACGTTTCAAAGCCAATCCTCACTCACGATGTTTTCACAGCACACCAAAACTGGGTGGGAATTTCTATCGAGTCCTCAATGAACAAAAGGGAATAGGAGATGGAAGAGACAGACAAACCTTGAGCCTCCACAGTGGGTATCCCAAATTTGGATCTCTGTTAAAAAACCTGCTTGTTTTCGTTCCTGCACTGAGAAGATACTCCGCTGGAAGGCCTTGAGTTTGTGAAATATAACGAATCTAGGAAAGAAAATTACAAGAGTGAGCACTCCCAATATAAAGAATTCATAGCTAATGAGGTAATTAACAGCCAGGTTTGTTCACAGCTAATAGGAAATTACCTGTAAAGAAAGAATGCCCAGATATGTAAATCTGCAAAATGAAAGGGACCATCTCAAGTATTTATAAAGCCACTTTTGCAATCACGCAAAAATCTTGGTTTTTAAATACATTTCTCTTATTTTAAGGAAATTTGGTTTTTGCTAAAGTATATGTAAGCAGACTGTAGGTTTCTAAGACAATGAGCAGTGTAAGAATTACACATTTTGAGGGAAAAATACCACTGAATTTAACACGTACATATATATAATTAAAGGCATAATTATCCAAGCAACATTGCTGTGCTTGCCTACACAGTACTCTAGGCACACAATTTCAGAATAATGTCGTGGCAAAGCTCTCACTGACCAAGAAACCAAGACCAAATATCCTCAAACACATTTAGTATACTTATTTTTACATGTAAAAAATATGGCTCAGAAATTTGGAAGATGCACCTGAATCCTTGTGATGGTATTGATAAGACACTGGTGAAGAGAGAACAAATAAAAAGGTATGCTCAAAAGGAAAGAAAATAGCAAATTTATGAAAAACTCCACAGTATTAAGGTAACTACACCTTGATCAAACCATCAATTACAGGTCCTTTAGCATTCCTTATTTGCCAAACTCCTGCTATGCCACTGTGCCGAAACAGCTTGTGATTACATGAATTTATGGGCTCACTTTTCAATTAAGCCAAGGTGGATCTAAGTGTCTGCAGGTGAATATTTCTTGTATCTACACAGTAGTTCAGGTCACACTTCTGTTTTTACGAGACATAACTCTTGCTTTACAGCCAAAGGGTTTTTAAAAAAATAGCTGTAAATCCCATCCCAGTCCATGAACTCATTCCGGGAGAGGTCCTCTCACAAGTTCCACCCCAGCTTTCACTTGCTGCTGCAGAATCTCAGAAAACATGAAAGCCAAGTCATCCCCAGTCTTCAAGGGAAATTCAGACATCAAAATCAACCCCATGAAGTCACACCTCACGCAGGCCTGCAAAATCCTGTCATTAAGCAATGGAAAAAGCAGCTCCTCCCCAGCCACCTACATGAGCAGATAAGGTTCTCAGAATTACACAAAACTCAGTGCACAAGGAAACCACCAGGCCCTACCTCAGCTACTTTCTAACTCATTCTGCTCATTAAGGCACCACTGTGTTTCCTTTGGAAATTTACAGTGCTGGGAAGACACATGACAAGGAAGTTTTCAAACTTAGTAAGTTTTCATGTATTTTATCACATAAGGAAAACCATACCAAGCACTGTAACAAGATCCCACCACAAAAACCCCAGTGGAAAAGCTACTCTGAAAAAAAACCTCTCTCATAGACTTTTTGTCCTTTTATAGGCACTGACGAGGCCAGGTAATAATGCCAAGTATCCTCAGAAAGGACTAATTAGATCAAGATGCCTCTCAGAGTCTTGCCCTTGGATTCCAAAGACAGCTTGAGGCTCACACTTTGCATAAAAACTGAGGGTTGCTGTAGGTATTAACAGGGCAGGAATGATAGGCTTGCTGTGTCCCCACATGGAAAAACTGCCCTCATGGTGAAATTACAGAGGGTGTTCCACGTCAGGACACACACACCTCATTTCTGCTTTGGCAGGAAGGTGTTTCAACATTTTGGGTTTGGAAACCAGGGCTTAAATGCAAATTGGCCCCTTTTTTGGACAGGATACACTCAGCTCAAGTGAAAATACACACAACTCCGTGCTCCCTGCCCAGAGACAATGGGAATATCACAGAGAGAAAATGAGCTCAGACAACAGCAATGTGCACCAACAAAAGCTGATGCGGGACACAGGGGGTGCAGGAGGGGTTTGAACACAGAAAATTGTGCTTTCATGTGAAAATCCCACATCCCCCACGTGCTCTCACCTGATCGTACTCAGATGCTCCTGGATACAGAGGCCAGCCCAGAAACAGCTCAGCTATGACACAGCCCAGTGACCACATGTCAATGGCTTCACAGAATGGCAAACCCAGGATGATCTCAGGAGCTCTGGTAAGGGAAAAAGAAAGAAAAAGCCAAAGTCAAATCTTTTACTCTGAAAGCTGCATTTCTTCCTTATAAACCACTCTGCATAAAGCCCCTCCACGCTCAAGTAAACCTGTGTGAATATGAATTATTCACTTTAAAGCAGAAGTTGTTTCCTGGGGTGGCCTAATGGACCCCAACCTTTTTATCACTTATTGGATTCTTTTATTGCCACGGTGCCCCCCAGCTCCTAGGAAGCCTTTAAATGACAGTTGCATGAAGTTACTCCTCGAGTAATCAGTTTAATTACACTTGACAGCATGTGAGGTGTCCCTGAGACAGCACACAGCACCACAGAATTATCAATGCTGGGAGAGACCTTCAAGACCATCTAGCCCAGCCAATCCTAACAGAATTGGGAAGAAAAGCTCTGGCAAACAGAGACTTCTCTGGGAGAAGGTCTTGAGACCGTGGGTAAGCAGCTGCAGGAGGCTGCCTGCTTCATGTGGGAAAGAAGAGCACCTGCAGAGCCAGGAAAAGGAGCTCCTCAGAGAGCTGCTGGGTTTCTATCAGCAGGTTTCATGCAGGGTTTGCTCAGAGAGTTTCGAGTTTAAAATGGATGCAGAGAGCCCAGCTGGAGGTTGTGTTTCAGGTTTCTGTGCACTCAACCACACCTAATGCAAAATGTACCTGTCTGGCCCAGCCTTCATGGGGAGGTGATAAAAAAAACTCACACTCCAAGCAGGGTTGGCTTCTCTAACAGGTTGGAATTTCAGGGAGATTTCTGTCTGGAGCTGACTCATAACACAGAAGGATGTTTTAGTACAGCTCTTCACCTACACAGAGTTCTGAAACAAACTGAGGCTGTTCTGGCAGGAGAAATTCTGGTCCTACATTTGCATAGAGCACAAAACCCCAGGTGCTGCAAACCCCAAGTGAGCGGGTGAGCTGGTGTGGGAATTTACTCTGGAAAGTACAGGAAATATGAAAGCCTTGACCTTCATCATGCATAACTAACACGAGAGCAAAGGAAGACAGAAAAGCTCTAAACTCCAGGCTATTCATTTCCTGGTCATGCCCCAGGGCTCGTGTGGCATTTCTGGTGTTACACTGTGGACACTTCAGTTGTTAAAAAAGCCTCTGAAACCAGTTCTGATCCCTCTACAGAATTCTAAAAACCAGGGCTTGCATAACGTACAGGTGTCAGTAAATTTGACACTCACCCCCCTCGACTGCTCAACCTCCCAACTGTTTGTTCATGGCAAGAAGTGACTCCCCAGTTAATCACCCTTTGTGCCTCGGTGACACAGATACACCTTTTGTTTTAGGTGTCTACACAGGTGTCTCCAAAACAAAGGCACTCAGCCCAGCTGCTCAGGCACAAGGCACCTGAGAAAGGACAAGATCAGAGAAGGACAGGTTGGACTGAGCTTGGAGCAACCTGGCATAGTGGAAGGTGTCCCTGCCCATGGCAGGGGTGGGATGAGATGACCTTTAAGCCCCCTTCCAATCCAGACTAGCCTGGGATTCTATAATAAAGATAAATTGCTGAACCAGCTGACTGTTGCAGTGAGGTTGCATTTATTCTCTATTATCCAGATTCTGTTATGTCTGAGCCCCAAAAACCAGAGCCACGATACACCTTCAGTAATCAGAATAACAGATTACTCAAGCTAAGACATAATGACACTCTCTACTCAACACTGATCTCTTTCTACCTTCTCATTTGGCTGTTCCTGGCAGTTGTTGACTTTGAAAACGTTTCTCATATGTGAAAATATAAAATGATTATGCAAACACGAGCAGAAGCTGATATTTGAATGCTCAGTGTCCCGCTAAACATTTATATTTTAAGGAAATATGCTAGAATAGATACAACTTTCTACAGGCTAAGAGGTGCAAACCAAAGGAATCTCTTTCCTCACAAGCAGAAAAAATACAATTCATACAATCACACAGGATTTTCAGAGCCCCCCTTGCCATTATTCTATGAGACATCATCAACAAACTGTACTGCCCCTCTTGACTGTCCCGATGCAGGAATTTCCAATTCAGAAAGGACCCAGACCTGTCATATAAGGAATGCTGCATGCATTTGGACTGGCAAACAAACTAAAATATAGACAGCTTGTGGAATATGCAGAGCATGCTAATCCTTCAAAAGTGTGTTAAAAAACCCCCACCAATTCTAATGGAAACAGAGATTTGTGGCAGTTTGTTGGTCTTTAACTCCACCATGGAATAGACTTATGTATTCCTAAATCTCAGTACCATCATGATAGCATGTTGAAGTCTTGTATTTTATTCCCTGCAACTAAGTAAATGAACTTCTCATGAGCCACCTGATTTCATTCTGATTGCAGGACAGGGCTGGGAAATCACAATTTGTCTCATCTCCTTTTACACCACTGCAATTAGCAGCCTTATGAGATGTGAGCTGAACCAGGACAGCAGGCAGAGGTCACTTCCATAGCTGCTCTGTCGGAGATTAAAGTGATTTTACCATCTTAAGCTCTTTGAAATAAAATCAACAACACTCTTTGCACAGATGCTTGCCAAGCACTGCCTCCCAAAGCTGACAAATACACTCAGGCACTCTCAGAAGAGAAAGGATTCACAGCAGCCACTCCAAGACTCCCTCCCAGCATTTCCAAACACCCCATGTTTACACCTGTGCCTTGGGAGGCTGGGAACACAAAGCCTGTGCAAGTGCAGCAATGCAGGGAACAGCAGGGCCACCACAGAGCTGGATTAGCAGAGTTAGACTTGGCAGCAGGCACTGCTGCTCCCCAGGCCAGGATGGCTGGGACAGAAGTAGGTCATGGAGCCCAAAGCAGAGGTGAGAAATGGATACTCCTGAACTCTGCAGCTCCCCCAACGCTCAGGGCCACCTTCTCATGGCCCAAATTGTCCAGTCCTACAGTCTGTGCTCTACACTGGCCCACAGGCAGCACCAGGAGGCAGGGAGCTGAGAAAAACCCCCAGGATGGCTGTACTCACATATAACAGGACATGAGTTAACCCCACTCTGTACAGCAGGGAGATCAGTACTCCAGGGATTTTTTTATTTCTGCAAGCTGTTTCCTTCCATTCATCCTCCCCAAGAACAAAAGCAACCTCACCTGAGGAATTCTTGCAAAAACATCCTAGAACTGCCACAGAAACTGTTCACTGCAAAGAGCTGACCTACTCCTACTCCATGCTGAGCTTCAGAGCCAAAGAATTCTTCACAGGCACTTCTACTCACTCTTTGAAGTGTGAGCAGTAGAACTGCCCCTCCTGAGTGGGGCCATGCAGCAGAGGCAGCAGCAGCAGTGTCTGTGGAAAAGGGATCCTGCCTCAGCCCTAACACACCTGTCCTGACAAACCCAGTGTGACATCCCAACGGGACAATGCTGCTGGAGCTGCACACAGAGCAAGGTGTCCACTGCCAGCAGGACAGCCAGACCCTGAGAAAGCAGGGCTGTTGGACAGGATGACCTCCAGCAGCACAGACTGCTTAATAAATTAATAAAGGAAGACTTTTTTTCCTCAAGGATACATAAATCAGAAAATCCATCTTACAGCACCCAAGTGTGGCTGGTTTAGAGGTCTCTACAGCAGACAGAGGTTAGTGTCAGTAACAGGGATTGAAAGCCAAAAAGTGAGCACAGAGAAGTTTATTTTTTATAGCTGACAGAGAACCCTATGAAGACTTGGTCTACACTGCTTCATTAAACACAGCATTGAAGAAATTTCCAACTTGGAACTCATCTGAACACTAATTTAATGTGAATATGGGTAAAGCAATCCAGTTCTCCCACAACAAGCTGGTTTCTGTGCCATCTCCGTAAATTCCTAGAGTATGGATTTTAGTAATCATCACCATTAGACTAATTACATATCACTAAATACTAGATTTCCACATCACAGCATTCTTCACTTCAGTCAAGCAGACAGTCCAACGCCACCTAATCCCAGGTTATTTGCCTTTCTGGCAGAGTCAGTCACCCCAGGGAGCTGGAAGGGGCTGGGAGTCCAGTGCCCCACACACAGACGGAGCAGAAATTTCCCTCCCTGCAGCCCCTGGAAGATACTTATCACCCCTCACTGCTTTTCCTCAGCTAAATCTGCTTTCTGAGATACCAGAAACTGGAGAGCACCATGGGCCTCCACAAATTGCTTTGCTGACACATGTGGCAAGTCAGATAGAGCAGAATCTTGACCAGTGGTCACCTCTTTCCATGCAACAACAACAAAATTGATGATGTATTTTAGAGAGTGAGCATTTTTACAGAGCTGTGGGGCACAGGGGACAACTGTACTACAAAAAAAACCATAACAATCAATAGCTTAGAATTGGAAAGATTGGTGCCAACAAGCTGAGCAAAGATCATGAGCAACGGATTAAGTAAAGTCTGTATCACATGAAAGGAATGTCATGGAAAGCTGGTACTGGGTGTTAGAGTTAAAAAGAAAAACAACACAAAAACAAAGGGAGCAACAACACAGGGAGCATGAGGGATGAACAGAGCAAACCTACAATAAGCCAGGCTTTAAACTGAAGTGAGGAGCCAGGGAAGACATCAAACAGAGCAGAGACACAGGGTGGGGTGGAGCGTCTCAGTCCTGTCTGGTCCCAGCTGGAAGGACTAGATACTAGCTCTGAGTTTTGCGTCAAGTGAGCTCCCATTCCACCCAAAGCAACCCTGACAATACAGCACAGACTCTTCACGGCCCTTTGAAGCCAGAAGTTCTTCCTGCATCCATTTATTGAAGTCTGCTGCTACTTAAATTCAAATACACCCTTAACAGAGCCAAGCTGGAGGAATAATTGAAAGAAACAGCACAGCTTGCTTTATGCACAGTTTCTGAGTTTCAACGTTTCTGCCCATAGTTTATTTTTAATTCTTAGGCAGGAGTAGGGTAGAAGACATCTCTACATATTGCTAAGGGAAGCAGAGATCTATCTCATCACTGCTCTAAGGGAGCTGCAGGTCTCATGAAAGCATGACTTAGCCAGGGTTGACACAGGAAGTCATGTGCTCCTGAAGGGAGTTCAGACAAAGATGAAGAATCAGAAGAAACAAAAGCAAATAGAAATTGGCATCCCTTTGACTCCTCTCCCTTCTAAATGTCCACGGTTAATGGACTGGTTTCAGATCATGGCAAACAACCCAAAATCCACTACTTAACACTACCATACTGCTTCTCCAGTTTGCCACTTCATACAGCGTCACAAGCCAGTGGACAGGGTAAAATCAACTTAGTGCACTCATCTGGGGGAAAAGGAAGGTGCTGGGCTGCAGATTAGGCCGCCCTTGCAACGCAGACATTCTATTTATTTACATCCAACTTTTAGAAGAAATCTCCAGGAAACATGCAGAGCTGATCACTTCCTGCTGCCCCTCAGCTGGGGTTAGACAGAAGAGCTCAGTGTCTGCAGAAGGAACCCCCAGCCCCCAGCAGGATCAGCCTGACCTGGTTCAGTGAGCAAGGTCAGTGCTTACCTGTAATACCGTGACTGCAGGTACGTGGAGCACACGGCCTTGGACACGTGGCTGGCTGACCCAAAGTCTATCACCTTCACTCTGTAGGGCTGGCGTGCAGGATCCACCAACATGATGTTCTCTGGCTTCAAATCAGCGTGGATCAGACCCAAGCTCTTCAGCTTCATCAAGGCAGTAGCCACTTGCTGCAGGATGGGCCGGATGTATTTCAGGGGCAACGGACTGAACTTGTTTTGCTTTAAGAAATCATATAAGTTCTGTTCCAGCATCTCAAAGACAAGGCATGTATGATTCTTGTGTTGAAAGCACTCGTAGGAGCGGACGAAGTTGTACTCATCGGCATTCTCACTGCTCAGGCGAGACAGGATGCTCACCTCGATCTGGCCCTGCCGGGCGTAGGAAGGGTGGTTCTTCAGGATTTTGATGGCTACAATCTCCTTCGTGCTACGTTTCCAACATTTCGCCACCTGCCCGAACGTCCCTCGTCCCAGGAATTCCAAGACCTCATAGCTGTTGGTCATAGAGCACAGGATCTCATGCTGGACCAGCTGATAATCCCCCTCCCCACTGGAGCTGCTGCTTTTCGTGGTGACCGTGGTGGTCGTGGCCGCAGCACCCACCGCAGGTCTGTTTTGCAGCATGAGAGGTGGATGTTCCTCAATGATCTGCACACTACCGTTGCTGTCAACCTCTTCACTTTTCCTTTTTAATCCACATTTTTGGTATGGTTCCAGCAAAGAAACGTTGCTCCTGTGGGTGAGGGTCTGGCTGCTCTGGAAGGACGCTGTGGCGCTGCTGCCGGTGCTGTCAGCCGCGGTGACCACGATGTGCTCGACGGAGGGAGCGGGGAGAAGGAGGTTCTGGTCGTAGGCAGGGATGCTGAAATTGGCTACCTGATGAGAGGAGCTGGCTTGCCCTTGAGCTGCTGGGAGGTTTTTGCTGTGGGTATAATACTTGTCACTACTGCTCTGTCCTGAAACATCCCAGACAGACGGCTCCACTTTCAGTTTCTTGGCACTGCAGAAGGCACTCGAGGATACTGACGGAGGGGAGAACACCTGCAGCTGTGAGGCCATACCTGGAAAGGGAGAGGAGAACTCATTAGGGGCAGCAGATTGCGATGGACAAGATCCTCTATCCGCACAAAAACCAGAAAGACAAGTGTTTTTCTGAGCACCATATGTTGCCCACCACTGAGGAAGGGAACCTCTGGAACTGCTGCTCCTAAGCGCATCACCGAGTGAGACTGTGCAGTGGGATTACTGCATTTGAGAAACACACAGCTCTTTATCCAGCTCTCTAAGGGCTAAAGGAATTCCAGGACACGACAGGAATCACAGAATCAATTCGGTTGGAAAAGACCTCTGAGATCATCGAGTCCAACCTTGTGACCAAACACCTCCCCTCACCCAGACCAGAGCACTCAGTGCCATGTCCAGTTGCTCAAACACCTTCAGCGACGGTGACTCCACCACCTCCCTGGGCAGCCCGTTCCAATGTCTAACCAGTGAAGAAATTCCTCCTATTGTCAAACCTAAACCTCCCCTGGTGCAACTTGACGCTGTGTGCTCTTGTCCCGTCGTTCGTTACCCGGGAGAGACGCCCGACCCCCACCTGGCTACACCCTCCTTTCAGGGAGTTGCAGAGAGTGATAAGGTCGCTCCCGAGCCGCCTTTCCTCCACGCTAAAAAAAACCCCCAGTACTGAAGAAAACAATACTGAGGATCGGGAGAGCGCAGGAAGTGGGAAGACCCTGCGAGAATTACGATCCCGTCCCCAAGCCTGTTTCCCAGGCACTGTAAAAACAGAGTCGGTGGGAAACCCAAGCCCGACAGGCCCAACCTCCCCCAGGGACAGCGCCCGCCGCGCGGCCCGGAACGCCGGGACCGGAGCCCGCCGGGCCGGGCCGTTACCGGGGCTCAGGCCCGGCCCCGCCGCCGCCCCGGGCCCTCCCCGGCCCAGCACAGCCCCAGCGCGGGGGAAGGGGCGGGCCCCGGCCTGCCCGCCCTGCCGGGCCCCGCCGCCCGCACTCACCGCCGGTGGGGGGTTATCAGCCGCGGGCCGGACCTGCCTGGGGGACACGCGGGGGTGCGGAGCCCCGCAGCGGGCTCATCATAGCCCCGCCACGGCCGCCGGCCCGGCCCGCTCGGCCCGCGCTCGCCGGGGGGAGCCCTCAGGCCGCTTCGCCGCCGCCGCCAGGCTCCGCCGCGCCCTCACGGCCCGGCCGGGCTCCCCCCGCCCCGTCCCGCCGCCGCCCCGGGCCCGAGCGCCCCCGGCCCCGCCGCGCTCCCGCCGCCGCTCCGGGCCCCGAGCGCTCGCACAGGCCCAGCCAGCCGAGCCCCGAGCGGGCGAGCGCGCACGTGACCGCGGGGCGGGGCCGGCCGCAGGAAGCGCCGGGGCCCGAGCGGGGCGGGGCGGGGCGGGGCGGGGCGGGGCGGGCCCGACGGGACCGAGCCGGGCCGGGCCGGGCCGTGGGTGGCAGAGCAGGGCCCGGGCTCTGCTCCGGGGCCCGAGCGGGGCGGAGCGGGCCCGACGGGACCGAGCCGGGACCGAGCCGGGCCGGGCTGTGGGTGGCAGAGCAGGGCCCGGGCTCTGCTCCGGGGCCCGAGCGGGCCCGACGGGACCGAGCCGGGACAGAGCCGGGTCGGGCTGTGAGTGGCAGAGCAGGGCTCGGGCTCTGCTCCGGGGCCCGAGCGGGCCCGACGGGACCGAGCCGGGACAGAGCCGGGTCGGGCCGGGCTGTGGGTGGCAGAGCAGGGCCCGGGCTCTGCTCCGGGGCCCGAGCGGGGCGGGGCGAGCCCAACGGGACCGAGCCGGGACAGAGCCGGGCCGGGCCGAGCTGAGCTGAGGGTGGCAGAGCAGGGCCCGGGCTCTGCTCCGGGGCCCAGCGATGGCACCAGAGGAACGGGCAGGAACCGATGCCCGGGAAGTTCCACCTGAACATGAGGAAGAATTTTATCGTGCGGGAACAGATTGCCCAGAGAGGGTGTGGAGTCTCCCTCACTGGAGATATTCCAGAAGCATCTGGACACCATCCCGTGCCATGTGCTCTGCGATGGCCCTGCTGGAGCTGGGAGGCGGGACCAGGTCAAATGCTTCCAAGAAGGGATTTAGTCCAGTCAGGTCACCATCACCCATTCAAGAACTCCACAGGGTTTTAAATCAGCCTTTTCAAAGTTAGTGTTGCAGAGACATTTATTGGCTTTCTTGCAAAAGTTCACAACATTTAAAAATAACAATTACAAATACTCTTAACAAAATTCAGACTGAGAGTAGGTTTAGATTAGATACTGGTAAAAAACTCTTTATTCAGAGGGTGGTAAGGCCGTGGCAGAGACTCACAGAGAAGCCATGGAAGTGTTTAAGGCCAGGCTAGGTAGAGCTTGGAGCAACCTGGTGTAGTGGACGTTGTCCCTGCCCGTGCCAGGGGCTGGAACTTGATGGTCTTTAAGGTCCCTTCCAACCTAAACAATTCTGTGATTCTATGAAAACCTAATAAACTCTCACAGCTTCCTGTTTACATGAACAGCAGCACAAGTGTGAACCCCCTCCAGCAAAACACTGTTCAGGAGCTCTGTGCCCTCTGAGATAGGGAGGTCTCAGTCCTGCATGGGGGACTCATTTCTCTTGGCACAATTTTCTTCAGGCTTACAGTGACCTCCAAGACTGTGGAACATGATTCTCATCTTCCCCAGCACCTGCTCAGGAAGTCCCAGACTCCCCGAGCCAGAGCCAAGAGGCTCCTGGTCAAGGTCTGTCCCAAAGGTTTTATTGCACAACCCACGGCTGCTTGTGCCTCAGGCTGGGGTTTAGCCAAGTGCAAAGCCACAGCCAGAAAAACTTCAGCATGGCAGTGACTGTGGCAAAAGATCCCAAATTCAACCGAAGAAATCCCAGATACACACACAACACCCACAGCAGCTCACTTGAAGGCAGCACCTCACATGATTATTATCAAGGTGACTCTACCTTCTCAACATGTTCTACTACATTTTCAGAGGACTCCATAAAAAAGCACAAAGAGATTTTAGGCTTGAGGTTCATTTGGAATAAGCCCAAAGTGACAACACATTGTAGAAGTAATTATGTAAACGCCTTCATTTTCTGGTGAAGGAAAGATTTCGCCACTGCAGGTTTTTTAATCTAGAAAAGAAGCCCCTGTGCTGCAGGAACAGACAGCAGCTCTGCAGCAGGGAAGAGAGAAGTTGTTGGAAGTGCTCTGGCTTTGTAATTGGGGAAGCAGAGTCAGACACCCGACCCAACAGCGCTCTGGGGCATTCCCTGCAAGGTGACATTACACACTCGTTTCTGTGGAGCACAGGAGCCAGGCAAATTTTATCTCAGCTTCTTGACAACAACCCAGAGAGCAACTTTCCCCTCTCCACAGCATAAACAGGGCACTCCTCGTGCTTTCCTACTGTTTTAGAGAAGTTAGAGCCAACTGAGCTGTTCATAGCGCAGTGATTGACCCTCCACAGGCAGCTCTGCTCCAGAACCTGCCCTCACAACACACCAGCATTTGATCACAGCCTGGTAAAACAGCACTGAAAACTTGCCAAAGGGAACTCAGCTCATGCCTTGCTCCTCTGCAAGGCCTTGGCTGAACTGTTTCCCCTCACTGGGGCTTGGTTCTCAACTGTGGACCAGAGATAAGCAGCTGGAACATGCTCTGTGCGTATAGATTTGGGAGGGCTTTGCTCAGAGCACTTTCTGCTCCCTGCCAGGACAAGTGAAGCTTCCAAACATGTGGCCCTCAGATATCCCACAGTGAAGCCAATACTGGGCTGCAGCTTCTCATTGTCACTGTTGTGAGCAAAACACACCTGTGGGCAGCAGTGCAGGTGAGCTGGGAGCAGCAGGCTCAGAGCCTGCTCTCCATGACACTCCAGCTCTCAGCTGCTCCCCTGTGAGCCAGGCTGGGGGCAGGAAAACAGGGACATCGTGGAGACAAGTGTGAGGGAGAACAAGGCCTGTAAGAGGCCAGATATTTACTGCCAGGAGACTTCAACTTTTCCACCTTAGGTTGGAAAATTCGTTTATGATCATAGAGCCCAACCATTAACCCAGCACTGCCAGGTCCATCACTAAACCCATCTTGAAGGGAAGCTGAAAGATGCTCAGAAGCCTCAACACTCAGCAATTCCAGTTCTCCCCACAAGGCCATGTTTTATTTTCCAGCATTTTAGGATAGTACACAAAAGTAGTATTTAAACACCTAACAGGGAAGAAATGTTTGGCACTAAAATGCCTTGTGCACCTGCTGTGCTGAGGCAAAGGTCTCCAACAAAATGACTGTTGGTCAAGTCTCTCCTGCTTCTATTGCTTTTTAAAGCCACTGAGAAATTTTAGGTTTCCTTGGCTCTACACGATGGGTAATTTCCTCCTCAAGTGGCAGGAATTACCTTTTCAGCTTTAGAAAGTGAAGCCAGCATTTTATTCTGCAGCTTTAACTGAGCACGAAGAAACAGGATGCAGATCCCCAGAACTCAAGTCTGCAATGTTCACTTATTTTTGCATGATTAAAGCTCAGATTTACCTCTGTAAAGAATTACCATTTACAACTCCTTTTTTTCCCAGAGGCTGACCAGGAGGTTCTCCACTTCATTTACTGTAATAAATAGTTGATAAGAATAAAAGAGGAAAGGCTGGATGCCATAAAACATCAGATCTCCCAGGTCATTTGCAACATGCCCAAGTGGAGCAGTGACTCAGAAGGTGAGCATTCCTCCCCAGCAGTGGAGAGGCTGCTCAAAGCAGGACATGGAATTTGGGAGTTCAGGCTTCACTCCCCTGCCTGTCAAATGAGTCACTTGAATTTCAACAATATTTAAATAACAGCCTGCATCTCCCAGGCAGCAGCAGCAGACAGCACACTACAAGCACAGCGCTATCATTTCCATGTTACAAAACGTGCAGGTGTCTCCACTCACACCCACCCGACAGGGATCTGCAGTTGAGTTTGGATTAGGAAATAATCCACACAGAAAACTCCAAGCAGCAGGACACAGGGCCCACAGCAGGAGACTCAAGCTGCCCTTGCTGCCCTGTGAAGTGCAGGTCACAGGACACTGCTCTGTCACTTCCAGTGTCCCCTTGGCAGCTGGCAGGCAGAGCCACAGCAGTCCCAGGGGCAGGCACTCCTTATGTAACAGGGATGAATACTGCCATGCCTGGGAAAGCACAGGGCTGGGAGTCAGGATTCATGTTTGCCAAACAAACAGCTTTCCAAACATCCCCACTCTGGCTGTCAACACTCTCACTGTTCCGGACAGCCCTGTTTGTGACTGCTGCAACTGCTGCATCCAAGGACACCTTTGCTTTTCACAAGGCCTGACCCTACTCCAAGAGCAAATTCTTCCTTTCCTGGCTCAATTCAGGGAATCCAACCCATCTAGCTGCCTCTTGGAAAGGCCTTGCAGGACACTATGTTCAGAAAATACTGAAACATTTTGCCTAGAAAGTAAAAAAAGGGGGAATCGAGAGATGAGGAACAAACTGCTCTGTTGCTCCAGGACAGTGTCCAGTGACCATTTCCACTCCAGCTGCCCTGACCATAGGAGGGGCCAATTTGAAACACTGGCAGTGCAGTTTGGCACAGTCGACTGCAGTGGGTACCCAATGGTTTGTCACACTACAGACACTTCCCAGCTGTGCCAGGCCAGGGCTCTGCAGCTGATCCACAGTGGGAAAGTGCCCAACCTCTAACTAACAGAGCCAGTTCTGCTGTTCAGTCACAATCTTTCCAAACAATGCTGCTAAGACTGATCACACCACTAAGCAGATGTTTCATTAACTCCCATCCCATTTGCCACTGCAGGACAAGAGCAGGCAGAATGGGAAAGCAGAAAAGTGGCAGTTACCAGGAGTGCTTTGCAGTCAAACAGAATTCAGAGGTGCAAGACTGAGTGCAGAGACTGCAGAGGATATAGTGGCCCACTCTGAAAAGCCTACAACTCAAGAACTCAGACAATTCCTACTTTTTCTGGCCACAAACCTGAAAAAGCACTGACAGTTAGCATTGAGATGGCACTTTCAAGAGAGCAGGACTACATCCAGCTCCAGTTGGCTGGCTGGATGCAAAAGCTGGAAGTATTAGTAGATTAACAGATAGAAAACAGATTATTGGACTTTAAGGCACTTCATTTCTTAGATCTCTTTAAGCAGCATTTTTAAAAAGCACCTTGATACAGAACATCTGTAATTCACTTCGGAATGAACTGCTCATAGTCAGTGAGGTATCACACTTACAGAAAGGAGAATCTTTGGGGCTCTCAGATTCCCCCCCCTTGCTCCTTTCATCACAGTCCAGCCATTAATTACTCAGCTGCAGACAGCTCACACCCTCTGCAGCTCTGCTTGAATCAACCTCTCAGTGGCTTTTGTAAGAGGGGACAGGCAAGTCACTGCAAAAGGTGGACAGAAGGCACACAGGCAGTGGGACCACAGCGCCCAGCGTTGTGGGAGACACAGGAGATGTAGAGATAAAAAAAAAAAATAAATAAATTTTTAAAACGTACCATCTACAAACTGGTTTTAGTTTCCTCTCTGTCCTCTATAAAGAGGTAAAGAAAGTAGAGTCGCAGAGCTGAGCTCCTCTCTCCTAATGGGAAACCTGAGCATGGAGCAGAACGAAAACACTGCTACCTGCTGCACTGGCAACAACGTCACACGATTTTTCAGGGTGTGTCTCCCTGCCTAAAAAAGCCTTCTACCAGCTCATCAAATGTCCGTGAGCGATTCTGCTTTAGGACATTTAAGGGAGTGAGTAAATATTGCTCTGCAAATCCAGTTGCAAGGTGCTCACTGGAAACAGGTGCTGCTCCAGTTGTTCCCAGCTGTTCCCCACTCAGCTTTTCCTTCTCACCCATGTGACGCGTGCAGCCTTCTATTGAGCAGGGAGCTGGCTCACAGTAGTGCTGAGGAACCTTAACATCTGTAAATGCTTCAGGTTTCTCAGTATTTTTCTCTGGGGACTCATAAACGACCCCTCGGGGCACAGAACGTGACATGGCTCTTTTCCAGAGACTCATGGGTTTCTGCCCCCTCCTTTGGCTTTGCTGCTGTCCAGACTCTTGCACGGGCTTTGGGACTTTGAAGTCAGGAAGCACCTGGGGGGCCGAGCTCAGGTATTCCTGAAAGTAAGCCTGGCACATGTCAGCCTTCACAATGGGAACGATGGAGCAGGGTTTCAGCCACTTCACAAACTCGCACAGCTCCGCAAAGGACGAGTGGTCCGAGTATGGGATGAGGTGGATGTTGGGGTGGGTGACCTTCATGGGCCTGCCTGTGGGGATGATGGCAATGGTGGGGTGCAGCGCATTCCAGCTGTCGAGCGTGTCCCAGCGGATCTCGGCGACATCCACGGCACGGATCCAGCCGGCGCCCTCCTCGGCGGTGAACACATCCGGCAGCTCCAGCAGCCGCATCTGCTCCAGGCGCCAGGGACTCACCACCACCCACGTGCTGAACTCCAGGGCCAGGTCCACCAGCAGCGTCTCCTTGCCCAGGGTGTACACACCTGCCAGGAGAGCAGTGCCTCAGGCACAGGGCAGGACGTGAGCCCTGCCAGGGGCTGTGCTAGCAGGAGGAAGGGCAGCACTCACCAATGACCACGTGGTGCTGCGGGTGGGCGCGGATGAGGTGGGCAGCCTGGTGTGTGGCCAGCGCCCGTGAGGGCAGGGCCCGCTGGGGGTGGCAGTGAGTGTTGTCCAGGTACAGGCGGTCGATGTGGCGGCCCCTCAGCGCCGGCTCACTCTGCATGGCACTCGTGTAGCGGAAATCTCCTGCAAGGACAGGGATGGCAGGACAGGGCCCAGAGAGGGTGTGGAGTCTCCCTCATTGTGGATATTTCAGAATCATCTGGTCACAATTCTGTGCCATGTGCTCTGGGACAACCCTGCTTGATCAAGGGGTTAGGACCAGGTGACCCACTGCAGTCCCTCCCAACCTGACCCATTTTGTGATTCTGTGATTGTGGGAACCTGCCCTGTACCTGTGTAGAGGATGGTGCCGAAGGTACCCTCAAAGAGAAACATAACGGAGCCAGGGCAGTGGTTGGAGTCGATCAGTGTCACCGTCACCTCACCCAGGACATGGCTCTGCCCCACCTCCAGCGGCCGGATCCAGCACATCGGCACCTGCAGGGGCCGAGGTGTGAGGGTTGGGACAGGCAGGTGGGGCTGCCCAGGCGATGAGGGCTGGGTGTGGCAGGTGGGGGTGCCCAGGCGACGAGGGCCGGGGCGGGCGGGACACACCTACCTGCAGGCGGCGGTGCAGGAGGCGGGCGGTGAGCGGGGAGCAGTACAGCGGGCGGCTCCAGGTGCTGGACAGCCCCACCGTGTGGTCCGAGTGCATGTGGGACAGGAAGAAGAGGCGGGCGCCAGCCGCCCTCCGCAGGCTCCAGAAATCCACGGCAATGGGGGTCCCGGGCAGCACCGTCCCGCTCATAGCGGGCGGAGACCCCGCGCCCCTCACGCCGCTTTTGGCGGGAAGCGCCGCGCACGCGCGGACGGCGCGGGGCGGGGCCGGGCGGCGCGCCAGGGGCGGGGCCGCGTCACGTGCGCGGGGATCACGTGGGGCCGGGGATCGGGACCGGGACCGGGACCGCGACCGCATCCTGGGATCTGGGACTGGATCGGGACCTGGGACTCGGCCTAGGAGCGGGAACAGGACCGGCGCCTAGGAGCGGGGCTGGCGCGGGGCCATGCCGTACCTGGGTGGCGAGGAGGCGCAGCGGGAGCTCCGCCGGGCCCTGTCGAACCCGCACGTGCAGGCGGACCCGGCGCGGTACCGCGGCGCCGTGCTGCGCGTGATCCGGTACGGCGGGCGGGGGCCGGGCGGGGGGCGCGGGGCCGGGCCGGGCCGGGCCGGGCCGCGCTGAGCCCGGTGCCCGCCGCAGGCTGATGGCGCAGGGCGCCGACGTGTCGGGGCTGTTCCCGGAGATGGTGAAGGCGGGCGCGGTGTCGGACGTGGTGCAGAAGAAGCTCGTGTCGTTCTACGTGCGCGCCCAGGCCCCGCGGCAGCCGCAGCTGGCGCTGCTCGCCGTCAACTCCCTGCGCAAGGACTGCGCCCACCCCAGCCCGGCCGTGCGCGGGCTCGCCCTGCGCACCATGTGCGGCCTCAGGTGCGGCGGGGCCCGGGGCGGGGCGGGGGTGTCCCCGGCCGCGGTGCCCCGCTGATGCCCGGCTGCCCGCCCGCAGGATGCCCGGGATCCAGGAGTACCTGCAGCAGCCCATCGTGAGCGGGCTGCGGGACAAGGCGTCCTACGTGCGCAGGGCGGCCGTGCTGGGCTGTGCCAAGATGGTGAAGCTGCAGGGAGACTGCGAAGTGGGTGAGTGGCCGTGGGGCTGGGGACACGCAGGTGCTGTGCTCATGGTGCGCGTTCGGGCTTTAGGGCCGGGCTGGGTTCGCTGTGCTGCCCCTGCAGGGCAGAGAGGGAGAGAAAGGGAAGGGTAGTTAAGGAAAAGACTGAGAGAACTAGGATTGTTCAGCCTGGAGAAGAGAAAGCTCCGGGGAGACCGCGTTGTGGCCTTCTAGTACCTGAAGGGAGCCCGCAAGAGAGCTGGAGAGGGGTTTTGGAGAAGGGTGTGGAGTGACAGGACAAGGGGGAATGGATTCAAACTGAAAGAAAGCAGGTTTAGGATATTAGGAAGAAATTGTTCCCTGTGAGGGTGGGCAGGCCCTGGCACAGGGTGCCCAGAGCAGCTGTGGCTGCCCCTGGATCCCTGGCAGTGTCCAAGGCCAGGTTGGACAGGGCTTGCAGCAACCTGGGACAGTGGGAGGTGTCCCTGCCCATGACAGGGGTGGGACTGGATGAGCTTTAAGGTCCATTCCAACCCTTAACACTCTATGATTCAATGATTTTGTTCCATCCCCAGTCTCTGATAAGCCAGGGGCTGCTCTGACCCACACAGACCCTCAGGGAAAAGTTGTGCCAAGGGCAGGTCTTCCTGTAGAGTTTGAAGTTTTGTTGATCCCTTCTCCCAGTTCAAGCCACATCTTTTTTTTTTGTGATTAAGACTCACATATCGTGATGATACTGCAGTGTGCCAACAGAACTTGATGGCAGGACCTCTGTGCTTTGCAGATGGTGCTCTGGTGAATGAACTGTACAGTTTGCTTCGTGACCAGGACCCCATTGTGGTCGTCAACTGTCTGAGGGCCTTGGAAGAGATCTTGAAGAAGGAGGGAGGAGTTGTCATCAACAAACCCATTGCCCATCATCTCCTCAACAGGTTTGTTTTCTTTGGTATCAAGATGGTGCTGGAAGCATCTCTTGTTCTTGTGTTTTCTATGCAGAGAGGCAGTTTCTGGGAGGACCTAAGGAACTCTTGTCAGGTACCCAAAGATGGAGGTGGCCATCCTAAGTTAACTAAACCACTTTAGGCTAAGGTCTTCAGAGAAATCTGGGATGTCCTGCTCTTCCAAGGAGTCTTTGCCTCAGCTGATGGTTTGGTTTGTAATTGTAGGTTAATGTGATTAGACTTTTGGGATTTTTTAAGTGATAACACACATGATCTATCTGTGGGACAGGTATGTTCTAGTATGTCTTTCCAGACCCATTGAAAGATATATTATTTAACCATTGCTTGAGGAAATCAGTTTTTCTGCAGGTAGCTCTACGTGCTCTGGGAACAAAGGGGTATTGCTCTGCCCAGGGTTCTTGTCAGTGTTGCTGCCTGGTGTAAACACCAGCAAAAGTGCACATGACTGATAGTGAGTTAATAACTGGGCAGTTCTCTTGAAATAAAACCGTGGCATCCACTTGGTTTGGAACAGAGGCCGTAAGGAAGTCGGAGGCTGAGGCCTCTGCTTTGCACAGCGCAGATGTTCCTGCACTCCCTGACTCGTGCCCCCTGTGCCTGTGCTCCTGGCAGGATGCCTGACCTGGATCAGTGGGGGCAGAGCGAGGTGCTCACCTTCCTGCTGCGCTACAGACCCCGCAGCGAGGAGGAGCTCTTCGACATCCTCAATCTGCTCGATGGGTACCTCAAGAGCAGCAGCCCCAGCGTCGTGATGGCAGCCACCAAGCTGTTCCTGGTGCTGGCCAGGGAGTACCCAGATGTGCAGGCAGATGTGCTGGTGCGGGTGAAGGGCCCGCTGCTGTCTGCCTGCACCTCAGAGAGCAGGGAGCTCTGCTTCACCGCGCTCTGCCACGTGCGCCAGATCCTCAGGAGCCTGCCCGGCCACTTCAGCAGCCACTACAAAAAGTTCTTCTGCTCCTATTCGGAGCCCCACTACATCAAATGCCAGAAGATGGAGGTGCTGTGTGAGCTGGTGAATGATGAAAACGTGCAGCAGGTGCTGGAGGAGCTGAAGGGTTACTGCACAGATGTGTCGGTGGAGCTGGCGCAGGGAGCGATCTTTGCCATAGGTGAGAGCTGTGCCTTGGCTCTGCTGCAGCTCTGCGCCTCTCAGTGGGGCTGTTCTCCACTGAAGGGTATCTGGGCAAGCACCAAATCACTGCTCTGTGCTGTAACAGCACAGAGACCAACCTCCCCAGGAGTGTTTTGTGTCAGAGTGTTTCTGAACCACTGTTTATTTCAGAAGTCCTGGCATTGAGCTGCTTCAGGTTGTGCAGAAGATCCTTGGATCTCATGCTGTGAGGAGGTGCTCTAAAGAAAATGTGTCATTTCATCTTGTTAATGAGCTTTGCAGTGTTCAGTGAAGCTGTGCTGGGGGTGGAGGAGTTCTAATACCTGCTTGTTCTTTGAGTTGTGATGGGGGCAGAATTAAGGTGATAGTTTTGGTTTTTTGAGCTTTAAAAATAGTTATTACAGTATTCATAAGGATTACAAAATGGGGATTACAAAATGCCTTTTTAATATATTACATCTAAGGAAAATTCCGAAATCTTCTGAGGCATGGCCTCAAAAAAAGGAACATGACCTTGGTGTGGAGAACAAGCTCATTTGGCCACACTTCCAGAAATGGTAGTCAGAGGGGAAAGGAGAGAGACTGTTCCTTTAAAGCGAGTTTGTGATGAGTAGTTGGGCTCATGAATCCTGTTTCATTCTGATAAAAGGTTGACTCTTATGTCTTTTCAACATCCTTGCAGCCAATATTGCCAGGACGTACACAGAGCAGTGTGTGGGAATTCTGACAGAGCTGCTGGGGCTTCAGCAGGAACACATCACCTCAGGTAACCATTGCAGGCTGCTGCCTGGTTTATGCTCTCAGGAGGTGCCCCTTGCTGGGGCTCGTGATCCCAAACTCGAGGCCCTCAAAGGCACTTGGCTTTCACTTTAATTGGCACCTTCAGATGGAAGTCTTCCAGGTGGGTTGAGGGGTATAAAGTGCGTTCCTTCTGTAGGAACTGCTCTCTGTGGGAAAGGGGAAGATGGTTGTTGCTGTGTTCGTGGTTCTTTCTGGCTGCCACCCGCTGACTCAGGGAGTGAGGGGCTCAGCAGAGACATTTTACTGTCTGTTTGAGGGCCAAGATGATTAATAGATCTTTTAAATCTCTGTGATTTCTGTTCCTCATATGATAGTCTGATTCACTTGTACCCAAGCTTCCTTTTTTCTCTTCGGCCCTCCTATCCACCTTCACATCACTGCTGTTCCTGCTGTTCTCTTTTAACTGGTCTTGCTCTCAGATTTGAAAGCACATGCTTGCACTCAGCTGTTGAATTCAATCTCAGGAGCTGCTGGTGTTTCTGAGTGGGCAGCAAAACCTTTAAAGTTTTGACCTAAAGTTCACGAGCGTCATTTTGAATCGGGGTCAGCTTTAATTTGTCATTGTAACCTCGTGCGTCTGAAGCATCATGAGTCAGGCTTTTTAAAGGCTGGCAGTGGCCAGAAGAGAGGTTGCAGCCAGAGGAACAATCTGAAGTCTCAGTGCTTTATTTTAGACCTGATGCAGCTTTGCTCTGACAAATGCAGTGTCATGGGATTGGGAAGGAGGGTGCCTCAAATCACAGTCACAGGCAGGGCACTGACCTTCCTGGCTGAGATTTGCAAAGCCCATTGAGTGGGGGTGTTTGAAAGGTTTTCTTTTTTTCCCTGAGTGTTTTTTATAACTCTTGGGGGATGCTGATAACTTGCTTTCCTTGCAGCTGTGGTCCGTGCTTTCCGGGACCTGGCCTGGCTGTGTCCCCAGTGCACAGATGCCGTGTGCCAGGCACTGCCTGGCTGTGAGGACACCATCCAGGACAGCGAGGTGAGGGGACAGTGCTTGGGGCCAGGTGGACAAGGACTGTTCAGCTTTCCTTTGCCTCGAGACTGGGGGCGGAAATCTTCAGATTTGTTCTCTCAGCGTGCTTATTTCATGCCAACACATGGCACACAGCAGCTGTTTGCTGGTGTTTCTGTGGTTCCTTCAGGGCAAACAAGCACTGATCTGGCTCCTGGGCACACACGGGGAGAAGATTCCGAACGCTCCCTATGTCTTGGAGGACTTTGTGGAGAACGTGAAGTCCGAGACGTTCCCAGCAGTGAAGATGGAGCTCCTGACGGCGCTGGTGCGGCTCTTCCTGGCGCGTCCCGCCGAGTGCCAGGACATGCTGGGCAGGCTGCTCTACTACTGCATAGGTGGGTTCCCTCTGTCCTCACAGGTTTTTGGGGACCTGCTCCAGCCGTGTCCCCAGGGCATGGAGGCTGTGTCAGCATCCTGGCTCTGAGGAGGCCATCCAGGCTGGCAGGGTAAGGTGGTTTCATGCCTTAGGCTGCTGCCTGGCCCCTGGCTGGCTGGTGGTTGTGGACGGGACACCTTCCACTGTCCCAGGGTGCTCCAAGCCCCATCCAGCCTGGCCTTGGACACTTCAGGGATCCAGGGGCAGCCACAGCTTCTCTGGGCACCCTGTGCCAGGGCCTCCCCATCCTCACAGGGAAGAATTCCTTCCAAATATCCCATCTAACCCTGCCCTCTGTTAGTTTACAACCATTCCCCCTTGTTCTTTCGCTATCTGCCTGCAAGCAGGCTTGTATTGTATCCCTGAAAGCCTGTTTTTAATAATTGTTAGTACTCTGGGGAAATGTGGCTGATAGAATTCTCCATAAATTGCATCTCTGTGTTCCCAGAGGAGGAGCTGGATATGGCTGTACGAGACCGTGGACTGTTCTACTATCGCCTTCTGCAGTCTGGGCTGGAGGAGGTGAAGCGGGTCCTGTGTAGCCCCAAGTCTGACCCCTCCCTGGGACTCCTGGGGGACCAGACCAAGCAGCCTGTCAATGCCTGGGCTTTGGAGTTCAACACTCTGGCCACAGTTTATGGCAGAGAACGCTGGGCACTCGCCACTGCTCACCAGCCTGTGGAACCCTCTTACTCCTGCTCTCCTCGTGCTGACTCCAGGAACAGAGACACAGGTAACCTGCCTCACCTTCCTCTGGGGTCCATTTTCCCCTTGCCAGTAGATCACAGAATCCCAGAATGGTTTGGGTTGGAAGGGGCCTTGAAATTCCTCTCGTTCCACCCCCTGCCATGGGCAGGGACACCTTCCACTACCTCAGGTTGCTCCAAACCCCTTCCAGCCTGGCCTTGGACACTTCCAGGAATCCAGGGGCAGCCGCAGCTGCTCTGGGCAGCCAAGATGTTCTCCCATGGGTTTGTGCGGAAGGTCAGAGTGCTTTGGGAATGCTGACTTGGTGTTCTGATCACCTTGTGCAGTGTGTGGCTGGTCACTCACGAGCCCAGGGGATGCTGCTGATGGCACTGGGATTCCAGCCTTCCTCTGCTCCATCAAATGGGCTTTGTGCCACTGGGAGCTGCATCTCACATGTGTTTGTGCTTTCCTTTCAGAGTCACTTGTGTCTGAAGGGAATAAGGAAGTCCTCGAGGTTCATCCTGATCCTCTGATGTCTGAAGGGAATAAAGAAGTCCTCAAGGCTCATCCTGATACAGGCAGCCTGAGCTTGATCCCTGATGTTTCCCTGACTGCAGAACAGTTTGAGACGACGTGGCTGAGCCTGGACACGAGCTGCCAGCTCTCTCTGCCCTGGTGTGGGCCTGTCCACCCAGACACCATCCAGACAGCCCTTCACGTGGTCCACATCCAGACCATTGCCATGAGCAAAGCTGGAGCCCAGCCCTGGAAAGCTTATCTGAGTGCCCAGGATGACTCAGGCTGCCTCTTCCTCACAGAGCTCCTGCTTGAGGCTGCAGATTCAGAGCTGCAGGTTTCGGTGAAGCAAAATGAAGCAAAGCCAGAGGCACTGCAAGCCTTCATCTCAGCCTTGAGGACAGTCCTGGAGGCAGTGGCTGGACTGGAGTCTTGACTGGTCCCTGCTCCCAGCAGGATGCATGCTCAGGACACAGGAAAAGTTGATTTCTCTGGCTTCTTTTGCTGTGCCCAGTGCTGGTTTTGTACTTTTAAACTACAGAGTGTTGGCAGCCCGGCCCTGGGCCTGGAAAGCCCGGGTGGTGTGGGGGAAGCTGCAGCTGGGGCTGGGGAATGGAGCAGGGTGAAGGGTCTGCCCTCCCTCTGGGCTGGGGAAAGGACAGGGTCACTCTGGTGTGAGTCACAGGACTGGTGGCATCCGTGGTGGTTGTCACGAGGCACGAACATCACTGATGGAACCAGAGCTGAGCAGAATTCAGGGGGGTGTTTTGGAGAGGATTTTTTTCCTGAGAATTATAGATAATTAAAAAAAAAACCCAAAACATCAGAGGCACCAGGATTCTGCCACTTACCTCATATTAAAATATGAGGAATAGTGCAGTGAAGAGAGAACATTTCATTCTTGGCTCCCTTTACATTTGTTTTAATTTGCTGTCTGATTTCAGTAGTAGCTTCACTTAGGGGTGAACAGAGCTCTGTTGTGCCAGAGGAGGGTGGGCAGGGTACATCCTGCCCACTGGAACCAGCAGGCTCCACTTCTGAGAGACAGGCATGGGTTTTGTAGTGCAGTGTGTTACTGAGGTGGAGAACTGCGCTCTCTGAAGTTCCCCCCAGCTTTTTGATTTCTTTGAATGACTTGATTGTACCTTCAAATGGCAGTGTGCCTTCCATGCACTTCACTGAAACCCTGTCACTGTTAAACAGACTTCTGATTTTCTTAATAAAAATGTGAATCATTCTTGGCTGATTTCTGGAGTTTCTTGTTCCTTCAACCCTCAGGACTGTGGATGGAGTGATCTGATCACTGCTGTGGATCAGGGCAGATCTGCAGCCCAGCTCCTGCCTCTGTGTCCAGCAGGGCTTTTCTCTCTGACCTTCCTTGAGGCAAAGCTTTAAGGAGCAATTGGGCAATAATTAATCTCAGTCTCATATGCCAAATTACTGTGAGGGGTGAACCTGCAGGTAAACTCAAAGGCAGATCATCAGTCAGCTGCCGCAGGGTTCCTGTTAAGTTTCCACAGCTGTCTTGTGTCCCTGTCCTTAGGGAGAGCTGCACTGGAGCATTGGCATTATGCAGTTTTCAGGATAAAATAGCTGATAATTTGTTGGCAATCCCATGGTTTACTCTGCTGTGGCTATACCAAGTCTGGGCCCTGTCTGGGAAGGGACTTGGAGCTTCTTTTATCCAGACCCCTTTCTTGATGAATGAACAGGTCAGCAGACTCCAATAACTTCTAAATATTTATTTCAGCCAATCTTAACAGAAATTACTCCATTTGCAACTAAACCATGCCCATAGCTGTGTGTAGCTCCAGGAGCATGGCTTTGCTAAACAAAGTCCTGCAGGAGTCAGCACCAAACTTCCCTTCTGGCTTCTCTGTCTCAGGGTTTAATTCCTTATCTCAGGATCTTGGAAGCTCAGTTTGCTCCGCTGGTGGGAATCAAAATAATGACTGGTGGGCTGTAAAAAAGCAGTTTTACAGCCCCCACTTGGTGCTCTCCCAGGGGAAGGGATGGAATCAGCCTGGGAGAGGGTCATAGGGGGCGGTGGGTCACTCATCCTACCGTCTGCATCCTCTTCCTGCCAGTCCCTTTAAACCTGCCTCCCATTCTTTCTCTAAAACACACACACAGGAGGGTTTGGGTTGTTTTCAGGAGAACTTGGACAGTTGACAGAAAGGGCTGTGCTACTTTCCAGAGGAGAACTTGGGCTTTTCATTGATGTGACTGGAGAAAAGCTGTTGTGCTTCTTCCAGACACTGCAAGCAGAACCTGACACAGAGCAATGTGTAAAAGAGATTCGCTACCACTACAAACAAAAATAGTGAAGTTTGTTATCAACTGGTTTTTCTTCTTGTGTTTCTCTTAAATTTAGCAGTAAAAGTGGGCTTCACTCCTACTCAAGCCTCCAGGTTAGTGCTTAGTGCTGCAGACTCAGCAGGTGAGTGTTTGTTTTAAAACGTTTCCATTAGTTATTCTAAAGGTCACTCTCCCTCTCAGGTGAGTCCAAGGCTTATTTCTGCAAAATTAGCATTTGATATTTTAAACTAAGAGTGATTAGCAGCCCTTTGCCTTTTAGCTACTGAATACAGAAATCCTGGACCTGCTCTGTACCCCATCTGTGAGGAAACACGGAAGGGGACACATTGAATGGCCCTAGTTACAGTCAGGGAGAGAATCAGACTTGGTACAATGAGTTTGAAGCCTTTGTGCAACACATGAGGTATTGGAAATATGGAAGATGTGATTCTCATCTCTTTTGGTTTTTTTTTTTTTGGTTGAAAATTGTTGGTTTTGGCTTAGTTTTGTTTAGCTTTCCTCACTTCTGCACGTAGAGAAGATGGATGGCATTCCAGAACTGTGCTCTCTGCCTCCTCTCCCAACCTGGGAATGGCCTCCTTTACCTGTGGGGTTTTTCAAGTGTTACAGAGTGAGAGAGGTTAATCAGGCTGGCATCATTAATTTGACCTCTATAGTCTGCTGGGGTTGGATTTGATCCTCTCTTTTGACAAAAGCCATGGGATGTGGGGAATTGCAGCTGGAAGAGTTGACCTGAAGCACAAGGATGGTTTTCCTCTGTTCAGAAGTCGTGCAGTCCAGGGCAGTAACACCTGTTTGGGTGTCAGCATCTGCCTGAAGGATTCCTTCAAAATATTTTACAGCTGATGCGGGAGGCAGAATAAAACTTCCATCCCTGGAAGTGTCCAAGGCCAGCTTGGATGGGGCTTGGAGCAATCTGGGGTAGTGGAAGGTGTCCCTGCCCATTGAGATGAGTTTTAAGGTCCCTTCCAACTCAAACCATTCTGGATCCTACATTAAAAGTGTGAAGGGGAACTGTAGATTTCCCATGCTGTTTTATGGACTCTTCCAGTCACATTCCAGGTTTGAAGCCCTCCTGGTGGATCACAGCCCCTTGGGACATGAATGCTCCCCAGCTGCTCCCTGTGCTCACCCCTGGGTACCCCTGGCAGTGATGGCTGGACATGGTGCTGGAGGAATTGGGGTGATGGGGGGCTCGGACTGGTGTCCAGCATGTCCCCACCCCTGCCCTCGGTGCTGCCCACCCCGTGCCAAGTAGGGGTGGTTTGAAAGGAGGGCACGAGGGCCCTGTGCTGTGTGTTCTGTTGTGTTGTCTGACCAGGATTATCTGCTACGCACTAATTTCCTTTCGGGCTGTGATGAAGTCAGAAAACCACAGCCAGCGCTCCCCGCGGTGCCTTCCGCTGCGGATCACTTGACATGTCCCTTCCCAGGAGGGCCAGGCCAGGCACGCTCCGGCTCCGGCACCATGGACCAAAGGGAGATCCTGCTACAGAACCTGGAAAGGGTCCAAGGCAAGAAGCTCAGCCGAGGAGAGTTTGCAGAGGAGTTTTTGGTGAGTTCACTCAAGGCTCAGCTCAGTGTTTCAGCTCATGTCGGAGGGAATCGCTCGGTCACTTCTCAAACACATGACAGTGAGACTTTCTAGGAGTTTTTTAATAGACACCCAGGAGTTAACTGGGCTAAGAGGGATGTAAAGACATGAGAGGAATGTAATGGTTTGCATTTGAACTGTTTGCTTTTTAGCTAATTACCCGAGTGCTTCCTGTTTTCTGCTTGCCGAATGCACTTGTCGGGACGCGGTTTCACTTTGCCTGGTAACAGAACCAGGGGGACAGGGAGGAATATGGAGCTTCTGGCCCTGGTGACACAACTGAGGATACAGGGAGGAATATGGAGCCTCTGCCCCTTCTCGCCATTGCAATCTGTTAGACCTGTGGCACACGAGTTCCTACCAGGGATCTCCGGTTTCTCCTTGACTTACCTTGTCCTTGTTTCCATGGAGCACAGGTTGCCCAGAGAAGCTGTGGCTGCCCCATCCCTGGAAATGTTCAAGGCCAGGTTGGACGGGGCTTGGAGCACCCTGGGACAGTGGAAGGTGTCCCTGCCCATGGCACGGGGTGGAATGAGATGAGCTTTAAGGTCCGTTCCCACCCAAACCATTCTGGGACCTGGGATCTGTGTGCTCTACATCCAGCAGTGCTCCTGGCCCCTCCTGGAAACTACTTTCTTGTTCCCTCAAGGCAATAGCTGCAAAAAATGCTAATGGCTCCCACCACCCTGTGAGTTCTGCATTGCCCTGAATTTGTGAGCTCTCCGACACATTTTTTGGTTTGGGTGCCAGGGATGAGGCTCAGATGCCAATGCACCATCTCATGGCTAAAGCTGGTGACTGGAAATGACTCTTGGTGTATCAGCTGGAGGCAGGTGGCTCTGACAGGCTGCCTGGGCTGCTCTGGGAGGCAGTGACATTGCCCAGCTTTAACAAACAAAGGGAAGGGTAAAACTGGTACCTCTGTGAGATCTGAGATGTGCCAAACACTGGACCAATCTCTGGCTCCGGGTTACTGAGGGGTCCCCACAAGCTCCAGCCCTGCTCTGTCATACCAGTGAAATCTGACACTTCAAACACTTGGGGAAAGCTGAGTGTTTGGTTTCCAGGTGTCTGGGGTGGAGGGAAGTGATTAATCTGAGCCTGCAGTGACAGTCTGTTGTTCCATGGAACAAAGCGCTGTCACAGCCTGCTGAGTTTCCCCTCTCTCTGCCGGGGTGTCTGTGCGTGCGAGGCAGTGGGCTCTGAGCCCTGCTGCTCAGGCTGGCTCCAGAAGCCTAATGTGTTCATTTCTGATCAAAATGGCAGGTGGAAATGGTCAAGGCTGCATTTCCTCTTGTATGGGATAAGATCTTCTTAGAGTGACCTGATTTGTGGCCACTTGGGCAAGGCAGTGGCCTCACCAGGCCGTTGTGCTGGCTTGTGTTTCCAAATGTGACAGAAATATTCAGTGCCATTCCTCCCCTAATTCCTGCCCTCTCCTTGTGGGACTGAGCATTTGTACGTGCAAGTTGTGGTGATGTTACTGTAAATGGCAGTGGGTTTGTTGGAGTCCCTTTTTTCTGTCTGTGCAGCCTCACAGCTGCACACTGCCCAGGCTCCCCAAGGAATGGGCACGGCCCCAAGGCTGCCAGAGCTCCAGGAGCATTTGGACAATGCTCTGAGGCACAGGGTGGGATTTTGGAATGTCTGTGCAAGACCAGAAGCTGGACTCAATTATTCTTGTGGGTCCCTTCCAGCCCAGGATATTCCATGATTCTGTGATTCCCACTTGCTTTTTCATACCTAGGCATTGCCCACACAGTTTCATGTCAGATTATTCAGGGACAGAAAAGTCAGATGATTCAGGGCCTTGGCTCTGAGAAGACTGACTTTAGTATGGAGTCATGCCCCTTCCATGAAAGCTTTCCCTGGAAGCTGGGGGTGTACTGAAAGGAGGCAGGGGAGGATGTGACCAAAACCAGAATTGCTCAGAAGGCTACAGGGATGTGGAGGCCACAAAACCCATCCTGCTCCCACAATTTCTGTCCTACTGTGTCTGCCCCACGTTCTTAATTAATAGAGGCTGGACACATGGACTGTCCCGAGCCTCCTGTGCCTCCTCCCTGACTCATTCCATCAGATCTCTGAGATTTAACTCCTAGGGTATTGTGGCCGAATTCTGTGGTTTAAAACTGCAGTTTAATATTAAAAACCAACAACCCGGACACAAAAATATGAAAGAAAAAATACAGTGGGGCTGGTGCTTCAGAAGCTGATGGTACCAAACAGTATGTGTTATTTAGAAGCTGGAGGCAGTGAAATAAAATTCTATGCTTTGCCAGGAGAAAGATGCTGTAACTCTCTGTGAGTGCTGCAGCTTTATCCTGAAAAAGTAAGAGATGAGAGATTTTCAGCCCTAAGCGTCTGTCCCAGGACTCCTCTCTTCCCTTTCATCAGTCCATGGAGCCACTCTGCTCCAGTTGCTTGTGCTCCCTTAGTGGCTTTAGCATCGCTGCTTCCAGCTACGGACAGGAGCACCTCTACCAAAGTGAGAAAAATCAATAGATTTACCTGTCCTTTCTGGTATCATTTGTTAAAGGTGCTTTGACACTGTCACTCCTCTGATCTGGGTGCCTTTTGTACTGACAGTAATTCCCCCGGGTCTCACTCACTTGTGAGGGCGATGCTTTGTGTCACTTCACAAGCCGACGTGTGGGCACTGCCTCAGCACACACTTTCCATTCTTCAGAAGCTGTGCTGGGGCTCTCAGGTTGTTCTGTCTATTCTTGCTCTGAGAAAAGCCACTCAGGAAAGAATTAATGGTGCCGACCTTGCTTTGTGGTAGCAAACACGACCCCTCGAGACCTTCATGTGCTCTCTAGTAGTGCGCTGGCTGTAGCACGTCTGCTGTAATTTGTTCCACTCTTTTTTCACAGAAGCTGAAGAGACAGTCAACAAAGTACAGATCGGATAAAATCTACCCTGCAGCAGTGTCTGAGCAGCCAGAGAACGTCAAGAAGAACAGATACAAGGACATCTTACCTTGTAGGTTGGAAATGGCACATGTTCCTACTCAGCCTTTTGTTTTTCTTGCTTTTCTTGTTCTCATCCTCTGGTGCCTGCCTGCACAGTTGTTGTGTGTGAGCATCTCACTGCTATCTGTTGGCTTTGAGTCCTGCTGTTCAGATGCAGGGCTTTGGCTGCTGCTGTGCCCGCTCTGGGGGACTTTGGCACATATCAACGCCCTCAGGCACATGGTGGAATTCTGGGGATGTCCTGTGCAGGGACGGGAGTTGGACTCGATGATCCTTGTGGATCCTTTCCAACCCAGGATATTCCGTGATTCTGTGATATTTTCTAGAGACAGAAGGACTCCTATTCACTAGGAAACACATCCTCCAGTGATCATCCTTGCAAGCTTCCCGGGTAGCATTGCAATCCCTTGCATCCAAAGGCCTTTGGACAACTATGTCTCCGTGATGTACAAAGCAGACAACAGGCAAAACCTGCTGTGGCTTGTCCTGGCTTGATGCAGTGATCTCCAAAGGACAGTCTGTCCCAGGATCAGAGCAGATTGTCTCTTTCATCCATTCCAACTTGGAAAAGAAAGTAAATCACAGAATAATTGAGGTTGGAAAAGACCTCCAAGATTGAGTCCAGCTTTCAAACCTTTGTATCTAACGCCACAGACCTGGTTTGAGCCTGGAGTGCGTTTAGGTGGTTTCGGGCTTGGCTTTCTGCATGGTCAGAGGGGATCAGCGTTGCACTGGGGCAGTGGCAGCTCCTGCAGCTCTCCCCTAAAGCCTCCCCAACTCTCCGAAAGGATCTCGTCCATCCCCTATGTGTGTAGGCAGAGGCACTTCTGAGCAGGGCTGTGGGAGGTGTGGGAGGTGTGGGAGGTGTGGGAGGGACATCAGCTGCTTGCACAGCCACCCACCTGCCCTGGATGAGCTCTCTGATGTGAATGCTCCCCCAAAGCACCTTGTGCTGCCCTCCAAGGACTCAGTGACCATGAAAGACAGACACTGACTGCTGCTTCTCCTGCTTTTGCAGTTGACCACACCAGAGTGGAGTTGTCCCTGATTACATCTGACACAGATTCTCATTACATCAATGCCAACTTCATCAAGGTATGGCCTCTTTTGTGCCGTTTTGTCCTGCAAAGGTGTTGGTCTTGCCACCTCTTGTGCCAAGAGGAGCAGGTCAGGGGCTCTGGTGAACCAAAGGGCTCTGCAGTAATTTCTGGGCTGTGCTCAAGGATGACTGATGTAAGAAGATGTGTACAACCAGTGAGCCCTGCAGAAACCCTCTGTGCAGCACAGAGGCACCAGGCTACAGGGCAGGGGACACACTCGTGCCGGGGCCACGGGTGGAACAGTTTGTGGTTCACAGCCCCAATTTCCTTGTCGCCGTTGCTGCCTTTGGTGGGTGACAGTGGTGCAAAATTGCCTGTGGCCAGAGTCACCTGGGCTGCAACCAGTGCAGAGGCAGGAAACCTTGCAGTGCTACACGGCTGGGACCCGCTGCTGGGGCGAGCAACGGGGCACGTCAGTGTGGGGCAGTGCTCCATCAGCAGCTCCACGTGTTTTGGGACTGTCCTGGGCCTACAACCCTTCTCTGATTGACAGATGGATAGATGGATAGATGGATAGATAGATGGTTGGTTGGTTCCCTTCATTCTCCATGACAGTGACCCAGGGCTCTTCTGCAGGAGAAAAGACCTTCCCAACAGGATCATTGTTCATTCTGTGGCCACATCACCTTCAAGCTCCCAGAGCACTGTAAGAACTGGTGCTGGTCTCAGCTCAACCCCAGCTCCCCAGCTCGGCCCTGCCTTTTCTTTGCACATCACTGCTCGAGTTAATGTATGTGTCCAAAATTCAACTATATGAAAGTCCTTCTAAATTCTTAATGGGCTTGCTGATAGAAGTAAATTCAGAGAGAGGAATGACTTTATTTCTGCTGGTGAACTATGCACAGATGTGTCCATGTCTGGCTTGAATGTTCCAGGGTGTCTACGGGCCAAGAGCATACATTGCAACCCAGGGTCCTCTCCCCACTACTGTCATTGACTTTTGGAGGATGATTTGGGAGTATGAAGTCCTGGTAAGGTGCAGATTTATATCTAAATGTAAAGTTTTTATGTCCTTTTTTTTAAGAAAAGTTGTCCTTACATCCTGAAGTCCTTTGTGAGCCAGGGTTTCACTCCAGATGTTGTGTGTGTCCCACATCTCTACCATCAGCCTCCTCCCACTCGTGCCAAGGCAGGAGCCTGCTGGTGGCTGTCCCTGCCTTTGGGTGGTGGCTGGGGAGGTCCTTGTGCCAGGCTGTGGGTGATGTCCCAGTGTGACTTGTCTGGCAGTCGGGGCTCAGGGGAAGGCAGCCCACAGAGTTTCCTTGTCACTGATAAGTACCCGCAAGAGCTGAGTTTAATTTTGCTGCCTGGATAAGAAACTTGTGCTCAGACTTTTCTAATGAACTTTCTTCCTGCAGGTCGTGGTCATGGCTTGTATGGAGTTTGAAATGGGGAAGGTGAGTAGTGTGTCACAGATGGCCTCTGAGTGCCAGGGCAGGGTGAGAGATGCAGATTTTTATTAAATCCCATTAGTGACAGCGAGTTTCTGTTTGATATGAGCTGTTTTCTGAGTCTCCAACTACAAATGGTCCCATGGGAGATGTCCCTGCCCATGGCAGGGGGTGAAATGAGATATCTTTAAGGTCCCTTCCAACCAAACCAGTCTGGGATTCCATGAAATTCTTCAGCCATTTCCGGTAGCATAGAGAATCTCTCTGGAAAGGCAAAACCAGCAGTGGCAGCTGCAAGGAAGGGGAGGCTGGAGCTGGACAGCAGCAAGAGCTGAGCCTCTTCCCAGCGTGAATTTTGTCCTGAAAAGTGAAAGAGGAGACAGCACAGCTGGGCCAGTGGGGAATAACCAAACACATCCTGCTTGTCCCAACAGAAGAAGTGTGAGCGGTACTGGGCGGAGGTGGACGGCTCCCCCCTGCACTGTGGCCCCTTCGCCATCACCTGTGTGAGTGCAGCCACCCCAGCACCCTGACCCCCCCGGGGCACCCATGGAAAATGTGACTCTGACTTCTTCTGCAGGAGGCTGAGGAGAAGAGGAATGAGTATGTGATTAGAACTTTAAAGGTGACCCTGAATGAGGTAAGGAGGAAAGGTCAAGGCAGAAAATGCACCCGGGCTGGCTTTGTTATATAAATAATATATTGAAATATGGTACATTTTGTGCAGAAAAGTTTAGACTGCTCAGGCTGCTGAATTAGATTTGACAGCAGTTGAGGGAACAAAGAAAGTAAAAAATTCATTAAGTCAGACCTCAGTTTCTGAAGGTGTTTGTCAGTCATGGCAAATCAGACTCCGGGTAAGTGAGGCCAAGAATGTCATAAAACAGCTCCTGCAGCAAAACCAGCTGCAAACTGTTCCTCTGCCCTTTGCCTGCTGATGCAGAAGGGAGTTGGAGATGGAGCAGAAATCCAGCTTCCCTTGCCATGCGGACATCCCAGACCCTGCCACTGCTCTTCCTCTGCAGGCAACCCGCACCATCTACCACTTCCACTACAAAAACTGGCCGGACCACCACATCCCCTCATCCATCGAGGCCATCCTGGAGCTCGTCAGGGACGTTCGCTGCTACCAGCCCGATGACAGGGTCCCTGTCTGCATCCACTGCAGGTGGGTAACCTGGCTGCCAGCAGGGAAGGGCTGCTGGCCCCCAGACCCCTGTGCTCCCACATCCCGAGGGGTCACAAAGCAGGGAAGATGGCCAAGCCCACAGCCAAGCTCCCCTTGTAGGGAGCCCTAAGGCAAAGGGCTCCTCTGAGGACAGCCAGCATGGCCAGGGGGCAGGGAAGGAGGCAGCAGCAGGCCAGCAACAGAATCACAGAATCATGGAATTGCTTAGGTTGGAAAAGTCCTTTAAGATGGTCGAGTCCAACCATCTGCCCAGCACTGCCAAGGCCACCACTAAACCACGTCCTCAAGTGCCACATCTACACGTTTTCTCAATGGTGACTTCACCACTGCCCTGGACAGCCTGTGCTAGTGCTTGACAATGCTTTTGGTGTAGAAATTTTTCCTGATATCCAATCTAAACCTCCCCTGGGGCAACCTGAGGCCATTTCCTCTTGTCCTGTCCCTTGTTAGTTGGGAGAAGAGACCAGCACCTGGCCAGGGAGTTGTAGAGAGTGAGAAGGTCTGGGTCAGAGATCACCACCACTGGGCATGTCCGTGTGTGGCTGGTCAGCACAGGAGGACTGAGAGCAGTTCTCAGGGATGAGCTGTGCCTCCCAACCCTGTGCAGCAGAGCCCTGCGTGGGCTGAAGCTGCAGCATCATGCGGGTCTGCACCTTCTGCTGTGTGGAAGGGACAGGTGGCTGTGGGTCTTCTCCAAATATCCTTGTCAGAAAACACAGTGTGCCCACCTTCTGAGCTGTGCTGGCAACCCTGCTGTGGCTGTCATTGCAGTGCTGGCTGCGGCAGAACCGGCGTCATCTGCGCCATCGACTACACCCAGAAGCTGCTGAAGGATGGGGTGAGTGCCAAGCCCTCACTGCCTTCGATGGCACCTGCACCCCTCTGTCCCTCCCCAACCTTCCCTCTCCCTTTCACCTCCTCTGACTGCACTCAGGTGGATTTCAGGTGGATGGGAGCTCCCCATGGCCTGACTGGAGAACGCTGGTGAACAAAGCGCTGATTCCCCATCCCCAGTTTGTGCCACTCCTCTCTCTCTAGACACTGGCAGCATCACAGCAGTGGGGCAGAATCCCCCCTCCACTGCTCCCTCTGGCCAGGCCTTCAGCTCACAGCACACGGCCCTGTGCTGACCTTCACTCTTCAATACATCTTTACTATCTGTATTTGTCTCTCCGCACTTACATATCAGATACTCAGCATTTCCAAACCACCACCTTGCTTTACTCTGACTCTCCAATAACGGTGGCACAGGCAGTAATCCGTGGCCTCAGGGCAGGTTGCTGGGACTCAGAGGAGAGCCTGATGTCTTCTGTTCTACCGTTCCCTGAACCCATCCAACAGGGAAATCAGTGTCACGTCCTCTGTGCTGCCCACAGCTTAATAACTAACACTCTAACACTCTGTGGAGTGTGAGACAGGAGGAGGGAGGAGGGTGGTTTGTAATAAATAAAACAGCACTCAAAGCAGGCTCTTTGTTAAAAATTCTTGCAGTAGCAGGCCTGGATTTCAAACAGTGCTCTGAACTGCATCATGACTTGGAAGCTTTGTGGAATTAGGCCTGTCTGTAATTTTTATCAGAGAAATCATAGAAATCATGGAAAGACTTGGGTTGGAGGGACCTTAAAGATCCTCTCTTTCCAGCCCCCTGCCATGGGCAGGGACACCTTCCACTATCCCAGGTTGCTCCCAGCCCCATCCAACCTGGCCTTGGACACTGCCAGGGATGGGGCAGCCACAGCTTCTCTGGGCACCCTGTGCCAGGGCCTCCCCACCCTCACTGGGAACAATTCCTTCCCAATATCTAATCTAAATCTCTTCTCTTTTAGTTTGAAACCATTTTGTCTTTTCCCTTTCTTGCCAGATTGTTCCAGTGAACTTCAGTGTGTTCAGTCTGGTCCAGGAAATGCGCACACAAAGACCTTGCATAGTGCAGACCAAGGTAGGTTTGGGGAATGTCACCAACTGGTCCATGCCGGGACCTCACCTTTTCCCCAGGAGGGTTCACAGCAGGGAAACCCAGAGCAGCAGTGCTGGTGGGAGCTGGGGTGTGGAGATGTTGTGCAAAGTCCCTTTTCTGAACAGAACAATGATTTTTCAGAAATTAATTTGGTAGCTGAGCGTTTCCTTGTGGACAGCTGGGACAGCACTCACAGTGTGATTTATCGAACGCTTGTGCTGGAAACCAGGAACTGTCCAGGCAATGAAGTGGGAACTTTTCTCAGCTGCAACAGACTGAAGAGGAAGCTGAATACAGAACAGCATTGTTTGCACACCCAAAAACCCCCCAAATGCTTCGGTGTGAACCCTGTGAGAGTCGTGGCTTCTGCCTCTTCTCGGAATTCACACCCTGCCACTGGACAGGAAAGGCAGCTTCTCTCAGGGGTGCTACTTGATTGGGAAGAGGTGCCATTTACAGGTCCCACCGGTGCTGGCTGTCACGTTTTTTCTGTCTGGAATGCAGGAGCAGTATGAGCTGGTTTACGACGCGGTGATTGAGCTCTTCAAAAGGCAGATTCAAGCACTCGATGCCCAGAAAGATTTTGCTACTTCACAGGTAAAAGTCCCAGGACAACTACCCTGCCTCTTGCAGCCTGGGCACTCCAGCTCTAACCTCAGTTCCTGCTGCAGACTTGGGATGAATTCCCATATTTTCTGCTCCCCTTGATACCCAAACTGAGTCTCTTTTGAAGTTAACCCATGAGAATCCAGCTCTTCCCCTAAATGTGCAATGCTTATCACAAACAAGACCTAGATTTTCTTCCGTCTCAAAACCATTTTCTATTTTCTATATATATTTATGATTGTTTAATGTCATGAGTGAATAGAAAAGCATGAACTTTCTACAGGAGGGACTGATTTCCATGGGGATGTTCCAGAGAAACTTGTCTTCATGGAGTTCTTGGAAGCAGCTGAGGGATTTTTAGATCAGGTTGGGAAGGTCCAGGTTGGGAAGCTTGGGATCACAAGGCAGTGAGGCTGAAAGTGTTACCTCGTGTGCTAGTGAGGGAATCAGCACCACAGCCTGTCTTTGGGAGGACATAGGGGGAGATATCTTGTGAAAAAACATGGCAAAGTCTCACAAATCTGTTACACCTCTGAGGAAAAATAATGTGATCTTGGTGTGAAGCTGCACATTAACATGAAGAGCCAAAACATCTCTGCTTGAGGTTTTCTTTGCTCTTGCTGTTCTGTGACTGCCAACATGAGCCTCACTGGATCAAATCCAGGAAAGTAAATGCATCACAGCAAAGCCTGGAAGGTCACAGTGAGCTCATTTTGTCAGAAACTTTTATCTAAAGAATTGGGAAGAGGATCCTGCAATGGGACTCGTGCCTCAGTTTTGCCATAGGATTTGCAGGATGTTCCAAGCCAGAGCTGAGTGAGAAAAGAACTGGGAAAAGCCTTTTTGGCCTGGTTAAGGACAGTCTGTGAGCAAAGGTCACACAGAGCTGGGCTGACACAAAATGCAGAGGACGCTTCAAGTCAGGATGTGGTTTTGTAGCTCTTGCCCAAAACTCTCGCCCCCCTAAACCTCCCTCTCCTCTGAGGACACTGTGCAGAGCATGGGGATGGCCATGAGCTGGTGTCACAAACAAAACCAGCACCCAGCTTGCCCAGTGTGGGCTCCTGAAGGCAGAGTGTCTGCACAGGCTGCCTGCCAGCTGTTTGGCACAGCTGGATGGTTGTAGGGCTCTCTGTGCTCTCGATTCAGAAAGGTGCTGGCAGGAGTTGTTCTTCAGGAAGTTCTGTCTGCAGTTTTCAGCTCCACCTTGGTGTTTTCAAGTTGCTGCTGATCATTTCCCAAGTGCTTTAGTAATTAGAAGTAGTTGGCAAAAATTCCGACTCCTGAAGCAGCACGTTGGTGTTTGCATTCTGCCTCCTCACTCTTGTTTGCCAACATTTCCTTTCCCTAGGAAGGAGCAGGGCATCCTGCAGCCAAGCCGGTCCTGACTCCAGTGGAAGACATTTATGGCCTGAGTTTACTCACCTGGTAAGGCCTCAGCACAAGTATCCCTGGTTGGTATTTGCAGTCACCCACACAATTTCAGAGAGGTGAACTTTTTGATGTGTGCTTTGGAACACTTTAGCTCTCAGGATCTGCTGCCTCCCTTGAGTCCCACTTTGACCCTCATGTTTTTCCTAACAAAATTCATAGAATCATAAGGGTTGGAAAAGTCTTCTAAGACCACCGGGCACAACCATTAACCCAGCACTGCCAGGTCCAACACTAAGCCGTGTCCCCAAGTGCCACATCTACGTGTTTTTTGAATACTTCCACAGATGGTGTTTCCACCACTTCCTTAGGCAGCCTGTTCCAATGCCTGATCACCCCCTCAGTGAAGAAATTTTTCTTAATTTCCTAATAATTCCTGCTCTTCTCACTGATGTGTCTCAGCCTCTTCCCTGTGTGTCATTATCAGTCCCCTTCTTCTGCCCTGGGCTTTGTTTCACGCAGTGTTTCACATATGAACTGAGAAGAGTATGAAACAGTATAAAAACAGTCTCATGCACATGGAGACACCAAGGGCTGGGTTATCCCAGCCCTCTGCCTGGCACGGAATGTCCCCCCAGTGGTCCCATCTTCCATCTGCACATTCCACTCCAGTGCCCCTTGCTGCAGGAATAGCAGTCCTGAGGATCCAACTTCCCAATACCAGCAGCTTCCAAGGGTGGTGGGATCTCTCTGTGGGCACTGTTTGGGATTGCAGTGTCCTCTTTCTGTAAATAATTTTGCTTTTCATTCAGTTTGCTGGCATAAAGGGGCCTCCTCTGTTCACCATTTACTGGTGTCGAAGTGGAGCACAGTCCTTCCCTGTGCTCCTGGCTTGAGGCCGAGCTGGGCTCTGCGTTCCCGAGGGAATTGCTGCTGGGAGCAGTGCTGTGGGCCCCGTTAGTGGGCTGACATTTTCTGAGCCCTCAATGGCCTTGACTCCACACCACTTTTTTGTGCTTTACTGCAGCTCAGAGCGAGAGGAGCAGGTTGCACACCAACACCTGCCTCTGCAGCAGGAGGAGCACCAACGTCTCCGTCCTGCGGCACAGAGCAAAGCGTCTCTGCCCTCGCCGTGTGCCACGGCAGCACAGCACAGCTCTGCCCAGGGTGTGCCCCCCATCAGACAGGCCATCTCCTTCGGTGCTTTGAACTTCGTCAGCCGCAGGAAGGCGGCTGCCGGTGAGCCCAGGGGTGCTGGGGATGCCCCTCAGAAACACCGCAGCTGGGAGCTGGACCTGGAGCCAAAGGGAGCAGGCGGGAGGGGGCCTGGTGCCAAAGCACCTCTGGCATGGACTGTATCGACCCCTCTAGCCCTGGGGCAGCAGGGAGAAGACTGGGAACGGGATGCAGGGGATGCCAAGCCTGTTTGGAGTCCACAGGGGCCAAAAGCCAGTCACCCAAGCTTCCAGGATGGATTTTCCCCTGTGGACCCAAATACCTCCAGACGAGCAGCAGATGCCCTCCCAGGCCAGAGGCACCAGGGGCAATACCCTCACCCTTACCTGTGCTCAGCAGAAGACTCCTACTTCTCATCACTCTCTCCAGATAACCCCGTGTCCCCCGTGTTTCCCTTTCTGGAGGGGCAGGATGAGCTCCTCCGTTCTTGCTCTGCCAGTGCCCCACTACAGCCCACCACAGCCAGCTCCCCATCGTCCCACCACACTCCCCTGAACGAGGAGAGGATGTTCCCCTTGGGTGAGTGCTACTGGGACAAGGGGACACATGGGACAAGGTCTCTCTGGACTGGGGTGTGCTGGAGGGAGTGGTCAGTGTGGTCGTCTGGTGTCCAGGGAGGGCTGTGGCTGCTCCTCAGGACTGGGTTCTCATGGGAGCTGAGGGAGTAACTGGTTTCATCCTCACACTCTTTTCATCCTGCCTTAATTTTTTTCCACAAGCACTTTTAGAACACCATGATTTTCGTGTTTGAGTTACACAGCTGCTCTGAACCCCTGTGTCACCTCAGAGCAGCTCTCACAGGGTGTCAGGGACTGGTGCTGACCAATTCTTACAGCAAGGTGCTCCAAAAAGCATTCAGAAAGCTCCCAGAAATGGTTTTTTCTGAGGATCTTATTTTCAGGCCAAACCCTACTCTTTGCTTCAGAGTGTCATGTGGGGGACACTGAAATCTCACTGAGATTGAGAGATCCAGGACTTCAGGGGCCCTGAGCTACCTGATCTACTGGGTGACACCCCTGCCCATGGTGGGCCTGTTGGATCTAAATGGTTTTTAAGGTCCCTTCCAACCCAACCCATTCTATGATTCCATGATTCAACACAAGTATTTTGCCCAGATCTGTATCCTTAAATCCATCACCTGTCATACGAGGAAGGTGGAATTATTCCTTGATCTGGTTAGTCCTGGTCCAGCTGGACATTTCCTGTTGTCCACAGCTTTGGCATTTGCTCCATTTTGCCCTGCCCAGGCCCCTCAGCATTCGCTGTCACAAAGACATGCTCGTTATCCCGGTGCCCTTAGGAAGATATGCGAGTTGCAGCCCAAGCCAAGGAGCAGCAGAACCACCAGCTGTGTGCCTGGCTGTGTTGGGTTATGCTCATTTTCCTTGTGCAATTGGTGCTGAGAGCTATTTGGACGTTTAACCAAAAGTTTAGAGGTGTTTAACCTTAATGTCTGGTGCGTGGCAGGGCAGGAGCAGCCCTTTCCTCTATACAGGCCTGTGGTCCCCCTCATGTCCTGCCATGCCAGTAACCTGTGTCTCTCCAATCAGCCCCCCTGCCACAGCCAGATGATGATGATGATGCTCCACCCCTGCCCCAGCGCACCCCCGAGTCCTTCATTGTGGCCAGTGAGTTGGGTAAGTGATTAACAACATTAAATAAGGGTCTGAGAAGCACTGAAGGCTCACCTGACATCGGTGTGGTCCCGTAGCATCCGGCAGTGTCTGTGCTCTGGCTGCCTGGGGTGAGAAATGATCTCTCTGGTGTTCAATTGCTTCTAGGACAATTTCCTCTGGCCACTTCAGATTTCCAGCTTCCAGACAGAAATCCAAATATCGGAACCTCCTGGGAGTGGAGTGGTGAGTCTCACTCAGAGGGGTTTCCTGACCCTGTGAGATTGAGACCATGTAAGGTAAGTAAGTGGCTTTTTACCTCTTTTCTGGCATTATTTCTATGCCAATCTCCTTATCACATTTCCTTCTATGAGAAAGACTCTAGTTTTGCGACTTTGTACTTGCCATAAATTATTTCATAGAATCACAGAATCATGGAATGGTCTGGGTTGGAAGGGACTCTTAAGATGATCCCATTCCACCCCCTGCCATGGGCAGGGACACCTTCCACTAGACCAGGTTTCTCCAAGCCCTGTCCAACCTGACTTTGAACACTTCCAGGGATTTCAGGGCTCAGGATTGGGAAGAAGACATGGCCTCAGTCCAGCCCCTTCCTATCAACATCTACTTTACTCCAAACATAATTTTTTGGGATTCTAAGACCAGTACAGGGTAACAAACATATTGGCCCTCATTTAGAGAAGGATAATGAAGATAGGACATTCGTGTTCTGCTGAGCTTCACACAGCCCTGTGGAACCAACAGGAGCTGAACAAAATTTAGGCATCTCTTGATCATCCCATAGCTGAGTGACAGCTCTGTGAACTAGAAGAATAAGGCACAAGTCTGTCTTCCTTTACATGAGCGTGGAGGTGTGTGTGGGAGGGTGTTTGCACATCACATCCTTTCCTCATCTTCTCTGGCTTCCTTGTGTGCAAGAAAACAACATTCGGATGTGGGAATTTTAAATACCTGCCTTGTTTTTTGTTTCCAGAGTGCGAAGCTTTGGAGCCCACGAACAGGTATAAGTTTAACACTGGGATAATCTTTGTAATTAAGACCTGCTTTTTTTCTGAAACTGCTTTATTTAGTAAATGTGTTTAAGGTCCGTGCTCAGTGCAACGGAAATTGTTGCTAAATAGTTCTGCAGCTAAATAGTTCTAACCAGAACAGTGCTGCAACAAAATGAACTGGTAGTTTTATATTTCCTAATCAGCTCCTGCCTCATCCTGTACATGAGGATGTTCCTTGCAGGCTCCTCTTTGTCTGCATGTTGTATGTTTCCTTTGAGACAACTGAGATAAGATGGTTGGTAATAATTTATATATATATATATATTATTTTAAAGCTAAGTAACCAAGTCTTTTATTTTTGCTTTCTCAGAGACAACCCAGGATGGCTCTAATTCTCCTCCTCCGCTTCCTGAAAGAACCCCGGAGTCGTTTGTTCTCGCTGAGGCAGCAAGTAAGTGCTGAGCTCTTTTCTCGGGATGTAACTGAGGTTTTACACTCACACCTAAACCTGTAGGTTTCTGAGAGCATGGCCCACTTGTTCAAAGCATTACAGTGTAGTGCTTCAGCACTTCCCTGCAGGAGAGTTCAGCAAATACAATGAAAATAAACACAACTAGGGAACCTGCATAAAATTTCTAGAAGTGCTGCATTAGAGGAGATGAAAAGCAACAACAAAGCACTTGGAAAAAAACAGGAGGATTTACGAATGACCACTGAAAATGTGTGTATGATATATGTTCCCAGGTCTGCAGCCTGCTGCAAGAAATTCCTCGAGTCCTGCAGGTTTGGAGAACAAGGGCTCCGAAACATCATCCAAAGAACTCATGAAATGCTTCAGGAGGAGCAAGGTAAAAGAAACAAAAGAAAATGTGTGGAAAAGGGAGAGGGTGAGAGAAGGGCTGGCTCTGGCACAGCTGCTGCTGCTGCTGCCCTCTCACTGCTAACTGGGGGAACGGGGCCCTGCTTCGAGACTGCTCGTGTTTATGGCAAGAAAAGAAGAATAATAAAAATATTCCGATGTAGAAGTGCAAACACCTGCCCTGTCTGCACTGGGAACAGGGTAATGCAGCCCTGCCCAGGGCAGGGGTTATGCCCCAGCACTCCATCCACCTGAGTGCCAATTCCTCTGGGAAAAAGTTGCTCCAGTGGAGTCTGAGTCTGTCCTACAAGGACAGAACCATCACCAGCCTCCTCTTCTTGAGGCTCCTGTTAATTATCCTCGTGAGCTTGGGGTGTTATGGTGGAACAGAAAAGCATTTGAGGAAAACAGCAAGAAAAATACAGACTGGAGGCATTTGGGCTGACAAGGAAAAAGCCAAAGAGAGTGGCACAAAGTTTGCTTTTATGAGATGTGTACTTGTACATTTACCAGTGAATTCCCTTTACCACAGTAACTGATCCACTGCTTCCTACATTTTTTTCCCAACTAGCCTTTTTCTATTTTTTTTTTTAACAGAGCTTGAAAATATTGAAAAATATGAGAAAAAGTAAGTCTTTCAGGCTAGTATCTTCCCAATGGATTTGAGCAAGTATTTAAATGTGTGGCATGGAAATATCAAGAACCTGAACTTTTCCAGTGTGAAATTCCCCACACTTTGGAGCAGGGCACACAGAGCTGTGCCAGCTGAGCACCTTCTCACCTGGAGAGCTGTAGCTGTTGTAGGAATGTCATAAGGATGATGTGCTGACCTTCAGGTGCCTTGGGGACAAATTACCAAATTCTTCAGGTCGTTCAAACCTGTGTTGCAGGACCCTACAAATGGGAGATATGGGTGCTGGGAGAATGTGAGCCCCAGCCTGGATTCTGACCAGTCTATTTGGAGCACAAATAAGGAATCTCTCACTAAAATCCCTTTGGTCTAAAATTAAAAGGCTTACCTTGAAAACAGGACTGCTAAAAAGCGTTTAAAGCACTTCTGAGCAAACGTTTTCTCAGCAGAAAAATTTACTACTTGCTGCAGTAGTAAATCCACTCTCTGTAAATATGGGATTGCACAAATTAAGGATGGAATTGTTCCCTGTGAGGGTGGGCAGGCCCTGGCACAGGGTGCCCAGAGAAGCTGTGGCTGCCCCTGGGTCCCTGGAAGTGTCCAAGGCCAGGCTGGATGGGGCTTGGGGCTGGTTTGATGGTTGGACTGGATGATCTTAGAGGCCTTTTCCAACCTAAAGAATTCCATGATTCCATAAGTTCAGCTCTGGAAGTACCAGTGACCAACTGCTCCGGTCTCATTTTTTATTTCTAGGCATCTGCAGTCCATCTTCACTGACAAAATCATCAGAACCTGCCCCAACAAACTCTCCGAGGTCTTTCCTTAACTTTGGTATGTTTTCCTCTTTGTGTTTTGGTAGGAAGAACCTGGTTCTTGGAAATCTAAATGCCAGGCAGAACACTTACAAACTACAAACACTGCAGATAATGCTCATTGGTTTTTACACATTTAGTTATTACACATTTACAACTTTATTCGCAGCTACAGGATGTTGCTTTTCTGTCATATCTTAAAGCTTAGGAAAGATCTGAAACTACAAGTATTTTCAAATCCCGTGTTATTTTAAGGGATTACATAATCAGCATTTATAACATACAGAATTTGTTGCATTAAAAATATATATATAATTTCTTCCTAGGCTTTGCAAATCGATTTTCAAAACCTAAAGGACCAAGAAATCCACCCCCAGCATGGAAGATTTAGATGCATTTTATAGACTCGGCATTGCAGATTTGCAAGTCCTCCTGAAATACTTGGAATGCCCATCCCAGTGAGGCTTCCATCCAAATAAACACATCAAAAGCTGTTTCACGGTGTTGGCAGCTCAGGCACTACTTGCACATTCACTGGAGTTTAAAAGTAAAGAATATAAAAGTACCAGCAGCCTTCAGTTAATTCACAATGGGATGGAAGGCAAGCCTTGGAATACAAGTTTTATCCTAAGGAGGGACATATTTTTGTTGTGTTTTGGAATGTAATCACTTCAGAAGGATGGATTTGAGCATAAACTCAAATGGTTTTTGATGATGATGAAGACTATGGAATGATCTGGAAAGCCAATGGAGCAGAGTGAGGTGGATCAAGACCCTTACTCACATTTGTAGTCTACTGTAATCAAAGACACTGAGATGTTTACATTACTTGGACTAAGAAGGAATTAGCATTGCAGATTTTAGAAATAACATAAGCTTTTTGTTTCTTTCGTCTGAGTGAATCAGAGCATTTGTCTGGATTTTTGGGCAGTAAGTCTTAAGATGGTGATTGATCCCATAGAAACTACACTGTTGTAACTGGACTGCACAATTGGCTGACCCAGCTGCTCTTCCATCTGGGGAAAAAAAAAAAAATCCCAAATTACCACGACAGCAAGCAAAATAGTATTGTATTTTAAAAACAATGCTGTTCTTAAGGATTTGTGATCCTCCAGCACAGAATTTCAGGTGGGAACAGGGAAGACAAGATTTGTTGCGAGACTCCTCACCAGATTCCACTGCTGTTTCCATCAGTGGGGAGGGATAAAGATGCTGAAAATTGCTTTATATGATCGTTTTCCTGTAAAGACAGAAAACAAAAACAAAACAAAACACAAACAAAAAAAGGTGGGATTTGGGGAATCTGGTCAAGAGGAATCTGCTGACCACTGCTGGAATGGAAAACTCAGCTGGCTTAAAGTTGGAGGAATAGCCGATATTGCCTTTTTTATTACTGAAGTCATGGGTTTTCTTAACAGCAGAAAACAGTGAAAGCCTTTACCCAAATTATATTCCTGTTTCTCCCAGGCTGGACGGAGTTCGGAGCAACCTCGTGTAGCGGAAGGTGCCCCAGCCCATGGCAGGGGGTGAAACGAGATTTTTCAGTTCCCTCCCAACCCTTACGATTTTATGATTCAATGAATTTATTCCATCCCCTTGCCACGGGCAGGAATGGCCTTCTTAGGCTCGCTGCAACAGCTCCACATCATCTCCCTCGCGGGAAAAGCCTCCGCAGCACCCCGCGGCCGGTGTTTAATGGACGAAGCACTTTAGAACAAGCGACAACGCCGTGAAAATAAAGCTTTTTACCCTTCCCCGCTGCCCGGCTCCCGCTTCCCTCAGCACCTTCCCACCCGCCCCCCGCCCCTCACGTGACCCGCGCCGCGCGCACGCGCCCCCCGCTCCCGAACTACACGTCCCAGGGTGCCCCGCGGCGGCGCGTGCGCGGCGGCGCCCGGCGCTCGGGCCATTTAAATGTGTGTGAGGGAGCCCCTGAAATGGCCGCGCAGGTCGCCGCGGTGCCGCGGGCCCCGGAGGAGCCGCCGCCGCCCTCAGCGGACCGGCCCGCCCGGCCCCGCGGGCCCCGCCGCCGGCGGGCGGCACCCGGCGAGCCGCCGGCCGCTAAGCGGGCCCGGCCGAGCCAGCCGCTGCTGGCGGGGCCCGGCCCGGCGGAGCCGCTGCCCCCGCCCGCCCTCCCCGCCGCCGCGGGGCTGTTCACGTTCTCCCCGCTCAGCCTCCCGCCGCCCGGGGAGCGCCGACACCACCACCGGCACCACGCCGAGCCCATGGGCCACAAGGCGAGGCGCGGCAGCCCCGCGGACGGCGCGGCGGGGCGGCCCAGCCAGCGAGGTGAGCGGCGGGGGGAGCGCGGGGCCGGCGGGTGCCCCCGGCGGGCTCGGGCGGGCGGGCGGGAGCGGCGGCAGCGCCGCGCTGGGAGCCCCGGGCGCACCTGTGGAGGGGCGCGGGCGGCGGCGGCGCTGCGGGCTCGGCGGCCCTGGTCCGGCCGTGTCGTAGCGGGCACGGCGGTGCTGCCCCGGGGACGGAGCGCGGGGTGGCCGCGCTGCTCCTGCTGCTGTCAGAATCGCCCTCATCGCAGGTTCGACTGCAGGTGCTGTGGGAGTGAAGCTTTCTTCCCTCTATGCTTGCATTAACGTGTGAGGAGCTGCTGGGTTTTCTTTTAAATTTTATTTTCTTGGTTTTGATAAGTGCCCTGAGAAGGGTTCTCATGATTCCGTACGAGTATTTCCAAGGTGGATGTCAGAGGATGGTGCCAGATTCTTTTCAGGGGTGCCCAGCAACAGGACAAGGCGCAGTAGCCACGCACTAAAACACAAAAGTTCCTCCTCAACACGAAGAATTTCTTTCAATGAAGGGTGTCTGAACACTGGAACAGGTGCCTGGGGAGGTCCTGGAGAATCCCTGTCTGAAGATATTCCAAACCCAAACTTGTGTCACCTGCTCCAGGTGACCCTGCCTTGGTAGGGGGGTTGCACTGGATGATCTCCAGAGGTCCCTTCCAACCCGAATTATTCTGTGTTTCCTTTAATTAGAAATGCCAAAATATCTCTGGATTTTGGTGTGCGCTGTGTGTGTTTTTGTTTATTTTTATTTTAACAGTACCGAGTGATTGTTTTGGTTCTGCTCAGAGATTTGTTATAGTAAAAAGCTTCTTGGAGAGAGCAACATAGATAAAAAATAACTGCAGAAGCTGCTGTAATTAAAAATACAATGTGGTGAATTATGCTTGAGGAGTGTATGGGCAGGTTTTGTGCCAAAGAAACCAAAGATGCACTTGCTTACAGAAGTCAAGTGTCTGTGGAGTAAACTCTAGATAAGACTGTCTTAAGGACAGACAAAACTATTACTAGGGGAGGCTTTTTTCCGCTGGTTAATGCTTCCACACCACTGTGCTTGAATAACGATTATAAAGGCTGCTGATTGATAAAACTGCAGAGGTTTACAGTGTTTATCAAGTAAACGTTTGGAGCAGTGTATCTTTGTAGATTGGAGTGTCACTGTGTCAGTTCTAACCCAGAATTAAATAAGGCCTCTTAATGAAGGCTTAAACAGCACAAAAATGAGCATCAAAATTCCAGATTTGCAAAGAAAAGCTGTTTGCTAATCTGAAGCTCTTCACTGCCTGTCCTCAGCTGTACGGGTAGTGCCTGTTGGGATGGGGCTGTATTTCTTGTCCTGACTGAGTTTTTATTTTGATATATGATCTAATTAAATTACCTGTTACATTGACTGTACCGTACTTATCTGTGGCCCCAGGTGACAGTGAACATCCCTACTGTTTTTGCTGTTTAATAGTGGTTCTGGTTCTGTTGTGGGATGTGTGATCATTTTAGAGTAGCTGAGTTATTGGCACTGCTGTCATTCTGCCTCACTGCTGAGCCCATCGTTTAGTGACCTGTCCACAGCTTTATTGTGTTTGAGGTGCTGGAGGCTTTCTGTTTATTTAAAGGAATAATTAAAACTATATTTCCTTCAAGATTGCCAGGCATTGCTATAATGTCACTGTTTAGCTGCACTGAATATAGCAGTTACTCACTGTAGTAGTGGGACTCTGCTGTGTTCAGTGCATCCAGCAGCAGCCAGGGCAGCTTTTATCCTGAAAACAGACAAGTGTTCACTAGAAGCTCCCAAATGCAAGGATTCCTCTGTCTGTTACTAGGATATGGCTTCAAACAGGAAGATACTCTGAATTAAAATGTGTGAGGTTTTAAAACTATACCTAAAATCAGATGTGCTTAAAATAAGAGACCTTCAACAACTAAATGTTCTTGGAAACGTGCATAGGGAAGTATTCCCAACAGCTCAGTGGTGGCATGAAATTCTTGTTTAGTTCCAGCTTGGGATCTCTGGTTCCACCAGGACAAATATCTGGTGTGTGAATTGCACGTTCACTCAGTGAGTAAAGCAGTGTCTGTACTTGAGAGCCCAGTGACTGAACAAACTCGTGCACTCCTCACATGCGAGTCTTGCAGAAAACCTCATTCCAAGATCCGTTTCAGCTGACTTCCCAAAACAAGCGATACCACCCTGCTTTTCCTGCTTTCCCTTGAATAGAAAGATCAGGGCCTTTGCTGTTTGTAAGGGCTGCAGCAGCACAGTGAAAACTTGTATTTCAGGTCCTAAGACTATTGTATGAAGTGAGGATTAAGCAATCGGCTCCTTCTTTGCTCCATGAGTAACTCTGTTCCTTACACCAGTCTGTTACGAAGGTCAGCCCTCTCCAGTAATGAGCTCCGAGACCAAACCAGTAATGATCCAGTTAAACACTGGTTACATGAAAGAACCTGGAGCTGCCTGTATTTATCACTACACCCTTTCTCATAAAACAGTGTAACATGGTTTTTTTCTTTAAATTAAATGCTCTAAGAGAATAAAGAGGGAATAGCAATGTGCAGCCAAAGAAAGGAAATTTTATTAGGACAAAGCCCTATGCTGAGGGGAAACTGTAAAACTTTAGTTACTGCATCTTTGGTCAGGTGTTGCCTTCAGCAGCAGGTTGTTCTCATCCCCATGGCTATCCTGGTAACACAGCTCCTGGAGATTTATGGGCATTGTTGGATGAAATGGTCCTTTGATTCAGGCGCATTAAAATCTTGTCTTGGCAATTGAGTTTTTGACAGCTGGAGCATCAAGTTTTCTAATTACCTTTGTCTCTCATTAAATGTTACTTGAATTCGTTTTTATTCTTGAAAGAAGAACAACTTAAACGGTTCCATTTGGCTTGACAGAACTCCTTCTTTACATTTTATTTCTCAGTCTTTTAGAGGCTGATTAACCTCAAAAAAAACCCCAAACAACCGAAGCTGCCTCTTAATTTCCTTCTCTCCATTAACTGAATAGTTAACTGTAAGACTGAAGCTGTTGATGCGATGATTTGGGTCTTTAATTTTAAAAGATCAGTAGTCTAAGATTTACTTAAGTATTTTTACCTCTAAGTGTAGGTAAAGCTTGTACCTCTTCAGCTCAGCTGTGTTTTGCTTCTGTATCATGTGTTCAAAATCAGGGAAGTGTTCTGTAATGAAAGTCCTAAAGTTTAAATGTTACACATACTTGTTTATCCTCTTCCCCTGTATGGCACTGCCTTAAATGTCAGAAGTTATTAATGTACTTAATTATAGATGTTCTGAAATACAAACTCCCTTTAAAGGTATTCTAATAAATCTGTTAAAACTGGAAATATTTCTAAAATATTAAGCAAGAGTTTGGAAGTTTTCCTTAATTCAAGGCGTTATTTGTATAATTGTAGCTACCGTGACTTTTGACTTGGTTATAAAACCAAAAATGCAGTGTTTTACAATTGGTCAGTCTCCCTGGGAATAGATCCCTTCAGCAAGTGAGAGGCCTGAATTCTTTTGGGGTGAATATGCTGCAACTGCAGAACTCTAATCTTCTCTTTATTGTTGCTGCCAGAAACTCCAGATGAAAATGGCAAAACCCAGCGAGCTGACAGTCTTATTATGAAGAAGATAAAGAAAAAAAAGAAAAAGAAACACCGGGAAGATGTGCGGGGAAAACGCCTGAAGATGTACAACAAAGAGGTGCAGACAGTGTGTGCTGGGCTCACTCGCATTGACAAGGAGACTCTGTCTCAAGGACAGTGTGACAACCTGGAAGTGAACAAGGAATCCTTCAGGTACCTGAAGGATGAGCAGCTGTGCAGGCTGAACTTGGGCATGCAGGAATATCGGATACCCCAGGGAGTACAAACCCCGTTTGTGACACACCAGGAGCACTCTGTCCGCAGCAGCTTCCTGAAGACTGGCACTAAATTCAGTAACTTCATCCACGAGGAACATCAGTCCAATGGAGGTGCCCTGGTCCTGCACGCTTACATGGATGAACTCTCATTTTTGTCTCCAGTGGAGATGGAGAGATTTGCAGAAGAGTTTCTTGCGTTGTCATTCAGTGAAAATGATAAAAATGCAGCTTACTATGCTTTAGCCATAGTGCACGGAGCAGCTGCTTATTTACCAGACTTCCTGGATTACTTTGCTTTTAACTTTCCAAACACTCCAGTGAAAATGGAAATTTTGGGCAAGAAGGACATTGAAACAACAACAATTTCAAATTTTCACTCTCAGGTAAGAACTGTTCAAAAGCATAAAAGTTGCACAATACCTAGATTTGATTAATCTCATTAACCCAGAGCAGGCATGATTTAAAATAGGCAAGTCACAAATTTATTTTCTAAGCAGATGAAAAAAGGTAGTGTTGGGACTTCACTACTCTGTTTATTCCTGTTTCTGCTTAAAGCTTTTCTGTGCTCCCTGGTAGCTGGTGAATCACACCTCAGACACTATCTGTGTCTGAGGAAAGATCTGCACTGATCATCTTTTTCTTCTAAACTTGGGAAAACACTGAGATAGTGCAAGATAACAGCCAAGTCTGTGCCAAGAGTTGCATAGGCTGCAAATACTAACCCTGCTTTTCAAGTCAATAGAGCTGGGGTTTGTTGGTTTTGGAGTCTTGGGGTTTTGATTTTTTTGCAATGATATTACTTTTCATGTTTCAGTATATCTGATTCACAGCTTTTTTTTAACATCTTAATTCCCTCAATACCTACGCTGTTTAAACTTCGTAACTTGAAGGTGGTTAGAGAGTCTTTTTAATTGCCATGGAAAAGGAGTTTCATTTTATTTACTCCCTTGGTTTCCCTAGTAGGCTTAAGCTAATTTAGAAACTGTATCTCTGTGTAACTTAAATGGATGCAACAGTAAAAACTAAGTTAATTCCTAGATTCCCATATGAAAGTCCCTTGGATTTTAGTCTTGTAATCAACCTCAGAAGTATCTATACAACAAGATTACAGTTTGGATAAATTTCTTTTTGATGGAATAAAGCTTCTTTCTGTTTAGTCTGAGAATGGATCCAAACTGCTGATTACCTTTAAGGTCTTTACTCCAGACATTAATTACATTTACTAGTTCACTTGTTGGAAGGATAAATCTGAAACTGTGGTGGAGTGCAATTCAGTACTATAAGAACACACCTTTAACAACAGATTTTGGAGTGTTAGTGCTTGTGGATGGGCTATTTGGATCTCTGCAGGGTTTGCCAAATGCTTATAAGCAAGATTTGCATTGGAAAAACAATTATTGCTTTACAGAAAGTTCCTGCATGGTCGCTGTGGAGTCTTTGAATAGCATTAAATTAATAATTCTGACACTTGGCTTTTTGTTTGACGATGATTAGCTGCTGTAGCACTTATTTTAACCAGCTTCTGTTTCTTGGTTTAAATAATTCTTTGTGCTGACAAGAGCTGTGCCTGGGTGCAGAGTACCCCAAAACCAGTCTCTGAGCATATAAACCACTGCTATGGGCAATAGCACTTCTGCACAGCACACACCTGTGTCCTGCAAATGTGAAATGTGTCCACAAGTCAGGCTTTAAATCTTCTGTATTAGTGATTTATCTGTGTTTTTTAGTGTCCTGATTGCGTTCTGGCTCGAGTACATGTGATGACCCCTGAAATGGCTGAACAGAGCCTCTGGAGTATTTAACAGTTGCATTTTTTGTCGGTGAATGTCCTGTGAACACAAATACTGGCACTATAAATACACGTGAGGAATGTGTGGTAATAAATAAGAGGCTTTGCTGGGTTATAGTCTGCTGGTACTTCAATTAATTCTATTTTAAGTACTGTCTAAACTTGATTAAGATTGAGTCATGACATAAGGTTCAGTTGGTCTAAACCACTTCTCTAAACCCAGCTCTAGCATGACCTGGTTAATCCTCTCTGGCTGAAGTGTGTTAGTGCAGTTCTCCCTGAGCAAACAGAGCAGGGGAGCTGTCACAGGCAGCTGAAGCAGGGCTCTTCAGAGAATGCAGATGATGGAAAAGCTGAAGGAAACATTGAAATCAGTGGCGGTTTCACCCAAGTTTGGCAAACTAGCTTGTCTTGAAATGGAGAAGGTTGCAATGCCCTGCTCGAGGGCCTGGGGTGATGAACCTGACTCTTGTGCTGCTGTTCCTTGGCAGTCCTGATGAGGGAGGAACAGATTGGCCAAGCTTCGCTTTTGACCCTTCTGTATGAGAATTGTACAGTCCAGAACTGCTTCATAGTTGTGCTTTTGTAGATTAAGCATGTTGTGCTATTGTGTGCTCTACACTGATTATTTATAATTGAAAACACTCAGTTAAGTCACCTCCATTCTGAGTTCCTTCTCTGTGCATGAGTTTTTGCTGCACTGACCTGTGCCAAGGGGATTTGGAGCACTAGGGAGTCTTGAATCCTGGAGATCCAGTGTCAAGAAATCAAAACTTGATCTGTAAACTGCAAGTTAATGTGACCTTTGGCTTGCATGACATTCAGCTATTTTGTGTTTTCAGAGAAACTGAATTACAGTATTCAAAATAAGGACTTCAATCTGAAAGACTTGGTAAAAGTCTAGTGATAATTAACTGCCTTGCAAGGTGAATTCCTTTGTTCTCAGGGCAGTGAGTTTATAGCAAAGCACTCCAATGTGTATTTGTTACATAAATGTTTGGTTTCAGTATCTTAAAATAATTAAGTTTCAGTTTCCTCTGGATTTTTTGCTTGCATTGGCTCTCTTTGGTTCTAATACTTCAGTGCTGGAGCTCAGCTTTAGTTTGGAGCTGTTCACTTGGGCTGAGAGCTTTCAAGACTCAAATCACTGAGCAGTAATTTGTAAGCTTTCCTCACATAAGGGCACACTTTAATTTGAAAGCTCTTAGCTGTGCAGCTAGAATGAACTCTTATTTTCCTTATCATTTGTTTCAGTACAACTGCTTCTAGTTCCACTCAGTGAATGGGAATATATATAGAGTTAAAAAAACCACTTCTGCTTTTTTCCCCAACTGATCAGCTGCCTGATGAATTCTCTCTCTGATCCAAAGAACAGTTAGACTCACAGAGGGTGTGTGGGGGTTCTGGGAAGAGGCCAGGAAAGAGAACTGGGGAAGTAGGTTTTGCATAAGCTGCTGTTCCTTCTGGGAGAAGCAGCCAACAGATGATAACTGGGTAAGTTTTCTTACTCCTGCTGTTCTGAACAGGTTACCCTATCCCTGAGAGCTTTGGTTAATGAACCACGTCAGAGTTTGGTTGTCTGCTCCATGTGAACTTCTCTGATTCTGGAAGGGCAATTTCTTTTTTTAGCAGTAACTACCAAAGTATGAAATGGAGAAGTTGTGCATCTGTACTGTAAACTTCATTTGGTTTGTCACTGAAGCCATATAAACAATGCCCAATGGTCCTGCACTATGTCAGATTTTAGTCAAACGTGTCACCCTTGCTGTGCTGGCATGTCACTGCCTTGTCCTTCACTAGTAACCAGCCTTGTGCTTTTGCTTTCTTCCTTGTAGCCAAGTGTTTGTGTGGTTGGTTTTATAGCTGACTTGGCATGCTGAAATATTGTTGCTGTCAACTGATTCATGCTTCTCTTGCAACTGGAGAGAAACTTCTGAGACTTAACCTCATTTGTCTCCAGCTGATGCCTCATCTGTGTGTCCTCTTCTCACCCTGTGCTGCTCACTTAACCCGTGGTGAGGCTGGGGTGGCTCAGGAACATGCAAATAAACACCAGCTCTGTGCCTCTGACAGGAAACACTGCCTCTGTCTGCTTCTGTTCTCACCCAAGTGTGGGAAACACTGATAGGCACATGGTGCAGCTGAGAGAAAATGTCTCCATGAGCACTCAGGAGCTAATTTTAACCATGCCCGTAACTCAGTGTCAGTGTGGGGTGTGTGGAGTGGGGGATGCACATGGCAGTGATGGCTGTGTGGCATTTGAAAGGGCACAGGCTGCCTGAGTGGCCTTACTGACTCCATTGTCCTTTTGCAGCAGTAAAAACAGTGGCAGTTACTGCTCATGATCCACTGCTGCTTTTAAAGAAGCACAGGGAACAAATTATAGCAAGGGAGGGGCTGTGGTAATAAGTTACTGACTTCTGGCAGCCGTGTGAACTGGAGTGACCCTAGCTAAATTCCTAAACAAGAGTTGAACTTTAAACAAAAATAAAAAACACTGAGAGAGGTCCTAATGGATATAACGAAGGGACTGCAGCTATTTCATCATCTCAGCTTTCTTCCCTGCAATGAGGGGTGCACGCATGTGGCTGTGGAGCGAATAGCGCTGGGAAGAGGGAATCTGGAGCACTTGGTGAATGAAAGGCTAAAGCAGTTTTCAGTGCAGCAAGCAGGGTGCTTACTCATGGGACACTAGATCACCCAGTTGTAAAGAGAGGGCAAGATGCCTGTTCTTTTAGATGTTCATTACCTCATATTCTTGAGACCACTGGCCTAACCAGTGGTGTTGGTGTTTGCTGCTCAGAAGGAATTAAGAATAAGAGAGAAGCTGTGAAGATGTTTTTTTTTATGGCATATTTAGCTAGTAGACTACATCCCCTGTGATTGAGGTGCTTGAGATGAATACTACAGCCTGCTGGGGATTGCCATGAGTTGGTGCATGTTTTCAGTGTAAACATGTCCTGGGTTTAATTCTCAAGTGTGTATATTCCTTTAATTTCTATTAAAAACTAGCGAAGTGTTGAAATCCAATATTTCCCTAAAGTACTTCTACTGTTTCCTTTATAACTCCTGAGTTCTTGTCTATTTTTTCATTGTTCCAGTGCATTAAAAAAAACCCCAAAGTTGAAGTTTCTCATTTTTCATTTCCTTTGAAAACATTACAAGGAAAAACTGCATATGGAGTTATAATTCATTTTAACTCATGACAAACACCTGTAAAATGCTAGCAACTCTCACCAGGTGGTTTCAATAGCATAGAACTCATCTGGAAGTAGTCTGTCTCCACTTACATAAATAGTGCCAGGCAGTTAAACTTCACTGGATAAGGAGCTTCAGTCCTTGGTTTTGCTGTAGGTGCACAGAACTAAAATATTGCTGCAGCATTCCAGTGCTCCTGCTCTGAACTGCATTCAGCAAATAGAGTGAGCTAAACTCCTGTAATTAAAGAAGTGAAATACCTATGACTGCTGCTGGAGGATAAAATTGCAGCAGTAACTATTCTTCCTTTATTAGTCTCTCCTAATTTACCTTTAACAACTGCATGGAGTAGTCTAATGACATCTGGTTTGTTGACTAAACATGCAAAACTGAAACTAAACTTAAAGCTAAGCTGCTGCATCCACATATCTATAAGTGGAGTTATAAAAGGCATTACACTTTGTGAACATGACTGTTAAACTGCAAATTTACCAGTAATTGTCTGTACTGTCCCAGCACTCAGCCATGGAGAACAGCTGTAGTTTTTCACCCCTAGAACACACACTGAAGGGTGATGGAAGGCTGGGGCTCAGACACAACTGAGTGTGCAGAACAGACTAATTATGGCAGAACTTGTGGTCTGTAGCATCAGTTAGTGGTATCTACATAGAACCTCCTCTGTGGCCATATGGCATGTTCCAGCTGCAGTCCATAGGATGAGGCTACAGACACTGGAGTCTTGCCAGTGCCTCTCCTCTGGGAACAGGAAATCAGCAAGAAAAGTTTCCAGATGACCCTGGAAAGTGGGACAGTCTGTGTTCTAGAGGATGTCCATGAGCTGTGACATTAAAGTATTTCTGGCCCCAGCACTGACAGGAGGTTCTACTGCAAATGGTTATCCTAAAATTCTCTCCATGAGCACTGGCTTTCCAGCTAAACCTCTTGTTTCCTCTGCTTTTTGTCCAATTTTCTGTGTCTACTATAACAACATCACTAGAACCACTGCATGAAGGACACTGAGGTTTTTCACTGCTGTCTCAGGGGAAGGACCTCAGGGACAGGACTGAAATGAGGCATGTGCATATCCCAGGAGCATCCGGTTTGAAATGTAGAAGCAACAGTGTTCTGCACGAACCAGCAGAGAGTTGAAGCTTGCTGGTGAAAGACTGAGTCACAATGAAACCTTGTGTGGTTGTTTTCTCAAGTCAGCCTGGAAGTGTTGAATTGTTCCTGAATTAGTTAAATATTCACTTGCTGTTTTTCAAACTTCAGAAGGATTTCCTGTCAGGAGTACAGGCAGGAGTCCTTTCTTTCTCTTCTGTTCTAAACAGTCCCTGTGCATATTCCCAAAGGCACATCTACTGAAACAGATGTAGATGAGTGCAAGATTAATCCCAGCCGTGTTAGATCAGTCAGTTTTATCCTCCTGTAACAGAACTAAAGCTGTGGTGGTGGTGTGTCTCCTGTCAGGTCAATCGGACGTACTGCTGTGGCACCTACAGAGCAGGACCCATGCGCCAGATCAGCCTGGTTGGAGCAGTGGATGAAGAAGTTGGGGACTACTTCCCAGAATTCCTGGATATGTTGGAAGAATCTCCATTTCTTAGAGTAAGCAGTAACTTGTGGTGTGTTCAGAGCACTGTAGATATTTAAGCAATTGTTAGGTTTCCAAGTGATTAGAAACTGTTAGGTATTTTCTTTATTGATGTGCTCATTTGGGCTACTGAGGTTCATTCTTTCCTGTGTCCAATTGAAAGGCATGGAATTAGGTGGCTGATTTAAAAAAATCAAATTTATTATATATACATGTACTACATGTGCCTCTACTTCCCTAAAGACTATGCTTGATAAAATTAGCTTGGAATATCTTTTACCTCTCAAACTTACTTCGTTTCTGTGCAATTCTTTTGACAGCAGATTTGAACCAGTTTTACCAAAGGCATCATTTAATTTTTCTATTTCACCCAGTGTTTTGTGTTATGTGTGTTTTGTGGGTTGTTTTGTTCCTATTTTCTTTTAGATGACTTTGCCCTGGGGGACTCTTTCCAGTCTCAGACTGCAGTGCAGGTCCCAGAGTGATGATGGGCCCATCATGTGGGTGAGGCCGGGAGAGCAGATGATCCCCACAGCTGATATGCCAAAATCGCCCTTCAAACGGCGCCGGTAAGGTTTGGGTTTCCTTTTGTACTCGAGGTAAAACATTGCAGTTAAGTCTGTGTCAGATTTGAGAACAAAAGCAAAGTATTTGATGTGTAATTGGCTCTGCCGAGGACTAATTCAGATTTAAGTTTCACTTCTGTTTCAAAGTGGCTCAGCTGATAAAGCTAATGTTACCTGTGATGGTTATTTTATTTCACTACTCAGTATCTTTCAGTACTTCTCACATATCCTAGATCAGTGCTTTAAGATTAAAACCTCTTGTTATTATCCTTCAGGAGACTTAATTAATCTTATTTCTGTGGCAAGAACCAATTTGGTGGTGAGGGCAGGTGGATGCTGTAAAACAGCAGAGATCCTTTTACTGCTTGTGCTGCATTCTAATGTCGGTACTAAAGCATTTGTAACACTGCCTGTCTGCTCAGGAATTATTGTGTATTCTTGCTTTCTGTCTCTGAAAGAGTGCTCTAAGACAAATTTCAGGAGATTTGGAAGCATATTTTAATTGCTGTTTCAAGAAGAATTTTTGGACATATTCCTAAATAACTGAAGCTCAGGTTCTGTAAGATAGCTCTGTTTTACATACCAATACATTCTTGGAGGAAGTCTTTCAGCACAAGTACTACACCACAAAAAGTATGTGATTTGATTTGTTTTGTAAAGTTTGATCTCATAACGTGACTTGTACTTTGCTGGTTTTGTTTCAGTCTTTTACCGAACAACCACCTAGAAAAAATCAGAGGGAAGTGCTTTATTCCTCTGAAGCCTGTAGCACCCAGCATTTTAAGATTATTTCAATACAACTGCTTCTTTTTGAGCAGTCTGGGACATTTTTAGTGTGTGATTTTATCCCGTTGCAGGTCCATGAACGAGATCAAGAACCTGCAGTACCTACCTCGGACCAGCGAGCCCCGAGAGGTCCTGTTCGAGGACAGGACGAGAGCTCACGCTGACCACGTGGGGCAGGGCTTTGACTGGCAGAGCACAGCTGCTGTCGGGGTGCTCAAGGCTGTGCAGTTTGGAGAATGGTAAGTGCTGCTGGAATGCAGCTATTCTTCTTTTTTTTTTTTTTTTTAATAATTCATTGGAAAACAAACCGAATCAGAAATGGTTTAAACCCTATAAAGAGACAAAAGTTGCCCAGAGCTGGAAACTTCAAGTTATATACCTGCTATTTTTCCCTCTTGAGGCAGTAAAAAATTTGTAACAGCAGCTTGCAGAATGTTTTAGTGATACACAAAAGCCTTAAACCTGGACCATCATCTTTGATTATTCTTTTCCTGAGCAGGTATATTAATTCTAGCTTTTGTAACAGTAGTCTGAGAGCTCAGTGTAATTAATTTCACAGCTGCAGTGCCTTCTTAGGTCATGTACCCAGGATATTGCTGTTGACCTTGCAGAGAAACTAGACTTGCATCATTGTAATAGCTAGAAATTACAGGAGAAATTGGATAGCATCATTAGCAATATCATAAGAATGAAAATGCCAGGATTTCCTTCACTCTGGTTCACAGCTGTTGAATAAAACTCCTCGCTGCTTCAACTTCAGTGTTACTTTGTAATTTTACATTTTTCCCTTAATGTGGAATTATTCTGTCCAATTATAGAATGGAGGAATTGAGGCAAATTGTGGTTCCTAGAACACAGAGAACTTTGATAGTGGCAGTTTGAACCTGGTTCTCAGGCATTTCAGTATGTCCATGAAAACATCACTGCTGTTGTGAATGCAGCAAAAACGGAGAAAGAAAAAAGAGAAATCTATGAATTATTCCTCTTTTTCAAAATAATACACTATTGAGAAGTATTGAGACGTTGTGCACAGTGTAACACTGAAGTAGGTCATTGGTTCAATGAAGCTTTCTGCTGGGAAGAGCTGTAATGCTCTGTAGTTCAAATACTTCAAAAATTCTTGGAATTCTCATCTTTTTCTAGGAGTGACCAGCCTCGTATAACCAAAGATGTGGTTTGTTTTCATGCTGAAGACTTCACTGATGTTGTGCAGAGACTTCAGCTGGACCTGCATGAACCTCCAGTGTCACAGGTATTAAATGTGCCCTTGTGACAGCTCATTCCTGGTGTTTTGGGAGTAGTTTCTGACAGATCCCAGCTTTTCCCTAAAGGCAGCCCTTTTCTATCCCCAGTGGCCCTCAGTTCTCAGCTCTCTGGGGCAATTTCCTTGTGTTTCAGCATAAAATAGTTCAGTTGGAAGGGACCTTTTTCTTTCCCTTTCCCCCGGGTTCATGCTGTGAGTCACAGGGTGTGCTGTAGAAACAATCCGTTGATTAAGTCATGTGTGCCTGTTCCTGCTTTTTCCAAAATCTGATGTGGAGGCATCTAAACTCAGTCCTGTCAGCTCAAACAATGCAGCCCATGTCACCACTTGTTGTTTTTAACCATAATTGTAGAAACCTCTTCATTCTCCTCTCTCAAGATGTGCACATCAGAGAAATTGTGTTTTAGAAGTCTAGTTCTCATTTAAATTTGAAGTTTTACCCATGAAATGGAAACATTCTGATTTAGACATGAATTAACTTGAAAACAGGAGGATGCTGAATTGTTTGAAGAGTTTACCACTAACTTTCCCATCTCTCCTTCTCCCAGTGTGTTCAATGGGTGGACGAAGCCAAACTAAACCAAATGAGACGGGAAGGCATTCGCTATGCTAGGATTCAGTTGTGTGACAATGACATCTACTTCATCCCTAGAAATGTCATTCATCAGTTCAAAACAGTGTCAGCAGTCTGCAGCTTAGCCTGGCACATCAGACTCAAACAGTATCACCCCGTGGGGGAGACTTCTCCAAAAGCAGAAAGCAATTCAAGCCTGAACAGTAATGTTCCTGGAAACACAGAGGCAGAAGGTGAACCCCAAGGTGTGAGTGTAAAAATAGAGTCTGAAGAACCAGGTACAGAAATTCAGCTTACCCCAGGGGTGCTCTCCTCCTCTGTTTCTTCAATATCAGGACTTGTGCAACCAGATCAGGTGGCCCAGCCCCTTCCAGGTTTTAAAATAGAGTCTGATCAGCAACACAATCCACAGGATCATGCAGGCTCTTCTGTGTGATATGTATATAATCAAACATTTTTTAAACAACTTTTTAAAATTTTGATGTGAAGTTATAGTTTTATAACTGGCTTATGTTTTATTGGAGAAATCTTGCCTATAATTCTATAAAGAAAGGTGACATTCCAAAATGTCAAGCATATCTTTTTTACACAGATTATGCAAAATTCAAGTTGTATTTTAACCCCTTAGTACAACCTGTAACAGTGGTCTACCACTTCTTTCTGTTTAAGTAAAGAGATGTTGAATATCTTCTCAAAGTCAGATTGAAATTCCTCCAGGAACACAAAATGATTGAACTCCATTGGTCAGTGTTATATCCCTACTTTTACTTTCTCTCTAATCTTCACCAGAAAGTGATGCTTTTGTAGAAGACCTGCAAAGTGACTTCCCCATCTCATTTTAATTGCTTAAAAAAGTAAAAAAAAAAAAGAAAAAAAATAGAGAAAGCACAGCACTTTTGATGATTTGTGGAATTTTTGGTATGTCTGTTCTTGACACGTTGGTTTATATACAAGCTATAGAAATTGATGTTTCTTAGAATTCCTACAAGGGTGACCTGTAAAAAGAACTGAAGCAAGTGTCTGATTCCTGTTGAAATGCAATGACTTACTGACCTAACACTTCTCATAGCACTGCTTATGTTGTTTGGTGTGAGGGTTTTTGCTTCCAAAATACATCTTCCCTGAACGTGATAAATGCTAGTGTCAAAATTAGAGAACCTCTTGGTAGTCTTGTGGAGGAAACTGCTATCTTTGAGCACTTTAAGGCTTTAAAATACTTAACCAACTTGGCAGCTTGTTTTGATCGGGTCGTAACGTGTCCAATGGATCCACACTTTCCCTTGTACTGATGCACTTAATAGAATAAGCATTGAGCTGATACCTGACTTTCTAGAATAAGGACAGCCTTACTGTGTAAGTTCTGTATTAGTATTTCACAATAAAAAGTATTTTGGCATTGGACTGCTTTTTCCATGTGTAGCTCCTGGGTGCCCAGTTACTGTGGAAAAATCAGCAGCACGTGCTCAATGTGTAGAGTGTCAGCTATCAACAGTTTTTAAACAATCTTTCAATATTTCTGGATGTTAATGTGTAATCTGTATTTGACTTTCACTCACCCCATTTATTACTGCCCTTTTCAGTCATCAAAAGGAAAAGTCCCTTTTCCCTCTCCCTCTCCCCTCCCCACATTTAGAGTACAAGTTGGGGTTTGGTGCAACTTAAGCTGTCTCCAGATAACTTTATTTGTTCTAATCCTCACTGGGGTAGGAAAGATTTGAAACACTATGTTAGACTAGACAAAAGCAAAGATGCTGTGTTAGTTCTGGATGCATCTTTTTAATATCAATTATTACTCTTCTCTTTATAAGGGTCTCTAAAATATGTTACTCTATTATAAATCTTACTTTGTGCAATATTGTTTGTGTAGGCTTTTATATACATATTAGCACCTCAGTGTAGAGGTCACTATTTTAAACTGATAGAGAAATAATCCTCAGAAGATACTGCAGTGATTAGTTAGAACCTGTATTACTCCTTATGTGTATGTATGTATTGTCTTCGGTACAAAAATGAGGACTAGGAAATATTTCAATTTAAAACTAATTTACAGATTGAAGTGGTAGTGACTCGTTTAGTAATCTGTGTAAATAAGGTGTTAGAATGGAAAGCTTTTATGATGAGAAGTAATGTGATTCATGCAGGGGTGTAATTTAATCTTAGCAGAAATTCTAGATGACTCAGCGCGGCTCAGAAATGAGCCGTCAGTTCTCTGGTGGGTTTTTTCCACTTTTTATGTTGAGAGGAATTTCATAGCTTTAAGGGTTGTGCAAAGTAAAATTCCTCACAGGCAATAGTGGTTTCAGTTCATCCTTCACATTGAAAGATTTCCCAGGGTGTTCTTTCCTTTTGACCAAGTCTGCGAGTCTTCCAAGTGCCCGTTGCGCGCCTCTCCCGTGCTGCTCCCTGGCCCTGGCAGTGCAGGGCCATCCCCGAGGTGGCCCTTCCTTCCCTGGTGGCCAGCACTGATCACTCAGGAACTGACACACCTGCAGAGGCCACAGTGAGCCTGCAAGCTGAACTGCAAAGGCAGAATAAACAGAGTAAGAGCCCCCGTGCACCAACCTGTCTGTTTCTTGGGAAAATTGAAATGGAATGAAGAGGCAATCCATTTGGAAGTCCTCTGTAAATTCTAATAGCACGTTTTCAAATGCATGAAGGAAGACTAGGGTGGTTTGTGCTACTTTCCAAGCTGTAGCTTTAGTGAAATCTGTGACAACAGCCTGAAATACCTAGAAAATGCTCTGACTTCCTCTTGGATGGAGGGACATGACCAATAGCATCATGCTCTTTATGCTCTGCTCAGTTACTAACTTAAAACCTAATGTCAGATTTAAATGCACATAAATAAAGATATCTTTGAATGACCTGAATGTTGCTGATGCTATTCTAGTTTGGAAGACTGAGGGAGAGAGGAACAAGCTGTTTGAGAATCTCTTATTAAATCCATGCTCAGCTTTGCTGTGCTTTAACCAAGCTGGCAGACTTTCAAGTTCCACCTCAACTCTGGATGTAAAGTGTGAGGGGAATTGCTTGGGAAGCTGCTCACTGTTCAGCCATTGCTTCAGTTGCCCAGAACAAAGCCTTGATGGGCAGATGCAAATGTTTTCCAGACCAAGACCTGTAGAACACTGATTTTTTACGAGCTAGAGCCATTTAGAGAGGAAGTAACGAGTTCAAGCCACTTAGTGTTTGAGCAGAACAAATCAAGTAAATATTTCTGAATATCTCATGTTAAATAGCTGCTATTTTAATTTCTCTAAGAATTCATAAAGCAGGCTCCTTAATGAGGCAATCAAACTTTGGCACATTTGATAGCTTGTTCTAAGGCTGAGAAAGTTGGGGCTGTTCAGTGTGGACACCTCACAGCTCCTTCCAGGATCTTCAGGGGCTACAGGGAAGCTGGAGAGGGGCTGTTCATTAGGAACTCAAGTGACAGCACAAGGGGGAATGGGTACAAATCAAAAGAGAAGAAATTTAGGTTAGGTTAGAGATTAGGAAGAAATTTGATGGGTTTTGAGGATCTGGTTGCCCAGGGAGGTTGTGGATGCCCCAACCCTGGAATTTTATAAAGCCAGGTTGAGCAACCTGGCCCAGTGAGAGGTGTCCCTGCACATGGCAGGGAGTTGGGACTGGATGATTTTTAAGGTCCATTCCAACACCTTAACATTCTGTTATTCTCAGAAAAAGCAGATAGGTACAGAACAGGTCCTAAATACGAACGTGCTGGTCAGTTACTGTAAAACCTCAGTTCTCCATTTATGAGGATCTGGTCTGTGATGTCAGGTAGAAAATACTCCTGCTTAATGCTGGAGACAGCTGTCACTGGCCAAGTGCTCTGTCTGTGGAGGGATCGGCTGTGAAACACAGAACTGAGGCTTAGGCTCTACTTTAAATCAAGTGCTGGTGACTAAAACAAAGCTTATCCCAGGGATAAAGGCAAGTGGCTCAGCTGTGCTAGAAATGGACTAGCAAAGGCAGCGTAAAGCTGAAATACCAGTTGGCTTTGGTTTCCTCTCTCCTCTAGACAAACTCCAAGCCACTTTGTGCAGGTACCTGCCACGTTCTCTTCCAGTAAAGGGGGGACACCCACGCGGTGTTCCCAGGGGATTCATGAGGAACGCTTTCCACAGGTGCAGCACAGGGGCTCTGCTGTGCTCTGCCAGGTTTCCTGCGTGTTGCAGTTCAGTTCCCCCGGACAAGGCAAATTGTCAGAGCTTTCCCCACGTCCTTCATGGGACGTGACCCCCTCCGATTTGGGGTGTGAATCACCTGAGTGATGAACTCTGGAATTGTAGTTCCCGAGGAGTGCTGAGCCTTGGCAGGCCTGTGCTGGCTGAGGGGGTGGGAGAGGAGTGGAGGGGTCGTTTCCTCTCCCCCAGAGCCTGTTCTGTACCTTCCTGCGGGGTCTGAGCAGTGTCCAGGGCACCCCTAGCATTCAGACAAACACCCACTTTCTCCTGATTTCTCTGTACAACATGTAAAGATACCGACTCCTGTATTGCTGTTTCGTGATTTAATTTGATTTGATTGGCAGCTACGATTATTTTTCTGTGGTTTTAATTTATCTAAGGTCTCTGCCTCCAGAGGACGTGTACAATTGCCTGGACGACTGTTTGCTTTGTGCGGCCTTAGTGTATTTATTGACATTCGCGCGTGTGCGGGGGCGGCCCCGCGCCCCCCCGCGCTGTCGGTAGCTGACTGTACACCAGTGTCAAACTGTTAAGCTATTTCTTTGTAAAATAGTCCTGCGGAATGCATAGAATTTTTTTCCTGTAAAGTATTTTTTTAATAAACAAAAGTCTGATTTTGTCCTTTACCTGCCTGGGCGCTTCTTTCCGCTGGGGTGGGGGGGGTGGCGCTCGGCGCTCGGCTGGCGCTGCCTGGGGCGGGGGGGGTGGAGGGGGTGGCAGGCGGAGCCAGTCGAGCGCCGGGCGGTTTCCAGGGTAACGGGAGCGGGGTCGCTCCCGGGGTCGGTCCCGGGCTGGGGTCGGTACCGGGGCCGGTCCCGCCGCCCCCCATGGCCTGTCGCGATGCCATTTCATGGTACCAGAAGAAGGTGAGTGCGGCGCGGCGCGGGCGGGCGCGGGCCCGGCCGTGCCCTCAGCCTCCTCTCCTCGCAGATCGGGGCCTACGACCAGCAGATATGGGAGAAGGCCGTGGAGCAGACCCAGATGAAGGTACCGGCGGCGGGGGTGGGGGCGGGCCCCGCTCCCCTCGCCGCTAACCCGGCTGTGCGTTCCGCCCCGCAGGGCTTCAAGAACAAACCGAAGAAAAAGGGGCACATCCAGCCCGATCTCATCGACGTGGATCTGATCAGCGGTGAGCGGTGTTCGGTCTGTTCGTTCCTCCCTGAGACAGGGATGGTACCGAGAGAGCGGCTGGAGCTGTGCCAGGGAGGGTTAGGTTGGGTATCAGGGAAAGGTTCTTCCCCCAGAGGGTGCTGGGCACTGCCCAGGCTCCCCAGGGAATGAATGGGCGCGGCCCCAGGGCTGCCAGAGCTCCAGGAGCGTTTAGACAACGCTCTCAAGAATGCCCAGGGTGGGATTGTTGTGGTGTCTGTGCAAAGCCAGGAGTTGGACTTGGTGATCCCTGTGGGTCTCTTCCAGCTCAGGATATTCCATGATTCTGTAGATGCCTCACAGCTTTGTGCAGGGTGGGGGAAGCAGAGCCTGCCCTGCTGCCGGGGGAGCCCCTGCTCGTGAGCACTGGGGCAAAAGGAGCACTGAAAACCTGAGAGCAGAGCAGGAGGAATTCGGTGTGGCTCTGCAGAAGTCGGTGGGAGCAAGGTTGGGTGGGCAGGGAAGGGAAGGGTCAGAGCCAGAGCTATGAGAGAAGACGAGGAGCTGCTTTAGCTCTCCCTGCTGGGGCTGTGTACCTGTGACTGGTGCCTGAAGCTGGGCTGCTGTCAGCCCCTGCTCAGCCCTGTGGCAGGGCTGGGGCAGCCCAAAGGGGAACTCCAGCAAGGGAGTTCTTGTGATTCACAGTTAATGATGGCTTGTTTCCCCTTTAATTCCAAGGCTCTACCTTTGCCAAAGCCAAGCCTGAAATTCCCTGGACATCACTGACGCGGAAGGGAATTGTGAGAGTGGTGTTTTTCCCCTTGTTCAGCCAGTGGTGGATACAGGTCACTTCCCAGCGTATTTTTATGTGGCTCTTGGTGCTCTACATTATGCAAGGTGAGTGAACAGGCTGTGCCATAAACCTTCTCCTGCAAGGAATGGGACATCAAAGAATGTATGGATGTGGCTCTTGGGGAGATGGGTTAGGGGTGGACGTGGCAGTGCTGGGGGAGCGGTTGGACTCGATGGTCTCAGAGGGCTTTTCCAAGCTTAGCGAGTCTATAATCTAGGTTTTGTAGTTGAGGTTTTGTAGTCCATAATCTAAAGCGTGAGGATCTTGTCTGGAACCTACTTAATGTACATTTTAAGGTGTGTGGCACTAGTAATTGCAGAAATTAAATAATAATACAATAAAGCAGAACAAAAACAAATAGTTGAGACAGTCTTAATTTTTGCGTTGGTGCCATTTCCCCCTCTCCAGTCGTAGCAGTGGTGCTGTACTTCATGGTGCCTGTTGTGAGTGCCAGTGAAGTGATGGGACCCCTGTGCCTTATGCTGCTGCTGGGGACAGTTCACTGCCAGATCGTGTCCACCCAGGTGAACAGACCTGCAGGGAACAACGGGCTCAGCCGGCGCCGCAGGTGAGCGCCAGCGGGGCCCTTGGTGGGATCACAGCTGGATATGGTGGGGGGGCATTGAGGTTTCCCCCTTTTAGGTTGCTGCAGCAAAGATTCCGTCTGGATTTTGTCTGGTGTACCTTTCCCAGTGATGCCCTGATGTGCTGGGGGTGTAGGCAGAACTTTTTTATTTGGAAGTCAGTATTCTGTTTGCATGACTTCAGAAAAATGACATCCAAAAAGCTGTTCAAATCTCATTCGGATCTTTTAAGAAAAGTAGCTTCTTACACAAATTTAATTCTCCTTGTCTTAAAACTCAGGAAGTTACGCAAATCTGTGGGCGTGGATGGGAACAGTTGGTTGTCTCCTGACAGAACCAGCAAGGAAGAGCAGTCTGGCTCTCCATCTCTGCTGACCAATTTATCCAGTCTGCTCTTCCAGAGGAGGTGGGTGATCCCTGCTGGGTTTGTGCTGCTTGGCGTGACACTGGGAGCAATTTGGCACCTGGAGAATGAAGGCACAGCGTGTGCTGTCACTGACATCCCCACAGCCTGTCAGTCCCTTTTGAATTAAAACTTTCTCGGTAATGTGGGAAGCTGATTCCTCAGGAATATTTAGTATGTCTTTATTAGATCATATAAAATTAGATTGTATAAGATTAGATCATGTGAAACCAAGCGTTAGATGAGCTGTAGAATGTGGTGGAATTTATTTATCAGATAAGTGACCTTGTTTGAGTGAGTGCTCAGATTATATTGCTCTTTTACCTGATTTCCAAAAGCAATTGTGGCTTCTGGTTCGGATCTTGGCATCTTCCTTCTCTAAAAGCAACTCAAGGGAAAGGAGGGGAGATTGTATGGGATAATATTTCATTGTTTTCTCCTGTTTTCCCAGGTGAATTTCCTGGTGAGTTTCCAGCTCACAGTGCTTTCTCTTCACGAGGACTTTCTGTCTTCTGAATTGCTTTTTTTTTTTTTTTTTTTTCTAAATAAAAATAATGAAAAAATTCCCCTTGGTTTAGAAGTTTTAAGACACTATTAGAGTTACAAAAGAAGTGTCGAGTGAAGGTGAAGCAGATATAAATATCTTTAACAGACTCAGCACACAAAGCCCGTCAGCCAAAGACAATTATTTATCCCTTGGGTATCTTGTTTGATGCTGCACCTATGTGACAAGGGAAGACCAGGATGTTTTACCCCCAAGAGTTTTTCCCTGACATAAAAGCACTTAATTGTATTTTCTCTCCTAGGAATAGAAGAGTAAGGCTGGTAGCTGAGAAAGGGACCGAGACAGAAAGTGGTGTGAATGCTGTGGGTGATGGCATCAAACCCAGACAGGCCAGATCTGAACACAGGCTGCTGCACTCCAAAGAGAAAAGTAAACTTTCTGATGGGGAGAAGAGCCATCAGGTAGTGCCAGGGGAGATCCCTTTGAAATCACAGTTTCAGTGTATTCTCTGTGTGCCCAGAAGTGTGTTGGTATTTAACTGTATGGTTTATCTAACACAAGATACTCCCTCCTTCTGCTGATCTTTGCCTGCATTAGGGAATCTAAAAACCCCTTTCTGCCTCTCACTGAGCAGCTGAAAAGGTGCTGGTACTTCGCTGTCAGCATCTTTTCATAATCACAGAATAGAATCCCAGAACAGTTTGGGTTGGAAGGAATGTTAAAGCTCATCTCATTCTACCCCCTGCCATGGGCAGGGACACCTTCCACTATCCCAGGTTGCTCCAAGCCCTCTCCGTCCTGACCAAGTATGGTCAAACACTGACAGTGCTGGAAATGTCTGTTTTACCAAAGTGCTCGTTTAATTGTGGAGATTTCTAATCACAAGGTGTTCAGTTAAGGGGGAGTGCTGATAATGACTAAATAAATTGGCCATTTTCAAAAGCAATTCTGTAAAATATTTTGTCTTGCAAGACTGAGACATCCCTTGGGGAGAGAGAAAGAGCTAAAGCATCATGAACTCTGTTGGAAGCTTTGAAACATAAAGATTTGGGGAATTACTCTTGAGTCTCCTCTGGGTCAGTGGTATGTTAATTCCACATGAAGGACTTGGAATAGATCCTGTGTGGAATTCTGTTGTACTGTGCTGTCCCAGCTCCTCTCTGTGAAGGTGTTAGGAGAGGGGCAGAGCTCAGTGTAGGGGCATAGCTCAGGATTTTGGGTCTGTTACCCCCCAGCTTGTAGATACATCTCTTCTGGGCTTGAGACTGCTGGTAAGGCACAGCCAAGAGCTGCTGCTGCCTCCTCCTCTTCCTGCCTTTGCCTCAGTTCCAACTCCGCCCACCCAAAATTCCCTCTCATTACCTCTGGGGCAAGACAGGAGCCGGGGGAAGGAGTTAAAATCTGTGAAGTCTCTGTGATGCTGAGAGAATTCTGTTTCTGAGTGTTCTGTGGGGAGCATGGGCTGGCTCTGCAGGCAGTGAGGGCTGTGCTGGGGGCAGCTCTGCCTCTGAGCCTTTGATGGCACTCAGGCTGGTCCTCTGTGGGGGCTTTGGCCATGCCTTTGTAGGATGATGGCACCAACAGGGACGGTGTTTCTGACGAGCTGTCGAGCGAGGAGGATGCTGAGGCCGTGGCACAAAGGATCCTGTTACGCCACAGCATGGAAGGGGCTTCCAGTGACAACAGCTATGAGGAGAAGAAAAAGAGGCCTCTGGTTTCTCTGAACCAGGCTGTCTCACAGGTACCCAGGTGGGATTTGTGCTGTTTTCCACGCCTTGTTTTGCTATGGATAATGAGGTGATTTTCCTTTGGTCTTGGCAGGTCAAGCAAGTCCTGAAAGGTGCCAGAGACTCTGACAGTGTTGTGGAGTCTGAACTGGAATCCACATTATACAGGCAGGTATGGTCATAAAGTCAGGAGAAGGAGCTTTCCCAGGCTGTTCACAGAATCAGAAAATTGGTTGGGCTAGAAGGGACCTTAAAGCTCATCTTGTTCCAACCCCTCTCCATCAGAACAGAACGTTATGAAATGATTGTCAGAATCAGAATTGATTCAGATTGTTGACGATCAGAATCCTCAGGTGCAAGGTGTGACCTCCTTCCTCCTTGCTCCTTGGCAGCTTTGTAAACTTTCGCAATGTTCACAGTCCTGATTGTGCTGCTTTATTAAACAAACCCCAAACAACAAACAAACAAATAACTGTTGGCAGCAAAGGACAGTCCAAGCTGCCTCTAATTGCTCCTGTGGAATTGCTGCAATTGCTCTTGTGGTTGGGAAGCAGTGCTGTGCTTGCAGCTTTTAAGCTAATACATTTTGACTTTAAAATCACAGACTATCCTGAGTTTGAAGGGACCCACAAGGATCAAGTCCAGCTCCTGTAATGAAAGAATAAATCCATTCTGTGAGACATACTCAGTCCCTTCATTACTTCGGTTTTTGCCCCTGCCACTCCCTCTACCTGAAAATAAAATATAAATAAAATATGTGAATATCAAGTTATAAATATGAAAACATAAATTAATACAAAATGCAAATGTAATATTAAAACAGATTGTGCAAAAGGCATAAAAAAGGACATTTTTGTATTAGAATGAGTACATCAATTTTTATTTTGTAGGTTGGGAATGGAGGTGGGGAACTAATGGGGTCTGTATGAGTTCTGGTGTAGAAATGCTTTTTCCCCAAACATTGTCTTAAACCATTTCCACCATGTGGGTACAACTGGGAGCACTCAAATCCCTGGGAAGCTGTGGGGAAAGAGGAGGAAGAAGAAGAGGAAGAGGAGTTGCTTTTACAAACCGTGCGTGGGGCTGTGCCGTGTGAACTTTGCTGTTCTTGCAGGACCCCAGGTCGTGCCTGAGCGTGGGGCCCCGGAGCTGCAGCGTGAGCCGGCGGGACTCGGAGAGCACCCGGCAGGACTCGGAGACCGAGGACATGCTGTGGGACGATCTCCTGCACGGCCCCGAGTGCCGCTCCTCCGGCACCAGCGACAGCGAGGAGCGCTCCGCCAGGGACTCCCGCCGCGACCTGAAGGAAGATGTCTTCCAGCAGGTTGGTGATTTCCATCCAGGAGCTGGGAATGCTTCCCCTTCTTCCCCCTGTCTTCCCAAATGTAAATGGCACGTGGGGATGCTGTTGGTATAAGGTGAGCAACCTGCATGAAGCCAAATCACATGGAAATCTGGAATGCTGTAAACGATATCAATGATTCAATGATCAAGTCCATCCCTCCCCTCTGCACCACTGCTTATCCCAAAACAAAGTATTTCACCCAAAATGGAATTCCCCCCTCAATCCAAATGCATTCTAGGCAAAGGCATTACTTACAGCAGGACAGAAAGAGCTGACCCATGTTTTGCACTCCTCTCTCTCTTCTAGAACCATCTGTTTTGGCTGCAGAACACAAGCCCAGCATCTGCCAAAGTGAGTGCTCTGATCTGGGAAGGGAATGACTGCAAGAAGGTGGACATGTCCGTGCTGGAGATCAGTGGGATTATCATGAGCAGGGTAAGGGGGCTGTGTGGCATTGCAACCTCTCCCTCACACTTTAGATAGTGGCCACCAAACCCCTGGAAACAGTTACACATGCAAATATTAGGGGCAGTATGAAACTGGTCCCTCCCCAGCTGCAAAGACAGTTGTCCCTCATGTTCTTACTGAAAAGTTGCCTAACCCTCAATGTAGGAGGTCTGTTGAAGACTGACAAGTGCTGATTATTGCTGATTGTCTCTGCAGGGTGCTGAAGGTGGGGGTTTGATTATTTGGCTGATTTTTGGGGATTTGGACTGAAATGGGTGGACGTATTTTAGGCTCTGTCCTGTGAAGGGAAGGGGAACTGACTGCTTGCCCGAATTGACGCTATCACAGCAATAGGCCTTTTCCTTGAGGCAAATCCCAGGTAATCGTCCCATTTGTTATTCCTGCTTGCCAGGTTAATGCCCACCAGCAAGGAGTGGGGTATCAAATGCTGGGAAACATCATCACCATCGGATTGGCCTTCCTGCCGTTCCTCTACAGACTGTTCCGCACGGATAACCTGGAGCAGCTCTGCTCCATTTCTCTGATGGAGCTTCTGCACATCTTCTGTGGAGCCCCTGCCAGCACCCCTGTGCTCATCCTGTCTGCCATCAACTTCCTGGAAAGGCTATGCTTGACTTGGATGTTTTTCTTCATGATGTGTGTTGCTGAGAGAACCTACAAACAGGTGAGTGTAAAGGTACTGGTGGCTTTCAGGAGCCTGGGAAGCAGGAATAAAAATGGGATGATGACTTCAAAGCTCATCTCATTCCAGCCCTTGCCAAGGTCAGGGAGGGGAGTCTGGGAAGGCTTTTATTGATCAGTCACAAATTATACCTGTCAATACCATTCCTGGCACCCCTGTTCTCCCCCTTACCTGTTCCCAAAGTCTTACTCTGCCCCCTTTCTGTTGCCCAGAGCAGCTGTGGCTGCCCCATCCGTGGAAGTGTTCAAGGCCAGGACAGGGCTTAGAGCAACCTGGGAGAGTGGAAGGTGTCCCTGCCCATGACAAGGGCTGGAAAAAGATGAGCTTTAAGGTCCCCCCCAATACAAACCAGCCTGGAATTCTATGAAAACAACTGCTGCCAGCAAGATTGAGCACCCAGGTCTGCTTCCCCAGTGACCATTTTTGCCAGGGTATTAAGCACTCTGTTCTGTTTTACACTAATTTATGGTTCTGTTTTTAACTTGCAGAGGTTTTTGTTTGCCAAGCTCTTCAGCCACATTACATCTGCTCGGAAAGCCAGGAAATATGAAATCCCTCACTTCAGGCTCAAAAAGGTGGAGAACATCAAGATCTGGTTATCCCTTCGCTCCTATCTGAAGGTGAGTTCTGATCTAGGATTTGGTTATTGCAGAGGGTGTGATGGTGGCAGCTGTCACAGTCTGTGGTGAGTTTTGGCTGCACACCCCAGCTCAGCCCTGACCCCCTGTCCTTGTTTCTGCAGAGACGAGGCCCCCAGAGGTCTGTGGATGTTGTTGTGTCCTCAGTCTTTTTACTGGCTCTTTCAATTGCTTTTATCTGCTGTGCCCAGGTGAGATTTTAACCTTTGTGGTTTATAAATTAAGGGAAACCCTCCCAAGTGCTGGAGGCTTTTCTTTCACCGGCCTACAAAAAGCTTGAACTGGAGCTGTTTGAGCCCAGAGTAATGTAGAGAGTGTTGCATTTTTTAAGAGTTTTATCACTTTTAGTTGGAAAAAGAGGTTCATTCTGTGCTTGCAGAGCAAGGTCTGGGGTTTTACAATCATTAGGAAAATTTCAGGACATGGCCATTTGGGCATAAAGGAGAGGAGACTCTGCCCAAGGACCCCAGGTGTTCACAGGATATTTATTCCAGAGGGCTGATTGCAGCATCCTCTGTAACCACCATGTGGAAAAGCAGGTCAAGAACTATTACTGGAACCTTTTAACCCTTCACTAAACCTGGTACAGGCAGCAGTGCCAAGGCTGGAGCTGTTTTCTTGGTCAGTGGTGTGTTCAGGCAGGTTCTTGATCCCCTGAAGGGGCAGCTGTGGTAGCAGAGGCTGGTGGTTTGTAGATACTGTCACTGCTGTGACTGTTCTTGTAAGCCACAGGTGTCCAGAGGGAGGAAGGACAATCCCAGTCCTGCTGTGTGAGTCCATACTGGGAAAGGCAGGAGCAGCTTAGCCCTTTTGAGGCTGCCAGTGGGACAAGGAAAGGCACTTCATTGCCTATTAGTTGGACAGGGGAAGGGGAGAGGAGGAACAAGGCTCCTTTGCTGAGTAAAAGGAAAAAATACCCAATTCCAAGCTAAAGCCAGGTTAGAAATGAGACCTTTCACTGTAACCCCATCACAGGAATGATTTACACTGCATGGGAAGAGCTGTCAGGGGCTGTAGAGCACACGGGGCTGGGCAGAGGAGGAGCAGGGGCAGTGCTTGTGCACTTGTCCCAAGAACAGGCACCTTGGCATTAACATTTGCTGCTTTGTTTTTTCTCCATACAGGTTCTTAAGGGTCACAAAACCTTTCTGAGTGCAGCTTATAACTGGGAGTTCCTGATGTGGGAGGCAGCACTGCTCCTCTTTCTGCTACGTCTGGCATCTCTGGGCTCTGAGACCAACAAGAAATACAGCAACATTTCCATCCTGCTCACTGAGCAGGTAGCTCCATTTAGCTTGTTCTCCCCTGGGCTTTGTGGTTTGTTTGGAAATAATGATTGTATTTCAAACCAGCTTAAATACTGGAATCAAACTTTAAAACTTGGGAATCAACCCTTGTGTTGGCCAGAGGGCAACAAAGCACTGGTCAACATGGGTGGGATGAGCTGGTCCTGTTGGGACAGACTCAAACTCCAAAGTTCTAGCTGATTTTGGTCTCTGGGTTAATGTGTGTTAGCCAAAACAACTGGAAAAAAATATGTTATCAGTGCTATATTCACTGCTTCAGGAGTGACAGCAGACTGCAAAAATGGCTCCAATTTCCCTTAGTAAGGAATCAGTTGGGGGCTGGTACTGGAATATCAACCCCTGGCCTGTGGTGTCTGTCACAGATAAACTTGTACCTGAAGATGGAGAAGAAGCCGAACAAGAAGGAGCAGCTGTCTCTGGTGAACAACGTGCTGAAACTGTCCACAAAGCTGCTGAAGGTAAGGTGCTCTGCCTGAATGGCTGGATTTTATGGAATCAGTGACTTCTGGCAATGCCATGTGGCCCTGCCCTTCCCTTGGCCCTTGAAGTTAGTGCTCACAAGGGGGGGTTTCCGTGCTCCTGCAGCTGTGACAGGAGAGGGAGCAGTACAAGGCCAGTGTGGGTAATTAGTGCTGTGAACTTTTGATGAGCAGTGGTTTAACTCAGTGGGAGGAGAGGCTGGTGTGAACACAGCATCTCATGACTGCTCCAGTCTCATTTTCCATCAGCAGCTCTGATGCTGGAGCTCACTGCCAGCAGCAGGGAGAGACTTGGGAAGGAGTGAGCAGATTCTGGGAGTCACACAGATTAGGCTGGGTAATTCTGCAGCCTGGAGTGTCAGGCTCTGGTGCAGCTGGTGTTGCTGCAGAGCCTTTGGATTCAGCAGATGTCTCTGGAACACTGGCAATTCCTGTGCATGTATTTAAGAAAGGAGACAGAGGCAGCCCAGGGCAGCACAGGCTGTTGGAGTGCCAGTGCTGAGCTAAAAGTCAGAGGATGAATTCTTTGGTATTGGTGGGTGCTGATGGACTCTTTTCCTTGTCCTTTCACTGCAGGAATTGGATAGTCCCTTCAGGCTGTATGGACTGACCATGAACCCGTTGATCTACAACATCACAAGGGTTGTCATCCTCTCTGCTGTTTCAGGAGTGATCAGTGACCTGCTAGGATTCAATATCAGAGTAAGTGTCCCTGTCCCAACCAACAGAACAGCTCTGGGGCCACTTCTGGGGTCACAGCCCCGAGAGAGACCGTGGGTCTGCACTGGGAACCCAGACACCAGAACTGGGTGAGTCCCCACCTCCCTGAGCCAGTTTTGGGGGGAAGGACAGGGCTCACTTCAGCTTCAATTCCCTTCAGGTCAAGCTGTGAGAATCCAGGGTTCCTTCCCTTTATCCCAGTCCTCCTGTGGCTCATCCTGAAACTGGAGCTCACTGAGCAGAGCAGGATGGGCAAGAGACACAGAGTGTTACCTGTAGATGAAGAACATTCCTGTTAGACTCAAACTCCCTTTCTTGTCTCTTTGCAGTTATGGAAAATTAAACCATGAACTGGCAGAACATCAGCCCTGGGCATCTCCACCAGACACCAGAGAAGAGAACCAGCAGTGTAGGCAGAAAGAAGAAAACTGACAGAAATCTGTAATAGCAATTTTTAAACAGATTCCCAGTGTATGTATCAGAAGTTTTCTTTCTGCTTTACTGCTCTGCAACATCCAGAATGAACTGGTCTCATCAGTGATGTCATCCCATGGCATGCACAGAAACACTGGATTAATGGGGCCAAATGCTGGCAGCTGACACTGAACCAGCAGGGGCTGGTGTGGGACATCAAACACTAAAGCCATACAAGAGCTGCAGCTGGAGGGACACCAATGGCTGTGACTGAGGCCACGTTTCTTAAAACCTGCACTCTGGGCATGTGACAAGGAGGGACTCAGCTCTCCTGGCCCAGTGAGCCTTCCTGCGGCTGCACTGAAATATTCCAGGTTGACAATCCTTTGCTGCACTTACCTGGCTGTGCTGAAGAGCATTTCCTTCCTTAAAGCTCTGTGTGCTCAAGGCTCTGCCTCTATCCTGAACCACCCCAGGATGCACCAGGTGAATTCCCCCTTCCTGCTGCCAGTCCAGCAACACCCAAATCCTGCTGGTGGCTTGTGCTGGGGCTGCTGCAAAGAAATGATCAGTATTTTTTGAGGACAGTGGTTACAGGAGAAGAACCTTTCAACACACGCTACAGGCAAAGTGTTCATGGGCTGGAGAATGTTTTGCCACGTCTGTTCCCTGGAATACTCAGCTCCATCCTGTCCTGGCTGTGACACCAGCTCTGCTCCATGGGGTGAGCAGCTGTTGCAGCCCAGCACTGCAATAGAGCCTCACCCTGAACACCTGGGGAGGAAAGCTGGTGGGGGAAACAGCTTTGACAAAGACTTCCTTGGGTTCATGTTTAGAAAGGTCATGGAAAGCAAGAAAATATTTGAAAGTTTCTGTAACATTTCCCTTCGCTGGCTCCAATGGTTTCTATTTATTGGTAGTGAAAAGAACAAAAACTGAGGAACTTCTCATTCTTTCACAGGAGGGTAAAATGGCAGAAGAATTTTTGGTAGTGAATTGTTTACAGCTATTTTCTGTACAAGGAACAGTTGTGAGATGTAAAAGGAGGTGACAGTTTTACATAGCAAAATGTGCAAATAAACCTGCAGGACAAGCACTTCATCATTACCAACGGTTTCTACAGCACTTGATGATTTTTGTACCATCTTTTTGGACATCTGTTACCGGAATGGGGGGTCAAGGAAACATCCAATAATAAAATGAATTTTTTTTCCAGAAGAGCAGCATGTTTGTGGCTAAAACCTGGATCACACCCCTGAAAACCAACCAGGAGCTTGGTTTAGTGCAGAACCAACAGGCCATGAAGTGGAATTGGGTTTTAAGATCTACATAAAAATAATGAGTGATTTACAGGTCTGTCTCTAGTCAGAACCTCAGAAGTCTGTGTGAAGGTGCTGTACAATATATAGACATTTACATCCAGCTCATCCATCCATTGTGTAACATTCCAAGGCCGCATGGATGCAGGAAGCACAGATAAAGGTCTAGGGAAGGGGAAATCCCACACAGGTAGGACATTATCAGGTCACATTAACACAGAAAAACAGAGGGAAGTGATGGCAGGGAAATAATTTCAGTGCTGCCAATTCCTCTGGAATTAAAGGTCTGGATTTGTCACTGTCCTCAGTGGTCAGGGTGAGGGCACACAGCATAACCCAGCCTCTGGGGAAGAACACAGGAATATACTCAGAGTATTAAATATTTCACAGCCCTACTCCAGCCAGAGAGGATTTGAATGTGTTCTGCTCCACAGCAAACCTCAGTGGATCACCCAGCAGCTGAGCACAGTTCAGAGCTGCTTTAAAGCCCTTTGAATTCCCAAAGTTGTTGTTTTAAAAGCTGTTTGGGCAGTCAGCTGTCATTGTGGAGAGTTCTGCTCACAACTGCCTCACTGTGCTTCATTAGCCTTCAAAAACATTCAAAGTTTCAAAGCCAGAATGAGATATCCTCTTACTTTCAAAGAGCAAATCCTATCAGTTTGAATTTTGAGTAAGTGAAGCTCAATCTTTTACTCCTTTCTCCTTCTGCAAACTGAACCAGTGGGCTCCTTTTCCCACTTTTCTGCAGTCATTAAACACCTCAGATGTCAGGAAATCATCACTAAACTATGAATAAAATAAACCCCTTCAGTCTGCTGTTCTGACAGCCATGGGACTGATGTGGCAGTGAGCTCTGGGGGTAACATCCCTCTGTAAAATATCCCTGCCAGCCCAAACCACTGGCGTGAGTCTCCTGTACCCTGTGTGCCATCAACGCTCCCTGACCACACATTCAGAGGAAATAAGAGTTCTTACACAGCAAGAGCTACGCTGAAGAAGCTGCTCTGGCAGCTGACTCTGCCCTCAGGTCAACTTTTACCTCTACAGAGATAAAAAATCCAATTCCTAATTAGCAATAAATAATTAAAGATGGGGCTTGGGTCTCAGCTCCCCACCCAGGCTGAGGATGCCACAAGTGAAACGAAAGGAGGTGTGTTATTGAACAGAACCCGGAGTTTTCTCTCCTCACACAGATGTTTGCAAACCAAATCCCCGTGAATCAAGGAACTGAAGTGATCGTGCTGTGTTCAGAAAAAGAAAAATCACAGAATTAGGTCAAATATCATATTTAGCTCTGGGGTATTGTATTGGATATAAAAATCCCAGGAAACACATCAATGGAGCAGCATCAGTGGCTTATTTGCTGCCCTGGGACTGACAGAACCAAGTTTCTCCTGTTCTCCCTGGCCCAGCAGGAACAGGAGGGATTCCTGATGTAAACATGCACCAAGCTCTGGAGAAAAGCCCCACTTCAGCCCAAACCTGCCTTGTCTGTGGCTGGAACCCACGTGGGAAGGATTAGAAGGACTGAATGCAGGAGATAGCTTGGCACAAGAGCAGGAAGTGAGTCAGGATCACACTGGCAAGAGAGGCATTAAATAACTTTGTTCAGAAGCCACAGCACTCGGAGAAGTGGCAGCAGTGCAGCCCTGGAGCAGCAGACACGGCCTGCAGAGGGACACAGGGACAGCAGCTCATGGCAGAGTGTCCCTGCAGCCATCCACAAGGCCCTTCATGCAGCTGAGATAAGGACAAATCAAATACTTTTCCCAGTTTCTGAAAAAAAAAGACAACTGTGTGAAAAGAACCAATGCTTCAAATGACCCTTACTGGAAAATTGATTAGATCATGTTCTAGAAATCAGTGTCAGTCAGTGACACCCATTTCCCACCCACTCCGGCTGCTGGGGTGCCCTTACAGCCACTGAGGACCCTCCATGGCCCAGGAATTACTGGTGTTTTCCTCACAGGAGAATTCCCCTCAGGCTGGGAAGTTCCACCTCTGGTTTCCTTGGGCAGCTCCTCGTGTCCCTCTCCGTGGTATCTGTCCCCTGTCAGCCTCCTGTGTTTGCACCCTCCTGTGTTTCTCCATGGAAGGCAGTGGGATGCTGGAAGGGCTGGAGATTTTGAATGTGCTGGAATCTGCCTTTTCAGAGCTGGAACTGGTTAATGAATCATCCTCAGAGGTTTTTCTCCTGGAGCTCCTGAAGGGAAGGTTATTCCCATCAAACACTGCGTAGTGACACTCTGCAGAGCACCTTTCTGCCTTTCCTGGGATTTTCTGCTTCTTGTCTCTCCTGGTGACTCCCAGTTTCCCACTCCCACCTTTCATCTGCTCCAGAGTCACCTTATCACCACCAGGTGTTCTACCTCGGATCCTTCCCACTGTTTCTGCACTTCCTGGCTTGCTGAGATGCCTTTTGGGGACTGCCTGACCTTCCTCATTTCCATGGAATGCTTTTTTGTCATGGTTTCTGTGGTTTTTGCTCTCACTCTTGGAAGTGTCAGATTTATGTGGTTTTTTTCAGGACCCTCATTCCTGGGGCTGTGGAATCCATGTGGGGGTGACCCTCAGCAGCCCTGGCTTTGCTGGACTGGCAGATCTGTCCCCTCTGGTCCCTGCTTCCAAACTACCTTTAGTGATTCCAGACACAGGGCTGGAGGGGCATTCCCATCTGTTCTGTGTTCCCTGGGGAATTTATCCTGAGGTTTATCTTGTCAGGCACAGTTCTCTGCTTGTTCCACTACCTCAGACAGCTGAACTCTGGTAAAGCTTCTCCTGGTGCTGGTAAACAACTCACTGCAGATGGGGAAGCAGAATGGGAAGATGAAGATAATGGTGACTGTTCATATATTGCATTTGCTGAAGCTGAACTGTAGCTATCCCAACCACCTGGAAGTGAACAGCGAGAAATTTGACTGAATAACTGCACAAAAAGTAATAATTGCTAAATATTTCAGAACCTCAGCAGCAAAGACTGAGTTCAATTTAAAAACATTATGGAGTGGCATATTCTCAAAGCCTTATTTAGCCAGGTTTCTGTACTGTGTTGTTCTAAAACCTACAACAACCCTGAGGATACGATTTTGGAAAAAAAACCCTGGTGCTCAGAATGCTGGATCCCTGCAGGACTGACACGGCCTGGGACCAAAACTATTTTAGAGCCTACACAGCAAAATTGCAAAATACAATTTCCCTGACCTACATTGTTTAATAAAACCAAACGAACTGGAACTGTAATGCTAAAAAAAAAAAAAAGAAACTGTGAAAAGTTTGGGTTATTCATAGCTTTGCACTTTAATGATAGGAAGAGATGAAACCCAAGTCCACTGGAAGTTGCTTTAAGCAACCCTTAATGTTGCTCAGGTTCCACGTAGAGACAGACGCTGGAAGGAGCCAAACCTGAAGGAGTTTGGATGTGCTCCAGAGGCTCCTTTTTGTGTGGTTCTGTTTCTCCCTCGTCTCAAGGGGTTTCTGTGACCAGCAGGACCAGGAGTGATGCTCAGGACCCTTTTCCATCTCTCAGGAGGAAAGAAATGGAGACAGTTCTGAGCACATTTTACCTCTTGAGTGAACTCCAGGAGGTGAGTGAACGCACAAAGCGTTTGGTAGTTTGGGATTTTGGAAGGATAAACTCAGGGCTGGTCACTGTCAGTGAAAAGCTCCTCATCAGAAAAAGTGACCCTACAGTTTAGAAGTTTAATCATCATCACCTTGGTGTCAGCATCAGGGGTTAAAAGACTAAAATGCGTATTAGGAAATAAAGTGCTCTTTGTTTTAAAATGCTGCCACTGCCACAAGTCCTTGATTTGCAGTTTTGGGGCTGAGTTTGACCCAATCATCTATTCTGAGCTCTGTGGCTCCTGCAAACATTTGCTTTGCTGTCCTTCCTTTTTTCTTTTTGCCTACAAAGTTGTGCTTTGCTGCCGTAGATGCAGAGATCACCTTTAATCAAACTGAGTCCCTTTGGAGAGCAAAGTTGTCCCTTTCCTGCTTCCTGAAGTTTTGGCTTTGAAAAACAAAGAATTCTGTAATTTAGAAACTAAAAACAGAAGTAAATCTGTACAGAAATAATATTTTAACAATAGAGGCATTTTGAACTGAGCACTGGAGCACAGAGAATTGTAATTTAAATTAAAAGGCAATCAGAGTTAATCAGCACATTTTTATAGAAAAACTTGATTAGCTTGGGCAGAGCTGGGAAACTCATTACAAATATGGGATAATTTCACACTGTGCAATATTCCTACGTACTTGTCATGTGTCAATTCTACCAAAAATATTCCTTATATTGCAAAGTAAATATTTTCTATTTTCTATTTTCAATTTTTTATATTTTCATTTTAAATTTAATTCAATAATAAATAAACACCTGGACAGCTCTCACTAAGGGAACTGCCAGCTGCTGCAGTGAACAAGCACCAGAACCTCCTAATCCCACTTTTCTGTCCTGCCTTGGAGCCTCAAAACCAAACGGCCAAATTTATGTGGTCTGGTCTCAGTCCAGACCCTGGGCTCAGCAGCAGCAGAACTTTGTTCCCTCCAGCCTGAATCAGCTCAGTGGTTCCTGTGTGAGACATTCCTTGGGTGGGTTCTCCATGGATTCCCACAATCTGCTCACCACCCCGAGGAGGAGAGAGCAGCGGGTCAGTCTTTGGGAATCTCTGACACGGTGAACTGATTTTTAATTTAGGAAAAAAAAATAATACAGGCAGATCCTTCTGTTTTCCCTCTCGTGCTAAAATCCAGAGGGCAATGGTGGCACAATTCCCGGGATAAAGAGCAGGATGTGAGCCCAGGCTCAGGGGGTTCAGAGGTGCACACAGGGCGTGTGCTCGGGAAAAGATTCCAGGGAATTTAACCACGTTTCCTAATGATTTACAAACGAGTAGTAAATATTTATTTACATATAAATAGTAAACATATGGGTGAGCCGCGTCACAACCTGCCTGAGGTCACCTTGTCCCGGGGAGGGCACGGCACGGTCCCCGCACCCAGAGCAGAGCTGAGCCCGGACGGAGGGACAGGAATTCCCATTCCCGGCTGGACAGAGCAGCGCTGAGGTCCTGAGCCAATTCAGGACTCCCGGAGGTAGCGGGCAGGGAATTCCAGCTCACACCAACCTGCCAGGCTGCCGGGAAGGGGCTGGAATAGCATCCCCCGAAAAGCGGCGTCTGTTTGGGGAAATTGGGGAGGGAAATAGGAAAAAGGGAGCGGGAGCCTGTTTGGCACTGCCCGGAGCAGCCCAGGGATGTCACTGGAGGGTGACAGGAGCAGCTTAAAGAGGCTGCTGGGCTTTGCCAAAACTCTGCCCAGGGAGTCACTGCTGGCTCCTCATGGACAGCCCGGGACAGGGACACTCCGGGACAGCTCAGCTGCCACCAGCCGGGTGAGAAATTCCTCCTCACGGTGTCAAAGTCCAGCCAAAAGTGACACCGCGTCCGGATGAGGAGAAAGGAGAAGTGTGAATAACCCCGGGCTGGGCGAGCTCCGGGCTGGGGCCGTGCCCATTCCCTGGGGAGCCTGGTCAGTGCCCACCACGTCACCTTTCCTGATATCCGACCTTTCCCTGAGATCCAGCCTTTCCCCGATATCCATCCCAACCCCCCTGACACAGCTCCAGCCCTTCCCTGGGTCCTGTCCCCGGTCCTGTCCCTCGGGAGGAGCTCCAGACCCTGTTGAGGTCTCCTCTCCTCCACCTGAACCTTTGGGTTGCCTTGCCCAAAAAAAGCGAAGCCCTGGAAGCACTCGGAGGAGGAAAACGAGAGAAAATATCAGCACTGACCGCTCCCCTCGTGGAGTCTCTCCAGCACGACGGAAAAAAGCTAATTACTGTGAAGAATGGGATAAGAGGAGTTAACAATACCAAGAATTCCACATCCAATTCAGCCTCCCAGCCAGGATCTGTGTCAGCCCCAACCTGCAAATGCAGCACAAAGAGAGGCAGAGCCGTGTGCCAAAGGCAGGGAAGCACCAGGACTGCGGGAGATGGCATCTCATGGGCACCTGGCTCCGAAAATCCAGCTCTGGGCAGCAGCCACAGAGCCCCACCCATCATCATTCTTTCCGTTGTACCCATGTGTTTTGCTTTTCCTGCAATATCCAAGACTGAATTCCTTACACAAAGATAAGGATTAGCATCATATTTTGGGAAAAAAAAATTCGGTTTGCATCTCCAGAGATGGCAGAGAAGAGCAACAGCACAATGTACACACAAATATTGCCTAAAAACTCCCTGACTTGGGCAGTGATTCTCCTCCAGCTCTCTGCTCCACTGTGCAATCTCCTCCTGTTGGGGCTCCTAAAGTGCCCCCAGGCAGCTGCTGCTCACAAAAAAAGAGATGAGGACCTGAAGGCAGATTCAAAATCCCATTTTTCCAGAAAAACCTTCCAATATTTCTGTATTTTGAGAATTTAAACCGAATTCATCCCAACTCAGGGGTGACTCGGGGTAACTGTCTGGTTCTGAGGAAACATTCAGGACATTTTTTCTTCTGGTTCCGAGATATGCACAAAAACCCTTTAAGAAACTTTGCCAGAGGGTCTGTAACAGCTCCATTACAGCATTTTCTGCTTCTTTCATAACTACAATGAGTGTTCAACTGTCGTAAGGAGATAATCAGATTGAAAACATCAGCAAAAACATTCTGTGAGACAATTTCGTGCATTTTTACACCCAGGTTTTCTACCTGTGTCCAACAGGGAAAGGTTTTAATGTTCTACTTTTGAGAACTCCCTGGCAGTGCCTTGAGGGGTGAGAGTTCCCCACATCTCCACACCCTCTGGATGGGTTCCTGTCCCTGGGAATGACAGCTTTTCTGCTTTTATTCTGCTTTTCCTCAGAAAAAGCAACACAATTTTATGTATCCTGACAGGAACAGAAGGGTTTTAGCCTGTTTGGAAGCTGATAAAAGTCAGAAGGGATCAGGGCTGGTCAGATCCATGAAATTGGTTCAGATATTCAGTTTATTAAAATTTTGTGAGACATAAAGAACCATGGCCATTTGAGAAATATCCCTCTGGAAAGGGAAGGGAATGAGGACCTGCAGAGGCAATGGGGATTTGAAGGCCCCAAAAACAGAGGGAAATTACCAAATTATTTGAGGCACAACTGAGTCTTCCACTGCCCAGCTCCAGGAAAGGTGAGGAACTGGTCCCAGAGCCACACTGGGGCAATGAGTTCACTGACAGGAATTTTAAATTGTTTTTTCTTCTCCCAAAACCCAAGTAAAAACTAAAGATAACAGCATTTTAATAAAACCATTTAAAATAGCTTCATATTACTTTCCCCACCACAGAAAATAATTTTATTGTGCACATTACAATAAATCCAGTCAATTTATGGAAGAAAACCAGGTTTTGGGATACCAAATGACACTGCCAGTTAAGAATAAGGAACCACAGTCTGTTCAAAAAGTTGCCTCTTAGGTAGAACCTGAATGGAAATACTGCCCCAAGATGGACTTTTGTGCTGAATTATAAACTGATAAACTCCTTTTCCTGAAAGGGTTAAAAAAAATGATCCCAAGCACCAAAACTAAAGCTGTTCCAGCCCTGTTGGGTGCAGCACATTACTGCATTTCTTAATTAAGAACAAACAAATTCTATTAAAATATAAAAAGTGCTCAAGGGAAGGGAAATGTGAAGTCTATTAAACTGAATTTCTCAGGTATGTGGGGCGTCCCAAGCCCTCCACAGCACTGCTTGGTGCCCATCCTGTGACATCCTTAAAGAGGTTTTCCTCTGGAGACAAAAATGTCAACTTTTACTCCCGGTTCACCCTCAGATTTTTAATTCAGAAGCGCAGGCAAGGAAATGCCATCTGTTGGTAGGAATCCTGCAGCCCTGCTCCCGGGTGTTCCCAGCCGACACAGGACAAGAGCTGACAGGCTCCTGCTTTCGTGAAAAATGCTAAAAAATCTCTTCTGGCACAGGAAGGGGATTCATTTATTCCCAGGAAAAGCAAAGATCCCAGTGCTGGGGGGGGGAGGGAAGGGGAGCAGGCACAGGATTTATTGCCAGGCTCAGAGGGCAAAGCACCAACTCTGCCAGGCTTTGTGCCTGGTGAGGCTCAACAGCTCCCAGCAGAAAGGGCATTCTGGATTTTTGGAAGCTGCATCCGGGATTTTCCCGGGGGTGGAGCAGCCCTGGGAGGCTCAGCTCTCCCTGACTCACCCACACCCACTCTGGATTTCCCCCCTGCACACTCTGCTCCTGCAGCTGCACCCAGGGGAATTTTAAAATGGAGATTTAGTCCTGCTCCTTTCTCCTTTGCCATCACAAAATTCTTTATGTCTGAAACACTCCAGCTCCCCTGAGCCACAGATTTTTTTCTGACTGATCTTCACTCTGGTATTACCACCTGCTACTGAGGGAGTTTTATTCCCTCTCTTTGTTGAGTGCCCCCAGGTTTGGGTTTTATCTCTGCACTTCAGCTCCAAGTCTGTAACTGAGGCAGTGGGAAAGGGTTTTACACAGAGCCCAGGTAAAGCCGTGCACAAATAATGGCCAGAAACATGATATTCAGAAAACCTGTCTTGGAAACAAGTGGAAGGTGTCCCTGCCCATGGCAGGGGTGGAATGAAATGAGCTTTAAGGTCCTTCCAACCCAAACCAGTCTGGGATTCGAAGATTAAAAGCTGCAGAGAAACAGATCTAATTTAACCAACTCAGACTTCAGCAGCTTTATAATCACCCTGGGCAACTGCTTTGAAGTGTGGCCCTTCAAACTGGAATGAATCAGATTTGATAAAAATAAAAATCTTAATAGAAAAATAACAATTTACCGAGTTCTCTTTGCTTCAAGCATTAACAAAAAGGAATGTTAAGCCTTTGAAATTCTGTGTAGCAGGCTGAGATGGCATGTTAAGTATTTGAAATGAATGTGAAATTAGAGAATCATCTGCTGGCTTTAGTCACAGTCTGGCTTTAGGTATTTATTATTTAAAAGGTGAAAAAAGCCAACTTTTTGACAAAATAATTATCGAGAGTTTAATTAAACCCATAAGCAGCAATCCAGAAAAATGCAGGGTTGGAAAACAGCTTTTCTCTCCAAATTATTGGATTTTACATGTTTGCATTTTTGTTTAGAAACACAACAGGGCTGTGTGGGAGCTGTCCTTCAATCCCAGGCTGAAGATGGGACTGGGCAGTCCCCAGTTCTCACTTTGCAGCTCAGGTGACACAGCAGGGTTTGCAGGTGAAAGATTTGCAGGAAAACACTGTCAAGGGTTTTTCCCACAAAAAACAATTGTGACCCTTTTCCAAGGGGAAGTTTTGGCAGACAGAACCACAAGATGTTTCTGTTGTATCCCAGGGATGCAGCTTTGGGCAATTTGTGTGTTTGACAGGGAAGAAAGGAAAAACTCAGGGTTTAAATGGGGAGGTTTGGAGAGCAGGAGCACCCAGGGAGCACCGACCCCATGGGGAACAAAGCCCTGGCAGCTCCGGCAGCACCAGAGCCAGGCCCTGAGAAGATTTTCTCACTGAGCATCATCCCATGGTGCTGCAGCCCACTCAGGAGGGGTTGTTTCTCCCTGGCTGGAGGATACAAGGTCCGGACAGAACCTGTTTCTATGTCAGCAGCACTTTCTCTCCCTCACACATGGGAATTTCCCTCATTTCACACCGTGCTGTTAATTCTTGTATCTTCTTTTTGGGCACAACCCCCTTGGCAGGTGCCTCTGTCTGCCCCACCTGCCTTCAGCTCTTCAGAGGAATGAGCTCCCAACTCATTCACCTACCAGGAGCTGATGATCTCTGTGGGTGCCACCCAGCTCAGGTTATTCTGGGATTCACTCTCTTTGATTTTGAACATCATCAAATACTCCATTGAAGCAAATAAACGTCAGCAGTGACAAACGTGAGACTCTGGCAGTGTGGTGGCACCTTCCTTGCCTTCCCCAGCCACCACTGTGAGGCTCACCACAGTGCCCATGTCCCTGATGAGCTGCAGGATGCTGTCATGGGAGAGCTCCACTATGCACTGGCCAAGATTCAGTCACCCACCCTCAGCTTCCCACTCTGGCCAGCCTTGATGAGCCAAGAAAAGGCACAGCAACACCATCAGCATTCATGGAATCATGGAGTATCCTGAGTGGGAAGAGATCCATAGGGACCAAAGTCCAGCTCCTGGCTCTTCACAGGGCAGCCTCAAGAATCCCACCCTGTGCACGTCACAGAAGCATCAAACACACCCAGAGCTGCCACAGTCAGAGAATCAGGGAATATCCTGAGCTGGAAGGGACCCAAAAAGGATCATCCAGTCCAACTCCTGGCCCTGCACAGACACCCCAACAATCCCTGGCAGCGCTGTCCAAACACTCCTGGAGCTCTGGCAGCCCTGGGGCAGTGCCCATTCTCTGGAGAGCCTGGGCAGTGCCCAGCACCCTCTGGGGGAAGAACCTTTCCTTGATACCCAACCTAAACCTCCCTGGCACAGCTCCAGCCCTTCCCTGGATGCTGTCCCTGTCACGGAGAGCAGAGCTGGGAGCTGCCCCTGCTCTCCTGCTCCAAAGGGTGGCACTGCTCGTACAGGAAAAACCTGCAAAGAAGGAGGAACGTTTCCCTGGGGGTGAATGGAGACACCGACCCAGCAGCACGGCCGTGCCAGCTCCAGGGGGCTGTGCCTGAAGGAAAACACGGGAAGGCGATGGGTCACACCTGCACAGGGATGAGTGAGCCCGTGTGGCCCCGGAGTGCTCTGGAGCTGTTGGTTTTGCCACAAATAATGCAGTTTTCCATTTCAGGCACGGAAAGGATCAGTACAGAAAGGTCTGGCTGGCCTTGAGCTCCCCTGGCAGCCTGTGACAGGGGATGGCTGCTGTCCTTCCTGTGGAAAAAAACCATGGCACTCTTTCAGATGCCCACCACCGAAATGTGCAGTTCCTGTTTCTGGTATTGAGCCTCCAGCCGAGGGATTGCCTCAGGAACTGAGCTAGCAGGGGTCAGTGCCATGGTCAGACCCTGTGGTTATGGGTTAATCTCTGTGGGGTTGGAGGAATCAGCCATCAGCTGAACCTTTGGAGACTTTGTCTCTGGTTTAGCCTTTCTGGTCATGGATTATCACTCATTAGTTTCAGGTTCTCAATCCATGGCTCTGGTTTGTCTGTGGTCTTGGAGGTATCATGTAAATCCTAGGTTTGGAATCTATGGTCCCAATCCAGGAAGAAAATAAACCCAAATTTGCACTTAATTGGGAAGGAACATGTGTCCCCAGTGTTTCAGGTGCAGATGAGAGGTGGCCCAGGGACAGCTTTTGTCTGGGAGCCATCCTTGGCTGTATTCAATTTCAGAGGGAGCATCGAAATTTCAGCCCCAGTCCTTGTGGAGAATGGCAGCCCCTTTCCATGGGAAGGGAAGAGGGTAGCCCCAGTGATTCCAGTGCTGATGAGAGGCGGCCCAGGGAGTCCAAGGCCAGCCAGACCTGACAGCCCTGGTGGCCTTGGTCTGGGAGAAATCCTGGGATGTTTGCCATTTTAGGGGTGGAATCTCACCGTCAGCCACAGGCACCTGGCCATGAAGGGTGGTTATTCTCCTCAGGAAGGAAAGCCCAGCACCACAGAGATTTGGGAGCAGCACGGAGGCCACCATGGAAAGGCCAGGGCCAGCCACACCCAGCAGTCCCAGCAACCTTTATCTGGGAGCAATTTTAGGACAAATGTTGGTTTCCAACTCCTAAAATTGTCAACGTCCAAGGATTGCTCTCAGAAAAAAGCTGCCAGGAACAACGGCTCTGGCTGGACTTGGCCTTCCAGGGGTCATCCCACAGCTGCTCCGAAGACACTGGGTCAATGGTGTTTTCTTCCAATTGAAAACAACGGCCAGTAAACCTAAACCTAATCCTAACAATAACCACTAAACCTAAAGTTAACTCAAATCCTAACCCTTCCCCTTACCCCAACCTTATATTCTAGCACCTAAGCCTAACATAAATCACCTAACCCTACCCACTAACCATAAACCTATCCCTAACCCTAAAACCTAACCCTAACCCTAACCTTAAACCAAAGACTAAATCATAAATCCTAACCCCTAACCCTTAAACCCAACCCTAACCTTAACCCTAATACCAATCCTAAGTCTAACCCTAACAAGTTAGACTAGAAAGGTAATTATCAAGGTGAGTAGAAAGTAGATACTTGAAAAGATCAACAGCAAGGTGAATTGAAAGATATTAAAAAGTGTAATAAAATGTACATACCAGAAACATGAATGAAAAGAATTGGAAGGAGGTGCTAGAAAGATGAAAATCAAACTGGATAGAAAGTAGACAATAAAAAACAGACACTGAAACTATAAATAGAGAGAGGAATAGAAAGTAGATATTAGTGAGATTGATAGACCATGGACACCCAGACCACAGATACCTAAAAAGTGGAAGGAGCCAGTTCCAGGCTGGGACTCTTTGTTTCCGGTTTATTCTCGATGGTCCTGGAGCTGTTGCCGGCTTTTTAGTTTTTTTACTGTGGTTTGGTTTTTGACCCTTTTTATGCTGTTTTTGTGTGTATGTGTTTCATTTATTTTTGCTTTTTTTGCAGTTCTTTGTGCTGCAGGTGTTTGGTGTTGGTTATGGGGCGGCAGTGGAAAAAAATTTGGGCCCTAATTTGCATATGCAATAGAATATTTGCATAACTACTCATTATTAATTATTTTTCAGTGCTCCATATGGGAGTAAGTGGGCTGGAGAATAATAGTAATAATATGAGAGGTGTTACTCCAATCTGGAGCACTGTTTATGGGCTTTATGCACTATAAATAAAAAGAAGAGAAATAATAGCGTCTGGTGCAGAAAATGCCATGCTGCCTGGAGGCAATTTTTAATTTATTTAATTTATTTAATTCTAAAAGTCTGAACAGAAACAGCTCCCGTATCAGACTGAAGCACCCACTTCACCGGATCTAAAACGCCACACGAAAGGCGAGCGGGGTCCAGGGCAGGGATGAAACCGCGCCGCGAATTCCCTGGAAAACCAGAAATCCCCAAAACCCAGAAAATGCCATTTGGCCCCCCATGGCAGGAGCCGGGTGGTGCCGCCCCGCGCCCCCCCCCGCGCCCCCCCATGGTCTCTCCCGCCCCTCCAGCGCAGCAGGCCCCGCCCCCCGCGCGCGCCACGGCCGTGCCCGCCTGCGATTGGCCGATCCGCGACGCCTCGCGCGCAGCGGCCAATGGCGGCGCTGGGCCCGCCCGGAGCAAAGATGGCGGCGCCGCGGGCTGCGGGCGGGCGGCCGTGAGGCGGCTGCGGGGGCCGCGCCTTGCTCCGCGCCCCGCGCCGCGCCGGGGGCCGGCCGGCCGGGGGTCCCCGCTCCCCGCTCGCGGGCTGGCCGGCCCGCCGGGCCCGCCCCGCCCTCCGCCATGGCGGCCGAGAGCGGCAGGCAGTTCTGGAAGCGGAGCGCCAAGCTGCCGGGCAGGTGAGCCCCGGGGAAGGGGTGCGAGGGCCGCGCCCCCGGCGCTCCGGCTGAGGGCTGGAGCCGTCGCTCTGCCTGGGGAAGGGGCTGTCACCCACCCTGGCTCTGGGGCTGAGGGTCCCTCGAGGGATACCAGGCGGATCTGTCCTGGCTGCGGGGCTGAGAAGCTGGTTGGGGGCCCCGGGGTTCCTCCCTGGAATAGGGGGGATGCCAGGGCCACGCCAGGCTATGGGACGGGAATTTTGCTGGTGGAAGGCTTCATGTATAAGGGTCAAGGGTAGGGTGAGAGCTGCTCCCTCATCTGTAGGACAAGGCAGGCTGTGTGGGGGCTGCGGGGACCCCCTGTGTGCCCCCCATGGGGAGCAGGATGGAGGGATCAGGGTGCCTTGGAGGCCTCTTTGGGGCAGTCTCAGAGCCAGGGCTGTACTATCTTCTTTTCCACAGATACTGAAGAGAACATCCTTTCCCGAAGTCCTTAGAGGTGTCGCCTTGGGTGGCAGCAGCTCTGTCCCACAGGGGTGTCCCTGATAATGCATGGAACCCCCCATTATCCTCTCTGGTGTGGGATGTCGCTCCTGGTCCCCCTCTGCTCAAGAGGAGGGACTGTGAGGGCTCTGTTTGTAGCTCTTGTGCCTCAGTTCTTCTGGCTGTGATGTTCTGCTTCCTGTCAAGGCATCTCTACTCACTCGGGGATGGGAGAAACAAGTGAAATGTGTGATGGACATGGTATTTAGGAAGAAGAGGCTGGTATTAATGAAGGAGAGGCTCCCTACAATGCCTTGGGAGCAAGGCTCACATGGAAAGAGGGCATCCACCTCTCTGGGGAGGCTCTCTCAAGTGTTTTTCCTGCCTTGTGCTCCTTACTTTTGCTCTCATTTGCCTTATCTGAACCCTGCCCTTCGCCTCCTGGGGTACAGGTGCAGTCTGAAATGCTTAGTTGGCTTTAAATCCTGCTGGGCCAGTTAAATATCTCTTTCTAATGTGCTTTCACTCATCTGCTTGTCACTGTGCAGCTCCTTCAGTTGGCTGGACAATCCATGTCTGCAGTAAGCAAAGGGAGAGCAAGGAGCTCTCTGTTCCTCCTCTGCTGCTCCTGTGGGAGGAAAATCCTGTGCTTTCCCTGGGTTATTTCCCAACTGCTCCTGTCCCTTACGCGAAGGTCTCAGCCGTGCTCTCAGCTGGTGGTCTTGGACACCACCTCTCTTCTGCATTTGGTGACTTTTGAGCTTTGCCTTGGAAACCCCAAACCAGGTGAACCGGTCTGGCCGGCAGCCGGTCCTGCCTGTGATACTCTGCATCATGAAGATTTTGGCAGTGTTCTCTCCTGCTCCTAACTGCCTGCTTGGCAGATATCCTGGATCCAGGAGCCTTGTTACCTCCTGTGTGCTGGTGGTTTCCAGGGACAGTCACCAACAGGTCTTCAGCAACCTGACTCAGAAGGTGGAGGTGTGATGTGCTGCATCCGTGGTCGCTAGACATGAACCCCCCTTTCTTCTTTTTTGTCTGAGCTTTGAGAGACCCTCCTGTACAGATTCTTGGCTCTCTCCTTTCTTTCCCCTGACAATCTGGCAGAAGGAGGCTTTGTAGGGACTTGGATACTGTGTTAGCTTCCTTTTCCATGACACTTTGTGTGCTTGGTCACTTAGTTGTATTAGCTTTTATTTGCTAATAAAGTTTATTACCTTTTGGTCCCTGTAGATTTAGGGTGGATTTTTGGTGTAGGTTTAGAACTGGTAAACAGTGTTTTGTTTTTCCAGTGCTGTCTTGTGGTTTTTTGCACTGGGAGTTTTCTGCCTGATAATTTTCTAGGGATGTGTTGACAGAGTGCTCTGGTGTGTTGTCCTCTGCAATGTGTTGTTTATTCCCTGCTCTTCAGAGAGATGGGCAGCCAGGGTCTGGTGGGGTTATTTAAATGCCATTTTAAAAGGGGAGAAACAGCCTGCTGGAAATAAATATGTTCAGTGTCCAGAGGGGCAGTGACGTTTCATGGCTACGCTCTGCTGCAGTGTCAATAACCCATACCCTGTGATGATCCTGTGAGGTGTCACACGGGGAGCACAGACACTGTACCTCACACCATTGGTCACCCCTTGTGCCCTACACTGAACATCCAGGTAACAGGAAATGCCTGTCCCAAAGAGTTTAAACTGGGACAGAACAGGGGACTTGTCCAGTCAGGCTGGGAGCACAGCTTAGATCAGCTTGAGATTCTTCGTTTGGGAATGTCTGGGTTGTAGGACTTTAAAAAGAGCTGTGTACAGGTGGGACCCTCTGCCATTTTATCAAACATTGATTCAGAACCCCAGGAAAGGGTTTTCTCCCCCAGCACTGGCTGCCACATCCCCTCCTCTCTCTAACACACACACTTCATTGCTCTTGTGAAGTCCAGGCCTTCACAGGTGGATCAAAGCAGTTCCCCACTGGCAGCCTGTGGGTCCCTGACAAAAAGGAGCAGCTTTGTGCTGGCTATCATGGGACAGTGTGAGTTTGGTACTGGGTATGGGAGAGGCTCTGCTGGCTCCTGTCCTGCAGGGAGCTGCCACAAGTCATTGGGAAGCAGTGCTGATGTGGAGGGCTTGTTCTTCTTACTCATCATCTCTTTGCTATGTCCACCCGTGGAGGTACCTTTGCTTAATTGCTGCCCTGACTTCCAGGTACTCATTAGTCATCACACGCTGTCCTAGGCTTAATCCTCGATGGATAAACACAGTGAGCCCTTCCAGCCACGAGGGACAACCACTGCAGTGGTGAGCCCACCCCTTGTTGGGCTGCTCCACCAGGATCTCTGTGTGTTGTGGTTGTTTCCAGCCTCTGCCCTGGCTCTCTGCATCTCTTCCCTGCCAGCTGGACCTGTTGCTTCTGCATCCTCAGCTTGTTCCCAGCGTGCTTTCCAGCTGCACCAGGCTGCCATCCCTCTCCTCCATGGCTGGGCTCTGCTGGTTTTACTGCCGGGCACCATCTGCAGCTCCTAGAAACCAGGCCAGCTCTATTGACCCAAGAGAAGCTTGTTCCTTGTGTGCCAGCTCTGAATGGGCCTTTGTCTCTGCCATGGCATTGCAGGACTTGTTTTCCAGAGGTTGTTTTCCAGGGTGGGGTGGCTGTGAATAGTTCCTCAAATGCAGGTGATAACTCAGGATCCCTGTCTCACCTCCAGACTCTGCAAAACCAGCGATGAGTGTGTTTTTAGTGGCTCCTCTCTGAGGTGATGCTCCCCATGTAGGGCCTGGAGCCCTCAGGCTCCTTGTCCCAAGGAACCGAAAGAACTGAGATGTGGTGACTCATTTCAGGCCACATAGGAAGTAGTTGATTAAACCAGGATTTGGACCCGAGTCAAACCACATACTGTACCAGACATTCCTTTTCCGTGGCATTGGCTGTGATCCTGGAGCCAGCATGGGGTTCAAACCCTAAAGTACATTTACAGAGGAGTCCCAGTGTCACTGCCTGGAGTCCTTCCCTGTCCCACAGTGCCTGGAAGGGTGAACTCCCAAAACTGGAGGTCCCCTTGCTGGAAAAGAGAATGAACTCAGTGTATGCAGCAGGTAGATTGAGACACGTGGTTGCTTGGAGTGAGCTGGTGGTGCAGAAAAGAGCAGATCTCAAATCCCAGCACAGGTGGGACAGGGCCTAAGAGTTTAAAGAAGGTTTCTCTTTGCTGCTGCAGAGAACAAGTCTTCATCTGAATGTGTCATTTTGCATCTAAGGCTTTTAAGTTAGAAGGTTTTTAAAGCTGCTTTTGGTCTTTCATTCAGCTCTCAATAGCAGGCAAGAAGTGTGACCCAAGTTTAGGCTGAGATTATTTGTAGGACCTCTTTTTATAGCACCTTGGGTTTTTTTTCTTTTCCCCTTCCTGCAGCATTCAACCTGTCTATGGAGCACAGCATCCTCCACTGGATTCCCGGCTCACCAAAAAGTAAGTGTTTGTCTCCTGGAGATGCAGGCCACAAGGCCTGGCAGGTTCGGGGCTCAGTTCTGCAGTAGGTGGAGATCTCCAGCATCCCTGGCACTGTGATACTGCAACAAAGAAGGACAGCAGTGGGATGTGGTGCTGCCTTGAGCTCTACGAAAGCTTGCAGGGAGAGCTTATCTGCTGGTGCCCTTTATGGCCAGAAATCCATTCAGTAACACCCACATCAAAGGAAACAGACTTTTTTTTTTTTTTAGTAGTGGTGTCTGATCCTTCAGCTCCTCTTTGGAGCTGGAGGAATTAAGGGAAAGGGAGGTAAAGCTGCCCAGCAGCTACAAGGCCGGAGAACTACGGCAGAAAAAGGCAGAATTCTGGATCTGAACTGCCTCCTTGTCCCTGTCTCGTGCTGTGTAGTGGTAAAAGTTCCCTGCTTCAGGTGGTGGACTTTGGCTCCTGTAGCTTAAGAGTAAATTCCTTCTGTGCCTGAGGAAAGACCCAGGCTGGTCTGGCTGCTGGGAACAAGTGCAGCTGTTTTGGGAGTGTCCATGGAGGGAGACCTGCTGTGTCTGACTTCTGACATGCCTCTCTCCAGGTTGCAAAACCTATTTTTGGATGTTAATCTACCTTTTTTGTGTAGGGTGGGGGAAGGCAGAGCTGGAGGAATTGTACCTGTCTTCCCTTTGCCCTTCCGAGCCAAGAAGCCTGGCACCTCTCCAGCTGTGTGCTGCCACTGTGGCTTCTGTGACTGCTGTCACAGCAGCCTGTGACAGCCACTCCTGGCAGTGGGCAGCCCAGAGAGACTTAACATATTCCTTAGGTCTGGGAGGAGGAACAGGGAAACTGGACAAAGGGATTGGCTGATTGGAGTGAGGGTGTGGAGAAAGGAAAGAAAATGAACTCATCCAACAGCACAGCTCTGATCCTGTTCCTCTCTGGCTTGCAGCTTCATCAAGGACCGCTCCAAGGCCAGTGGGCTGCCCATGAAAAGCAAGAAGGCCTCCAGCTTCCACGAGTTTGCCCGCAGTACCAGCGATGCCTGGGACATCGGGGATGACGAAGATGAGGACTTCTCCTCCTCCTCCTCATCTTCTTTGCAAACTCTGAACTCTAAAGTGGCCAAGGCCACGGCAGCGCAGGTTTTGGAGAACCACAGCAAGCTACGGGTGAAGCCTGAGCGGTGCCAGCCTGCCCTCGGTGACCTGCCCACCAACTGCAAGGTCATCAAGTCCAGCAGCGAGGCCCAGCTCTCCAGGACCTCTGGTAAGAGCCATCTTCAGGAGCAGCCTCCTGCTCCAGTGCTTTCCTACTTGGCCACTGAATTCAACTGCTTGTTGCTACTCATAGTGTGGGCAAGAGGCTGTGACACAGCCCGTAAGCACAAGAGAGGCTTTTTCTTCCTTTTAGTATCCTGTACTCCAAGGAGCCATTTTCAGAGGCCTGGCTTTAATGCTTGTGCCCTCGGCTGCTCAACATCCTGCATACAGGCATGTCTGTCTGTCCCAGAGTATTCCATGTTCTGGGTGCTAAGTCAGTTTTGAGATCTGTTAAGTTCTTGCTGAGATTTGCTCACTGTCTGCTTCCTCTGTGGCTTGGTGTGCTGTGTTTAGCAAAGGTCTGGGTGAGGTCCTGTTGACACAGCTTGGGCAGGGAATTTGGCAGCAGCAGCTCCTGCTCGCTCTGCCTTGTCTGCCTGTGCAGTGAGAGTACCCCAGGAGGTGGCACTGGCAGCCCACCAGCTCCTCTCTCTGCACTAGCAATTAGCTTGATTGGTGTTTGGATCACTGGAGAGCAGAGGGATCTGAAGGTCAGTTCTGCCTTGTCTCTTGTGTCCTACCCATGGCTTCCTCTGCGCAGAGGGAAGTCTGATCCACTTGCAGCCAGGTGTCTGGATGCAGGAGGAAGAAAGAGAGGCAGAAATGGGGGGAACTGATGGAAGAGCTACAACAGATGCCTGTGAACTGCTGATCCATTGGAGTGGGCCAGTGATGCTGTTCCGTGGTGCTGAGGAACAGAAGGGTGAAATCTGCAGTGTCTGACAGTGGCTGAAAGAGCGAGGTGGGGTTGGAGAGGTGGAACCTCCTTCCCCAGCTCAGTGCAGCGTCTGGTCCTTGCAGAGGAGGCCTGTGTGCGGAGTCCCCTGCAGAAGCAGCAGTCCCTTCCCCTCCGGCCTGTCATTCCACTTGTGGCTCGAATCTCTGACCAAAATGCCTCTGGGGCTCCCCCCATGACTGTGAGGGAGAAAACGCGCCTGGAGAAGTTCCGGCAGCTCCTTTCCAGCCACAACACCGACCTGGGTGAGTGGCACAGAATGAAGGTGCTTCTGGGTGGGCAGGGGAAGGCAGAGGGGGCCTGCTGCCTGCATCAGGTCTGCTTCAGGGTGGAAAAAATTACTGCCTGCAGTTGTACCAGGTGGGATGTTTGCAAGAATCTGCAAACTCTCTGTTGGCAGATGATGATGTCCTCCAACCACTTCCTATCTGTCCCTAATCATTCTCCATCTTTCACATGGGGGTTGGGATCACTGGGGGCTGTTGGGCTCTGCATGAGAACTGAGGTCCTGGCACATTGGTGACCCTGCAGCTCCCAGTTCTGTGCCCAAGCTGGGCTGAAATCATCTCTACTCTCCTTGCAGTAGACCCACATCCCCAGTCATTGCTAGTGTGGGAGCCTTCCTGGAGGCTCATTGTCTCCAGAGCCTGCAGGAGCAGACTGGGCTTTCCTCTCCTTCTAGGTGTAGTGGTGCCTGGATGTGCCTAAGATCTAATCCATTGCCACCACTGTCCGTTTGCAGATGAGCTGAGAAAATGCAGCTGGCCTGGTGTGCCCAGAGAGGTCCGGCCTGTGACGTGGAGACTGCTCTCAGTAAGTACTGGGAGCTGTGACCCCGCAGTCTGGGGGGACTGTGCCACGTCAGGGACATGTGCTCCATGTGTCCCACAGCCAGCTTTGCTTGTGTGTTCCCAGTGCCCAGCTTACAGGTGAGCTGTAGGGTTTTTTGGTCAGGGAGTGTCATTGCTGCATCCTCTTTGAGCTCAAAGCTCAGACTGGTGTGGGGACTGGCTGGTTCACGCTCTTTTGGGAAACTGAACCTGATGAAGTTGGGTTTCTCCAAGATCAGGGACTGGGAAGGCCAAATTCCATGAAAGCTCTTTCCCCAGCTCCTGAGTTGTGTGCCTGATGTTTCTGGGTGCACAGCTGGCAGGATTTCAAGGGCTGATGAGGAAAGAGGGTCTGCCCTGAGCTGAGTTTTCCCAATTCAGGGCTATCTCCCTGCCAACTCGGAGCGCCGGAAGCTGACCCTGCAGCGGAAAAGGGAGGAGTACTTTGGCTTCATCCAGCAGTACTACGACTCCCGGAATGAGGAGCACCACCAGGACACCTACAGACAGGTAGGAACCCTCCTCTGCCTTTCTGCTTTGGGTATAGCCCTTTCCTCTCTCTTGCTGCTGCTTCTCCCCGTGGGTAGCGTCATGCCAGGACTTGCTCTAGCTGCAGCTGGGAGGAGACTTCTCTTTGGGGAAGAGGCACCATGGTTCTGTCCTTGTTAGTTTAAGCTTTTCCTAAATTGATCTAATACTAAATTTCAGCTCTGAACTACCTGCCTGCATGTGAGCAGAGCACACTGCAGATACCTGTACATTATTTTATCAGTACAGTTGTCATAGGTAGCCCTCACTGTGCTTGTCAGCTCTTGCCTGGGGGAACACTGATGGTGGATTCCCCTCTGTTAGCCTGTGATGAGTTACTGTGTCCCTGGAAAGCACAGCTGGTGTGTGTAACCCACCTTCTTTTCCAGATCCACATTGACATTCCAAGGACCAACCCACTCATTCCCCTCTTCCAGCAGCCACTCGTCCAGGAGGTAAGGGGGCGGGTGAAGCTCCTGCCCTACATTTGCCATGGGATGTGTGTGTGGAGTGAGGCCAGCACTGCTCCTAGTGAGTTAACTTTGTGAGGAAACTTCCCTGCCTGACAGCTCCCAATGCAAATACCTCCTGGAACTGTCTGGTCTTGTCCCATGTTTCTGGAAGACATCAAACTTGGAGCTTGGGGGTTATGAGGTGATCTCTTCTTTGGCAAGATGGAGCCAAGAGCTGGTAAAAAACCTGAAGCTTTTGTTTTGAGACAAATTGAAGGCATTTGAACCAGAACACAGGGTAGTTCTGTTTTGCTTCAAAACCTTTTTTATGGGAGCGACTGGGCAGGGATGGGTTCGAGAGGTGGCCAGGAGGTGTGGGCACCTGTCCTCTCTGGAAACAAGCTCAGTGGGTGTCTGTGGTGTGTCAGAGCATGGTGTCCAGGGGGTTGGGGCAGTCTGGGAACGCTGGTTGTTGTGAGGGAGGCTGCTCTGTTGGGAACTGTCCTGATCTGTGTTTTTCTGGGAGTACTGTGCTGATACCTCATCTTCACACCTGATGTTCAGCCAAGGACGCTCCTCTGCCAAGAGACAGCCCTGTCCTGTGGATATTAAGCTATCTGGGTCTTGAAAAGTTGGGTCTGCCTTTCTTCAGGCAGAGGTTTTGATGAGGAGCCTGGACTGTGTTGTCTGAAGAGTGGGCTGGCCTGTGTGTGGGATCTGTGGATCACACAGGAGTTTCTCCTAGGACTTTCATGCTTCTAACATTACCTTACTGCTACAGAAAAGCCTGCCAGTGCATGGTCTGCACTCCCTGAGCTTAGCAGTTATGCTTTTCTGCCTTCCCTTTGTGCATGGCTAATGCAGGTACCTGCTTTCCCTCATTCTTCCTTAGATTTTTGAGAGAATCCTGTTTATCTGGGCCATTCGCCACCCAGCCAGCGGCTATGTGCAGGGCATCAATGACCTGGTCACCCCGTTCTTTGTCGTGTTCCTCTCTGAGCACGTTGGTAAGTGACACTTGCTGCTCCAAGCACTCCTGACCACGGGGTTTGAAATGTGTGAAATGCTGGCATGAGGAAAACTTGCTTTGCTGGAGAAGGGGATGATGTACTCCTCCTTCAGAGTGCCTGGGCCAGGCTGGAGTTGTATTTTGACCTCTTGCTGTATTTCTGCTCCCTGACTGAATTGACTTCAGTTTCATAATCTTGCCGAGCCCCACAGAAGGTTAAGTGCTAAGGGTGGGTTTGCATTTCAGTGTACTTAACAACCTCTCAGCTTGGAGGGCAATGGGATCTTTTAGGCACTGAGGGAGTTCAGGCAAAGCCCTGATATGTGGAGTTGGGAGGAGGGTCTTGCTCTCAAAGCTTGGACTTGGGAGACAGTTCCTGCTGTAGGAGGAATAAGTGAAATATAAAGAGACCCTGCCAAGAATGTGAAATAAACTATTTAAATACAGATTCTCTCCATTGCTGCTAGTACAGGTGTGTTTCTCAAACTGAGAGTTTCAGAAAGCAAACTGACTTCTCCCTGCTGCTTCTGGATTTCTTGTCAGCCGCTTGCTTTTACCTGGAGATCAAGTCCTTTCCACCCATCATGCTTTTATTCTTTCTCTGGCTCTAGCTGTGTTTTGGAGTTGACATTAATGCTGGGATGTCATAATCCCTATGTTTAAAGGCTCTTAGTTTTCACTGTAAATAGAAGGAAAAACGAATTTATAAGACTGTATTAGTGACAGAAATCCTGTTGAATAAATATTTTTAAGGTTTTATCCAAAAGTTGAAGTGTTGAACTGAGTGAAAGCCTTCCACTATCAAGCTGAGGCTTTGTAAACTAGTGCTGATCTACCTCTGCTGAGGGCCTTGTGAAGAGCTGAGCCACCTTGCGTACCACTGAGACAGCCAGTGTGCTCAGGGTTGATCCCTGGGCAGTGCTGTTGCTCCTCACAGCCTGAAGGAGAAAGCACCAAATGTGTCTCTGATGGCAGCTGGAGTGAATTCCCTTCTGTGGGAAGAGCAGGTCAGATCTGAGCAGGTTCCCTGTGAGAGGCTTCTCCTGTGGCCTGAGCAGCATCCATGGCATTTAGTCCTGGCAGAGGCCACTTGCTCAGGATTGATTTATTGGGTTAGAAGTAGAGCTGTGCTCAGTGAGTGACCCAGGCAAGAAGGGAGCTGGTGTGAAGCATCAGAGCTGCCTGTGGGTACGTGGTGTGACTTCTGCAGTCCTGTACCCTGGTGGGTGCCAGGGCTCAGCTCTCCCTGCATGTGGCAGCAGAGTTCATGCTGCATTCGCCCTGTCAGGCTCTGTGCTGGGTTTGTACTTCTCACCATCCTTCAGGGCTGTTTTCACTCCTGATTGAAGCTTCCTCTCTGGATGTGGCCTTCCTGTTTCCAGCTCTCTCTGAAACTTGGGTTGGAGGGAAAAATTCCTCTGCAGGACCAGTTGAGCTGAATTTGGCCAAGCAACAACAACCCTTTTGTCTCCAGAGCCTGGGATTGAAAGCCAGCCTTTAGGTCACAAGCTGTTGTGGTGCCTACCTGCTCCCTGGTGTAGCAGTCAGAATTAAAAGACAAATCAATAATTGCCTTTAATGTCCGTGGGAAAGAGCTGGCAGTGGTCAGTCCCTCGTAACCCCTCTGCAACAGGATTTAAGTAGTTGGTTTGGAGCCTCCTCTCTACAGCTGCCTTTGCAGTCAGGCCCCTGAGGAGCTGGGCAGGGCTGAGGGCTCTCCATGCTGGATCATTAATTTTCAGGATCCTTGGAGCCTGGATCAGCTCAGTCTGTGCTGCACCCAAGTTCTTGCAGCCGGAGAGGCCTTGCACAGTTTGGTAATCCTTGTGCAGCACGTACCAAGGGACAGCTCACCTTTCTGTGGGAAGTCTCTTGCTCAAGGGAAATTCTCCCTGTATTTTTTCAGCTGTATCTTCCTTGGGAAAGGGAACAGCCTGTATGGCTCAGGCACCCCCTGCCCACAGAGCCACTGAGGGCTCACACAGCTGTGTGTCACCTGCAGGTATTCCCATGCTCACAGGTGGGTGTACAACTGGCCTGGAAAATTTCCCCTTGCATTTTCCCTTGCTCTGGGAAGTTGGCACCAGCCCTGGCTCCATCCTCAAATCTCTTGGGTTTGCTGCTCCTGCTCTCCTTTCAGAGCAGGTGTTTTGTTGACCACAAGGTCCTCGAAGGAACCCACTGTGCTGCCAGCTGGCTCCTCTGCTTGGCTGCCCACCATGTCCCCTGGGATGTTTGCATCAGAGCTTCTGAAGGGCTGTCCCCCACAGCCAGGACCACTGCAGCTCTCTGGGGATCGTGGGGTGCCCATGTGACTCAGAGCTGACAGCCAGAGGTGGGAGATCACAAGTTGGTGATGTTGTTTAGCTGTGAAACACAAGGCCAGGATGACACCCTGATCTTCTACTGTCCAATCCAGGGGCTTCTCATGAAGCAGTCTCACAGGCTGGTCCCCACGGCCAAGTTCATTGTAGGCTTCTGATCCATCATCCCGTGATTTGGGCAGGTATTGCATTTGCAGACAACAAATCCTCTTTTCTGCAGATCAGTTAAAATCTCTCCTTGGAGCTCAGCAGCTGATTAATGTGTCTGGTTGATAATGTCTGCACTCTACATTTTATCAACCCAAGGCCTGAAACATCCTTCACTGGGCTTGTCTGGCATCTCCTGCAAGGGCTGGAAAGGGAAAATGGGAATGGGGAAAAGGAGTGTGGTTTAGGCAGGGAATGGTTTGTAGCTTATCAGTCACTTCCAGGGAACAGTTCAGCAGCTTCCTTTGTTTGAAGTTGACACAAACAATGGAACAGTCAGCAGTTACCCAACAAACTCCAGCCCTTGTGTGCAGAGGCATTAAATACAGCTGGCTTGGGCAGTGGTGAGAGCAGTTCGGCCACACTGCAGTGCCTTTGTCTTGATGCCTTTCCATCATCGCCATGGAAGGTGCTGGAAGGATGTGGGCCTCTCCAGGTCCTGAAGGAGGGGAACTGAGGGGAAAACATCCACAGGAAGCTGTTTCTTCTGTTTCTTCTAGCTGCCCTGGATGCTCTGGGGCCTGGATGACCCCTTTATTAACCTGCATCTCCCGAGCCTGCCTGAAGGCATCCCACTGACACTGTTTGCCTCTTCCTTCTGAGCAATGCCTTGAATCCCGGGTGTGTGCGCTCCTTTGACCAGCTTCAGAAAACACCAGCTAGGCTGAGGCAGGGAGAAGCTCATCCCCAGAGTTTTCCAGTCCTTATCTGAACTCCCCTGACCCCTTCTGCCAGTTGGGACCAGTTGCTTTTCCCACACTTGCATCCACCCAGTCTGGATCCAAACCTCCTGCTTCTTGCAGGTGGTGGGCAGACTGCAGTGCACCCTTGGCAGGTGGGATAGGTTTAACTGCTGTGTTTTCTCCTTTCCCCCAACATGGCAAGCTGGCTCACCTCTTGTGATGCTCTCCCTGCCTCCTGCATGGACACCACTGCCTCAGCTACTTGGCAGCAAGCACGGAAGCTTTGGGCCCCTGCCACTGAGCAATCCAAAGCTGGAGTGATTCTTCCTCCTGACTGATGGCTTCTGCTGCAGGTGCTGCTGAGGAAGAGCTTGAGGGAGGTGTTGAAGGTGCAGGAGCAGCTGAGCTTGTTGGTGGTGCCTTCTGGATGGGCACAAGCTCCCAGGACCTCTGGGGAGGATGGGGATGTAGAGAGATGTTCTGGCAGCTGAGGAATTGGGGCAGGAATGACATCTCAGCACCTCCTGGAGGAAACCATACCCCCATTTTTCCAGGTGATCAGAGAGGGCATAACAAGCACAGGCACTGAGGTTTCAGTCCCTCCCAGCTCAGGTCCTGCAGCCCCTCTGCTGAGTCACTCCCAGCTCTCAGGGCTTGCGTTTGGATTTAGGATGGCAGTGACAAAGCTCAAGTGAGTTCAGCATCCCCAGGTTGTGTCAGTGCTGGCCCTGCAGCCTCTCCCAGTGCTCTCTGCCTGTGTGACACCACTTCCATCCCTGATTCCAGGCCTTGCATAAGAGGTTGTCCCAGCTTTGGGACCTGTCTGGCACCACACCAGGGCTGTAGAGGGGAGCAGTGCCATGGGAATATTGATCTTGTTTGCCTCTAACTGGCTTTGTCACTAAATCCTAATCGCAGTCCAATGAAGACACTCTTTCCCTGCACGTAGGAGCAGAAACTTGGGTGATGGGAATGGGGACACTTGTGTCACCACTCATCAGCCTCTCCTGACCTCCAGTTTTGTCCTGGGCCTGGGGCTCACTGCATGCAGTGCAGACTTGCCCAGAGCTGTGGGAATTTGTGAGCTGAGGCTGGGCTTAACTCTCCTCCAGCTGTCCAGTCCTGCCCTGAGCCCCCTCTGCTCCCCAGAATATGGGGAGTCATTAAAGCCTCCCTATGGAAAGCAGGGATGTGGGTGCACAGAGCCCTGGCTTCTCTGGTCTTTCCCTTCTCCTGTGTCCTCCTTGAGCCCTTTTGAAACGTCACCCACAGAACTTTGCTTTTGTTGAGCTCTTGTTGTCCCTGGGCTCCGTGTGGCACTGCTGTAGGTGGCTGTCACCAAGCCAGTGGCTTCCTTTCAGTCCCTGTCACAGCCGTATGTTGGTATCTCCTTTCCATGAGGCCTCTTTAGTGCTGCTGCTAAGCAGATCTTTGTGCTGAGCCACACTCCAGAGACCTGGGGTTCGGTTCACAGCCTCTTGCAGTGTGTGTTGCCTCCTGCTGGGGATCTCCTGCCACTGTTCTGCTTTAACAAGGGGGTGCTGGCAGAGCTGCTCCTCCTGTCCCCATGCTGGTGCAAGGAGCAGGGTGTTCCCCATCACCTGGGCAGGTCACCATGTCTCCTTCTCCATCGTGGTCCTCCATCCATGGGCAGGTCTTTGCACAGGATCATTCCCTCAGGGCTGAGCCTGCCTCTGCCACCAGTCCTGGGTGTCCACGTGTCCTGCTCCTTTGCCTGCCCATCCACCTTCCTCTCTGTGAGACCTCGGGAAGGAGATGGACACTAAACAGATTCTGCTTGCCTGTCTCCCTGCCTGGACCCTTTGAGAGTGTCTATAGAGAAGGCAGCAGAAGAGTGACAGTTTTGGATGGTGATGATGATGTGCAGCTGGAAAACAGCGTTGCTGCTCTTTCTGCAGTAGAAGATAGTGAGATTAGTGCTTGACCAGCTCTTGTTTGTCCCTAGAGCTCCTGGTGGCAGTTTGCTCTGGAGCTGAGCTCTGCCCCAGAGGAGAAGCAGAGGTGGGAGCAGTGCTGGAGTCGCTGACTGTCCTGCCCTTCCTCCTTCAGGCAGGACCTGTTGGTGTTGGTTTTCACCAGCCTGTGGCAGTGCCCTGCAGTGTATCTGAGCCAAGAGGGTGGCCTGGCTCCAGCCCCGAGCCCCATCTTCTCCTTCTCTTGTTTTTTCCCAAGGATTTCTGAGCCTCTGAACTTGGAACAGGAGCAGTTGAGCCCTGTTGTTTGTTGATCTGATTCAGTGGTGTGACAGCAGCGTGGTGGGTGCTCTCTTCTCATGGAGAAGAGGGAGGGAACTGCTGGGTCAGTCAAGCCAGGAGGGCCCAGACCTGTGTCTCCTGACTGTCTCCCCACCTCGGTCCCACTGCTTTCCCATGCCTGTTTCCCTCTCCAGCCACCAGGTTAAGGTGAGCCTGGCTTGGAGCAGACGATTCTGCTCCAAACTCAGCCAGCACCACTGTCATTGCCTCCTCGAGGCATCTCTCCCTTACACTCCCTGGGGGTTCACAAGCCCATCTAAAAGCAAGGAGCCTTTTTCACTCTCTGAGAATCCTTTGGGGACAGAGCTGCCACTGACCCTTGCACTGTCAGACTCCCCTTGGGTTTTAAAAAACAAACTTGCACAAATCTCTGCTTCCCCCACACCGAGGCTCTGCCATGCATGGGGCAGCTTCTGTTTGCTGGAGCTCTCCTGCCAGCCAGGCTCCAGGAGAGGGAGAAACCCCACAAAGCTGAGTCTTCTCTGTGCCACGTGGCCCAGCTGGCCCTGTGCTGGATTCAACTCAGTGCCTTTTTGCTGCCCAGGAAGATCTTTGCATGCTTCTGGGTCCTTGCAGCTATGCCTGAGGGTCCTGCTCTCCCTACAGAGGTTCCTGAAGCTTTGGCAGTTCTTTCTCCTGGGTCCTCAAAGCTGGCAGCCTCCAGGCTGGGTGCCTCTGTTGTGCTTTGGTGAAGAATCCAGCTGGGAGTGGCAACTGGCAGCTCCCTTGTGCTGCCCCAAGCGAGTTTCCTTCTCTGGTTTCTGGCTGCAGTGAAGGTTTCCCCTTTCCCAGTTCTCCCTGTGGTGCTCCCAGCTGGCAGAGACCTGCTGTCCCCCACGGCAGGTGTGCCAAGGGGTTCCAATGTGCCAGAGCTTTGTCCCTGCACAGCCCTTGTCCCAGAAGGATGACAAAAGTACTGTGGGATCCCTCCTGTGGTTCCCTGGGGAGCTGGACTGGGTTCAGGGCATGGCCAGCGAGTCTTTTGGGGTTCTTCAGCTGAGTTGGAGGAGTAGGTGAGTGCACGGGTGCTGTGACTGTGCCAGGCACACCCCTAACACACAGGGAGTCTTGCAGTGCCTCTTGCAAAGCTTTGGCCTGATAAAGCCCCTGGGTTTGTCCCATGTCCCTGGTGTCCCCCATCTCCCTGATGCTCTTCCCTCTCCCTTTTGCAGAGGAGGATGTGGAAAACTTTGACGTGACAAACCTGTCCCAGGATGTTTTACGGAGCATCGAAGCCGACAGCTTTTGGTGCATGAGCAAGCTGCTGGATGGGATACAGGTGAGCCTCTGGGGCCACGGGAGTTTCTTTGCCCTTGCTGGGGGAGCAGTGTGGTTGTCTCCTCTCCCTGTCTGGGTGAGTATTCTGCATGCTCCAGCATTAGGGAGATTTTGCTCCTTCCCTGAGCTGAATGTGTTAGTGAACTCCTGGGGAGATGGGTGCTGTGGCTGTCCAGATGGCCCTGTCCTGACCAGGGAATGCACAGCAGGCAGATGATCCTGGTTCCCAAGAGCTCTGTCTCCTTGGCTCATGATAATCTCATCTCCCTGTCCAACTGCTGATCTGGGTTTGATCATTTCTAGCTGTTGTTAAAGCTGCTGCTTCTGACTCAGGGCCTCTCCCCACAGGACAACTACACCTTTGCACAGCCGGGGATCCAGAAGAAAGTCAAAGCCCTGGAGGAGCTGGTCAGCAGGATCGATGGTAGGTGACACAGGAATCTGGTCAGGTTTGGCACAACAGAGGGAGGACTCCTTCGTGAGAACTCTCGGGGCAGGGGTAGACACTTCTTACAACACTCATGGAACCAGGGCAGGGCAGGGTCAGCCAGAAACCTCCTGGTGACAGCACAGGGTGAGGAGAGGAGGAATTCAGGACAAAAAGGTCTCAGCCTGAAAGTGTGTGAAAGCCACTGTGCTGTGAGCAGTGTGCTGGAGCTGGGGCACTGTGAGCCCCAGGTGTGTAAGTGAAATGTGCTGTTTCAGAGCAGGTACATAATCACTTTAGGAAGTACGAGGTCGAGTACCTGCAGTTTGCCTTTCGCTGGATGAACAACCTGCTCATGAGGGAGCTGCCCCTCCGCTGCACCATCCGCCTCTGGGACACCTACCAGGTATGCAGGCTCCACTGACCCCCTGCCTGGCTTGTCACTGTCACTTGTGTCCCTGTCCCCAAGGGGACAGAGGTTTCCTGGCACCAGCTGAGGGGCACAAAGCAGTGTGGCCCCAGGATGTTTACAGCCAGCTGGGTGATGGGTGACCCAGTAGGACATCTGTGTCTGGGGAAGTTGTTCTCCAGCTGAGCTGCAGGAGCTCACTCAGAGTTTTGCTGTCCACAGTCAGAGCCAGAAGGATTCTCCCATTTCCACCTGTACGTCTGCGCTGCCTTCTTGATAAAGTGGCGGAAAGAGATCCTGGATGAGGAAGACTTCCAAGTAAGAGCCTGAAGTTGGGGGTGATTCCCTGGGTGTGGAGGGGAGGGAATTGCTCTGGTTGGGAGCCCAGTGTGGACACAGACAACTGTCAGAGCTGGCCCCAAGAACATCTGGTCTCAGGAGCTTTGCCTAGAAGTAACTTGCCTTGGTGATGACAGAGAACTGAGCTGTTGGAGGGTTCAAACATCCCATTCCAGCTCTGATCACAGTGTTTGCCCTCCTGTGTCCAGCTGTAACCCTGGAATAGCATCCTTTATTTCAAGGGGCTTGGGGTGCTTCACTGGTTCAGATCTAGACACAAGCACATCTTAATGAGCCTTTCAGACCTGTGTTACTGAGTGCTGCTGCCACTGGTCAGGCTGGCCCCAAGCCTGCACTGGATCTGTGCTCTGCCTTCACCCTCTCTAAACATCTTCCCCTCTTCCAGGGCCTTTTGATGTTGCTCCAAAACCTGCCCACGATACACTGGGGTAACGAAGAGATTGGGCTGCTGCTGGCTGAAGCCTACAGACTCAAGTACATGTTTGCAGATGCCCCAAACCATTACCGCCGATAGGTGCCCAGACTGGCTCCTCTCTCCCATGCCCACCCCTTGTCCTCGCCCGATCTGATCACTGTGGCATTTTTGTCATCCCAAATCCTCGGACACTCCAGCCAGGAGCTGCTCCTTGCTGTACAAAGCTCACCTGGACTCTTGTCTTAACTCTGAACGTGTGCCTGTCTGCCACTCCATGCGCCTGGATGTGCCATTTTGACGACTCTCAGTATTTCACTCCGTGCTGATGGCTCACACCAGGAAGGGAGGCTTCAAGGGGCTGAAGGAGAACATGGGAGAAGCTTTACAGACAAACTGAGCCAGAGACGAAGCCCTCCTGTCCTCTGCACTCCCAGTCCTGGGCTTGTCTGGCTGGGACCACTTTGGCTTCGCTGCCTCCTGTTGACCTGCACCACGTGCGCTGCCCCATCTGCTCCTTCCTCTCTTCTGACACTGTTTGCGCCAACTCCCAGATGAAAATGCCTTATCAGAGACCTGCCTGGCCGCAGAATCCTTCCCCACGAGGGTGGCAGGGCAAGAAGTTTCTCTCAGGGCCTACCTTCGCTCCGAGGGTCCAGAGACCCCCCAAGCACTTTGTGGGTTCACAAGAGAGTCCCTCGTGCCTGCCCTCCCTCCTTCTCTCCATCCTCTTCGCCTACCTCTCCCCCAGGGCAGCGGGGCAGGCACCACGGGGGCCACTTCCACTCCATCCACACACACTTGGAATGACACGTGCCAGCTTGGTGGAACTTTTGGTGACTGATGTTCTGTGAGTACAGCCCCATCCAGCGTGTGGGGAAGGCACGGAGGGGGTGTTGGTAGGGGAGCAACATCTCTCAAAACCTCCTGACAGCGTCCCCGCTCCTCCGAGGCGTTCTGTGTATATTGTGTTCTTGTGTATATGGGTCAAAGATGTACAATATATGTCTTCTCTTTGTAGCAGATTTTATATTTATAACATGAACCCCTTGTTCTCCCCATCCTCTCCACACCCAAGAAGGATGCCTGGCTGTGGTGTTGTAGGGTTTTGACCCCCTCTGGAGGTGGGGGGTTTTCCAGAGCTGCAGGTATTTCTGCCCCGACATGTTCTTGCAGTGTTGGCTCTGCCCGAGGTGTGACAGAAACACATCTCAAGGCATCCCTTGCAGGAAGGGTTTGGGCAGTGGAGATGGGAGCTCCCAGTGGAAGCAGAGGAGAGCCTGTTGTTGGAGACAGGGTCTGCAGTGCTGGCAGGTGCCTCCCCGGGCCCTGCAGGGCGGGGCTGTGCCGGGACTGCCGGCAGCACTCCGGGGAGGAACAATCCTGCATCCAGGAGTGGCTGTCCCCAGCAGGCAGTGCAGCTCCCTGGAGCTGTCCCCCACAGCATCCCTGTGGCCAGGCCCTGGCTGGCCCTGCCGTGGGTGCTGTGAACTCAAACCAGCTGTGGGTGTTTTCATGGGCCCTTTCCTTCCGTGGGCAGAACACCTGGTGTGGGCCAAGGGCTGGATTTGGGAGAGTATGAGGGAATCTGGGCCACCCTGGGTTTCTCCCAACACTCCTGCTGGGCCACCAGGGCTTTCCTGGCAGGGGCTGGAGGCTCCCAGTCTCTTCCCCTTTCCCTTTCTGTTGGCAGTGGGGAGAACACAGCAGGCAGTGAGGCCGGGGCCGAGCATGTGACAGGCAGAACCTTGTTGCCAATAAAACTCCAAACAGTATCTCAAGAAATCTCTTTCCTAAGGTGGAGTTGTTTTTCTCAGGCATTTGGACTTTTGCTGTCTTTCTGAGAGACAGACCTCGTGGTCCTTAGTTTAACATCAATTAAAAAAAGAAATAATTAAAAAAAACTCTAAACAAACAAAAAAACCCAACAAACAAAACCAGCACAAGGTGGGACCTCTCCATGCAGCACCCAGTTGTGTCACCCACGGCACGGGGAACAGCCTCACCCCTGGGACACAGTGGAGGCCGGACAAGAAACCCCTCCCTGTGTCACGTCCCTGTCATTGCTCTTCCCACCTGCACCTGGGACCACTGGGATGATTAAAAGCCATCACGGTAAGTTCTGGATTTCAGGACAACATTAGCAAGGAAGAACTCTGTCTGAGGGTGCTGTTTTGTTGTTTTGGTTTTTTTTTTTTCATACATTAGAACATTTATTTCTCAGAGAGAAAATATAGTCTCAGACAGTCAGATTATAGTAGGTAAAATTAGCTTTTTTTTTTCTTTACAAGCATAGATTTTCTTATTACTTCTCTTATACCATCTGATATAAACAATTCTAGAAAGCAAATAAACTCACTTTCTACAATAAATAGAGCAATCTGTGCTTTACAGCAGACTCACAGTAACATTTAGGTTCTGTAGCAACAACAGGGTATCAGCCAATCCAAATTCTAAAATCATTTAAAAACCAAACAAAACAGAGGAAAAAAAAAAAAAGACCAACTCCCAAGACCTTAAAACATATACACAGGTCACTAGTCCACAGCTGAGCTACCACCTGGAAAAGTGTATGTTCCTTTAAATAAATTACACTGTGTGCATATAAAAGACCCAGCAACACAACTGAGGACTTCAAGAATGGTGACAATAGGTCTAAATAATTTAGAACATTTTACAGCTATATACACAACATCCTTCCCTAGCCACACTCCATGGGCATTATTATCACTATTAATATTTTTACAAACTCCTATGCCCCATCTCTATATGTTACAGGAATCTTAAAATTCCTTCAAATGCAGTTCCATGCCCCAATGTATAAGAAGTGGTATTTTAAAAAAGTAGAGCAAGTAGAAATGGCAGTGATTACTCCCTACTATTCATTATCATTAGTTATTATTATTATTTTGACTCCACATTCTCTTCAGTATGAAAAAGTTAAAAATAATAAAAAAATACTGAGTTAAAAAACAAAATGATGATATTCAATCTACAATCTTGCTTTGCACCTTTGGCTCTTTAAAATGGGAAAGCAAAGAGGGATATGCAACAGAAGAGATCAGAGAAATCATTAAGTCCTTGGCTAATAGAAAAGATTTAGTCACCAAGTTTCCAAACATCAGTTTGTCCCCGTTTTTTGCAATGCAAACCCAAACCAACAGGGATTGTCTGGGTTTACTTGGATGACAACACTGGAGACCCACACACCAGGGAAGGATGTGCACGTGTGGGAGAAGGTGAGCAGCAGAAGGGTTGTGTGCTCTGGTCAGTGCTTGGTTTCAGTCCAAAATGCATCAGAGGAAAACAGAGAGACAGAAAAGGGGGGGGAAAAAGGAAGAGGAGCCTTACACCAAATGTGCATAAACCAACACAAAAGATGCATCTCCCTCCAACCCTGATCAACCTCAGTGCCTGCAGAGCTGCTCCAGCTCATTAGACACCTCCAAAATTACTTCTTAAAAAAGGAAGTTTTCTTTCCTTAGATACTGTGCTAAGTTATGATATGAAATGTTACTGCAACAAGCAGAGTCACAGAAATCAGAACTCAAACATGAAACAACAAAATAAATTTCTAGACATACATATAGACACACATCAGGTAATTTGACTTTCATCTTTAAAGCTCTGTGCATCTGTGCATGTAACTGTGCAGGGGGGGGAAGGTTACCAAAATCTGAAGCTTTTCTAAATGCAGTGAGAGAAATCTAAACATGAAAACACAATGTAAGGCAGGCAGGGAAATCACAATCACAGCTCCCAGCTACGATTCTGTGGGGTTTTTATGTGATAGGACAATGTCATTTAAAGAAAAATGAAAAGGCCAATGATGGTTAGGGTAAATTTGGCACAAGAAAGTCCAGTTGGGATCTGTAAAGAGTCCTGGGGGTGCCAGGTTCCCAGGAATTACCTGGGACTGGCTGACGACTCAAAACCCTGGCAGTACAGGAGAGGCGGGGGCAGGGGACGGTGCATGAGGTCCAAACATCCAAGTGCTGTGTGCTCTGCTCACTGCAGCAACTCACCTTGGCTCCTGTCACCTGTCAGCTTTTCCCACCTACCTTACTCCCTGTAGACTACATTTCATCTCCTGCCAGCTCTTCAGCAAGACACATTCAGAAAGAAGCTGGACGAGGGGGTTTTTTTGGCACATTTCAGGGTACTCCAAGGAGTGCTGACAGCTGCTGGAGATGCTGCACTCTGGCAGTGCAGTGAGCTCGAGGTGTGGAGGAACGGGAGGCCTGGCCCCAGCAGCCCCTCACAGGTAGGTGGCCGGGATGAAGGGGTTGTCCCCCTGCACTCGGCTCAGGTGGATCATGGCTCGGTCGTAGGCCACCTGCACCGACTTGCGGATGCTGGTTTTGCGCCCCTCCATCATCTTCAGCTTGTCCACGGTGTCATCCACACCCAGGGGAAAGACTTTGTCCCGTGGCAGCCACTGCCTGCAGCAGAGAGGAGTGCAAAGAGCTGTCACCTCCTCCCCAGGAGCAGTTACCCTCATGTAATGTATTTATTTATCATTAACGCCCCACAACAATGGTACAAATGTTTAAATCTCTGCATTTGGCATAGAAGAACCAGCTGCAGCCAAAATACCTTCTGAGCACAGTCTTCTCGCTCCTTGGAGTCCTTACTCAAGGCTTTCAATGCTCCTTGGAGCTCAGGGGAAAGCTGGAAATTCCTGTTCCACAGAGCAGCAAATACAGGGATGTCCATGGTGGAAAGTGAGTTTTTATCCCCAAGAAAGCTCTGTCTTGTTCCAAGAAGCCGTGAGCATTAGTTTAGGTGGGTACAACTATCTGAGTTAGCACCTAGAACCAGGATGACACATCCCAAGCCCAGCATGACCCCAAGGAATGACTTAAATTGCAAATGCCTTGTCTGTAGCAAGCTTTTATTGCGTGGTCATTTGTCCAGGTTAACTGGACACTGAGAAATGTGTCACCCACCTCTCCTAAGGACATCCAGCCCCTTGGAGCTCCACCTCAGCCACTGCTGGCACAGCTCAATGCACCTCCCACTCAGCCACTATGGGCAATCCAGGGCAGCTCAGCTGATCTTCAGCACAAAGATGACAATTTCAGTCTTTGTCACCCTTCCACAGCATCACTGAAGTCAATCAAAATTGGATCTGACTCCAAGAGGGGATTTTAGTTCTTTCCTGAGGCACCTCAGCTTCCCACAAACTGCAAACAAGGCTCTGAGTGGCCTCTTAAGAGTGTAAACATGCAGCAGAGCTTGTATTCAACGAGAGCAGGGCAAAGCCAAGGAAATGTTTACTTCTATTGGGAAGATAGCTTCAATTACAACCTTGGATTTAAGTTTTTGAAAACCAATGACTACAGCAACAGGAAGCATGGCAGTGCCATTGATTTTCTGCTACAAATCATTAGTCTCTCTTTGCAGAACATGCTCTTTATCAAGTGGTTCCTGTAATCAGGAACAGGGGAACAATGCAGTCAGCGTGCTAATAAAAAGCCTCAGGAGTTTTGTCTCCTGACACCTTTTTTACCCAGAGGACACAGACACCCTCATCAAGTGATGTAAATGTGGTCCCCTTCCCAACTTCCCAAGCACATGGCAAATACTTCTTCTTTGTTGCACCTTGTTCCCATCTCTTCAGACCCCATAAAACACTGCAGCAGCCCCCACATGAAAGGGGAACCCTCCTCCCCCTGCTTTACCCCGCTGTGTGTTTGGTTCTGCTCTATCTTCCCTCCAGCCCTGGCATCACCCTCAGGCAATGTTCACCCCCTTCCTCCAGCCTTTCCCTGATCTCTTGGAGCTTCCCTGCTCTTCCTAGAATGCCAGCACAAACCCATCCCTGGGTTTGTTGAAGAAGGGCTCTTCAAACAGCACAAGGCTTCTTTTTAAACTCCTGATAATGTTATTTTATAGAGGTGGCAGAAGAAAAGGCATGCCCACCTCTCTTCTGTTCCCACAGCATCGCAACAGTCTAGCATCCACATAAACTGTGTTTCTGTGACCCCAGCTGCACACAGGTCCTGCCTCCTGTGTCACTGGTCACTTGGTTCATGTTCCCATGTGGTATTTGCTGGTTCAATAATCCAGTGGGCTCAGCAGGCAGCTGTCACCTCTTCCAGCATAAATCTCCAATTTCACAAATTTCCCATCATTTCACACACAGATTTCAAAGACTTATTGGTAATTTTAAGGCCCTTCACTGGTTTATGGCTTACTGTATCTGGCTGGTTGACTGTTACCATATGAGCATGGTCAGTAACTAATGCTAAAATCAGCAGATTCATCCTGTCTGAAGCACAGCAACAAAAGGCCTTGAGATATTTTTCCTGCTTTGAACCTATGTGCTTACACGTACCTTTTCCATCTTAAAGATCTTGATTTTTAAACTGCTGGTACTCAGCACCTCTGAAAAATCAGCAGAGTCTAAATAATGAAATAAACCCAGCATTCTGAAAGTGTTAGCCTGGAAATTTTTGGCAAAACTTTTGTGCAGCATTGGAACAGGCTGCTGGTGTTCTGAAGTCAAATGCTCTCTAATTTGCTGCAAACTGGCTCTTCATGTGCCTCAGTATTTTTGTGGTGATGTGAGCTCTGGGTGAAGGATGCTGGGCTGTTCACTGTGGAAGTGGAGCTGTCAGATGTTGTGCTCTTGGGCCAGGAAAAGCAGGCTGTCTTCTTTATTTAGACTCCTCGACTGCTGCGTGTTTAAATTCCCCAATTTACATGTAACACCATCATAATCCCTGTTTGCTCCCACATCCCAAAGATTATGTTAAATCTTCTCGCACACACTCACCACAGACCCCGTCTGCACACACTCACCAAGTTCTTTTGTTGTCAAAGAAAAGGACAAGGAAGAGCTTTTCTCCTGCCTCTGTCTGCCTCTGCTCCCCCAGCTTCAGCACATCCATGGGTGGCACAGGGATGGGGACTCCATTGTGGAGCAAACCCTCGCGCGGCATCTTGGGGTCGATAATCTGGGGACATGGGGAGAGGACATTTAGCACAAAACCCTTCCAAGCAATGAACAGAATGCATTTTTTTTTCCTCTTCTTTCAGTGTATCCAAGCCAGGCAAATTAAGTCTGCTTTGGGTGGGTAAGCAAAATTGCTTGTTTTCAGTGTCTCCCTCTGAAAAAATGTCAGCCTGAGGCTTCCCCTGTGGAAGAGAAGCCAGCCAGTCCAAAAGCCAGGCACCCCATCTTGAAAAAGGGATGCAACTGTGTGGTTCTGTGGGGCTGTAAATGCATTTACACTAATGTGTAACTCAGTACAAACTCAGTGTGTCCAGGAAAGGATTTCCCCCCCCTCACTCCAAACTCATGCAATAAATGTAATGTTCCTGCTGTACTCCACAGGCAAAATGCAATTTCACAACAGCTCCATTCTGGAGCAACTCAGTTGACATCAGTGGCATTGCTCAGATTTACACTGAATTAGATCAGAATCAGGCCAAAGATTTTGAGAGTTGACAAGCAGTGCTGGCTGCATCAAGCCAGGGGAACAGAGACTACAGTAATTTTGAAGTCACAACAGATGCATCAATTCTCCCCATATGAAGCAGAAATGTCCATATCCACATTTGTGCTATGTCAGCACAGGAGGAAAAGAAAACAGCAGAGGGTGGCTGCAGTACTCAGTCTGTTCTTCTTCCCCTCCTAAGGGCTTGAAAAAGTAGATTGGCTTTGACATTGGCCATCTGTAGGAATTTATTAAAACACTTTACCACCACAACAGGCTGCTTTAAAAAAAGCCTTTTTTGGAGGCAATCTCAGGGGTTAAATCCATTCTAAGGCACAGTTTAACTCAGGCTGTAGCCACGTGGAGAACTAAAACTGCTTTGGCTGGCCAAGATGGCCAGCAGATCCATGGATGTTCCCTAGTCCGGGTTCCCACTTAGAGTAAGAGCAGGGGTGAGGGTCACACTTCCAGCAGAATCTGCCCTTTTTGATGGCATTAATAGATAAATATCCAAAGACAGATAAACAGGAAGAAATAACATTCAAGGGACTGACACATGCGTATATGCTCAGATTTAAATCAAACATATGGCTGTTGCAAGAGGATGTAGACATGACAGGGCCAGCTGGGCACCTACAGATGGAGCTGTGCTCACTGAACAGGAAATCGTGCAGGCAGTGGAGCCTGGTGCCTGCATTTATAAAATTTAGGTCTTCTCATCCCCACAGTACTGATGACTTTCCTCAGAGGAGAGGGGAGTGAAAAGAGCTCCTAGCCCTGACAATGAGAGAGCAATGTTTTATAAATCCTCTGCAAAGCTCTGAAACAATGAGCACAGGGAAAATTCACAAAAATCCTGCAAAAGGGAAAGGGGGGAAAAAGCACATATTACATTATTTTGGGAAGTTTTCTTTTTCTTTCTGGTTACACTGCACAACAGCACTGTGTTCTGGGCTACCTGAGCTGCAAGGTCAGGTTGTGGGAGAGCCACAGGGCACTTACCAAGGCAGGGTAGGAGGGATAACCACGGCACTTGGCCCACACGAGCTCCAGGGGCTCCAGCTCAGCCTGGCTCTCAAAGGACATCAGGAGAGGCCTGCCTAAGGGACAGCAGGAGACAGAGCTTAGGAGCTGTTACCAGCAAGAGGGTTATGAAAACACAAGGAACCACACTGTCATCTAACCCAGGCCTCACTGTCTCAGTAGCAATCAACTAAAACAGATGAACTACTGTAGTACTTAAAGCACACTCAACAGGACAAAGTGGAAGATCACTTACTGTTTGTATCTATGTGCACTTGGTGTTTATGATAAAATTCAGCATGTACCAAGCTCCAGCCTGGCCACAGGGGATGCCCAGCCTGCTTTATGCTCTATCAGTACAGTCAAGTTCAGCATTAAGATAAAGCCACAGTCTCCTAAATCATGTGTCTGTGCATGCATGTGGCTTCACATGAACTCTTCAATACAGGAATGTTAATTGAGTCAGTGAAATCAAATGGCCGTACAAGAGATGGATTTGGTCACAGATATGAAATGGGCCAGCTCCTGGTCCTGGAAAAGGAGTAATCTTCATTGATGAAAATTTTACAGCACGTAGTGCTTGCTCTAGGGAAAATGGTCAAATATTGGCATTGAAAACTGAATCCAGAAAATGCTGAGTACAACCCAGCTGAGCACCCTGTCAGGACAGATCTGATGTGCTTCTCCACTACTCCACTCCAGATGTATTCTTTCATTAATGAAATCATATTCCAAACTCCAGAACTGTCCCACTGATTCCAGTTCTCATGGCACCAGCCTCACTCTGTGAGCTTATCTCAGAGCAGGCTGCTGAGCACTCAAGGTCCAGGATAAGGTTCTCAGAGAGCCACGACAAGAGCCAGCACATGGAGCTGCACAGAAAGGCACAGGAGTACCAGGGCCTCAAAGCTGAATTCTGATCTCAGCATAAACCTGCAATAACTCTATCACTGACACACCCCATGAAACACAACAGTCTGGTCGTGTGAGCAGATGGTGCAGTGCCTTGATTACAGGAATGTGACAATTCTACAGATGTACAACACAGCCTGAGAAAGACAATTTCGTTACAAAGATCCTGCAAGCAATTCAAGAGGGAACAGCCATGAAGTCATCTCCAGAGAGACCCCTCTTATAATTATGATCTCCTGTTTGTGTTACAGCATCATTAAAGAGTACTAGTACCAAAACAGGAGGAAACAGTGACAGGCACGCTACACATACGAGCCCTACAGAAAGCAGCCCTCCAAGGAGAACACAGGGCACAGGCCTGTGCCCGAAAGGTGGAAGCAGGAAAAACGTTACATGCAATAACCTAAATCTGTAACAAAGCAGGTAATAATGCCCAGGCAGGTCCAACCTGGGTAGTTTGTGCAGAAATGGTTCCTGGTGTGCTCTGAGATGTGCTCCCCCTTGTTCAGGTGGGCCCAGAGCAGGGGGTGCTGGGCAGCAATTCTCACCTGAGCCACTGAAATCAGAGTCTCCATTCACACCCTCCAAGAAGGGCACCCGAGAAAGAGCCGGCTTCCCTCGACTCCGCTTGGGAGGCATCAAACCACTGTCAGGAAGATATGGAAAAGCAGGGCATTAGGAGAAAACAGATTATCCTTGACAACAAAGACAATGGATTCCCCAAATCTGTTTAAAATGCCGGAAAGTTACTGCACTGGTGCATCACTGACATGAAAAGAACACTGAATACTTGTGCAAAATGTGATCTCTTCTGGTGAAAGCACACTGGGCATTATCCCAGCTTTCCCAGGAGCCATGAAAAGGCCTCACAGAAACCAAGCTGTAAACATGAGGAGAAACCCAGTGAAGACTTCACACCTGAGAGCTGATGCAATGATGCCTGGAGCTTGCATGAGCTACACCAGTTGTGTATAGACTTGAGAGATGACACAGCAGCCCTCCAGTACAACTCCAGTATGACACTGGACTTTGTCAGCCCATATCCTGAACATCCTTTCACCCCATTACTACAAACATTTCAGAAAATGGACCACCTCCACCTCGAGCAATCGTATTTTTTCACATATTGTAATTTTTTTTTTCTTTCACAGTTTTGTAATAAGCAACCTATTGTGAGTGATTTTGGTGCTGGAAAAGAAAGACTTGAGAAAAAGTAGTAAAAAGAGCTGTTCCTGAATAGAGTAATTGAACCAAGTTATCCACGAGACATCACAGGATGTCAGGTGCTTGCTTTAAGTCTGTTCAGTCATGTTTGAACTGCCCATTTCTGCTCTTAAACTTCTGAGAGGAAGAAAGCAGCTATTTAGTAGGTGGTAAAAGTTGAGCTTTACTTGCAGTGCTGAACTGAAAAACTGAATTCAAGTTTTTTCCAGTTTTATGTCTCAAGAACTGTAAGGCATGCTTCAGCAGAGACGATGTGCATGCACCGAGAAAGAGAAGTGTAACACACACCCACTTGCTTGAAAAATCAAGCACTGGTTTTGGGACCTGCAGCTGAAGAGGACAGGATGAAAACTCAGCAGCTTTTCATCTTTTATAGTCAACACACAAGTAAGTAACAGTCTGGGCTGGGTTTGAAACTAAGAAGTCAAAGAACAGAACCAGAGATTAATCCAAACCCAGCAGGTGTTCCAGTTTTGCCTGGAGCACTTACCTGCAGGCTTCAAACACCAGCCCACTGCCCAGGGCAGAGCTGCACTCGGAGTCAGAGCCACTCTCTCCGTGTTTTGCAAAGCCATTGGTCACTCCTGCCGAGGAGACAAACAGGAATGACAAGGAATGACCCCTGAGAGCATCCCCAAGCCCTGAGCAAGCACAAGAAGCCAGGTGACCGTGGCCTTCCCCCAATCCATGGACCCAGCACACCCACACTCCCATGGGCTCACAAGTCCAACAGCCACACAAAGGGCAAATTCATGGCAAAGCCTCTGTTGTTTTTTTTCTAGCTGTAAATATGGGATTGTCACAAAGAGCACATTTCTGGGAAACACCTTGTTGTGAAAATCCCCATCACACTGACCTGCTTCAGCAGTAACACAGACTCATCACACCAGACACTCCCTCCAGTCAGGACAAACCACTTGTGTTTGAAATTGTGGAAGGAACTGGAGCTGAATCCCAAAGGCAATGGTGCAACTCCGAAAAAAGCCAGCTGTGCTGTTTCAGCAGAGGAGAAATGTCACTGCCTATTAGCAGTGATTTTCCAGCACTCTGCCTTCATTTTCTCTGTTTTTTTTTTAATTTCAGCCTCTCATTCTGACCTCTATCCAGTGTGGATGACAACTTTCTGCTTTCATTACCAGGACATGATGATGGCAAGTCCCTCCACTCTTTGGAGAAGTCATTTGTGTTTCCTTTAACCTGTCCTGACAAGCCAATCCCCACATTCCATTGCTGTCCTCTCACTCTCAATATGCTTGCAACCTTATGATAGCCAAATAACTATAAGATAATATTTGAGGTGTAGGCTAAGTCAAACCTTCCAGATGGGAACTGTCCCATAATGACTGTTCACAAAGAACTAAAAAGAAATTACAGTGCTGTCACTCAGACATTCCTTTCCTCTTTTGTCTTTCCAAATTTTGTCTCAGCTGCTTATTCTCATTTGCAGATCTAATTTGAAAAGAAACCTGCTTGGTATTCCCACTAATTTTATTTAAATTCCAGAAGTGATTTCAAATTAATGTTTCAGTTACTCAACACTGTGAACACTTCCAACCAAATGCATCATTTCTGCAACAGGAAACTCTCCTAAGAGTGACCAAGATACCACAAACCCTTCCACAAGGTCAGGAATGCCAACACCTCAGCCCAGAGTCTCCAGCCAGGCCACTCAACAGCTTCCTAAGCAGCTGGGCACACTGGCTTGCTCTACAAAAAATGGGAAACTCCCTCTTACAGCAGCCTGGCAAAGAGGAAAATTACTGGTGACTGCCCTGGGCTTCATGTTGGTAACTTTAAATGTCTAAAATGGAGGTGACTAGAGTTGAGCTAAGATACCAAAACCAACATGTACAGTCAGCAGAGAAGTGCAACTCATTATGGACATGTCTTGTCTGCCCTATTTATGAACACGTGAAGAGATGCAGCTTTCACCAGGCACATCTGGTTATGAGGACTGTGTTCTCCCCTAAGCATGAAGTCACTTCCAGGCGTGTAGTTTGGACACAGAAGTTTTTACAAAGCCCCAGGATTTCCCCCTCCAGAGTTTCCAGAAGGAAAAGAAATCCCAAGAAATTACAGAATCAATTAGAAAATACCTCTGAGATCATCGAGTACAACCTAGGACCCAACCCCATGGCACTGTCACAGCCAGCCCTTTCCTCACCTCTCTGTCCTGCCTGCCTGGGTGATTTCTCTCCGTTGCTGTCACTGCAGCTCCTGCTCTGGGAGCGTTTCCGCGCCTGTCGCTCCCCGTCAGGGCAGGAGGGTGAGCGCTGCCCGCCCTGCCTGTGCTCCTCCCCGTTCTCCAGGGAGCACTCCAGACCCCGCTGCAGCTTCACACCGTTCTTGGCTTTTTTAAAAAGGACAGATGTCCTCCGGCCCACGCTGCTGAGGGCGGGGCTGGCAGGGCTGTCCGCAGGGGGCAGGGCCAGGCCGTTGAGGCCGTTGTTGGACAGCAGGCGCTGGAAAGCCTGGCTCTCCTGCTGCAGAGCCTTCTTGTCAAAGAGCTCCCTGTCCGACACCATCCTCTTCTGCAGCTGGTTCAGGGACTTGCTTTCACTGATGGGTTTGAGTGTTGGAGGATCCTGCAGAGAGTCCAGCTCTGAGAGGGTGGGTGCGGGTCCTGTGGGCTCCAGGGTTGGAGGGTACGGGAGCTTGGCACCATCTGCTAAAGGAATAAAGAATCTGCTTGAACATTTTAAAAGGAGTTATTCCCAAAACTACCAACAGGCATTCCCAGCCCTCACTAAGGTCACAGGAGAAACAGCAGGTTTTGACTGCTGACGAGCACTAGAGACCTGGAATCAAAATCCTGCTGCTCACCTTTCTCCCCTTCCTCATCCCCTTCCCTGGACGTTGTCTCCAGCCCCTCCCGTGGCACAGTGTCCCCGTTGGGCAGGGCCTTGCTCTGCTGCTGGGCCAGTTTGTGGCGGATGGAGTTGATCTCGCGCCGCAGGAGCCGGATGCGCCGCGTCCGGGCACCGCTGGACCGCATGGTGCTCACCGTGTCCAGCTTCTCCAGCAGCTCCTTCAGCTGCGCCTCCAGGGACAGGTGAGCCCGGTTCTCCGGGACCAGGATGTTATCCACTGCAGCAGAAGAGATGGAACAGTGAAGGAAAGGAGTAAGGCTTCTTGGAGAAGCAGCTGGGGCCAGTGCCAGGCCTCATTCCCTTTGATGCTATCCATGAATCAATCGCTTTAGCCTGGGGATTTAGCAGTCAATAATCTTGGAGCTTGGAGTTCCTTCCTTTGGATAGAAAGCAGCTGATTTAACTTGCACTGTCCTTCAGTTCCTGTTACTGCCCCAGGAGCAACAGTAAAAGGACATGTCTGTACTGCACACAGAACAGCTTGTGGCCAAGGCTCTTGTCGGAAACCTATCTCATTGTCAGATTAAATGACAAAATCAGACCACAAACAGAAGTGGCTGAAACATAACATGTTTGCCATTCTTCTGGCTCTGCTGGAGGGCTGGCATCTGCAAGAGCAAGACAGACAGCTGAACACCAACACAAATTTCATAATGACTGTCCATCTGCACCCAAGAGGGCTTCAACATTTAGGAACCAGATGGCACACTGCAAGCTCTGTGTGTTTGATGGCTGTACTAGGTTTAGCCAAGTTATTCAACCAATGCTTTGGAGCTGCATCTCAAGAAGGCTGTGGGAATAGATGGGGTCATGTTGGGAATGGGAAGTCTCAGCTAAAAGGATGGCTTAGGTGACCCCTCGTCACCCCCTTTCAGCCCTCAGTGCTCCTCCTAACCCAGCTGCTGTACATCTTGCCAGTTTACAATGAAATGTATGAGCTTTCCCCAGAGCAAAAAATCCCAGACCCACCTTTGCACTGCTCTTTAAAATAGCAAGTTCGTACGACATTCCTGCCACAAATCAAAGAGCACGGGCAGTTTACAAGGCTGTGCCAACACAGACATGCACTAGGAGAGCTGGAGCTAAGCTGCACCTAGCTCTGAGTGCCCAGCTCACCTGAAATCCCACTCTTTGAGGTTCTAAGGGAGTTAGAAATGTGCCTAGGTAAACAGATGGATAGGAAAATTCTCTTATGCAGAATGGCTAGGATTTCCATGCAGGCTGAGTGATGTGCTCAGAACTAAAGCTATGATCTGCCTGAGAGAAAAAACCATTAATCATTACTCACCATCCTCCCAAGAAAAGCGGTAAAAGTCGTGGGGTTTGGGCGACTCAGGCAGGTGAATCCCCACGCCAGTGTCAAAGCCGATGCTTTCGGCCTGGCGCCGCGCGTGACGCAAAATCGCTCCCCCGAGGTCCCGGAGCCGGACAGCTGCTCGGTGGAAAATCGTGTCTTTAGCATTATACCTCATGCAGTTGGCAACTATAAGGTTAAAGTCTTCCTCAAACTCATCCAAGGTTCGGTACAGGTGGGACTCCAGCTTCCGCCTCATGGTGGAAAAATCCATTGGGTTGGAAATGAATTCCAGGTAATCTGGAACCTAAACATATAAAACCTGTACAATTACAAAAACCATTTACTAGCCAACCAGAGCGCACCCAGCACAAGAACTCTTAATGCCCTTTCCACTGGCAAGGGGCAGCAACAGATGTTCATTTCTGTGTCACCCAGGCAAGGCAGACACACCCTGGCTCTGCAAAACATTACTCGTCCAAGATGTGCTAAAACTTCCAGAAAAAAATACCCTTTTTTTGGCCTGGAAGGATACATACATCACGAGTCCTTTTTGAGATATTCTTAAGTCCACCAGCAGCCTGGGACAAGGTGGTTTGTGCTTCTGCCCAGCAATATCTCATCTACAACCCATTAAACACCTGTAGGAAAGAGACTTGCCTCATTCAGGTTAACAGGCTCTGTGAAGATCTGGGCAGCATCCTTCTCCTGCAGCAGGTCCAGGGTTGTGCGTAGCAGGACATTGAAAGGGGTCAGCTGCAGCTCCATGGCAGCCTGCTGTACCTTGACCTGGGAATGGGAACACAGCCATGAGGACAGGATCTGGGAGTGGTGTCTTCCTCCAGATTCTTCTGAATGATCCCCCCAGCTTTACTCAGTGGTGGAAACCTCAGGCCAGCATTGCTGTAGAACTTCCAGCAAACACCTTGCACTCTCCAGGCACAGGATGTACATTGCCCAGTCTAACTGCACAGTCCAATCCTTTCACATGGGGAACTCCTGTTTATTCAATCTCACAAAGTCAAAACAAGAGGATACCCCAGGAAATTAAAGGATACTACAATTAAAAATGAAAACAGGCTTTTCACGCCTGGTAAATTATCCTGGAGAACTCCCTGCCTCAAGATATTGTTATCATGCCAATTATCAACATTATATAAAAATTAAAAGTATGCAGGCATTTACATAAACAACAACATCCATAATTAAACTAGAGAGCAAAAACAAAGTTTAAGACATAAGCTCTCAGACTTCAAGGCAGAAACCAAACAACAGTGGTTAGATGTCTGCAAATTCCTAATACAGTTTCTTCTATCCTTTAGGAAGTCTCCAATAGTGTTTGTTTTTAAGCAAACAAGTTGTAGCACAGAAAATCTCTTACACTGAAAATCTATTCAAAGAAGACTGGAACAGGATAAAAGTATTTATTCATCCTTTAACATCTTCATTTCTTTGATCCTATAATCACTTGTTATGTCATTAAATCAACACTTCAATAATAAAGGTAAGCAAGTCTGTTTACACAAAGCAAACTGTATTTGATGTGCTCAGCAACAAGACAGCATCAGTGAGAGAACGAATACAGACAGATAAAAAGACCACACTTTTTCCCCAGAACAGGAAAAAAGCCAAACAGAGATGCATGATTCTGGAGAATCCTTCTCCACTCACCTGAAAGCTGTGCTGGGATAGAGCCCAACTAGATACAGTTTTCTGTGGTATTTTATCCTTTTATAAAGCACACCATAGTTTCCATAAGCTTTTATGGATTTAGCCAGCTGTGATAAGGTTATAGCAAGATATCAAAAGCAAACAAAGCCCAAGAATGATTTTTTTTCCATCCTCCTACCTAAAATATGTTCACACAGCAATGAGGGCTGAGCTACTGATGTAAATCAAGGACAATGCAGTCAATGAACCATCAAGAGGACTCAAAAAAAGCTGTGGGTAGTTTCTGGTCATGAAAAAATTGCTCTCAGTGGAGCTGTGATCACAGAGGATGCTGCTTTCCCTCTCCCTGAAGAGAGGCTGGAAGCATCCAGGCAAGGCCTGAGGATGTTTATGGACTCCCTGTGTGCCCAGTGAGCCTTTGCTGGAGCTGCCCTGGAGGATACTCCAGACGGAGAGCACAGCTGTGGGTGCAGCAACCAACGAGGTAAGGACAGCAAAGACAGGCAAGGCTGGCAAGCATTGGAAGCAACCAGTGAAACTTTGGAGATGTGCACATAGGTCAAAGAAGAAATTGGAAAATTTACTAAATGGTCTCCATCTTAAAACTTTTTCTTCTAAAAATGTCCTTAGAGGACAAACTACATGAATTTTTAGCTTTATAAATTAAGAACTGAATTGTGATTTAGACCTCTCCCTGGAGCAGGTGTTACCAAACTCCTGAAATAATCATGAAAGGAGACCTAACTTCTACTCTGCAAAACACTTGGTCCATGCCCAGAAATAGAAGGGCTTCTGTAGGTCAGGAATCCAATCCAGTATTAATGATGGAAATACATTTTCCCAGCACTCCGGAGCCCAGCCCTGGTTCTGAGGGCAGAGGCTGCACAGTGCAAACCTGTGACTGGCACAGGGAGAGGTGGCTCTGCACACCCAACAGTGAGAACCGATGAAAAGAGGAAAAGGCTCAAGAAGAACTGTAATGCTCCTCCTGTGCCTCCTGCAGCACAGAGAGCTTGCATGGGACTGAAACTGAGTGCAGGAACTCCAAAGCCAGAGTTTCCTACCTGCTCCCGTTTGAGCTTTTCCCTCTTCCGGATGAGCTCGATGAGCAGCCGAGCCCGCTCCAAGTCATGCCGGAGCTTTTGCCAGTACTTCAGCTCTTCCTTCACTGCACTCGTCTTCTCATCCTGTTCCTTCTGCAAGATAAAAGTGGGGCAAGATAAAAAACACAACAGGCTTCCTGTGCTTCCTTCTTTTTCTAGGAATCCTCTGGGAATTGCTCTCAGAGTCTTCCTCTTATTCCCTTGTCAGACCATGTCCCCTCCTTCCTCCAGCATTTAGCTGTCTAACAAAGAGAACATCAGATTTTCTAGATTTTACCTTATCTGTGAAATTACCCCAAATTATATTGCAGCTTCACCCTGGGAACACACTTCAGTGCCTGCTCATTTACACCCTCCCTGCTTTTACATCCAGGTTTATCACAGAGGCTGGAAATCTTTCTGTGCATTGGAGCAGCATCCCAAAGCATTTACAGTCTAAAGTGAAGGCAACCAAAAGTAGAGGAGGGAAGAGCTATTCTTATCCTCTTTGTAACCTGTAAGAAATAGAGCCATGGAAAGACGTTTGCCAAGAATGGCCAACACTGGGAGATGAGTTCACACCTTCCAAGACACAGTTCAGTGGCTTCACAACACAATCAACCTTCCTTTCCTAAATCTGTAGATTTTTTAACGGTTTGGATAATATACTTCAAGTGCATGCACTTTCACATGATTGCCAAGAGGACAATTGCTTCACAAGATCTTCATGGTTTATATTAATAGGACATTTGTTTTTAAGAACTTACTTATGGTAAATTGCCAACGTAATACACCAAGGAAACGCTGCACTTTCCCAAGCTCTGCACTGATGAGTGGGGAATCATTTTTTTATTTAGCACCCAAAGCAGTCTTGGAAACCAAAAGCCTATAAATTCCTCCAGCTACAGTAAAAATATACGTGTACATTGTATACAATCCCTACTGACAGGCTGTGTTAAGAGGGTAGAGTCCTACTGCTTCATTACTCCACCAACTACTTCTCATGCCAAATGCTGTGCTGCTTAATAGCACCAAGATCAAGTGACTCCAGATGCCAGCTCAAAAGAGGAAGCAAAAGAGTCCAGAGCTGATGATTATGTCTAAATGTGCTGGGATGAACAGAAATTGAAGCTCCAGGAAGAATGACTCGAACTGGAATTTGGCCATAACTCTGGAGTTAAAACCCATTTTCTTTACTCACTCACAAGGGAAGTATTTTTATCATTCATCTAAGAAATCAGGCCACCAAGGGCCCATCACACCCTTGCACAACCCTGGGTCTCCTGACTCAGGGGGAAAACTCCCTCCTACCTGCTGTCTCCCCAACACCAACTTTAGTGGCATCATGGATATCCCACTAATACACTAACTCAGTTCTTCAGGCATGAGCATGCCAAGAGGAGACCAAAAGAGACCTAAACCTGATCTTTTCACCCTCACTCCCCTCCCCAGCCATGTGTTAAGCTCATCTCCTCCTGGAAGCCAAGCTCTGTGTCCTCCCACGTGGGCTCAGCTGGGGAGCAGCCGGTACCTGCTCGGCGTTCCTCTGGGACTGCAGATGCGAGTGCAGCCGCCGGATCAGGGGCACCCCGTTCCTCGCCTGCCGCTTCAGCAGCCAGTAGTTGTGCAGCCTCTGCATGAACTGGTTCTTCCTCTGCAGGGAGAGCCCACTGCAGATCTTGTTCAGCCTGAAGGAAGCAGAGAGTGTCATGGAGCCAACTGTTTTGCAGACCCTTGGGTTTCCTGAAGAAGCTTTGCAGTGTTATGTCAATGCACACTCTGAGGTGTGCACAACCACATGAACTGGGACGATCTGGGATCTCCTCACATGCAGACAGATGTGCCCCTTTTTCATACTGGAGGGTCCCACCAAGCACTTGCCACAGCATGAAGTATGAAATCATCAATTCAGCTCCAAGCCTTAATTTCAGAACTACTTCCTGTGGCAAGAACTTTCCAGGGGCTGTTTAAGTTTGATGTTACTAAGCTGGAGCCTGGGAAATTAACTTTACAGAGTCCAAGAATAATATATCACTTATTTTGACCTTTGTTTACCATTCTTAGATTATACATGGTGCCTTAGCAGCCTATCTGTTAAAATACCAGTGACACATCAACACACTTCCTAAGGCACCAAATAAAAATTCAGCACTACCTAGTTCTGCATGAGGAAGAGCTAGGAGAAAAAAATACAAAAATACAGCCAAAGTCAAAGCTGCTTGCAACACTGTCAGGTTTGACACACTCTGTAAGAAAAGGAGGAATTAAGAAACTATGAAATGAGATCTCAAAAATTTTAATAGTGGGATGGCCCCTACCCTATTTTAAAAATACTTCATGGCATATGGGTGTTTGCCATTAGGGACCACCACAGAGTCTGCATTATACAACAGCTTGAGATGGCTGCTCAGCAAAGCCAGAAAACCTCAGTGACACTCAGTTAGAAGAAACCCAGCCACGAAGTATGCTACAGAGCACTCTGAACAGTTATTGCTAAGCCTTGACTGAAGATTCAGTGTTTCCAAGGTCAGCAATGAGAGGGACTGAGTCCTTAAAACAGACCCTGTTCAGCTCCAGCTGTTCAACTCTTTCCTTAAACCTGCAACACTCACCTGTAAGAGGGAATTTGTGCAACGGTCACCACGGGCATGGACGAACGCCCTTTGGTCACATCACCAGGCTCCTTTTTGATCTTTTGCTTCAATTTCACTTGGTTCTTCTTCACAGACCCTTTGGGAGAACCAGAATTGGCTTCCTCCTCTTCCTCTTCCTTCACAGTGACCTCCTGCCCATCACCACCAGCAGCTGGAGACCCTCTTCTCACCGTGCCAGGCGGGGAGTGACTCTCACAGTAGGCAGTCTTACGCACGGTGAACGTCGTGCCGTTGATGCCGGTCTCCCTCATGGGTTCAATCTTCATGAAGAGACCAGCTCTCTGTGCACAGGTGACGTGGAAGGCAGTGTAACAGTTCACCTTGTGGCATTGGATAGCAGCTCCCATGCCCTTCTGCTTGCAGATACAGCATGTGAGCTTCCACCGAGCTGGAGGGATGTTATTGATCCCTTCGATGGGCTCCAGGAACACAGTGTTTGCAAAGCAGACCTCTGGGATCCAGATGGCACAGACCACATGGGCCCAGCGGCCATCACTGGTCTGCTTGAAGGCTCCCCCTTTGTTTGGGCAAAGAACACAATCCACAGGGCGAGAAGGGGACTGTAAACAGCAGCGGCAAAGCCACTGCCCCTCAGGGATGTAGGGTACACCGTAACACTCCTGGTGCACGGCCAGATTGCAAATGTCACAGAACAGGATGACATTGCTGTTGTGACACTCATCGTCCATGCAGACACAGCAGAAGGCATCCTCATCGATGAGGAACTGCTGAGCCCCGTTGTTCCGGCTCTCAAGGTACGACTCCTTTTCCAACCGATCCACCAGCAGCTCAAAAGTGTCAGCAGAAACTGTCCCGTAACCATCAGCCTTTCTCTTCTCATTGACCATCTCCAGCCATGCGAGATCCTCCTCATCCATGTCATACTCCACTTCTACGTCGAGGTCCTCGGGAGGCTTTTCAATGTACTGGTAGTAGGCAGCAGGGAGGGGAGGGGCATCCGGCTGGCTGAAGGAGTCCACCACACGGAACTTGGGTTGGGGCAAGTGCAAAGACATCCCTGGTGCATGTTTGGAGCAGGACTCCTTCTTCTTGCCTTTGGAAGGTGTTTTCTTAGATTTGGAAGTGAAGAGGGGCTGCTCACTGTTCTCCTTGTTGCTGTTGCACTCATTGATGTCCTGGGCTGTCAGCTCGTCCTCAGTGATGAGCTTTAGGGGGTCGTAGATGCTGATGCGATGGAGCCGCCCGTCAATGTCCACCTCCACGATGCGCTGGGCCTGGGCGTAGGTCAGCGTCTCTCGGGTGGGGGAGCACTTGAGGCTGTAGGGCGAGGGAGAACGCCTCCCCTCCAAGTGCTGCCGGCTCCTCCTCCGGGGCTTCCTCATCCCTGTGGTCCAGAGACGCTGTGACATAACACAACAGAGGACAGTGTAAGACAAGGACACAAGCAAGAAGCAGCACAGACTGAAAAACTCACTCAATGATGCAACAGAGCAAATTTCTACCAGAGACTCCAGAAACTTCAGGCTCACTGAATCTCCACACCTTAGATACAGGCAGGTATTTGATATATCAGCCATTTCTTGCAATGTGTATCAGAGCAATGCACAGCACCTTCCAACTTCCTCTCTTTGCACCTCAGATATACATTCCACCATACCACCAGTGACAAAAACTCAATTTGACAGCACAATATACAAGCAGTCTGCTGTGTACCCAGATCAGCAAACCATTCAGATCCCCTGAAATTCACACACTGTTCACATCTGCTGGCACCATTCACATATTAAGCTCACACACACCAATGAGTTCTTCTCTGCTCTTTTGCCTGTGACTTTTCTTTTATATCCCTGAATGTCCTGGATGTTTTCCAGGTGAAAAGGAATGCACTGTTCAGGTCTTATGAAAGCAGTTTCCAATTTTTTTTTTTTTTGTCAGCTCCAGATGAGAAAACTAGTGGTTCTCCCTCAGTCCAGGAGGGAGCTTCTCCAAGTTTCACAGCTCAGTGCTGCCTCCACCAATCCTTCCATTCTGGCACTGCAGATGCAAAAAAGTCCCATAATGAAAAATCATCCTCCAGCTTTGCTTTTCCTTCTCCCAAGGGTCACAAGCAGAACCAGAGAATGAGCTGAGCAATGTAGCAGAGACCAGACGTGCATCTCTTCTGCTCTTCCACGAGGAAGCAAAGAGGAATAAACATGGCAACAAGCAGCATGGATCCCAATGGCCTAACAGGCTCTGGCGTTAGGCCACAGTTCCCATTCATCCACCTGAGCCAGCTGCCTATGGAGACTCTGCAGGGCTACAAGCAGGAGAACAGCAAGACAGCTTCCAGCACCAGGAACCATGCAATGGCATTTGCTCAGAGCCTTAACAAAAAGCCCCAGCCAGCTCTGCCCTCGCAAACTGTTAATCAGCAACCCAGATAATTAGCTGAGAGTCAGCTGCTGACATTAAGGAGGTGCCTGTCAGAGGGGAGCAGAGGAGAAGCCTGGGGAGGTGGTCTGGGGGAGGATTCAGACATGGTGGCAGCAGCTCGGTGATCAGAGGGTGAAGGAAGGAGCTGGCAAAGACAGAAAGCAGAGAGGAAGCCAAGTGAGTAATGCAAGAGAGAAGGGCAGAGTCAAGGATGGGAACATGACTTATGGGAATAAACGAGCTGAGGCTGAAAGAAGTCGGAAAGGAGACAAAGAAAAGCAAATGTAAATTCTCTGTGAGCAGATAAGCCAGCCCAGAGCTTATCTGTTGCTATGCAGAGGCCTGAACCAGCACCTCACCCTTATTTAAAGCAATCAACATATTCAGTTCCTTTCTTTGGGACCCACAGACAAGAAGAAATACTACAAACCCACAATCTGTACTCAGCCAATGCAGTATTTGTGTTTTATGAAGGACACAGTTCCAGAAACTCTCAACTGTGTGCCACAGCAAGCAGCATCTCACAGGACCAGGACCTACAAGAAGTCCAAGCTTATTCCAGAAAGAAGGAACAAATTCCAGGAGCAATACCTTTTTTCATTACTAGTTCTGTGAACCATGAGATTAAGCCACGACACCACCTGTGTCTTACGAAACAAACAGGCTCTGGGAAAGGTTTCCAAGCTCTTCCCTGCATCGACAGAAATAAGCTGCAGATGCCAGTTTCAGTATGCACACCCATAATGATGGAGACTGTAAATGCAGTTTTACTTCAGATGTAAAATAAAAGATCATCATTTCTACCTGCAAATATAGGTACCACAAATTTTGGTGGTACCTTTGCCTTAAAACTTTAATCAGTCACTTGATCCACACACTGCAGACACCCAACTGCACTCATCCTAGCTGAGCTCCAATGGCTTCAATCAGCAGGAAAAAAGAATTTTAAAAGGAGGGTATAAAGGCAACTTGATCATGAAATTAAAAAAAAAAAAAAAAAAAAACAAAACAACAAACAGAAAATCCTGCCTACAAATAGGTCTGCAACAATTCAGGCTGGTACAAGCAAAGAAGATATTGGAGGTAAAAAGATATATGGAGGATAAAGTAATTATTATGAGCTGACCACACACTTCATTAATATTGTGTTCAGGAAAAATGAGGCAATAGCCAATTGCTTGGAATGCTGAGGGACAAGCGAATTTCAGTGAAACAAGTACCTGTTTTATCTGTTAATGAAAAAAACAAGTGTGCAGGGTTCCTCTAGTGAAACAATCAGTGTATTTCTAGAAAAATTACCCCAAAGTGGGCTTTGCACCACAGCAACCAGCTGCCATAAAACAACCCATTTGTAACACACACGATTACTTAGCACTATGAAGAAGCATCTAAAATGGCATGGAAATTGTTGCCAGCAAGAGCTGAGTGCCTGGAATGAGACATACACCTGGATATTAGGAAACACACCTCCAAAATACCTTGAAAGCAGCAAAAAAAATCAACTCAGACACACTGAGCTGAGCACTGTGACCTTGTCTACAACAACAGGAACTTCTAAGCAGCAACCCAGGAATGTTTTGATTCCCTTGGCACACTTGAAAACACCTCCCAGCTACACATAAAAAAGAATCCCTCTGCAAACAGCACCTGTGCACACTGAAATGCTAAAGATACTCTACATCAGTGGGGTTAAATGCTGTTTCAGCCCATGATGATTCTGTCCTGCCATGGACAAAGGTTGTTGATAGGAAAGCAGAAAGTTCAAACAGACATCCTTTGGCCATTGCCACAATATGCTCAAGGCATCCTAAAAAGCTCCCATCGCCCATTTCTGCTGGGGATTACAATGGGAGCAGGGAGTGAAGTTCCTAGAGAGCACAACTGAGCAAACATGGTGGCTGCAACCCATAAAGCCGCTGAGAATGAATTTAACTCTACCTCAGGAGTTCCTTCAGGAGTGGTTTGATTCTGAGCAGCAGCTTTCACACCTGTGGGCAACAGCTGCCTGGAAGGGCTGAAATAGGTGACTAAAAAACCAAGCCCATCATCAGGACACTTAAATTTACTGCAAAGAAGACAAAAGCTCTCCTGAAGAAACCAAAGAGATCAACATGTATGGAACAACATCACAGTACAGGTCCCATTATACGCATAGCCTGGATTATTGAACACAAGTGGGTCCTCCAAAGGAAAGGCCATGATTTCAACCCATGCAATGCTGCCTTGGCCATCTCCAAGTCCTTTTCTCACACTGCAGAAGACCCCAGTCTCCTTCCCAACTGTCCTTCATGCTGCAGTCCTTCCTTCCAGCCTTCCCATGCTGAACAACCAAGGATTCACTTTACAGCACCAGGTTTCTCATGTGCAGAGGACGCAAGGCTGGAGCTCGAGGCAGTGCTGTTGGGGGAGTTTCCTTGCCCTTTCTTTTAGGATAGCTTGGTGATCCCAGCAAAAAACTAGGTCCCTCAACAATGAAGAACTTCAGTGACTTGCAGCAAAAAGGCCACCTGGACTTCGGTGTCCAGCAGCAGATGGGAACGGCATGGCTCTTGTTGGATTCTGGTGCACCATGACTACTGGCAGTGGCTACAGCCACTGAGTGGCTACAGAGACTGTCCCTCTTTGGGACATCAAGCCAAACACAAAGTCTGGAGATGTTCCTCAGCACTGCTCTCCTGCACAAGCAGCCACTCAGTTCCATGCAGCAACTGGGATTTAAAACCCACTGTTGTGCAACAGGGAACAGACACCCATGGAACTATTTAAGAAACACATCTGTAAAGTAAAAGCAATGGATGCCAGAGGAAAGAAACAACCTGGGACAGCTGCAGCCCCCTCTCCACCTTTTGCCAACCAAAATGCCAGCGAAACTCCTGCTGCCCTCGACAACGTCCCTTCATGTTCCTGCCACATCTGTGCTTGCCATGGGCCCATATGGGCTCCCTTCACACACCTGCCAAGGGTTTATGCGCCTCACACCTGCACTGATGCCTACAATGAAATGTCAGTGCTCAACGGATGTCACAAAGAGCTGCTTGCCCTGACACATGCAGAGATCTTCATCTTTATCAATGCCCTGATACTTCTGTAACCAAGTCAAGATGATGGGAAATGCAGCAGGCCTCGAGAGAGGCCCTCCCTCTGGAATGGGGAGGGTGTGAGACAGGCTGTGGATGAAGTTCCAGGTAAACTCTGGGCTCAGCAACAGATGGGATGTGCCATGAGCAGTGTCTGACCTCAGCAGCAGCGCTCCGAGGGAACTGTGACATGCCACGAGCTGTGTCCGGCCTCAGCAGCAACTGAAGGAACTGTGACATGCCCTCAGCTGTCAGGCGCCGGCGGGAGCTCCTCTCAGGAGCTACCCTGCGCACCGAGGGCTCCCTGCAGGGAACTCCAATAGCAGCCAGCGATCTGGGCCAAAGCACAACAAGGACTCGGACAAAAATGAAGCCGTCCCCGGGGCGGAGGGGGGGGGAGGAAAAGGCGATTAACCACGGCGGGACCGAAGGCCGGTCCGGGCCGAGGCACGGGCGCCTCTCCCCGCGGACCCGCAACAGTCCCCAGAGAGGGGGAACGGGCGGGGGCGAGCAGCGCGAGCGCAGCAGGGCTGCAAGGCCATTGGCTGGCGCCGCCGTCCATCACAGCTCCACCACCAATAGCAACGCACGGCTCTGCGGGGCTAAAGGCGGGTGCGCTCGGCCCCGCCTGGGCCAATCGCGTGGGAGAAGGTGGGCGGCGCCCCCGCCGCGCCGCGAAGAGGGGGGGGCCAAGATGGCGGCAATGGGGGGGTCCGGCTGACACGGCGCTGCCTGTTCCCCGTCCCCGGGCGCTCGCCGCCGCTGTCCCCTCCTCGGCGAGGGACCGCGGGCCGCTCTCGCCGCGCGGAGACAGAGCGGGGACACGGGAAAGGCCCGCAGGCTGCGGCGCACCGGCCTCCCCCAGCTCCTTCCCGCCCGCCCGGTCACCTTCCCGCGACCCCGGCGCGGGGGTGTGTGAGGGAGGAGAGACCCCTGAAGGGTGTCGCGGCCTCCCGCGCAGAGCTTTACCTGGCCGGCTCAGCGCGCCGCCGCCGCGGCTTCTCCACCGTTGCCACCGCCGCCTCCTTTCGGGGGGGAATTTTTGTTTTTGTTTTTCTTTTCCTTTTTTCTTTTCCTTTTTTTTTTTTTTTTTTTTTTTTTAATTCTCTCCGCCTCCCCCTCCCCTCCCCCCTGGGGCGGACGGGCTCACCCAGCCGGCGGCGGGAGGGGAGGGCGCAAGATGTCGGCTCCGTCCGCTCCGGCTACCGCCGCCTCCTCAGCGCCGCCTCCTCATTGCCGTTGCCGCCGCTGCTCCCGCCGCTGTTCCCGCCGCTGCCGCTCCGGCCCCGGTGCCGCTTCGCCCCCCACCACCCTCACCTCCCCCCCCCCCCCTCCCCCCCGGGGCTCCAGCGCCCCCGACGCTCTCGGTGCTGTGGAGGCGGGGGGGGGAGCAGGGGACACCCGCTCAAGATGGAGGCGGCGGTGGCGGCGGCGCGGGCCGGTCGAGCGGCGGGGAGAGGCGGCAGCCAGCGGCCAGGCGGGGGAGGGGGCTCCGCGCTCCGCTCCCCCCGCGGGCAGGCACCGCCCGCCCCTCCCCGGTGCCTTCCCACACCCGGGCCGCGCCGAGCGGGAGGCCCCCGGGGGCTGGTGGTGACGGGAGGGCGGGGGGGGGTCCCTCCGCGCTGGCCTCATGGCTTAGGCGGGGGCCGCTACCTCCCGTGTCCCCCCTCCGCGGCTGACGAGGCAGCGAGCACCGGGGAGCCTCGGCCGGACGGGGCTACTACCCCTGTGCCTCCCTGCCCCCCACATCATCCGCGGGATTGGGGTTTGGGAGCTCGGGTACGGCCGTGCGGGCCCATCCCAGGCCGGTACCTCACAGACGGGCGCCCTCAGACCGCGGCAAATGTGGGATTTTTGTTCCAGGCTCATTTGGGGTGTCTTCCTCTTGGCAACCCACTATTTTTTGTAGGAAGCATGGGGTCCCAGGAAACACCCTGGAGCATCGCCAGGTGCCAGAGTCCAACCCAGCTACACTCCCAGAGAACCTTTGCCTGCCACTGTTAGCCTAAACAAGCAACATGAAACAAACGGTGTAAATAGCAAGAGCCTGTATTTATTTTCTAGACCAATACTTCACGTCCAGATGGCCTCTTCACATGCAGAGGTGTGATGGGCTGGAAGGACAGTGAGAGAGGAGCTGAGGGGATTGAACAAGGAAAAAGTTAAGTTAGCAACTGAGATAAGCATTGAGATAGGAATTGCAGAGGCTCCCACACTTACTTTTTATAGAGCATGCCACATACTTGGGCATATGTATGTTCCACCTCCCACTCTGCGCAGAGTATTGCATAATATCACCATCTGAATTTATAGAATTAACTGTTTTAGAAGGAAGCAATGAATGCTGTTTTCCCTCATTTATAGTCCAACTGGAGATCTTTTGTCTCTTAACGTATGTTAACCATGGAATCTGAGAGCAGCCAATCTGTGACAGTCTGTTTCGCAAAGTACTGAGGTTGGACCAGAGCTTGTTGCAGCTTTAAAAGCAAAGGAAAATGTGTTACTGCTGAACAGTTTTTACATATATCACCTTTGAAGTATATACTGTGTATATATGGTATATACTTTTTTTCAAATCTACTATTTACATATCAAAACTTTAAAATAAATAATAATCTATCCTTGTCTTGCATTAAAAATAACATATCCAAGATTTAGAAATAAAGTCTCAATACTCTTACTGTTTTACAAAGGATTTCACCCTTAAAAGAACAGCTATTTAAGAGTATGGTCCTAGCCATGAAGGATAAAACAAAACCCAAAACAATCTATAGATGCATTTGCTTCCTAGTTAAACAGTAAATAAAATAATTTCAATAATTGATGAGCTACTTCAAAAGCTGAGAGAACTGGGTTTGTTCAGCCTGGAAAAGAGAAGCTTTGGGGTGACCTAATTGCAGCCCTACAGTACCTGAAAGGAGCCTACAATAAGGATGAAGAGAGACTTTACAAGAGCATGTAGGGACAGGACAAGGGGGAATGGTTTCAAACTAAAAGAGAGTAGGTTCAGATTAGGTAATAGGAAAAAAATTCTTCCCTTCGAGGCTGGTGAGGCACTGGAACAGGTTGTCCAGGGAAGCTGTTGCTGCCACATTCCTGGAATTGTTCAAGGCCAGGTTGGATGGAGCTGTGATGAACCCGCTCTAGTGAAAGGTGTCCCACAGCAGGGAATTGCAAACAGATGTTCTTTAAATCCCTTCCAATCCAGGCCATTCTATGATTTTCCTTCTTTTATGTGGGAATTTTAATTGGGTTTTACTTGAATTTTTTTTTTTACTTTTCTTTTTTTAAATATGACCAACTTTTGCAAACACTTTCATTTTGACCTCAGTTTTGAAACTTTATACTCTTAAATTTGCACTGGAATTAGCTTAATATAATCATATTAGGTTCCCTGTTAAGAACAGTGGGATGACTTGTGCACAGAGATGTCCAGACATCTCTGATGACTGGGGGCCATGTGTTACAACATCAAAACAAGTTATTCATCATTTAGTTTTGTATCAAAGCTGTGGAACTAATGTGTTATTTGAAAAAAACCTTCTGAACTTCTCTCAAATCCCAGAGGTACAGCTTAATTCAATTTCTTTGCTGTCCCAGTTTTTAAAGGGTGCAAGTGCAAAATTATTGATGTTGCTTCACATGAAAGCAGCAGCCAAGACACCTCAAACAGAATTGGGCACTTTCAGTCATATTACAATTTTCCCCATGTTTATTCAAGCATATAAAACATACTTAAAAAGGGAAGTAAATTAGCATTTAGAATTGCGACCTGACCTTTCTTCTTTGTTGATTTATTAAGCCTCGAAACTGAGTTATGTTTGTATCTCTCTTTGGCTGTTTGTTCTGCTGCTGTTTTCTTCAGAATTGCTGAAATTAGAGCAATTGTTAAACAGGGCCCTTGTGCATTAAAGGCTAAAACCTGATACCTCAAAGTGATAAGCCTCAGCTGACATGTATTTTCACTGGACTTTTATATATATATATATTTATATAGGGTCCTAGGAAGTGCTCAGCTGCATTTCCTAAGACCCTTTATAAATATAAATAAATATATATATAAAACCCTCTTCAGCCTCACTAACATCAGAGAGGTTACACAAACACTAAGCACTACCTCCTCAGTGGTTCTTTTTTTTTAACATCCTCTAATTTTAAAACATTTTTTTTTCAGTTGAACTGTTCTGAAGACAGATATGAATTGATGGTTTATGGCAGAAGAATTTTTATTTTTCTAGCCAAACTTGGCTAAAAGAAGTTAACTCACTTTCATTTAACAGCAAATCAATGAGGGTTGCAGAGGTAATATACTCACCCTTCAGTATTATTTAATGGAGTGCATTCCAATAAAAAGGAGAGCTGACTGAATCAGCTGTGAGCCAGCACCAGCTGAACATCACGTTAAAAGCTCATGTGCTCAGAAAATGGGCTTGTAGAGAGAAATCAGGCAAAACATCCCTTAAACCACATTCACCTGGAAACTGACATTTTCACAGTGTAGATTTGGACTCGATCTTAATGGCTTTTTCCAGCCTGAATGATTCCATGATAAGTGCAATTAGTGCAGCAAGTGTCCATCCTTTTGGGGGAAAAACAAACTACTCCTGGCTATTCTGGTCTTCATTCAGTCTTTCATATCTTGTTTCTCTCAGCTGTGAAAAGAAAAACAGCCATAATCACGTTTCCAGCCAACACTCTGCTGACCCATGATACAGGAAAAATGCAGAGGATTAGGAACGCTTTCCCTGGTTGCTCAGGCAACAGCAAGACATGGGAATATGAAAAGGTATTACCATCCTTTGTACAGTATCTCACTAGAGTTCTCAGATGTGTTTATAATTTTCTATGTTTTTCTTCTTTCCCGTTATCACATACTTAAAACATGAACATTATTTGTTTAGTCTGCTACCTAGAATGTGAAAATGTTAAATATGAAACAGATGATCTGTCTTTTTCCTACAGGATAAAATAAGTAGTTTTTTAAGAGGCTGTGGAAATTTTCAAAATTGTGCACTGAAAGGTTTCTAGGTGGTATCCAAAACACAGCAACTATTGTCTCTCTTTAAAAATCCTGGTAATTTTGTGGTGTCTCTTAAGAACATAAAATAATCATTGCTTCATCTGCTTTTTCTTTCCCACTTACATGTGCAAGTACCTAACAAATAGGCCCCATAAAGTTGCAACTTCACAGACCTAATTAGCTGTCAAAAAAAAAAAAATACAGAGAAAGATTGTTTCTGAAGGCTTTATTTTCCAAATTTAAAAAAGATGCTTGGAAGTCAGAAATGAATGTAAGACTAGCAAGTAAATAGTATTCCAAGTTAGACATCTGTATGTTACTCAAGGCAGAAAAATTCCATCCATATATCCATGTAAATTTTTATCATACATCCTCAATACAAACAGCAAACATATTTTTGGCTGCCCAGATTTATGGAATTTTGGACCCCTTAATGGCTGAGGAATTTTTATCAGTTGATTTTGTATTTTTAAGTATGTAAACTATACTTGTAATGAAAGGAATGTCCATGAATTATGTGTCAGTGTGAGTCATCCAACAGGCACTGCCTGCACCTCTGCATGAGGTAATTTCTGCTTTGACTCACAGTGTCTGTCAGGGTCACACACCCCCTCTCGTTCTTGTGCTGATTTTGAAGGATTCCAGCCTTGGCCTGAGTCACTGGCTCTGTCAAGCAGGTGTTTTTCAAACTCCTTTCAGGAAATGTCAATAGAATTTCCCCCCACCTCTCCCTTCTGGTAGCTCTTCACTGAAACATGTCCTCAGATGCCGTAGGAGCACTGGGATGGTTGGTCTTTACAGACAGATATTCTTTCCACTACCAACCTGCTACATTTTCTACTGTCTATTTTCAGTTCTTGGATGATACATACCACAAAAAACAAATATACATACACCTCCAGGGTTTCTGGGCTTACAGAGCACCTGCTCTCCACATTTGTTGGGATATTTGGTAATGCTTTTGGACAGTGTACTGTCACTATACGGGGTTGGTGGATGAATGAATGAAACCAGAGCATGGAGCCCACACAGCAGCTGTTGGGATTGCTCTTGCAATTTCAGAGCATTCCGGGTAAGTGTAAACCTACCAAGAAACCCAGAAACCCAGAAACCCAGGCCCTGAAACTGGATGTATTCTCAGTAGAAAGACTGATGCTGAAGAGCCTGTATGTGCTACCCCTAAAACAAGTGAGACTGATGATTGCAAAATCTGTGTACCCTACTTGGTGATGCTCACAACTGTTCTTCTCACACCTATTTGTATCACATGTCCCCAGTGCCTCTTCATGCTTGTCCTCTGCTCAGACAGACAATTCCCAAAGGGCATATTAAATTATTCTTTAAAGCTATCCAAGTCCCTTTTCAACTACCAGCAGACTGCTCAGTACATTCCTTTATCATGAAGATGTTTTCTCCCTCAGCCATCATTACTGAGACAGAAAACGCTTCAAGTCTACCTATCCCCTTCTGAAGGAGGGCAAGATGACTAAGAAATCATACACTACATTCCCATTAACAGTGGTTCATGAGTTCTGTCTGAATGGGTTCTTTGCCTTAACAGATGATTTTGACTTTAGAGACTTTCTGAAAGAAAGCTCTCTACTCTAAAGGTCTCCATAGATGTACTCAAATTTCTCTACAAGACTGAGCTTTTAAGACTCTTCTCTGCCTCTCCATGTCCAGGGTTGCATATAGTCAGGAGGGCAAGTCTGCCTCACCCACAGCCCTGAAACATCTCCCTGTGCACTCACAAACGCTCACCTGGACAATGACCCTCCCCTGCAAACCACCAAGCCTCATTTTACCCTGGCACAGGCAGCTCTAAACATCTGCAGCTCTCTGAGATGTAAATGGCAGCTGCAGAGAGCTCCTCTCTGACCTCTGTTCAAGATTGTGCAGGGCATGTGGCAGCCAAGTCAGATTCATAAGGACAGTATTCCAACTGCAGTTTGACAGATGCAGCAAGAACTTCTCCCTTCTGCCACTCAAGGAAAATGCAAGTTGTTCCTTAGCAAAAGGAAAGGATGAACCCTAAATCTCATCAAGCTGTGTTTTTCAAGACAGAGTCAGCAGAACATTACTGCATATCCCCCAGCCTAGCTCTTTACAAAAGTGCTGCATAAGAAAACATTGAATTTCCAGGGAATTGAGGGCACATCACCACAGTTCTGTGCTCACTGTCCCTTCCTAAGAGAGGAGTGAAGCCAAGGGCTTGTACACGGCCCAGACAGATATGAGCCACGAGAAACCACATCTTATCATCATGGACCAGCTGTGCAGCTACAGCAGGCAAACATCAACACCATCCTATCAAAAAGCTGCAGTCACTGGAGGGTTATCCCGAGTGCTGCATGCCGTGAGCTGCAACAGGGAGACAGCCAAGAAACATGACATCATTGTGTCCAGTTCCCAGTGGAGAAGACAGATCAGAAAGTTCTGGAAATGTTGCAGTTTTCCCTTACTTGTGGGAGCAAAACTGAAAACTGTACAGCAAAACTGAACATTACTTAAGAAGAAAATTAGAGAGTACTGAAAACAAACAACCTGGCTAAACCAAACCAAGTCAGCAGCTACAGAAGAGGGGGGAGTTGAGACTCACTGCATGTATTACTGAGGTCACATATCTCCATACTTTTCTCTAGTCCTGGGGACTCTGTGCTCTGAGCTCTGATACAGAGAAGACACTTGTCTCTTGGCACATATCCCTTGGGATAGACTTTGGAATGATTGGCTGATCACCATGGGGAAAAACGTGTTGCAGTCCAAAGGTGTTATCACAACAAGCAGCTGTGCCTGCCTAGCACTGCACTATCAAGTGACTGTATTGATAAGCCGTGCATCTGCAGATACTCCAGTTTCAGCACAGGCTGCAAAACTTCCTGCTGATCCATATTCAAACTAACTTGTGCAGCTGCTTGGGACACCCAGTCTGTCGCTGTGGGAGGTGGCCTTGAATTCCCGGGCTGCGTTTGCTGCTGGCAGTGAGGAGGAAACAGCACTGATCAAATCCCAGGCAATTAAATAAGCAGGGAAAAAATAAAAAAAAAGAGGCAGTGGCTCTTTGGAGAGGAAGCATCTGAGCAGAATTCTGTGTATAGGATGAGTTTGTAGCTGTTCGGAACACAGGCTGATCCCATGGTGCCCTGGCCACCATCCCAGCAGCCTTGCTCTGCTGGGTGCTCTGTGACTATTCAGGGAAGCAGGACACGGTCAGAGTGAGATTGGATAAGGCCTTGTTATGCTGAATTTCAGTATTTCTGATCCTTTTGCATAGGACTCGCTTCCCAGTCAATTTTACCTTTCTCTTTACCTCATCCATAATTAATGTACTAAACCCTGTGTTTGAAAAGATTAATGAGAAAGAATGAAACCCCTCCTCTCTCACATGGACAAATACAAGGAAAAAATAAAACCACCAGGTAAAATTCCCTCACTTAAAGTTTCAACAAGAATATATTTGTCTTTTATGTTGAAAACTGTCTGGGGTGCTTCCCCTTTAGTAGAACAAAGTCCAGTGCCCACAGCATGGTGTCATCCTTGTGTTGGCACACAGAGAGAGGTCCCACAGGCCAAATAATGGCCACCAGCAACGCAGTGTGGAATGAATTTCATGTCATCAAGGAGAACTGAGTCCCAGCCACAGCTGCACCCGTCGCTATAATGACATCCCACTTCTCTTCTTTGAATCCTTCCGTGCAATGGGACTGAAGGTCAAGATCTCCTTGTAAATATGCTCTTGAAAAACAGAACAAAATAAGCGTGAATATGTGATTTCAGAGGACACAAAAGTTTGAGTGTTGGATGTGCAGAGAGAAAGGCATTCAGTGGCAGCTGAAAGAGACAAAGGAGAGAGACAAAAAAAGTCTGCCTGAAGAGCTGGAGGGATCTTTGCTGGATGCATAAAAGCGAGAGATCTGTGCACTACCACTGAGGCACCAGCAGGCAATCACAGCCTTACTCAGCATCTGTAGAGGACAGAAAGAGGGGTAGGAAAATCCCGTGCTAGACAGAAACCGCAAAGAAAATAAACTTCTTACTTTTCCACTCCTCTATTGAAAGCTTTTCATGTTCCAGAGAATCATCATAGGAGTGCTGTGCCTCCGTCTCCTCCTCGACATCTCGGAACTGGTCGAAGTAGGGGTGAGCCAAGGCCTCTGTTGCTGTAAGGCGCTTTTCCACATCCAGCTGCAACATCTTGTCAAGCAGGTCCACGGCTGCAGGGGATGGGAACAGGGCTAAGCAAGGTGCAGGGAAGCACAGGCACCCTGTGCAAGAACCCTGCAAGGGATGGCACTGGTATTTCCAGTGTTTCATCTCCAGACCTGAAAACTGAAGAGATTCCTCAAGCTGGTCAAGGCAGCAAGGAGCTCCCATCAGTGGAGATGCAAAGTCTGCCCAAGAGCAGCCTCAGGGAGCTCTTACTAACAGAAGTTAAATTGTGCAGAAATAACAAATTAGACTTGAATAAGCCTTGCTGCACAGATTGGGCTGCAGAAACATGAGGAGTAAGCCAGTAACCTCAAGATATTTTTCAGTTTTAATAATTTGCTTTCATTTAGAGCCTTGCATCTCAAAGGAGCCTTAACATGAATAATCTGTATAGAAACCTATACATCCCTGATAAAGAGGAGGGCAGGAAACCCAGATGCTGACTAGTCTGTCAGCCCCATTCCCACTTGGTTTTAACATTTTTAGACTTTATTCCGTTCAGTTTCTAGAAAAGTTTTGCTTGCTCTCACCTCTAACCTACCTGGGAAGAGAGCTCTTTGTAAGAGATAATTCTTACACTGAAAATTGCACATCTGCTGTCTGTTAAATATTGCTAGATCCAGGTATTCAACAAACAGGATCTACACTGTTCTTAAAAAATAATAATTTTTTTTAAAGTAGTAAATGGCCAAGAACAGCAGAACATCACCACTGTAATGCCAATAAAAGATAATTCTGCTTTTAATTGATACATATTTTCCCTGACGAGGGGCAGGGGCACAAACTGCAAGGGAAAAAAGTAGCAAGAAATTATGGGAAGAAGGAGAAATAAAGTCGGGGCTGTGGCAGTCAGCTTGCCTCTGTTCCAGCTGTGAAAACTCATGAGAAATGCTGGAGATTACTTACCCTGAGGATTTGCTTTAGGGAAAAGCACAGACAAATCCTTCTTGGGGATTTTAGGGAGGGACTTGATATAACTCTTAGCCTGAAAGAGCAAGGAAAGCACAATTACTGCACGTGGACAGGTGTGAAATACAGCTCTCAGTCTCATGGCTCCGATGAGCAAAGGCAAATGGAGACAAGAGCAAAGCATCCCAGATGTCCCATTTCAGCAAGCACTTTACAAGGAACTATTTTTATCAGTCGAGACAGAGAAATACTTCTGTTTTAAGAGCCAAGCTGGAGAACAGAGAAAGGTTGGTGGTTTGCTGGGGCATCAGGCACCTCCCATCAGAGTCCCTGCAAAACACAGCAGCTCCCAGCACAGCACCAGGTCCATCAGATGTGCCACCAGCACAGAGGAATGCCTTCCTTGCCGAGGGGAAAAGGCTGCTGCTGCACTTGTAAAGGCAGCACCTCCCATGTCAAACACAGGTTAACCTCTTCCCCTGACACCTCTGCCAGCAGGACCCAAACCCACAGGGAACCTCCTTACCGCTTTGTCCTCCAGCTTCTCCAAGAAGTCCTCTCCTGGATGCCCTCTTACTTTCAGGATCTGGGTCAGTTGATCCAGGTCTGGCAAGCTGTGTTAAAGATCACCCTTCGAGGAGCAACCCTTGGACACGCCTGCCCCCAGCTCAGCCTGCTAGAGCTGCAACTAGCTCATGGTACAAACCCATCACAGTCACACAAGTAGAGATTCATTAGACTGGTGAAAAGAGCTCCAAGCCTTTCTCCCTGGCATGGCATTTCCATCAACAGGTAATTTTTCTGGCACAACTATACCAGGACACACATCCATTGGCTCGGAAGGATATGCAAAGTTTTGGGAATGGAGCTACGGCCACGCAAGGTTGAACTGCTGATGTAGAGCCACACCACCACAGAGGTGTATTTCTAAAGTCCCTTTCTGTTTTCCTCACCAGAAAGACTGGTCCTTCTGATTACCTCCTGATAAACCAGAATGATACCTGTTTTTTTCAGTAGCCTCATTCATAAAAGCACTTTCACACACACACCAAGAATTATTACTCCCCTCAGGGAAAAGGTTCATCTTGAAAGGATACAGTCTTTTCCTTTAAAGAGTGTTTTCCCAGTCAGCATTTCTGCCATGATACAGCCAATAGACCAGATATCCACTGTCCAGAGAGAAAAAGGAAGGGTGGGGGAAAAGGAAGAAAATTTAAAAAGGAATTAGAAAGGCAGCAGAGGTTGCTGGGGCTGTCGCTTTTGCTGTTGCTTGCAGCAAGCACTGATTTAAATTTCACTCCCTCCCACCCTCCTCTGTTCTAAAATCTCTGCTTTCATCATTTCCTGCAAGCACCAGCTCTTGGAGTTGTGCAACACCTCTGGGGCCTGCTCTGCTCCAGGGAACACTGATGATAAAGAGGAAAAACAACTGGACAATTCTGTGAGATTTGAACCAGCAGGATCCCCTGGCTCATCACCAGAGAGTCACACTGCTGGGGCAGGGCTGCTCACCTGTCTGGTTGTAATGCATCCAGTTCAGGATGACTTCTGGGGCTCTGTACCACCGTGTGACCACGTAGCCAGTCATCTCAGCATCAGCCTGTCTGGCCAAGCCAAAATCCAAGATCTGCAGTTCCAAAGGAAGAATAAGGAGAAGGAAGGGCAGGAGAGAAAAGAGAAATCCCATGGGCAAGTGAGACTCTACTTCAATGAAGTAGCTCCAGTCAGGTAATAACAAAGCTCCAACTACACCACAGACACCCATGGGATGGTTCAAAGAATTAGTATGTCTTAATTCCACAGTAAATTGCAAGCCAGCTGCAGACCCAGTTGTCGTGAGAAGACCCTGCTGGAAGGATCAGTGCTTTATGCTCCCTGGAAGGTCACTTTCTTTCTTGAAGCTTAAGTTTTGAGTCTCTGTGCTTTATTGGAGTTGGTCTACGACCTCGTGGTGAAGGCATGCTCCCAGGTCACCACAACTCACCCTTTCCTATAAGAACACCTTGCAGGTGACACAGCACGGCCTCTCCCTCAATGCTGAAGATGAACAAGCTTGACCCAACCTTTATGGGCAGCAGAGCCACTCCCTGAAATATACATTACAGAAAATGCATGCTAGAGCACCACCCCAGCCAGCTGCAAGCAAACCCTTCAGAGCAACCCTGAAAATAACTTTGTCTGGAATCACAACCACAATGTCCATGAGAACCAAAAGGCAACTGCAGTTGAATCCAGTTACCCTTCAGGGATCATTCACCTACTGCAAGTGCTGCTCAGCAGTGCTCAATTTCTCTAGGAAGTCATTACACACTGCCATGCCACGAGGATTACAGTGACAGAAGGTTCATTTGAAGTCTTGTGCCCTGATTCAGCAAGTTACATCAGCAGGGGAGTATTTCCCACTGCTGCAGCCGCCAAGGAACGCTACGCCTGGAATTGAGGCTCGGGAGGAAAGAGGAAACATGACAGTGCCAATTTCCTGCTGGCAGAGCAGCTCCTCCACGAGCTGATGTGCTGCTGATGCAAAGTGCTGCTTTGCCACCTACCTTCAGCTGACAGTCTTCATTCACAGCCAGGTTACTTGGCTTCAGGTCCTACAACAGACAAGAGCAGAAAAATTGGATGTTTCAAGTTGCAACACATCAACGAAGCTCTCAATTGAACCTCTGCTTGTCTTTGATGGGGTCCCATAACACCCCAGGTTCGGTATCAATGCAGCAAATGACTGAATTAACACCACACCTTCTATACTGTACAGCTTTAGATTGCTATTTGATTTTTTTCTGAAACAGTTTTAATTCAGAAAGCATCATAAAATGCTTCTCAGCTCATCAGAAAATACAGCATTTTGGATATTAGCAAATCCAAACATATATAGGGTGTAGGATGGAAAAAAGAGCAGACAGGATGGAAAATTAGAGCAGACAATGCTATTAGTGAAATGATGGTTAGGAATTTATTAACTTCGTGACTATGCTGTGTTTCTCAAACATAAAAATCAGAATAAGAGCACATATGAACTTACCCTGTGGACAATGCCAGCTGAATGGATATACTGCAATAAAAAGAGGAGCCACAATGTGATCACCAGCAGACAAAATTTTCTGTTCTCTAGCAGAGAAACGAGAGCTACAAACAAGAACTTGCTGAGAACAAACCTCTGTAGCCTTCTACAGGTCCCTGGTCCCTAGGGCAGCAGTTTGAAAAGAAATTTCTGCCCCAAATTACTGACAGTATTTGCAATGCCATTGCCAGTCTAAAGAAAAGGCATAGAGCAGAAGAGGAGGGATGAAGCAATAGTTCCTTAGAGCAAGTACAACAACAGCTTCAAACTATCAAAGTCATCAAGGTTACAGCAGATGACATGAAAACATGGTTATTTTGGGTGTTCAAAAAAAGAATCTCAGCCCAAAGCCACAAAATTGCAAAAACTGACTACAGGGCCTTTAGCACACCAGTCAAACCTTCTGTGTGTTCTTCCCCCCTTTATTTAAACACAAGATAGCAGTGAACTGGGGAGAGGTGTGATTTAGGTGAACTCATTGATGCCTGTAAGCCACTGCTGTGACTCCCGGTGAAGGATGTGAGAGGGCAGCTGTAAAGCTGTCTCTGCATCCCAGAGTTTGCATTGATTGCTTTCAGCTCCCTCAAAGCCAGTTACAGAAACATATTTCTCCCTTATGCTACTGAATAGAAAATCATTCCCTCTGTGTTCTCCCCTGAGAGCCTCTGTTATGGGTTCAGCAGAAGCTCCTGCTGCTGCCAGCCTCTCACTCTCTGTGTAAAGTTTTGCTGAGGGTTTGAGCAAGGCAAAGAGAGAAGCAAGTGATGCCATGGAAAAACCATCACAAGGCCTATCTATGGCTGCTGATTACTTTGATACTCGGCTGACTGATGCAAGCAAGCACTCATTCTACTGCTGTGTGCTGGAACAGGAATGGTTCAACAGCCAATACCTGTTCTGAGGGGATGCCATAAACTCCCCACATCTTCCTGTATGGTATTGGAGGGGAGTTTAGTTAGGGTCAACCCAGAGGTGACACACAGAGGAGACACAGGGAGTCACTAAACTCCTCCAGACCCACCTACCTTCAGCCCTTTCAGCATTTGGTAGACCAGGTACTGGATCTTTTCGTCACTGAATTCATGTCCCATGATCTTTTGTAAATCTGTCCGCATGTATGGCATCACCAGGTAGCTAAAAGGCAGTAAGACAAGGCCCTGAGTCTGGAAGAAAAATGCAGGGGACCAGGCTAGCCTTGTTCTCACTTGGTTTGGTTTTTTTTGGCTGTGTAACTCACTGTAACGAAGATGAGTTGTTGTGACAGTGTTCCTGGCTAACTAGCACAGCCTGCAGTGAAGCTGGAATTTCAACCTGTTCTGAAAATTGCTCTTTCTCCTCCCCTGAAATGAGGTATCTCATGTCAAGCAAGAACAAGGATCTTCGGGATCCTAAATTAGTTTACTTTAGACCTCAAGTGAAGTTCAAGTTTGGATGGCCTTTTACCACCCAAAAGCTGAAACATCTTACACAGCAAAGCAGCTGCATCGGCTCCCAAATTTGTCACTGTAATATTCTCCAGCCCTGCCTCAGAAGACAACATCCAGCTTCCTTCAGTATCTGCCTGCTGAGGCTGCTAATTAATTGATGGTCTTCCTGCAGGAACTGCTCTGAGAACCTTCAAACGCTCTTCCTGCAGGCTGCTAAACACTGAGCCATCAGCCAAACCCCCAAAGCCAGGCACTCACTGCTCATCTGCAGTGATGGGGAAGGGAAAATGACTTGTCCAACCTGACCATGAACACGGAGGGAAAATGTCCAAAAAAAAATTAAGAAGAGCCAGAATCAAGAGGAAAAGAAGGACAGCTCTTCTTTCAAATTCTAATTGCCCTGAGGCCTGATGAACGATACTTCTCCAGTTCTGAGTGCAGCCCCTTAGCTCAGCAGTCACACAGTGGATCACCCTACATGTGATGATGCACCATGGAATGTCACACATCCTCATTGCACAGGTTGGTCTGCGCATGCTGTGGTGTCCCAGCTGTGAGCAGGGATGGGATCTGTTTATGTGTTCTGGGTGTGTCAGCCATGGGAGCTGATGTGTGCCTCTCTTTCTTTGCATTATTTGGGGATGCCTGGCTTTTAGTCTGGTCCCTTTGCACCTCAACCCTCTCTGTTCCGTTGCTGCTAAGACACAGCTGTCTTGGAAAATAGTTAAGTCTAGACAGAGCAAACAACCCCAAACTTACAAGTCCTGAAACCCCTGGTAGGAGGCAGTGGAGGTGAAGACATCAAGCAGCCCAATGACCTGAGGAAGGAGAGAAGCCCACATTTAAACCACATTTGCTGTGCACATGCTACTCATCAGCTCTCCACTGGCACATGCACATGGGTGGACAGAGAGAATTCCATCTGAGGAATCCAGGGACTCCTCACTGCTGCTGCACAAATGTTTTCCCTCTTACAAATACTTGGGCTCACCCATTACACACCTGTTTCAGCCTGGGCACAGCAAACAGGTCACAGGTAAACCCCACGACCGCCTGCACACACCAAATGTCAATTAAAACAGAGGTGATGCCACCAAAAAGGACTTGCTCGCAGGTGGCAAGGAAACACCCCTTGTATCAGCAGGAAGGGAGAAACAGCGCTTACATTCTCATGTTGCATGTGCTTCAACAGCATCAGCTCTCTGTAGGCTCTCTTGGCAAAGATCTCTGACTGGAATGGGCGGCAGAGTTTCTTGATGGCCACTTTCTCCCCCGTCTTCTTGTCTATGGCTGAACTGCAGCAGGCAAATTAAAAACCATTCTGATGTCAGCAGTATGTTTGAACAGATTCTGCAACCCCAAAGGTCATCTAGAGAAGAGTTAATTCCTGTGCCCACGGAAGGACAGCAGAGAAAGGCCCTTTGAGGAGCTCAGTGGAGCTCTGCACACAGAGATGTTACCCTGTGTGGCTTTGGGCAGCAAAGGTGGGACACCAAGGAAAGCATGAGTGGCTCATCTTTATTCCCTTTAACCTGCAGAAACAAGCTGGAGGCACCAGAGCTGCGAGAAAAGGGAAACAAGTGGTTAGAGGTCAGAATTAGTTCTAACTTTGCCTTCTCCTTCCCTATTGCATGGAGATAAGGGAATAAAGATAATGGAGATTTCTGCTTTGCCATCTGCTTGGAGGTTATTATATTTTAGGGCAGGCCAGCTGCCTTCACTGGATTCTGGAGCAAAGACAGTGGATGCCACATGTTGAAAATGCTGCTGCAATTAATTCTGCTGTGTTCAGAATCCTTGGTGCTACACATTTGCTTCTGTGTAAGAGCAGGTCTGGCTGAAAAGGAGACTCTTCTCTAAAGCTGATGAAAACACGGTACAGCAGCCATTGCTACAGACTCGCTGTGTTATTCCTGCTGGTCACATTTGCTGTTTGCAGCTGGACACGGCAATTCTGTGACAGTTCCTCTTCCTCTGGAGGCTCTTGCTCAGATTGCAAAGGAGGCCCCACGTTCCAGCTGGGAAGGGAGGTGCTCAGACAGACAGCTGTCATTCAGGATTCTCAGTGGTGTTTTCCAGGCATGTCTCAGCCCCTCCTTGACCCCCTCCCAAGAGGCAAACAGATGAAAAAAACGGTTTTCCCTGCCAAATCCCACTGTGGATTCCCAGAGCAGCTCCCACTGCTTCATAACTCCCTATCCCATCTCCCATGGGAACAGAAGAGCTGTAAATCATCATGTTCAATCCCATCCTCCAGCCTTGCACTGGCACATACTGAGTCAGGGGAAGCAAAGGAAATGCAGGAACAGCTACACAAAGCAGCTGAAGCACTGAAGATGCAGCAGGGTATCAGAAGAGGACTCTTAGTGAGATTTTGTCTCAGTTCAGGACTTCAGCAGATGTCAGCAGAGGGGACAGCACTGTGCAAAGTTTTTTGAGAAGCCAGGAAAGTAAGAGGAAGGAACTCTAACCAGGGAGTCAAACCGCAAAATGCAAGGCAGATTTCCCAGTCTGAGGGTCCATGTTCTTACCTACCCTCCCAGCTGCTGACCTACAGAGCACCTAACCCCAGTACCCAACACAGGAGAGCTGGTGGTGGAGCTTCAGCCTGCACAGCACAGACAGCGCTGCTTGCAGCCTTGCCATAATCACAGCCCAGAGCCAATTCAGTCGGTGCAGCTGGGAGATGCCACCGTGCTCTCCCCAGCACAGATTTAGTGAACAGATGCAGTTCGGGGTGACCTCGGGTAGGCAGAGCTGTGTCCCTGCCTTGGCTGGCAGGGATCCGCTAGACCAGCGTTGGAGGGGTCAGAAGATTCTTCCTTCACAATTACGTTCAGCTGGAAGCCAAATCACCGCACATTTTAGCAAATTAATAAGGGGAGAAACAAGCCTTTGCTGTTCCTCC